>NC_141693.1:305047235-305683721 GCF_964263255.1 Lissotriton vulgaris | reverse complement strand
ACCCTGACCGTCCACAGCAAAGTAACCCAAACCTTTAGTGATGTTATCTTGGGCAGTGCCTGCAGGAGTCACTTGCAGACCGTGTGGAGACGTGGGACGTGATGTGAAATACAGGGGACCCTGCAGACTTTGGGGAAGAGTGTTTAGGAGGCCTTGTGTGGGTGAGGTGCAACACTTCCTTCCTGGCACTCCTGTAGTGTACCCTCGGTATTCTTGTACCCTTGGCCCATTATACTTTGTCTGATCATTCTATATTGTGGCATTCTGCTCAGATGAGAAACATGCCTTCTCTCCAATAACTCAAAAGTCATACTCCTATCTGTCCTTCCTTGCGAAACATACACAAAAGGACACATGCTGTTCTTTGCCAGGGCCCAGATTTTATAAATCCCTACATATACATAAATACATTTATGCATGCGTAGATAAAGAAGGCCATAAATATGTTGGACTAGAGGTGTCAATTTTGTTTAATTTAAACCTATTTAAGTGATCAAAATGCTTTTGTTTAATTGTTAAACCATTAGATATTTAATAGAGATCTATATTTCACCTGCCAAATGTCTTCAAAATCAATAAACATTATAAAAGAGAATAATGGCTTGCCACATTAATACTAGTCTACAGTATTTAATTTGAGCCAGTAGCTGCAGCACTTACTTATGGGGAACAGCAGTGCCATCTGAACACAAGGGCACGCTGGGAAATTGCCCGGGGGCTCCACGAGCATAGGGGCTCCACGAACATAGGGGCCCCATGCAGACTAGAATAGCGAATAAATAAAAACATTGCCATTTACAGTACTAATAGCTCAAACGTAAATAATGCGAGACCTATTGCATTGCAAATGCTTGTTTATATACCGTAGGACTCCCGCCTCGGCGACGGGGAATGATTCAGGCATGTGAATCTATGAAAGATACCAATACTGGATAACTGAAGTTACAGGTAAGTAACTTGTTTTCTTTCCTCACCCAGCAAACCACCCTGGAACTTGGTGGTACATGCCTCCACCTCTAAAATTACCCTTGCGCATTCCCTACCACTCCACCGGGCTGGGAATCCAAAAGGCTGGGTACCTTCTGGAAGAGGGTGTTCTCTTCCTCCAGCTTGGTACTGCGGTTGTAGAACACCACGTGCCTCTCATCTGGTACTCGTTTGCGCAAGTGCTGCCCATTGTCTTGGAAGAGGCCCAAGCCATACTCTTTCAAGTAATTGCTGACGAGAGGGACGCAGCCAGGTTCACCATTCGATTTGGACTAGATGCAACGACTCACTGGGCAGAGCGATTTCCCCGTTGGTGACCCTTAGGTGCTATGCCTGACTGCGAACCACTGACTTACTGGGAGATGTCCAAACCTCGCTCATGAGCATGCCCTTTGATGCCTCTCAGTTGGGTGGAGGCAAGGCGGACTCTGCACTTGAGTGCTTTAAAGATAGCAGAGCTAAGCCAGGTCCTTGTGCCTTTCCAGAGCCCCACGCCAACCACCACGCCCTGTAATCCTCACAATCTTTTCATGGCAAGGACACGGTTCCCACAGACCAGATGAGACAGGCAGCCAGAGGTCGAGCTAGCTCACCACCCTCCCTCGGTAACCGCAGCCTCCAAACTTCTTTAGTATGCACTGAGACCAGCTGGGCATCCAGTGGGGGGCAGGATACGCCATCACCTGCACCACGGGTGGTCAATAATATCCCACTGTGCAAAGGGGCTACTCCCTCTCCTTTGTAACCACCCCCCTCCCATGGCACCTACTTATGACAAGTTGACAGAGGACCACCTCTCCTCACTATGTCAGGAAGTGTTTGCTCTCTTGGCCAAAAGACGTTAGAAGTAGGTTGTGGTTGCTAGTCCCGCTACTTTCTGGAGCCCAAGAAGGAGGGAGGACTATTTTTGACCTGCGCCTTAAACTCTTCCTGAAGAAGGATAAATTAAAGATGCTCATGCTCGCACATGTCCTGTCTGGCCTGGACCCAGGAGATCGGATGGTATCAATGGACTTGCAGGGTGCTTATTTTCACATCCCCTCCCTTCCTGCCCACTACACCACCTGCGGTTCACGGTTAGCCAATAACACTTTTTCTTTGCTGTGCTGTGCTCCCCTTCGGCCTTACCAGTGCCTCTCTGGTGTTTACCAAAGTGATGGCGGTGGTTGCAAATCATCTGTGGGGGTCAGGGATTCTAGTCTTTCCCTACCTTGGCAATTAGCTGTTGAACGCAGGCTTGTCCCAGTATGTCGTCTCCCACCTCCAGACTACCGAAAACCTTCTGCAGTCACTACGGTTACCTATCAATGTGCCAAAGTCACAACTGGCTCCCTCTCAAATGCTTCCTTTCATAGGAGCTGTTCTTGACACAGTGCAGTTTAGGGTCTATCTCTCTGACTTGCCAGTCAAGAATATTTGTCAATGATACAGATGTTTCAGCCTATCTCCTGTATTACGCTGAGACTAACTCTGAGGCTGTTGTGCCTCATGGCCTCCTGCATCCTTCTTGTGACACATGCCTGTTGGCATATGAGAGCTTTGCAGTGACAGCTGAAGTTCCAGTGGGCACAGCATCAGGACAATCTCTCTGGCGTGGTCCATATTGCAGAGGGAACCGCCAAAGACCTACAGCGGTGGCTAACAAAGCGCAATCTTGTCAGTGGCAGACCCCCTCCCTACCCAGAGCTGACTGTGGTGTGAGATGCATCATTTCCGACCTTGGGCGGCTATCTGAGAGAGGTGGCGATCAGATAACTCTGGTCTCCAGTGGAATCCGGACTCCATATCAACCTTTTGGATTTCCGAGTGATCCGACTGACATTGAAGACCTTCTTCCTTCAATCAAGGGAACACTGGTTCAGGTGTTCAGGGACAACAACACTGCCATGTGGTACTGCAACAAACAGGCCAGGGTGAGGTTGAGGACTTTCTTTCTAGAGACTCTGTGCCCCTGGACATGTCTGGAACACCAGGGCATATCCCTGGTGGTTCAACACCTGACAGGCTCTCTGAACACCACAGCGGACAAACTCAGTCATCAATGCCTAGTAGGTCATGCTTGGTGTCTCCATCTGGACATGGCGTTAGGTCTCTTCCAAGACTTGGGAGAGCCTTGGTTAGATCTGTTTGCCTCTGGAGTTTCCAAGTTGGCTTGGAGATGCTTTTTGTCTCAAGTAAAGCTCAGGCCTCCTGTACACCATTCCTTCAACACCACTGCTGCTGCCCAGAGTGCTCAAGAAGATCAGTAACAACCAGGCAAAACTCTGGTGGCTCTGGATTGGGCATGGAGAGTCTGGTATACCTAGATGTTGAACATGAGCATGCATCCTCTGATCAGGCTGCCTTTTTGGGAGGATCTTCTGTTGCAGCAATAGACCAGGGTTCTGTATCCAAACCATACAACTCTTTGCCTTCATGTGTGCAGATTGAGTGACGATAGTTGATAACTTTCAATCTTCTGCCGAAGTCTGTAATGTTATATTGGCAGCCAGGCATCCCTCCACCAAGATGGTGTACGCCTTCCGTTGGAGCAAGTTCATGACATGATGCACAGATAAATAAGTTGACCCCCTATCTACACCCTCTTTCCAGGTTATTTTCTTTATTCCTATTATAGCCCAGCAGGACTCTGCTTTGGGCACCTTAAAAGGTAATCTTTCTGCCATGTCGGCATTTCTGCTCTTGCCAGATCAACCATCCTTGTTGAAGTCCACTCTTGTTGATAGGGTTTTCATTATGCCTTAGTGAGACCTCAATTTAGTCCAAACATTTCTGAGCCATTACATAGCTGCCTTATCAAGCTCCTTACTATAAAACGGCCATTCTAGTAGACATTACATTTTCCCAGAGGGTCAGTGAGCTACTGGCATTGTCATCTCAGCCTCCGTACCTTAACATCCTGAAAGACAAGCTGGTTCTTCAGACTACATCATTCTTCTTATTGAAGGTGGTCACTCCTTTTCATGTAGGCCAGTCCATCACCCTGTCTACCTTTTATGCTCCACCTCACCCCTGTAAAGAAGAGGAGAGACTCCATCGCCTGAACCCAAAAATAGTATTGTCATTCTATCTTGACCATACAAAAGAGTTCCCGGTAGACGATCAACTCTTTGTGGGGTACATCGAAGCCGATAGTGCTCTGCATCAAATTCTGCCACACATTGCTTAAAAAGCAACCTCCTGAAGATTTGCAAGCACATTCTACCAGAGTCAAGGCTGCGACCACTGCATTAGCTTGCGGGGTACCCATCCTGGATATCTGTTAGGCAGCAACGTGGGTCTCCGTGCACAGTTTTCTAAGCACTCCTACCTTGTCAGTCAGGTCCGTCGAGATAGGCATTTTCTACCTGTTCAGTCCTCCAGGACTTTCTAGTATAATCTGTGTCGCAACCTCACCTCTGGTGAGGTATTGCTTGGGTATCTTTTCTATGGAATGGAATCTGCGGCTAGAAGTCTCTATCAGATCAACAAGTTACTTACTTTTCGTAACGCCTTATCTGGTAGAGACTCTATCTAGTTGCAGATTCCTTACCAACCGACCCCTCCTCCCCGTCTGCAAACTGATTCAGAGTGAAGGGCTGTTACCCTTTTAAGGGCCCTGTTTGACACACCAGTAGTCAGTTGTCTTCATGCCTCCACACTTCTGGCATGAAAAATCGCAAAGAAACTGACGTCATTGCTCTGTGGAGACTCATATTTAGGCAGCGTGCACAACACTTTAGGCACGGACAATGCCACCAATGCCAGGTGGAGCCGAAAAAGGCCAGCAATCAACGGTACAAATCACTTACCTTTTAATCTGGAAACTTTTTTTTTACTAATGCCTAAAATAGTAGGATGGAAATTCAATATGTTAAACTCAGATCTCAATAGGTTCTGCTTAAATTCAACAAAGACTTATATTGTCCCATCAATCCTTTAGATAACCATTTTATCCAAAGCATGTACATTTTAAGCCATCATATATAGGTGAATACACCTACAAAGACACAGAATGTAATTTTCCTATCCTCATACCAATAAGTACTGAACTGAATAATGTGGTGTATACCTCTAAAACCACCCTCGTAGGTTTGATATTTTTCATAACACCGTACATGAACTAATGACCCATGTATACATTAGGTAAAAAGGGTTGGTATTCGTTGTATAATTACTATAGACTTAAACAGTCACCACAACACCCTCTAGTTGGCCTGGTGGCATACAAGAGAGGCCAATAAGGGCATGTTTGTGGACTGGGGCCTAGCCTCGTTCTCCAAGTAGGGGTGTGTGTAACTCATGTACTTGGCAGTAGGGTAATTATGTGAAATTACAAGAAAATTGAGCAAGGTTACTCAAAATTACAAGAGTGGCTTACACCAGTGCGTGGTGCTATATTCTTAGCACAAAATGCACCCTTGCATTTAAAATGGACCAAAGGATGCATTTTGCTTTAAGAAAATAGCTCTAAATGCAACAGAACACAACCAGCAGCAGCCACTCGTGCTCTGTTCCTGTGCTCTCACAGTAGACACTTTCCACCCAAATTACTCTAGTTTAGACAAGTGGCATAATTACTTGATTTTCGATAATTTAGTGTCACATGCAATGCACATGGAATGCAAAATTACTCCGATGACTCTTGTGTAATTCAATTTTGTCCAGGCTTAACTCCAAGCTGGGAGTATAGAGCTTGTTGGAGAGGAAAAGGAGTCTGTGCAGGAGAGGAAACGAGAAAGAGAAACCCCTCGCTTTATTTGTAATGTTAGGGGCAAGTTGTTGAATATCTGTACTGCCATATCACCACAAGAAAGCCAAGCTCTGGAAAACAGAAGTCTTGCCTGCAAAGCAGTATCTAGCTGTGTAAAGTCAGTGCTGCCCTGCCTGCATCCTCCCCAAAAACCCATGAGGAAGAGGGCCCATTTCTGATAGATGCATCTGCCGTGTGGATTCCTCACCTTGTGAATATCCCCCTTGCGTCAGCAACATTCGGAAATTCTTTTCGTAACCTCGCGCCGACGTGGATAGGACGTCACAGAGACACGGCTCCGCTCGCGACTCCGCTGACGTCACCGACGCCTACAATAGGCCCACGCCGGCGTGATGATATCAGTTCCCTTTTTTCCGGGTCGTCGACGCTAACGGTTATCGGGAATCTCTGTAGCCTACTGGTACATTGTTGCCATTTTGTTGCATATTTCTGCTTCTCTGTATCCTGTCTCTTCGAAGATGTCATCCAAGAAGACCGGTTTCAAGCCCTGCAGGGAGTGCGGTAAAATGATGTCCATTACCGACCCCCATGAAGACTGCATCTGGTGTTTAAGTTCCGACCATGATGTGGAGGATTGTTCTTCATGTCGGAAGATGAATCCGAAGGCCCTGAGGGAGAGAGAAGCCAAACTTCTGGTTGCTAAGGTGAAAGCTGGAAAGGAGAAGTCGTCGAGGTCTCGTTCTGGAAGGGCGAGGTCGAAGTCCAGGGCGAGGTCGAGATCTGCTTCTCGAGAGAGGTCGTCTTCGAAGTCGGCGTCGGATCATGTTTCGAAGTCGAAGAAGAAGCACAAGAAGAGGAGACATGAGTCCCGACGTCGGTCTGGTAAGGAGTCGGGCTCGAGGTCGAGGTCACCGAAGAAGGTACGTTCGAAGGTGGTTACTCTCGATGTCTCTGAGCATGAAGGTGAGGCCTCACCTTCTGAGTCGCATGGGCGGTCTCCCACTCCGGCTCCGAATACTTCTCCGGTTCCGAATCCGTCTCCGGCGCCGTCCCCGGCCCGTGAAGAGGAAGAGACTCGGGAGGTTGTGGATTCTGCGCCTGTTGATGAGCCGAATCAGATTCCTCCACAGGACCGGCCTGATGGGTTTCAGCCGCCCTTTCCTGCTCCAGGCCAGGACTCTTCAGCGTTTCTTAACGCTATGTATGGCGTCTTCTCAAGGGCGTGGTACCCCTCTGGAGCACCTTCGGGTCCTTTGGCTTACAGCCTCGGAGTTCCACACTCCTATCCTCCGGCTCCGTTTATGCCTTACATGCCGGCTCCGACGCCGCATTGGCAGTTCCCGGCTCCGCCAAAGTCGTCGACGCCGATTCCAGCGTCGCCTGCTCCTGATCGTCCTCGAGGGCATTCTTCTGTGCCGTCGGATTCAATACCGGCGCCGGCCCCGAATCCGTCGGAGCCGCAGGTGGATCCGGCTGCGTGGCGTGTAAAGGAGAGGTCCAGAAGGGAAGCTCAACGCCTTTTGGAAGAGCAGAGATACATGGATTCACAGTCTGATGTTGAAGAAGTTGAATTGGAAGAGAGCTGTTTTGAGGAGTTGGCGGATTCAGGGACTCTTGATTTCTCTCCAGAATGGGAGTTGCCCTCAGGCTCAGGTGCTCCCTCTAAGGATATCCAGCCTTACCATCTGGTTATGAGGAAGGCTGCTGAGCTTCTTCAATTGACTCTGCCTACAGTGGAGTTCAAATCTAATATCCTCACTGAGGTCTTGCATTCACCGAATTCTGTGGTTGAGCCTTTACTTCCATTCAATGAAGCTTTGACAGATCCTATAATGGAGGTGTGGAAGAAACCTTTGTCGGCTCCTGCGGTTTCTAAGAGTGTTGTGAGGAGGTACAGGGCTGCTCCTGAGGACCCGGCTTTTCTGTCTTCTCATCCTTCGCCAGAGAGCCTGGTCATTCAGACTGCCTGTTCAAAGAAGAGTCTTAGTGCCTTTCCTCAGGTTCGTTGTGAGAAGGAAGCAAAAAAACAGGACCAGGTTGCAAAAAAGAACTTTTCATCGGCTAGTATGGCGTTGAAGTCAACTAATGCCACATGTCTTATGGGAAGGTATGTGCATGCCCTGATGGACTCCTTGCGTATCCTGGCTCCAAAAATTCATGACACCAACCGGAAGGATTTTGAGGAGGTGTTTTCTGACACTCAGGCGGCAGCCCGCCAGGTTATTCAAAGTGGTCTCGACACTGCCGACTCTGTGGCTCATATTATGGGCACTGCTGTCGCCACTAGGAGGTCAGCCTGGTTGAAGTCATCAGACTTTTCGGCTGATGTTCAGGCAACTTTGCTTGATCTTCCTTTTGATGGATCAGGTCTCTTTGGGAAGAAGGCGGATGCGGCTCTTGAGAGATTCAAGGATTGCAGAGCAACAGCTAAGTCTTTGGGTCTCCAGATCAGAGGCACTTCTTCCAACAGAAGATTCAGGGGCTTTGGTCGCTCCTTTTGTCGTAATTGGCCCGTTCGGATTAGCGATTAGCTGAACCCACACGTTGTCCTCCTTAACTTGGCTATATACGATAAACGCCATTTTGAATGTTGCAGCGGCCATCTTAGACCATGAGCGGCCTCGTGGCCGACGTGCCCTTTAGTCCTTTGTCCGTTCCACTGACCACTCTCATCTGCCCAGCAACAGGCTATTTTAGTACTGGTCAAGCCACACATGCGCAGTTCTCACTGACCCGTAAACCTTCAGGAATGTGCCGCTAACTGACCAGTGGGTTTGAAACTCTCCAATGAGCTGGCAGTATTCCAAAACATGACCATATATGTCTCTAAAACTGTGTCTTAACTTGTGCCGCCTATCTTTTATTGCCCCAAACTTGTATATAAACGGGGTCACACCGGTGTTCGGTGTGATACCTCTTGCATTACCGAAGGGTGCTGTTTGAGTGTACCACCACCCCATGGGGTTTTAATAAACTTGTTCTTTGCATTTTACAGTTTCCGTGCCAACAGTTCTTGTGTAAGTGGGTAATCTCTGGAGCGTGTAGGCCTTGGGAACCCCGAAATACTTCACTTTCAGAATTTCCGGCAAGGCCAACAGCAGCAGCAGCAACAGCAGCAGCAGCAAAATTCAGTGTACAGATCGTACAGGGGAAAGCAAAGAGCGCGTCCTCGTGGACGTCAGCCCTCCTCTTCCTCCACCTCTTCCAACCCCCCTGGCGCAGAAAAGCAGCCCTAGATCCGCTATTCAGGATCATGTGGGTCCGGTTGGGGGTCGGCTTACCCATTTTCTACAGGATTGGGAATCGGTTACGACAGATCTTTGGGTTCTCAATCTTGTAGAAAATGGGTATGCCCTTCCCTTTCGGGAATTCCCCCCTGTTTACCCTCCTTGTCAAGGTTTTTGCACCGAGGAACATCTGTCTCTTCTGCAGGAGGAGGTTCTAACTCTATTACGAAAGGGTGCGATAGAGGTGGTCCCAGAGCAGGAAAGGGGTCAGGGATGCTACTCCCGGTATTTCCTGATCCCCAAAAAGGATGGCAGGCTTCGTCCAATCCTGGATCTCAGGATCTTGAATCTCTATCTGAAGCAGGAGAAATTCAGGATGCTCACCCTTGTTCAGGTTCTTCAAGCGTTGATGGAAGGAGACTGGATGGTGTCGCTCGACTTGCAGGACGCGTATTTTCACATACCCATCCTGAAGTCGCACAGGAAGTATCTCCGTTTCACGGTTGGGTCGCAGCACTACCAGTTTGCGGTCCTTCCGTTTAGACTTACTACTGCGCCTCGGGTCTTCACCAAGGTGATGGCGGTGGTGGCAGCTCATCTCAGGAGGTCGGGGATACCTGTGTTCCCTTATTTGGACGACTGGCTGATCAAAGCGGAGTTGTCAGAGAAGGTGCTCCATCATCTGCAAGAGACAACTCAGTTGTTGTTCAGGTTGGGTTTTTCGATAAATGTACCCAAGTCTCACCTGGTGCCCTCCCAGCGCAACCTGTTCATAGGTGCCGTACTGGACACTACTGTTTGTCGTGCATTCCCTCCACCTCAAAGGATTCGCGACATTCAGGAAATGATTCCTTTATTTTACAATGGAGCAGTCGTTCCAGTCCTGAAGGTCCTTCGCCTGCTCGGTCTGATGGCTTCTTGCATTCTGTTGGTCAACCATGCACGCTGGCACATGAGGGCACTCCAGTGGTGTCTCCGCAGGCAGTGGTATCAGCACAACGGAGATCTTGGGGAGTCGGTGAAGATCTCCAGAGAAACTGCGGCGGATCTGTCTTGGTGGAGCGTGGAAGGCAACCTGTCGCAAGGAAAGCCTTTCCATCTACCTCCATCGGTGGCCACGGTGATAGCGGATGTGTCCACTCTAGGGTGGGGTGCTCATCTGGGGGATCTGGAGGTCAAGGTTCTTTGGTCTCCAGAGGAAAGGTTGCTTCACATCAACCTTCTAGAATTGCGGGCGATACGTTTGGCGCTCAAGGCCTTCCTCCCTTCCCTTCGCGGTCGCTCGATCCAAGTCCTGACGGACAACACGACCGCGATGTGGTACATCAACAAGCAGGGAGGAGTGGGGTCGCAGTGTCTCTGCAGAGAGGCTTTGCGTCTCTGGTCCTAGGTTCAGGACCACCAGATTTGTCTGATGGCAAATCATCTGGCCGGAGTTCTGAACGTGCGTGCGGACAGTCTCAGCCGGCAGTTCTCTGCCGACCACGAGTGGAGGCTTCACCCGGAGGTGGTTCGTCACGTCTTTCGGACGTGGGGGACTCCTCGGGTGGACCTGTTTGCCACTCGCGAGAATGCTCACTGCCCGTCTTTCTGCAGTCTCCAGTATCCGATGCAAGGAGCCTTGGGGGATGCGTTTCAGTTGAGTTGGGGAAATCAACTCCTTTACGCTTTTCCTCCCATACCCTTGATTCCTCGGGTTTTGAGGAAAATTCACCAAGACCGGGCCCAAGTTATATTGGTCGCTCCGGATTGGCCAAGAAGGGTGTGGTATACAGATCTACTCCACCTCTCCTCTCAACCACCGCTCCGTCTCCCTCTCAGGGCAGACCTCCTCTCTCAGATGGAGGGGCAGGTTCTACACCCCCACCTCCAGACATTGCACCTTCATGCCTGGAGATTGAACGGGGCAACCTGATTTCCTATTCTCTCACGCCTGATGTGGTGGATGTCATTTTGTCTGCCAGACGTGACTCCACTAAGACTGTCTATTCATATAGATGGTCTAGGTTTGTTATTTGGTGTGGTGAGAATGATATTGACCCGTTGAGAGCCCATTTATCAGATGTGCTCCGGTTTGCTCTTTCTTTGGCGCAGCAGGGGCTTGCAGTTGCCACAGTTAAGGGCTATCTTTCGGCGCTGTCGGCTTTTATTTGTTTGCCTGATCAGCCCTCTCTTTTTAAGTCTCCTGTAGTTTTGAGGTTTTTGAAGGGTCTTGTAAACAAGTTCCCTCCTACTCCTTTTATTGTACCTCAGTGGGACTTGAATCTTGTCTTGACTTTTCTGATGGGCTCTCCCTTTGAGCCTCTTCATAAATGTCCTATGAGGCTTTTAACCTTTAAGGCAGTTTTCCTAGTTGCAATTACCTCGGCAAGGAGGGTGAGTGAGCTTCAAGCTCTTAGTTCCAAGCCCCCGTTCCTGACCATACATGCTTATCGGATGGTTCTTAGGACCAGGGCTGCTTTTCTTCCTAAGGTGGTGACTCCTTTCCACCTTGGTCAATCCATTACCCTCCCTACCTTTTACCCTCCCCCGCACCCTTCCAAGGAGGAGGAGAGGTTACACCGTCTGGACCCTAAGAGGGCGGTGTCTTTTTATTTGGACAGAACTAAAGACTGTCGCTTGGATGAACAACTCTTCATTGGCTTTGCTGGCTGCAAGAAGGGAAGAGCGGTCCATAAGAGGACTTTGTCGAGATGGATCGTCCTCTGCATTAAGATCTGCTACTCTTTGGCCGGTAAGGAACCACCAGAGGGCATAAGAGCTCATTCGACTAGGGCTAAGTCTTCGACCTCTGCATTGGCTAGAGGTGTGCCTGTAGAGGACATTTGTAGGGCGGCAACTTGGTCTTCCCTCCACACTTTCGCGAAGCATTACTGCTTGGATACCGAAGTGAGGAGGGACGGTCATTTTGCGCGCTCTGTCCTTCAGGATTTCCTGGTTTAGAAGAGTGGACACCCTCCTCCGGGAGTGGGGACTGCTGTGGGACTCTATTCACAAGGTGAGGAATCCACACGGCAGATGTATCTATCAGAAGAACAAGTTACTTACCATCGGTAACGC
Organism: Lissotriton vulgaris; assembly: GCF_964263255.1. Classification (NCBI taxonomy): domain Eukaryota; kingdom Metazoa; phylum Chordata; class Amphibia; order Caudata; family Salamandridae; genus Lissotriton; species Lissotriton vulgaris. Next base: position 305,671,754 of record NC_141693.1, on the reverse strand, counting down.
TTTTTCTGGTAGATACTATATCTGCCTGTGGATTCCTCACTGACCCACCCGCCTCCCCGTTGTCCACTCTTCTATGCCAGAGTTATTGTACTGTAATGTATATTTATTTTGATGTCAAGGAAATGTTTCAATTGCTTTCCTGCATTTGCTTTGCACTGTGTGTTTTGCCTTGACTATTGTGTACTGTGTATACTTTGTATATATCTACTGTCATTGGTCCGTCCGTGTGCCTCGATGGCACGGAAAAAAGGCGGAACTGATGTCATCACGCCGGCGTGGGCCTATTGTAGGCGTCGGTGACGTCAGCGGAGTCGCGAGCGGAGCCGTGTCTCTGTGACGTCCTATCCACGTCGGCGCGAGGCTACGAAAAGAATTTCCGAATGTTGCTGACGCAAGGGGGATATTCACAAGGTGAGGAATCCACAGGCAGATATAGTATCTACCAGAAAAAGCGTTACCGAAGGTAAGTAACTTGTTCATCAGGAGAACAAAAGCCAATAAAGAACTGTTTGGCTAGAGCTTCATTTATGTTTTTGTCCTACATAATCAGTGATAAAGCTTAAATGTTTTCTTGAAATACCATTGAAGATCATTAAAAAAATCTTAAACTTTTTCATTTTGCTAATTCTAAAGAAATAATATTCTATAAAATAATGAATCCATTAGTACAGCTGCACTAAGTGTAGTGACCTTAAAAATTTTATTTATTTTTATTCTCTACAAGAGATGTTGTGGAAACAGTTTGCTTAATTAATGGCTCAAGGTGCTATTTATTTGTTATTCTTATTCTAGATTCCAATTAAAGTCCTTGGGATTTCCATGGATGTGCCAGTGTGGGTACCAAGGTCAAACATTGATTTGAAGATCTGTATGTACGACAGACTGTACCAAGACAGCATCGTAATTCACAGCAGGTAAGCTGCCTTGATCTTTTTGAATCTTGCACTTATATGGCATTCCCTTCCACAAGGAGGATACAAGGGAAGAGTAAATAAGAGTTGAATTGCACCATACTCTGTGCTAATGTCACTATAATGTCATAGTAATTAAAGGGACGTTTTTTTAAATTATGAAAACTATTCATAAGCACTGTTAGATCAATTGAAAATATAGATTCAGAAGTACTCTGTAAGCGAGTGCATTCATAAAAAGATGTTTTTTGCAGGAGATGGCCATAAAGGTTGCAGTTACATTGGAATATAATTATCAAATTTGGACCATATATCTTTATATTTCATTAATCAAATTATCATTGAACACTCCACCCACTTTAAACTTTGTAGGATCACAAGCACCGCCGTCAGCACACAAGTTCAAAAGTTAAATATATTGTTATCCAGTATTGTGGTATTTTTTATAGATTCACATGCCTGAATCATTCCCCGTCGCTGAGGCGGGAGTCCCACGGTAAATAAAAAAGCAGTGCCAAAGTACATGATAGTAGTAGGTCCAAAGAAAAAGGCCTGAGGCCTAGATCCTAGTAGCCTATCTACATCATTATGCTAAAAAGACCAAAGTCTTTGTCCCAACCAATCATCTGTCAGCACCCTCTAGAATACTCTCTGCAAAGCCAGTTCTCCTCAGATTTTCACCGCACGTCGTGTGAAAGGGAGTCTTCCTGAGTGCCAACTCAGTTTATCCTTCAAGATGTCTGACAAGAAGGCCTTGTTCAAACCTTGCAGAACCTGCGACAAAAAGAGAGTCCATGTTGATGATCAACAAAGGGACTGTATTTATTGTCTCTACCCTACGCATGAGGCTAAAGATTGTAAGATTTGCTGAACCTTCCCTTCTGAAACTCTAAGGGATAGGGAGGCAAGAGTCCTGTTGTGGCTTAAATCTTCTTCAAATGAAGATGATGATAGAGCCTCAACCTCCAGCAAGAGAGCAAGATCTCAAGACAGTTCGTCAAGTGAGGGGAGAAAACATCTTAAATCCTCCCACTCTACTGCTGGCCCTTCTCCACAGGCTTCAGCTCTCAAGGACTCAAAAAGGGAATTTTCAAAAACTGTGAGTAAAAGCTGTTCTGTTTCTTCAGCTTTACCTATGTCGACGACCTGTGTCACGTATTCAGCTCCTTCGTAGACGGCGACAGTTTCTACTATTTCTATTACTTCTCCTATCCTGTTGATTAGGATTTCTATTGTGACTAAGAAAACCGTCGTTGAGGATTTGTCGACGAAGGCCTCATTGACGAAGCCATTAAGACACTCATCGACGAAGCTACCATCGACAAAGCTTCCATTGTCGATGAAGACATCTACTATGCCGTCTACGAGTGCCCCGTCAACGAACAAATCAAGCCCGTCGACGTCGAGTCCGTCGACAATGGTCCCGGTCCCGTCGACAATGGCCCCGTCGACGTTGAATCCGTCGACGACTAATAAAATAAAGAGTCCATTGACAGTACCTCCATCTCCAGTGCTCCATTCAACGACCGTACCATCTGCAGGAGTGAGGCCTGCTTCAACGAAGTCTTTAGTGGCGGTAACAACCTTTTCAACACCTATTTCATTAAAAGGCTTTCAGCTTAAATCTTGCAAAGGCATGACTGTTCTTATATCTCACCACTTACTCCATCTCACCTTCTAGAGACATATGCCCAAGAGGATGATGATGACTATGATGACGATGACGATGAAGGAGCTTTTGGAATAGCTAGTCATCCTTCTGAACTGAACATTAAATGTCAGGATGAAGAGGAAGATGAAGATAACTACTCGGAACACTACTACCAAGAGGACATAGTTGTTCCTCATCACACATGATACCAGAGGCACTCTCGGCTTTCAGATTCCAGCCATCTGCCTCCTAACCTTATTCAGGACTTGCAATCTATGTTAGATGATTATAGGCAGCGCTTTCCCCCGCAACAGGTCATTCCACCACCTCAGCGTATGGTGGTTCTAGATCCTGTTCCTTCACCCGAGGTTCCGATGCCAATTTCTCCAGTTGCAGAACCTCCTCCAGACAACCAGCCTTCTCAGCGTCCCCGAACTCCGGACACTTCTGATGAGGAAGTAGAAGAAGGTGAGCTGCCAGAGAATCCTCACTTGGATCCGTGGGATTCATATATTATCCCCATGCTGTCTCCACCAACTCCACAACCATCGTATTCACCTCCAGAAGATATAGGAAGATTTCATAACCTCATGCAGTGGGCATTTCCGTTTCCTACACAATTTTAAAGAGGAGACTAGGAAAATTACCAGAGCCAATCAAATAATAGATTATATATGGAACGAGGGCATCAAGATTATAAAAAAAATGCATCCGTGCCTGCCGTGCTTCAACGGATTGATAAAAAATATCGTGCTCCGGCCAACAGTCCATCCTGCCTCATCGGACAAACCAGGCCAGATTCTATCATTTCACAGGCCGCCCAACAAGGGTCGAAAAATCCAGCCACACCCATCACTACACCGCCAGACAAAGAAGGACGTCGTCTTAACCTCATTGGTAAAAAAAATTCAACCATGGCTGCCGCTTCCATCAGGGCAGCAAACTCATTAGCGGTCATAGGGCGTTATGATCGCCAAATGTGGTCGGATATGCCTGGTCTGATTGACCTCATTCCAGAGGAGAAATGACAGGAAGCTCAGAAAATTCTACTGGAGGGAGAGCACGCAGCAGCAGATACCATCGATTGTGCTTTGGACATCGTCAATACAAACTTCAGGCAACTGGCTGGGGCTGCAGTTCTCAGGCGCCAGGGTTGGTTAAAAGCTACCACTTTCTGACCAGAGGTCCAAACAAAAATATTATATATGGCCTACGTCGGCGAATCTTTGTTTGGCAAACATATTGACAAAGTCCTCCAAGCAATCAAGACCGACACTGATACGGCAAGATCTTTAGGTTCCCTACAATACAAGCGTGGAACATTCAGAGGTGCTAGAGGGCGTGGCTATTCCTTTAGAGGAGGTTACAATACACAACAGAACAGGCAATGTCAGCCTCAATATCGGCAAAATTACCAATCATAATACCGCCAATCCAATACGGCTGGTTTCTCTCGCCAAGGATGCCAAAAACGCTCCAACAATCAAGGGCTAAACTCTAATAGAAAACTGTGAGTTCAGCCGGACGCCAAGCACACTTCCTCCCCTCCCTGTGGGTGCGAAAATGTAATCTTTTCTGGACCAGTGGCAAGAAATTACTTCCAACCAATGGGTGTTGGACCTCGTACAAAAATGGACACACCTTAGAATTTGTCAACAAGCCACCAACCACTCCACCCAGGGGACCCCTCCCCCTCGTCTTCACTTATTGTTCAAGGAAGCTTGTTCAAGGGTCAAAAACCGAGCTTATGCTCTTGGGACGCCAACCACCATCTCTCCCCACTGCTATGTGGCCTTCATGCCTTGGGCCCATTCCCCAGCCTAAAACTGAAATCAAAAGTCTAGGCTTCTGGCTGGAACAGAATCTCTCCATGACAACACAAGCCAAAAAAACAGCCGGCACCTGTGTTGGTCTACTTCGATCTACCAGGAAGATTCTTCCACTACTTCCCGCAACCTCCCAGAAAATGCTTATGCAAGGTCTAATATTATCAAGACTGGACTACTGCAATGCCCTTTTTTTAGGTGCCCCTGAAGCCACGCTCAATGTCCTGCAGCGAACACAAAATGCCGCTGCAAGGATACTCACTGGCACCCCCCGTAGAGTCTCAGCCAAACCTGCCCTTAAGACATTGCACTGGTTGCCGATACGCGAAAGGGTCAAATTCAAGTCCCTTTGTACCACCCACAGAGCCATGCAAAACCAAGGACCCCCAATGCTAAAATCCATGCTCTACCCATACACCCCGAACAGACCCTTACGATCAGCGCAAGGCAACCTGGCCAAGGTCCACCGAACTAAAAGAGCTCGTACTGGTGGTCGCCGATTCTCGGTGGTCGCCGCAACCCTCTGGAACTCTCTCCCAATCCAACTCCGGTCTGAACCTAATCATATGAAATTCCGAAAACTCCTCAAAACTCACCTTTTCCCACAATAACCTTTTCTCTTCCCCCTCAGCCTCTACCCTCAGTTGTTGGTCTACAATCACAGCGCTGGGACGCTTCCGGGCAGCCATGCGCTATACAAATCCCAATTTCATTCATTCATTCATTCAAGCTTATACAATGCTCCTCAAGAACGCTATAGAAAAGGTCCCAGTACATCAGAAACGGACAGGTTTCTACTCTAGTTTTTTCCTAGTCAAAAAGAAATCAGGGGAATGGCGATCAATCCTGGACCTTCGCAGCCTCAACAGATTCCTCAAAAAACAAGGTTTTTGCATGGTCACCCTCTCAGAGATTCTAAGCTGCCTGACCGTAGGAGATTTTATGGCTTCCTTAGACATGGAAGACGCGTACTTCCACATTCCGATCCATCCAAAACATCTAAAGTATCTCCGCTTCACTGTGGCTGGCGCCCATTATCAGTTCAAAGTGCTCCCGTTTGGACTAAAATCGGCTCTGAGGATCTTTACAAAGTGCCTGGCCCCGGTAGCAGCAACGTTGCGTTCTTGGGGAATCCAGGTCTTCCCGTACTTGGATGATTGGTTAATCAAAGGTCCTTCAAAGCACGCTGTAAAGACTGCTATTTCAACATGTCGCAATCTCTTTGCCTCTCTGGGACTAACTGTTAACAGAAGCAAATCCCAGTTACATCCAAATCAAATCCTGCCTTTCCTTGGAGCACGTCTAGACACGATACAATGCAAGGCATTCTTATCTCAAGAAAGACAACTTCGCCTCCAAAAACTAGCACTCCGAGTCTCAAAAAGAAAGTCACTTTCTGTCCGCATGTTCGCTTCATTCCTGGAATGTGCTCTTCGGCCATAAATCTCATCCCTTTGACACGCCTGAAAATGAGACCTCTACAGGAGGAACTGCATCTTCAATGGCAGCAGGCGACAGGTTGCTTCGACAACATCATCAAGGTCACACCATGCATGGTGGAGGCTCTCCACTGGTGGTCACGGTTACCCAATCTGACACAAGGTCTCACGTTCATACAAATTCCCCCGGACTTTGTTCTGATAACGGATGCGCCATGGAGAGATGGGGAGGTCATCTCCAAGATTTACAAATACAAGGCAAGTGGTCTCAGAAGTCCAGACAATGACACACCAACAGTTTGGAGTTGCGGGCAATTTTCCTATCTTTGCAAGCCTTCCTTCGAAGGATTGCAAGGTCTTCAGTACTAGTTCGAACCGACAATACCACCAGCATGTTCTACGTGAACAAACAAGGAGGGACAAGATCGGCAACGTTATCGAAGGAGGCTCAGGAGTTATGGGAATGGCTTACACTTCACAACATAACTCTCCAGAACATGTCAGAGGCCTCCACAATACCCTAGCGGACAAGCTCAGCAGGTCCCTATCAGACTGCCACGAGTGGGAATTAGACCACATTCAAGTAAACAGAGTGTTCCAGGCTTGGGGCAAACCGACATTGGATTTTTTTTGCAACAAAGCAAAACAAGAAATGCCAGTATTACACCAGCAGATACCCTCAACAGGGGTCAAAAGTGAATGCCCTGTCCATGCGATGGTCAGGAATTTGTGCTTACGCTTTTCCCCCAATCCCGTTGATGCCAAGGGTGTTGCACAAGATGAAGTCGGAGGGCTCCCATCTCATCCTGATTGCCCCCCAGGTGGCCATGCTAGTACTGGTTCCAAGAACTTCTTTTGCTATCCCAGGACTGGCCGATCCGTCTTCTTCCAACTCTAACAATGCTGTTGCGGAACAAAGGGCAAATACTTTACCCAGACCCTCGCTCTCTAAATTTACACGCATGGCTCCTGACTTCTTAGAATTTAAAGACCTTCATATTCCTCAGACTGATGTGACATTTTAGCAAAATCACGAGCCCAAAGCACACTTAAGACTTATCATATTAAATGGAAGAGGTTTTGGTGTTGGTGTGAATCTAACAGTGTACACCCGATAGAAGCTCCTGCAGAACAAATTCTTCCTTATCTGCTGCTGGCTCGCTCTGGACTCTTTTTCGTCAGTAAAAGTCCATCTAGCTGCTCTATCCAGATTCAGGAAAGTTGCTAAGATTCCCTCACTATGTGCATCCTCTTTAACCACATCGCTGCTGATGGAATTCCCCTCCTGTGCTGGAACTCTTTGAATTCCATTGTTTCATGACGAGCTCAGCTCGTCATAAGCACACGACCAGTGTACTGCATGACGAGCTGAGCTTGTCATGAGCAGGGAAGGGGTTAATCAAGCAGTTCATGAGAGGTCTTTTCCGTACTTTCCCTCCGGTTAGGCATCCTCCACCGGAATTGGAACTCAATACGGTCCTCACACAGCTGATGAAACATCCATTCGAGCCCATCCACAAAGCCGACCTCAAATTTCTCACATGGAAGGTCGCCTTACTTCTAAGTCTAACGTCTGCCAGAAGAGTAAGTGAAATTGAGGCGTTCACTATTAAGGAACCATTCCTGCATTTCTCTAAGGATTATATCACTTTTCGACCTAATCCTACATTTATACCTAAGGTACCATCACAGTTCCACTTAAATGAACCAGTGAAGTTGCGAACTTTCTTTCCAAATCCAACTACACCGGCGGAAAGAACATTACATTCTCAGGACATCAAAAGATGTTTAAAATTCTATTTACAAAGGACAAAAGCCTTCAGAAAATCTGATCAACTATTTGTGGCTTACGGTCAAACTAAGCTGGGTACAGCAGTCACAAAGGCCACAATTTCTAGATGGATAGCCTCCGCAATCCATTTCTGCCATATCAAATTGAACAGGCCATTACTGAGGAAAGTCAAGGCTCACTCCAAAAGAGCTGTGGCAGCGTCTACAGCGTTGTTTGCGGGAGTGAGCTAGAAAATATCTGCAGTGCTGCGACATGGAAGCATGTCCACACGTTCACAAGACATTACTGCCTTCAATCCGCAAGTCAAGAGGATGCGGCAGTTGGTCAGGCTGTCTTACAACACCTTTTTCCTCAAGAACAACTTCCGGTAACTGTGTTCTTTTACTCTTTATATTTGCAAAGACATATCTTTATATATCTATATATCTATATCTATATGTATATATATATATATATATATATATATATATATATATATATATATATATATATATATATATATATATATATATATATATATATATATATATATATATACACACACATACATATGTAATGTATTTTGATGTATAGATTTTGCTTTTAACAAATGGATGTACTTGACGTTTAGATATTCATGGCTTTATTGTTCTATGAATGTTTTTTTTTTTAACATTTCTGATCATGTTTTACATGTGGAAAGTTGAGTTACCTTACACGTGTTGATTATTAATATGGATGCAACTGGGAGTTTATCAGTACAAGTCTCCCACCATCCGCACCCGACTATTACTTGGCATACTGCTTGCTACTCTGATTCAGGCATGTGAATCTGTGAAATATACCCCAATACTGGATAAGAAAACAAGTTACTTACCTGTAACTACAGTTATCCAGTATTGGTATCTTTCATAGATTCACATGCACCCACACTCCTCCCCGGAGAGTCAGTTCTCTATTTTGGGATACTTATTTCCCACTTGTGCTAACGAAAATCTGAGGAGAACTGGCTCTGCAGAGAGTGTTCTAGAGGGTGCTGACGGCTGATTGGTTGGGGCAAAGACTTTGGTCTTTTTAGCATAATAACGTAGATAGGCTACTAAGATCTAGGCCTCAGGCCTTTTTCTTTGGGCCTACTACTATCATGTACTTTGGCACTGCTTTTTTATTTACCTTGGGACTCCCGCCTCGGCAACGGGGAATAATTCAGGCATGTGAATCTATGAAAGATACCAATTCTGGATAACTGTAGTTACAGATAAGTAACTTGTTTTCTTCCCCAGCTTATGCATAATGTGGGACGCTGTATAAGCAGTAGCATTAAGGAAACTCAGACACTCATATCTCACTCAGATGTTCACAGACTCACCCATTTCCACCAAAAAGAGTAGCTTTCAGTATGAATACTACTCACCCCTCACTAATTTCAGAAATTCGGATGGATACATCTTTGTGCAGATTCCTTACCTTTAGAATATTCTCCAACCAGGTCTGGAAAAACGTCAGCCAGCAGTAGTTCTCCAGCAGTGCCACATGGAGCCATGCGGCTTCAGCCATGACTTCACCTACTGGATGTGACACCCCTGTGCACTGATATCAGTTCCTCTTTTTGTACACCTCGTTGATGTGGTGCAGAGTTCTCTCTTAGTGCTTCACCAACCAAGTTTTTCTCAGCTTCAACAGCGACTATGTCAAATGTCTCCTCCAAAGGTTTGGAATCTAAGCCCTGTCATAAATGCCACAAGTGACGTCTTAAATTTGATTGTGATGCCGCGGTCTGAGATTTATATTCCCTGATGCACACGAAGGACATCAAGGAGAGTGGGGTAAAATTATTCATGGCCCAGAAGGCCACACAAAGTGTACCCCTTCTCCCACAGGCAAGTCTCCTGTGAGGGACTGATCTCCTAAAAGATCTTCTTCAAATGTTCTTTAGGAAAGAGAAATCCCTTTCCTTGAGGAAATGGTCCTGTTCCTGGGAGCGTATAGAATCACTGTGCCTCTCCCTGACACCTGGCTCTTCCTCAGAGACAATTCTTAAGTTACAGAAGAATAACTCTGTCTGCTGACCCTCGCAGGCCAAGGTCTTAAGTCAGGCTTTGTTTGGCATATTTAGGTTGGCTTTAGTTACGTCTGGTCCTCTCTCCAACAATGGAACGTATCCTTCTGGTTTGGTGACTATGGTAGCTTGGACCCCATGCCTTCTGATCCCACACCTCCACAGGCTCCAGCTCAAGCACCTAAAAAGAGGTGTTGTGGACCACAGCATCATCCACAGTCCATTCAGCATCATCCATGATGGTCAGGTTGCTGAGTCTTTACTTATGTCCCCAATAAAGGCGGCTGATATTATCAGAGTGGTGCAAAAGAAGCTCAGGACTTGCCATCAAGATCAATCTATTTCTAGGCCCCAGAAATTTCCCAGATGGAGAATTTATTCCGCTCCAGTACCATACCATGCCCAATAATGATTATGGGTTGTTGGACTATGATGCCCTTTTTGGCTAAAGTTCCTTAAATGTTATTGTTTTCCTCCTAGACCTTGTGTTTCCGACTTAGATGCTTTGGGCACTTTGCCACTGCTGATCAGTATTAAAGTGTAAGTGCTCCCTGTATAAAAAGTTATGGTAATTGGTTGTTCATAATTGGCATGTTTGTCTTACTAGAAAATTCCCTAGTAAAGTTCACTATGTGTGCCAGGGCTGGTAATGCACATGCTGCTAGTGGGCCTGCAGCACTAACTGTGCCACGCACACAAGTAGCCCTAAAAAGAGATCTTAAGCCTGCCACTGCAGTTCCTGCGCGCAGTTTGTTAACTGCCTTGTTGTCCTGACAAGTGCACCCACTTGCCAGGCCTTACCCTTCCCTTTTCATGCACATCAGACACCTCTATAGTAGGCCCAAGGTACCCCCTGGGCAGAGTTCAGTGTATGTGAAAGGTAGGACATATACTGAGGGGTGTGTCATGTCCTGACAGTGAAATACTGCAGAATTAGTTTTTCACTGGCCATCTTGCCCATAGGATGGAATGGGGAATGTTGTGTCACATGTTTCCAGCATATCTTCCCATAGGCATAAAATGGAGAGATGGAGTTTAGTGTGCCTGAATGCGGAATTTAATAGCTCGTCTTTTAGTGATGATGGCTTTAAAGTTGTGTGTTTAGAAACGACACTTTTAGAAGTGGCTGGTTTCTTGTCCTAACCATCCTGCGTGCCTCTGCCTGGTTGTGTATTGATTGTCTGGGTTTGGATGTGACAGGGTCTGGGGAGGTGTCCTGACACCAGGGAGGAGTAGGTGAGACAGCAACAGGCTGGCCTGCCTTTGGTGTGGTGGGAGGAGTAGCCCCTTTGATGCGAAGAGGGCTGTGCTGCTGCCACAAAAGAAAGGCTCCACCTCCTGCAGAGTGTCTGAGGCCCAGACCCTCACTATCAAAGGGAGAGGGTGTGCACTGGCAGGAAGACACCCAGAACTCGCTTGGACCAGGCTCAGAGACCCCTGAACGCAAAGACTTCAAAGGCATTTAGGGGTATAAATGTGAGAGCGGAACCCCCTGAATTCAAGCCTGAACTCAAGCCTGAAAAAGTATTGAAACTACTTCGTCATCAAGAGGAACCTCTGCCAAAGAAGAACAGCTGAAGAGACTGAAGAGAAAGATTACCCTTGCTGTGTGTTCTGGGGCTGGCTACAGTTTGCCGATTTGACTAAGGAGAGGACAAGGGACTTTGCTTTGTGCTGTGTCCCTCTGCTTGAAAGGACATTGCTGTGTCCTGAAGTAACTTGTCTCCAAGAGCCCAAGAGGAGCTAGCTCCCTGTTGTGGAAACTCAGGAACATCAAAGTTTCCAAGTGTGTCTCAGCGACGCTGTGTGCATGTTCTTTTTGCAGCCTGAGACCTTCTGAGAATTGCCCTGTGGGCGTGTGCCCCAGAGCAGTATTGCGCCCTGCTTCAATCAACAGCATGGCCAGAAGTGCTGTGATCGTTATCGCCTCAGAAAAAGGGGGTGGTGATGGACAGAGTATCTGAATTAAGCAGAACACTCCTACCCAGTCAACAGATCAGGGCTTGATCCATCACCGTTTTTTAGCTCACTGCACCATCCCAGCTCAGAACCTGGCTACATGCAAATTAGTCTGTCCCTGGCCCAGTTCATCATGGAAACAGGGCAGACCAAACTACCAAGCCAATTCTTTTACTGGAAAGGAAACAAGCTTCCGGGGACCGTTTTTTGGCATTATGCCGTCTTCGGCCCGGCTTGCTTGAATCCTGATGGTGCAGTGAGCAAGGGACTCATGTCTGAGCATACCCTTCCACGCTTATGGTGGACAAAACGATTCAGAAAAAGGGGGTGGTGATGGACAGAGTATCTGAATGAAGCAGAACACTCCTACCCAGTCAACAGATCAGGGCTTGATCCATCACCGTTTTTTAGCTCACTGCACCATCCCAGCTCAGAACCTGGCTACCTGCAAATTAGTCTGTCCCTGGCCCAGTGCATCATGGGAACAGGGCAGACCAAACTACCAAGCCAATTCTTTTACTGGAAAGGAAACAAGCTTCCGGGGACCGGTTTCTGGCATTACAGCCGTCTTCGGCCCGGCTTGTTTGAATTCTGATGGTGCAGTGAGCAAGGGACTCATGTCTGCGCATACCCTTCCACGCTTATGGTGGACAAAACGATTCAGAAAAAGGGGGTGGTGATGGACAGAGTATCTGAATTAAGCAGAACACTCCTACCCAGTCAACAGATCAGGGCTTGATCCATCACCGTTTTTTAACTCACTGCACCATCCCGGCTCAGAACCTGGCTACATGCAAATTAATCTGTCCCTGGCCCTGTTCATCATGGGAAGAGGGCAGACCAAACAACCAAGCCAATTCTTTTACTGGAAAGGAAACAAGCTTCCGGGGACCGGTTTCAGGCATTACAGCCATCTTCGGCCCGGCTTGCTTGAATCCTGATGGTGCAGTGAGCAAGGGACTCATGTCTGAGCATACCCTTCCACGCTTATGGTGGACAAAACGATTCAGAAAAAGGGGGTGGAGATGGACAGAGTATCTGAATGAAGCAGAACACTCCTTCCCAGTCAACAGACCAGGGCTTGATCCATCACTGTTTTTTAGCTCACTGCACCATCCCAGCTCAGAACCTGGCTACATGCAAAGTCTGTCCCTGGCCCAGTGAATCATGGGAACAGGGCAGACCAAACTACCAAGCCAATTCTTTTACTGGAAAGGAAACAAGCTTCCGGGGACTGGTTTCTGGCATTACAGCCGTCTTCGGCCCGGCTTGCTTGAATCCTGATGGTGCAGTGAGCAAGGGACTAATGTCTGCGCATACCCTTCCACGCTTATGGTGTACAAAACGATTCAGAAAAAGGGGGTGGTGATGGACAGAGTATCTGAATTAAGCAGAACACTCCTACCCAGTCAACAGATCAGGGCTTGATCCATCACCGTTTTTTAGCTCACTGCACCATCCCAGCTCAGAACCTGGCTACATGCAAATTAGTCTGTCCCTGGCCCAGTGCATCATGGGAACAGGGCAGACCAAACTACCAAGCCAATTCTTTTACTGGAAAGGAAACATGCTTCCAGGGATCGGTTTCTGGCATTACAGCCGTCTTCGGCCCGGCTTGCTTGAATCCTGATGGTGCAGTGAGCAAGGGACTCATGTCTGAGCATACCCTTCCACGCTTATGGTGGACAAAACGATTCAGAAAAAGGGGGTGGTGATGGACAGAGTATCTGAATGAAGCAGAACACTCCTACCCAGTCAACAGATCAGGGCTTGATCCATCACCGTTTTTTAGCTCACTGCACCATCCCAGCTCAGAACCTGGCTACATGCAAATTAGTCTGTCCCTGGCCCAGTGCATCATGGGAACAGGGCAGACCAAACTACCAAGCCAATTCTTTTACTGAAAGGAAACAAGCTTCCGGGGACCGGTTTCTGGCATTACAGCCGTCTTCAGCCCGGCTTGCTTGAATCCTGATGGTGCAGTGAGCAAGGGACTCATGTCTGAGCATACCCTTCCACGCTTATGGTGGACAAAACGATTCAGAAAAAGGGGGTGGTGATGGACAGAGTATCTGAATTAATCAGAACACTCCTACCCAGTCAACAGATCAGGGCTTGATCCATCACCATTTTTTAGCTCACTGCACCATGATCGTTATCGCCATCGGCCCGGTCCTTCGTCCCAAGGGGGAGCCGTTAGGAATTACCTCCGCCGGCCCGAGCCTGCCTTTGCCAAGGAGAGACCTGTGAACCTTCACCATCGTGGGTCCGACGTCCTTTGCCCAAGATCAATGGAGTTGCGCCTGGAGCAGATCAGCTGCGAGGCCATCACCTGGTAGCCCGACTCTCACTGTGAGGAGCAGCAGCCGCCAGCCTGAAGCTGCACAGTGTGACGCCCAAGCCGCTTGGAGAGGAGAGAGAGACTGCATACCCCCAGGTAACGGTCAGCGAGCGTGCGTGTGTCGCCGCCTGGGACGGAGTGCGTGCTATGAGAGAACGCTCTCGGCCTTTCCCATCTTTGCAGTGCGAGCCTCAGCTCAAGTCAGTATCGCTGCCCGTACTCGCCGAGGAGTGGCAGAACTGGGGGCGAATTGTCGAGCTGCACTTTGTTTCCCTCATATCCATATTGGCGCCATATTTTGGCAGTCGCTGACAGCGAGTCAGACAAGAGTGGCATAGAGACCTTCACTAGCACCGTGATCGGTGCCAAACAGCATTATTACTTGCTTTTACGATCCTCATTAGTACTTGCATTACGAACTGTTTATTACGTGCTTCTACGATCCGCATTAGTACTTGCATTTCGAACAGCATTGTCACTTGCTTTACGAACTACATTAGTACTTGCATTAAGGACTGTCTTATTTCTACATTACGAACTGCATAGCATTGCATTAGGACTGCATTAGATCATTGTTAACTGCTCATTAATAGCCCCAGAACCTACAAGTGATTGTTGGCCTAATAACCGGCCCAGTGAAATATTATGAATACGCATATGCTGGATATTTTTATCGTCTTGGTCTCATCGTATTTCTCCTTGATACAGATACCGCTACTTTCCAAAATCAGTGTGGTGTCTATTTGTGGTGTTATCACTGTGTTACTGGGAGTGTGGTTGAAAATACTTTACACATTGCCTTGGAGATAAGCCTGGCTGCTCGTGCTAAGCTACCGGAGGGTGAGCAGGGGTTATCTAAGAGTTTGTCCCTCCTTTCCCTGACTAGAAGCAAGGGTCCCTATTTGGACTAAGGTACCTACCTCAGCCAATTAGAGACCCCCAGTTCTAACATGGGTGCACAGAAAATTATTTACCAAGTGCTTGTGGACTCTTGTAGACTTCTTATAAAGGGAACATCCCTTACCTTCCGGGCACCAACAGATGAAGTATGTTGCTTTGCCACAGTAGTGCATAAAGCTGAGGAGATACAGGTTTGCATTTTCCCTAAGAGATGCCTACATTTAACTCTTTGACTGAGATCCTACAATCAACTTATTCAATTCCCCAATTGATTAGGATATGCAGGCACCTGTCTTGTTTCATTGGGCCGATTCCCTTCTCCAAGCCCATGAGATCACAGTCAAAATTCTGGACCAGTTGTGGGTGGCTCAAAATTCTTGTCCTCGCATTTGTTGCCTGGGAGTTTGGTGGTTCAAGTTTTGTCTTCTAATTGGAACCCCAATGTCTTTCAATGAAGCACTTCTGTACAGGGATTCTAATAAACTGGATGTCATGGGAATAATTGTTTGGGTATCAGGCAGTTTCTCTTTTCATATAGTGAATGCCATATGCCTCCTGGTGTGCTACATCCATGTCCTGTGGGAATTGGCTAAACTAGTAGTTACAAGTCTATGGGAACATGTGCAGAAACCCTTTTCCAAATTGGTCAATGATGGCTTTGATGCCTCAAAGCTGATTCTGAAGTGCTGCTTGAGTTCTGCAGATACAAAAACCTGGGCCATCGGTACCACTGTCATGTTATGCCAGCATTCTTGGATGTCATGTACCAGTTTTTCAGTAGAACTATGATCAATATGCCGTTTGATGGTGAGTATCTTTTTTATGAAAAAAACAACTTGTCCCTAAAGTGCATCAAATGTAGAAGGCCTATGGCCTTGCTTGCCGAACCTGACTTCGCCTGTGAGCAGTGGTGCTGGAGCAATTTTCAGAGTGGGTGTGCTACCATCAATGTTACATCACTAAACTGATAAGGATTCTGACAAATCCAAGCATCACACAAAGGACAAGTGTCTCCAATGAGCTACGCTCATCCAGTAGGACATAGGAGAGTGGTAAGGATGGGGTATGTAGAAAGTGGTGCATTATGGAGCACACTGTCACAAATGTATTTTAAAGCATGGTGTAGTAGCTCACTGTCATTTACAGAAAGTACATTTTCCATTGAAAGGAACACTAAATTTGCACAGACATATAGTTCTACTGATAAAACTATCGAGCACACAAACAATAATCTGTGGAAATTGGGTTGCAGGAAAATTTGTCATTTTTCACCAACTAAAGTTTCTTGATTTGTTTTGATCCTATTAAAATGTGTTTCCATCACATTTCAGAATTACAAAAAAAGCACCTCATTTGTGTGTTCCTAACTGCTTATTTATTTTGAAATATTTATACAGTTCATTAATAGGTATGCAAAATGTGTTCTGTGTTAGAAACAACATCCTACACTCTTACCTTTCACACTAGCAGGATTGCCACAGTTTGCTTTACACAATCCTCTCAATTTGCAGTCAGATAAAGAAAGGTAAACACCAATCCTCTCTGTCCTCTGCCAGATCTGCTGCCTCAAAACCTCTCTGGCTCCCTCACTTATATCACCACTTTTCTCCCAAGAGAGAGTTGATCTTGCTGGACTGCGGAGTCCGCCAGTTGATCCTCATACCCTTTCTGTCCCCTTTTCTCCGGTCCATCCTTCTTTCACCAGGTTGTGCTCTTCAGCTCAGACCTTGATTCTGGAGGCAGAGGTCCTTGTCCTGCTGAAGCAAATGGCCATAGAAATAGTGCTTCTGGAAGAAAATGACACAGGATATTAGTCTTTTTACTCTTTGGTCCACTAAGAAGCATAGCATTCTGAGGCGTGTCCTGGATCGCTGCCTACTGAACTTGTTCATTCACCATTCAAAATGCTGTCTCTGAGCCAAGCCTTGCTGGCCTTTGAAAGTGGGAAATTGTAAGTACATTTATATATCACTTCTTTCCCCTGACCAGGTGCTAAAGCGCTGTACGGCAAGTAGCACTTTATTACGGAACCCAAGGTTAGTGGTTAATCCAATGGTTATTGGTAATTATTGTATTTTGTCATGTGCACTCAACAAAAAATGACATGCATATACTCCAGTTTCTTTGTGATAGATTCTAATAATACAATTTAGGTGTAATCATTAGTGAGGAGTAGCTGGTTTCAGGTGAATGGTTGACGAGATGGATAGGCTGGTGGAGATTAGGCAATCTTAGATTACACGCATAGGGTTTTAAAGAGGAGAGGTTGTGATCTATAAAAATAGGAATCAGCCAAACACAGAATTACAATAAGAGAGATTAAGACTGATAGGCATGAGAATGAGAGGTGGCTGTACTCAGATTGGTGATAAAGATTTTCTAAATTGTTAATGCTGAAGCATTTTCTTTTTGTAGCCTTTCCAAGCATTTGACTCTATTCTCTTATGCTTTTGTCCAAGGGTTGTATGTCCATCCCAGTCAAAGGTTGTCTTAGACAATATTCACTTCACAAGAAAGTTCAAAAGATTTGTAATTTTCTGAGATGGGTTTAGACAGCCAGAATGGACCACTACAAGTAATTTGTTTTGGGGCCTGAACTCTGGGGATTGGTTGATGTCTGTGAACCTCCAGGACACCTACTCTCGTCTTCCTAGTGCCCCTGCTAATATATGTTACCTGAGGTTAACTGTGGCATCCCAGTGCTACCAGTTTGTGGTCTTGCCTTACGAGGTGACAGCCGTGCCTTTTGTCTTTGCAAAAGTTATGTCCATTGTGGCAGCAGATGGTCAGCAGTCCATTTATTTTTATACTTGAGCAACTGGCTCATGAAGAACGATTTTGGCACACTGACTGTTCTCCATGACTTGGGCTTTATCATCAATGTCCAAAAGACTCATGTGAAGCCAATGCCGAGGTTGACCTTCAGTGGTGCAGTTGGACATGACCCACATGAAGGCTATTCCTGCTTCCCAGGGAATTGTGGATATTTGGGAGAATATTCCAGGATGTTTGACTCAAGTCTCTCTCTTGTTCCCTTAGGTATTGCGTCAGCTTCTAAAAACATAGGGGTATGCAGATATGTGGCCGGACACCAGTCCAAACTTTAGGAACAAACATGATGATATTGGGCCGTAAAACCGAATTCCACATTATCCCCCACATTATTCTTCATTCCGCACATGCCTATACACAGTCCCCTTGAATTAGTAAGTCTGGCTCAAGCATTACCACTCAGAATTAAGACCCTACCGATATAATGATGGCAAACGTGTTTAGCTATGTACAACGTACTTACAACAACCATGTCCAGCAGCATATTGTATTTAAAGAAGCCATCCTGCATAGAGAAATTAAAAATTCTCTGACAACACCCACAACAGGCGTATTCCAGAATATTCCTTTGTTTGACGAGATCTGCTTCGGCTTTGAGAGCTTCTGTAGCCTCACTCACTAGTGGGCTCCTTTAAATACATTAAACTGTACTGCTCTGCCAGTGGACAAGACCCAAATCGTGACCTGTTTCTATTTTTTTACTGTTGAAGTTCTAGCTGGAAACAAGCATGCAAAGGTTCAGGTATATTTCTACAGTGAATTATTCCCCCTTTGCATCCTCTCCTTTACAACCCCCAGGTGTTCATCTCCCTTTTTTGCCAACTCAGTCAAGTTGTTTTCAGTTCATGAGTGACAAATCTCATTGCCAAAGTCTCCATTTGTGCAGTGGGAGGAGAAACACAATAGGGAAACAACAAAAAAAGCAATCAGCACAAAAACAAGGAGAGGAGGCAGAAGGAGCACGTACAAGGAGCATGAGATAAGTTTGGTTCTAAACATCTCTCAGACAGAACTAACCAAAGACGAATTGAGAGTACTAAACAAAGGTTTAGGGTTTGTCCCCACATACGATACCAATAAGCTGGAAATTGAGGTTGCATTTTACAGATTCATGAGAGTCCTAAAATTGAGACATTTCTTCACTAATATTGTGCCATCCCAAAATGACAAAGAAGAACCTGAATTTCTGGAATTCAGGCCCAAATCTAAATTTCAAGCACCCACAACACACAAAATTTTGGAAGCCTTTGAAAAATCAGTTATCAGCGATTTAGAAAGCCTGAATGTCAAGAAATCAAAAAGAAAGAATCTTTCAGTATACGACAGATCTGTACTCAAAGGGCTTCAAGAAAATCAGAGCATTCTGATACAGAAAGCCGATAAAGGAGGCGCCATAATAGTGATGGACAAAACTATGTACAACCGAAAGATAGAAGAACATGTGGCTGACACTTCCATTTATTTTGAGCTGGACAAAAATCCTATTGAAGAATTACAAATTGCTCTCAATGACATTTTGACAAAAGCCCTTGAATTAGGGTATATCTCTGCTAAGACCAAACAATTTTTGACAGTACAATTTCCTAGAATAGCACGCCTTTATATGCTCCCCAAGGTGCATAAAAATCTATTGGATCCGCCCATGCGTCCCATTGTCACTGGATGTGGGACAGTATTTGAACCATTGGGCCAATACATCGATACATTCCTTCAGTCTTTTGTACAAAAATGGCCATCGTACATTAAAGACACCAATGATTTCTTATCGACATTAAGGGAGACTCAAACACCAAGTTCTATTTTTGTGTGTACCATCGACGTGAAGTCGTTGTACACCTCTATCCCTCATCAAGCCGGAATGGAGGCCGTGGAATGGGCTCTGCTACAACAACCCTTTGTAAAGGCAGAAAAAGTTTTCATTTTGGAACTTTTACATTTTTGTTTGTATCATAGTTATTTTCAATGGTTATCAAAGTTTTATCTCCAACAGAATGGCACGTCCATGGGATTTGCTGGGGCCCCGGCATACGCTAATACCTTCATGGCCAAATTTGAAGCTGACCATATTTACACGAACACCGTTTGGAATGAAAACGCAATCTTATATCGCAGATTCATAGACGATATATTTGTATTATGGTCTGGAACCAAGGAAAGTCTAGAATTTGAAATTGCTAAATTGAACCATTGTGAAGGCAACATTGAATTTACACATGCTATCAGCGATAAAGAATTGCCATTCTTAGATGTTTTGATTAATATTGAGGACACGCAGATCAAAACGAAAGTGTTCAGAAAAGAGACTGATGTGAATAATTCATTGTCATTTCACAGTTTTCACCCTCAAAACCTAAAGAATAACCTACCAGTATCGCAATATATGCGGATCAAAAGGATCTGCTCTCAAGAGGAAGATCTAAAAGAGAATCTGAGAATCCAACATCAACGCTACAAAGAACGAGGTTATCCTGAGGAAATTTTGCTTAAAGCAAAAAAAAGGATAGATTCAAACAGCAGGGAGAATCTGTTAATTCAGAAACCAAAAAAAACCACGGACAGGCACGTGTTTGTATCCAAGTTTTCTACTTCATCTCAAAGAGTGAAAACAATTATCAATAAACATTGGGATCTCTTGAGGAATGAAGATGATTTTAATGGAATTTTTGATAACAAACCAATTTTCGCGTACACAAGGTCGAAGAACCTTAAAGAACTGCTGTTGACCCCTATTAGGGACACAGAAGTGTCCAATAGAGGGATGAAGAAATGTGAGAATTGTGTCCATTGTTCTAATGTGATCCTAGGAAAAACATTACATCATCCACAAACTGGAAAAGCAATGGAACTGCACTACAATGGAGACTGCAATTCAAAAAATTTAATTTATTACATCAAGTGTCCCTGCGGAAAATTCTACGTAGGGAAAACGGAGAGAAAACTCAAAACGAGAATAACAGAACATAAAAGCACAATAAGAAACAAAAATGTGAAAAGTAACCTGGCAAAACACTGGAATGACAACAATCATGGCATAGCTCAGATTAGGTTCTCCATTTTGGAAGTTGTTAAAGTTTACGAGGGGGTTGATCTCACCAGATCCCTCCTCCAAAGAGAAATACATTGGATTAGGTTTTTGGTTACCCAGGAACCCAAAGGGTTAAATGAAAAAATCGATTTATCATGTTTCATATGAGTTTTCTACCCATGCAGTCTGTTTCAGCTTGATGTCTGCTTTTTTGTAGAATGTCATGACAATTGAATAATAGCACGAAAACAATGTATAGTAGGAGTATTTTACAAAAAACACACACCATTTTCTTCTCTTTCTTTCTTTTTATCTTTTGGTGTTTATTTAATTCTTTCACTTCGAGGCTTTATCGTGTGATTACCGAGTCGCTTTTGACTCTTTGAATATGGCGCCCGTAGTTTTGGGATCTCCAGCTGGTTAGCCAAGTCCTTTGTTAGTGTTTATACCGCCAAGCCACCATGCTTTGTATTGAGGAAGAACGCGGTGTGTCCCACACAGCGAGTCGGTGTACCTAGCAGCAGTTGTAGCGCATATTCGAGTTGTGGAGCAGAAGTTTGAGGCATAGTTCTTCTGATTACGGTAAGGGGTCTCTAAACAATCCGTCTAGATTGACCCGATTTGGTAGTGAGGTTTTCCGAACCCAGAGTTGAGTGACCCGATTTGTTATTGCAGATCAGACAAGATCCTTGCAGGAGCAGAACTCCCCGTTTTTTTGCTTCGAGCGTTTACAATAAGGTAAGAGAGAACAGCACGAATGGCTAGTGAGTTCATTTGATAGTTGAGAGCAGCTTTCTCCATGGTTTTTTATACGTTTTTCATACGTTTTTATGATTTAGATTGAAGATATAGGTGATGTCTGCTTTTTTGTAGAATGTCATGACAATTGAATAATAGCACGAAAACAATGTATAGTAGGAGTATTTTACAAAAAACACACACCATTTTCTTCTCTTTCTTTCTTTTTATCTTTTGGTGTTTATTTAATTCTTTCACTTCGAGGCTTTATCGTGTGATTACCGAGTCGCTTTTGACTCTTTGAATATGGCGCCCGTAGTTTTGGGATCTCCAGCTGGTTAGCCAAGTCCTTTGTTAGTGTTTATACCGCCAAGCCACCATGCTTTGTATTGAGGAAGAACGCGGTGTGTCCCACACAGCGAGTCGGTGTACCTAGCAGCAGTTGTAGCGCATATTCGAGTTGTGGAGCAGAAGTTTGAGGCATAGTTCTTCTGATTACGGTAAGGGGTCTCTAAACAATCCGTCTAGATTGACCCGATTTGGTAGTGAGGTTTTCCGAACCCAGAGTTGAGTGACCCGATTTGTTATTGCAGATCAGACAAGATCCTTGCAGGAGCAGAACTCCCCGTTTTTTTGCTTCGAGCGTTTACAATAAGGTAAGAGAGAACAGCACGAATGGCTAGTGAGTTCATTTGATAGTTGAGAGCAGCTTTCTCCATGGTTTTTTATACGTTTTTCATACGTTTTTATGATTTAGATTGAAGATATAGGTGACTACGATACCAGTAAGTTTGTTTCTCCGTGATTTTGGGTTATTTCTTGGCACATTGAGGTGCATTCACTGGGGTAATGGTTATGTGTGTCTTCACTCCGCTAGCATGTTTTCAATGACGTTTTGGACACCTTGTACATATTGATGATTTGTTTTCTGTCTCATCTATTACTGATAGAGTAACCATACACACAATTCATTCCACAGGCCCCTGAGGAAGAGCTCATTTGAGCTTGAAATGCATTGGGCATCAAGATAAAGTCATCTATTGTCAATGTTTAAAATGCAATAATGTGAATTTTATTTCATTGTATAACTATGTTTTGAATGAAACTATTGTGTAACTAGGGAAAAGTTACCGAATCATTTTTTTTTTATTATTTGTTGATAAACCATATATCTTGAAAACAAACGATTGTGTTTAATTGAGTAAAAATTAAGGCGGAGTGTTTGTACTACAACCGCACAGAGCGACAGTGCGCTAGGGTTAAGTGTCACAGACATTTAAGATAGGTTTTCAGTTGCAGGCACGGACAAGACAAACGTGCTACCTTAGCAGCACGCTGAGGAAAAATATATAAAAAAAAATTCAGTATAATTGGTTGAACCTTTGATACACCCCGAGTGCTCCTCCTACCCACCATTCATAAGGAGAAACACAATAGCCACCATCTACCTGCCTCAGGAAAGGAACAGGGCCAGCATGCAGGTATCTGTGAAGCCCTGCAATTCTTAATTTGGATCCACTGAGGCTGAAACTGGATAGCTGGCTACATTTGTATTCTGAATAGACTGGTGGTATTCATCCAGTTAAAATCCTAGAATTCTCTCTTGAGTCTATACTTCTGCCGCATGGTATCGCACAACTCCCATAGCCTGCGTGTCGGGGCTAACCCTCCCAGCTCCAGTCCTGACATTTTTGTATGGGCAACAAGTGCCCCTTCACAGATGAGCTGGTCTGACATATCCCTGTGTTGGCAATTGATCACTAATCTGAAGCCAGGCTGAGAGCAAAAACAGGTACTGCAGCACAGGCAGCAGACTCTTCTGCCCATAAATACTACCATTCTAACTGCATGAGACACCTATCCTGTTGTTACTACACTGGTCGCAAACCAAAACATCAGGAGTAGTTTCTGATTTTACCACTCTCTGGTACAGCCTAATTTGGGGCCCATAGGGAGGATGAACCTACAAGTAGAAGGTGGAATCTGACACCTTTACCAGTGTGCTAGAAAAAGTGATTTACAAGACCAAAGTATAAAGGGAGCTCTGGTAAAATGTGCATTAAGTGAGTGTGTTTAACCCAACTACTAGTAGGAAATCCACAGAAGACCTGGTACCTATTAAGTCATGGCACCCTGAAGCCTCCTTTTACTCGCAACCAGAAAAAGTGCAGTTTGAACAACGCACAGGAACCCTGCTCCTTCTCCTCTCACAACCGTTAAAAACCCAGTTAGTCGGAGTATCAGAGCAACTTTCCAGCATAATAGAACTTCACCAAAAACAGCGTTGGAGTATTGCACATATCAAGGCTCAAAAGCACTAGACTGTTCATATGCTTTAGGTGTTCATATAGTCTTTAATAAAAGCATAGAATAAAAAGCCCATAGATTTCAATTGGACAAAAAGATGTGGGCCTACGTTTTTTCAAACAGAGAAAGTTCTAAAAGAATTCCAACACATCCTAGATCTAGAACCAAAAAATCAAATGCTTGAACAGAGAGAACATCAGCCTATCGGCTTTACTTCAAATCTCGGTGCATCTACATTAAGAAGACTGAATGTTAGACCTTCAAAATGCATATTTTGACATCACAGTTTCAGTGAAACACAGAAAACCCCCGTCATTTGTCGGGAACAACCATCATTACAATAGAAGGTCTTACCATTCGGCCTGATGGCAGCTCTCCATGTCGGCTTCAAATGCATTGGTGCAACAGTGGCTCACTTTGGCAAAATAGAATTCTTTGTACTTCTATACTTGATTGATTGGCTTCTGAAGGCATACTTATCAAAAGGTTATGTTAGAGGTATACACAAGTGCAAAACTCCTCCAGTGTTTGGGGTTCAACTGCAGCAACTCGACACCCCCAGAATGCAAAAATCCAGTGTTTGTAAGCTCATTTTGAATCAAGGAATGCACAAGTGTTTATTTTGGGAGAGAAGCTATATTTTATCTATGAGAGTGTATTTCCCTCCTAGCCAATCCTCACCCTACAGCCATGCTTATCTGATGGTAGCAGTGACCTTCTGCATTTACATAACACATTATCGGAGATCTCTACAAGAATGTCTTATAGATCAATGATGCCTTGACGCAGAAGAGAAGTTGAAACTGATACACAGCTCTACAGAGAGAAATGAAAGATGTGCTCAAAGGAGTAATGTTCCATAAGCAGTTCCTTCCCAGCATTCTTGATGGAATGATCCTCCCCAGGCCTCACTTAAAGATTCCAGGAACTTTGTCGCGGGGAGAGTAGTCATATCACATTAACTTGCTGATTTCGAGGGTGGTCCGTCTACTTTACAGGCCTTTTCTTGCCTTAGTTACAACAAATAAAGCAATACCTTCTCAATAGGTATGGAGGAATGAGATTTAGACCATCCAGAATAGACCCTGGGACTGCCAGGCCATAGCAGTGGATCTGCTTTGTACAAAAGATGAGAAAGGATATGTTCAAATTGACGGAGTAGGAAAGTGTAAGAATCACAATTGACTAATGCATGATAAAGCGCTCTCAGAATTCTTGGAGCAGTAGTGCACACCTTAAATTGACCTTATTGCCAAGACAAAAAAAACACCCAGAATGCAGAGAATGTCCATCCATTCATCAGGATCTCAGCTCTCAGCTGGAGTATTCAAGCAACTCCAGCCCTTCATTGCTAGTTGTGGTTTCCACTCTATCTTCTTTTGTCAGTGAGGCAATACCAAAGATTGTCATACAAACCCCATCTCCTGAGCAGCAGAGTGGACAGCTTTCTCCATTACAGTCTTCCAGCCCGAGGATCTGCAGTGCTGGAATTTTAATCTGCTGGCCACCTATATAAACATTCTGACAGAGACAACATGTTCTTCCTCTTGGTCCTCTATTTCCTTCAAGCTCAGGGAAGAAAGAGCATGAATCTCAAGATATGAGAGCAAGATACTGTTTGTCCTTATATGTTTTTACCCAGTGCTGTTTGTTTTACTGTAGTCTGCTGTGAGAGTTCATCTTGCTGCCAGGAAATTCCATCCTGGTATTCTTTTTCACCATTCGAGTCATAAAGGATACTTTCGACAGATCTTAAAAACCTATCCCTCTGTAAAAAATAAAAAAAAGCCTCCACCTCCAGAGGTGCATAGTAGTTCTTTCTAAATGAACACGCTCTCTGAACCAATGCATACAGCTCACCTTCTGATGAAACGTGACCTTCTCATTGTAATAACATTGACCAGACAGATTATCCGGTTACGGACCTTGGTTCTTCTAAATGATTCACTACATCTCGTAAGAATAAAGTCCTTTAGACACCACTCTTCTTTCCTCCCAGTGGTTATTTGAGCTTTTCATAACACTTTCTTCCATCCCTAACTCATACTGTCTATCAGAGCGATCTCTCAAAACACTAAATGTGAAATAGTAATTTGCTAATATCCAAGAGAACAAAACTGTTTAGTAAATCTAAGCATATAGTTGCTACCTGCAATGCTACACTCACAGGCACAATAGAATGAATGAACTCCACATTGAAGAGGATAATGTATCAACACATGTAACGGTGGGCAAGCCATAGAACTCACCGGCCGAGCCAGAGCTGAGTGGGTGGTCTAGCCCAATTATGAACTGAACCAGCAAATGTTTTCTAGTATGTATTACTACTATCATTACAGCATATTGACTTCTGTTCACAGACAAAGACACACAGACAGATAGACAGTCTTACACACACTCACTCACTCACTCACCCTCTCATACTTCCCTCCCTTAGCCGCATGTTCATTCACACCCTCTTTGGTCACTCATACCCTCTCACCCTTTTCCGCACTTTAACTTGCTCACTTTCACTCACAGTCACACTCACTCTGTCTCAATGTCTCACTCCACCATTCCCTCCTCTCTCTGTCACTTTCACTTTCACTCACTCTCATTCTCTCCTCATTCTCTCACGCTACTACTTATCCTTTCTCCCTTTCATACACTCTTCCTCCCTCTTTCACTCACTCGCACTAACAATAACTCTTACTCACTTACCCTCTCTCGCTCTCTTACTTTTATTTTCTTTCACTCATCTCCTCTCACCCAGTCTCACACTCTGTCTCTCACTCATTCACTTTCACTCTCTCTCTCTGTTCAGGTCTTCACTTCCCCCTCTCTCTATCTCTCTCTCTCTCTCTCTCTCTCTCTATCTCTCTCTCTCTCTCTCTCTCTCTCTCTCTCTCTCTCTCTCTCTCTCTCTATCTCTCTCTCTCGCTCTCCCTCTCTTGTTCTCATTTTCTCATCTCCACCCAACCCACATTACCTCGGTATTACTCTGCCACTCTGGGTCTCTCTCTCTCTTTCTTGGTCTTTCTCCCTCCCCTTTCTTTCTTTAACTCTGCCCATACCTCTGTTTTTCTTTCTGCTCCAACTGTCTCATCTCTCTCTCTCTCACTCGTCCCGGTGAAAGAGTGGCACCTGGGAGCTTTGAAATGTAAAATAAATGTGCTTGTGAATTGACAAATCCTATAGCGCAGCAACACTGGAAAGGCCACGAATCGCTTCCTCCTGTGTTAGACATGGGCTTCTAATGGTTGCAAGAAGCCAGCATTTCTGGGTGTCCCCAGGGTCTGTCTAACGCTGCAGGTTTTTTGCTTTTTAAGTACCCCATAATCAAAAGGCAGATGCCCTGTGGCACTGTCTAGCTCCTCCTCTGCTGCACCCAATGTGCTTGAAGAATAATATGAAAGTGCTCTTGAGGAGAGGGAGGCAGAGACCACAGAAATGCTTTGCCCCTAAAGGACCCTGGGCAGCCCACAAGTGGTCATCTGGCTAGAGCCAAGCTCACAGGAGCTATGAAGGAGAAATGTTTTTGAATATTATTTAAAAAAAAGATCTCATAATTGACAGTCTTTGTTACAAACAGCCCAAACATGCCATATACTTGGGTGGAACTGTGCTCATACCAGCCCCTTCAGAAGGACACACTATTGAGTATCCTACAACAAAACATGTTAAGGCTATGAATACAGACAGAGAAAGATACACACACTGCCCCCTCTCTGCTAAGCCACGCACATGCCTACTGGCCTGGAGAGGACATAAGAAATGCCGTCCAAACACTAAGACCACTCACTCACCCTTCAGAGATGACACATTCCACTACCAGAGTAATCTACTCATACACTCTGATGATTGTGCATCTTCACAAGCCTAATCAAACTGCTGGCTGGAATGGAAACCCTGGAACCACTTGTAAAGTAATTCCCGGGCTGCAGAAGGCCCTACACTGGCTGACAAATAGCAGAGAACCAACACAGCAGCACTAATCTTTACTTCTACATCATGACCTTTACAATGTCTCTCCTGCTCTCGTTGAGGGCTCTGTAACATTGGTTTTCCAAATTCTGAATGTATCCTTCTGACAATGAGAAGAGATCTTATGGGTTGTGTATATAAAGGAAATCCAATACTGGAGATATAGTATTATATATAGGCTTTCCTGTTTTCAGATTCTATTTTTGGTAAATTCTGGTGGGGGTTTTCAGTGATTTCAATACCTTAAAACAACTGTGGTTATCAGTGATTACACATTTCCTCGTCATTAAAACCAACAGAAAGAGTTTTTTTTCAGTGTTTATGGAATGTTTTGCTTTTATTATTGCTTGCTTTCTGCCCTGATAGTGCATGGCATATAGACCGTGTACTTACAGTGTATATGAGGTCCAAATACAGTTTTGCAAATCAAACTTACTGTACTGCACCATACAAAACTTCTTCAGTGAGTCTTTGGTCATGCATGATCACTGTTTCCTTCCCAGGTAAACTTTTAACTGTGAAAAGTCTCTCTCAACATTGGCACTTGAGGAAGTCAATGCCAAAACAGCCAGTACACAATTTCTTAACTCTGGCCACCTTCATAGCTTTTCCATGCCAATACTGGTAAACCTGAAGATTGTGATTCTCTGGGACTGATTCTGTAACAAATGCATTGAACTTGGCGCATATGCACTCAGAGTTATTGAAGAGGTAAAAAATGAAGCAGTGCTTTTCAAAGTCTGGAGAAAATTCTACTTCACGGAAGAGATCTAGAACTTGTGTAGAGTACCACTGTGAGGCTTCAATGACTTCAAATGCCATGGTTGGTGAAGGGACATTTCTATGCATGATTGCAAGCCATTTCTCATGCATTGTAAATATACATTTCCTGAATTGCTCCTCAACTTTCCTTTGCCTACCAAGTGGCAAACATTCTAACATGTAACATGTTGCAGTGCCAAAGTCACGAAAATTGTCACCCAGCCTATTGTCAAGGAGATGTTTCACATCTACATCTATTACGCTGAACACTTGGTAGACAAGGGTGTTTTCAGACTCTAGTTTTTTGATTATGTCCACTACAGCAGTCATGTTTTCCTGTAAAAATGTAAGAATGCAGTGTACTTTTTTTTCACATCACTATCAATATGCGACTGACCATCCTCACATTTCTTGCCTTTGGCATCATCACTACGCAAAAATTCTGTAAACGGTCGCCATATGGATAAAATAGCATTCACGGCATTTAGGACTGAGAAGCACTGGCTAAATGACACAGTTGGGATGAATCTTTCTTTGATGCCACACAAAGCGAAAAATGAGAAATACTTGCATTTTAGTTCCCGTGCATAACAAAAAAGTGCACCAGAATTAACTACAAAGTTGATTGCATTCTTCATTAACTCTGAAGATTGTAACTATGCTTTCAGCATACAATATAGGAAGTGGCAACGATCTCTTACAAGGAAGCACTTCCGCTCAGTTATCGATTTTGACAGGTCATCACACAACTTTTTCATATACATAGCTGAATCACTCCAAATACAAACAATATCACTCCAATCTTTGTTGAATTTGGTAAGAACTTTTTGCAGCAGCATTCCAAGTGACACTGTGTTGATGTTTTCTAAACGTCTCGTGCCATGTTTTCAACACTACCCAAGATGCTTGATGACAGCCCTCTTATCGCATATACCTGTCACTGCACCTTGCATTGAATGTTTAAAGCCTGGGGTGTTTGGCAATTCACTACAATCAATACTGACTCTAGAAAAGGGGGCTGATGTATCAAAGGGTTGCAACCATTCTCTGTCTGTGGGTAAATGCAATAGTATATATTGGGAATATTCTCAAGCAACCAGCCATTTTACCTATCAGTGAAAGAATCAAACGTAGCCAAAATATTAAATATGATTTAGATATTTCCTGATTCTCTGCAGTTTATAAAATAATCGAAATTTACCCAAACATGCATTGAAACCCTGCAGCTTTATTCCAAAGACCACAAAACTGACAAATGCAAATGTGACCAGAATAATGTTAGTCCAGTCTTTCTTGCTGCTACCTTGTATAACAAAGTTACATTGTGTTGGCCCCTTCAGGAAGAAATAACAAGCATTGGAAATGCAATAGGTCTCGCACCATTATAGTTAGTGCTTTTAGAATTGTTTATGGGTTTTTTTTGTAAATGTTTAGCATTTTTGTTTCCTGTAGCCAATGCTAAAGAATTACAAATAAAAAAAGCAATAAACATTTCTTAAAGCTCTAACTGAAATGGTCTGAGACCTATTGCACTGTGTGAGGGTGAGGGGTTGAGGGTGAGTGAGGGTGGGTGAGGGTGAGTGAGGGTGAGGGGTTGAGGGTGAGTGAGGGTGAGGGGTTGAGGGTGAGTGAGAGTGAGGGTGAGTGAGGGTGAGGGGTTGAGGGTGAGTGAGAGTGAGGGTGAGTGAGGGTGAGGGTGAGTGAGGGTGAGGGGTTGAGGTTGAGGGTGAGGTGTTGAGGGTGAGTGAGGGTGAGGGTGAGTGAGGTGTTGAGGGTGAGTGAGGGTGAGGGTGAGTTAGGGTGAGGGGTTGAGGGTGAGTGAGAGTAGTTGAGGCTGAGTGAGGGTGAGTGAGAGTGAGGGTGAGTGAGGGGTTGAGGGGGAAGGTTTGAGGGTGAGGGTGAGGGGTTGAGGGTGAGTGAGGGTGAGGGGTTGAGGGAGGGTGAGTGTGGGTGAGGGTGAGTGAGGGTGAGGGTGAGGGTGGGTGAGGGTGAGTGAGGGTGAGGAGTTGAGGGTGAGTGAGGGTGAGGGTGAGTGAGTGTGAGGGGTTGAGGGTGAGTGAGGGTGAGTGAGGGTGAGGCTGAGGTGTTGAGGGTGAGTGAGGGTGAGTGAGAGGTTGAGGGCAAAGGGTTGAGGGTGTGAGGGTGAGGGGTTGAGGGTGAGTGAGGGTGAGGGGGTGGGGGTGAGGGGGTGAGGGTGAGGGGGTGAGGGTGAGGGGGTGAGGGGTGAGGGTGAGGGGTGAGGGTGTGGGGTGAGAGTGAGGGGGTGAGGGTGTGGGGTGAGAGTGAGGGGGTGAGGATTAGGGGGTGATTGTTAGGGGGTGTGAGCGTTAGGGGGTGTGAGCGTTAGGCGGTGTGCGGGTTAGGGGGTGTGAGGGTGAGTGTGAGTGAGGGGGTGTGAGGCTTCGGGTGTGTGACGTTGCGTGAGTGTGAGTGTGTGTGAGGGTGAGTGAGGGTGTGAGAGGTGTTGTTATGCAGAGGGTGTGTGAGGCTGAGGGTGTGTGAGGGTGAGTGTGAGTCATTGTAAGGTGTTGAGGGTGAGTGAGGGTGAGTGAGGGGTTGAGGGTGAGTGAGGGTGAGGGTGGGTGAGTTTTATAGCAGAGTAGCTCCTTTGTGACTCCTTGTCACCCGAACACTTTTTCCACTCTTGGGATTTGATACTAGTAAGCCGGTTGCACTAATACATCTGAACGTTAGTACTGGTAAAAAAAAGCCCATAACTGGGAAAACAGAGTCTTGATGACATGTTCAGCCTAAGATTTAAGTATGTGACCTAGGTCCTGCCAACACTGATTTTTGGCTGCACACAGCTAATGTTTTTCCTAATTGGAACGTGACTTTATTTTACCTTTCTGTCACATTTGTTTACAGGTAGTGGTGTATAATGTAAAATATCCTACCTATTGAGAGTAAAATGCCCGCCAGTATTAGGTCAATCATGCATTTTTTTTTACCATTCACTCACTATAACTAGAGTTTCTACTCCCATTTGGCAATAAATATGCAAATAGTGCTATTTGGGCAGGATTTGAAGTAGATTTTATATAATTTACAACTGAGTTGGATTAATTAAAGGCGCATTAGTGTTAGGCGGGCTGAGTCTAGAAATGCTCTTCGGGGGTGGGGCGGGGGGAGGGGTGGTTGGGGGGTAGGGCTAGGACTTCCTTCCCTCTCCATTATTTAAATATTTACATCAATACAACAGAGATTACTGTGAACAGAACACACAAGGGAGGCGTTTACTTTACGCTGGCATTCGTTACCTTACGGCTGATAATGTCTTTAGAAATAACATGCGTTGCATACACAGTGTCAGCACAGAGGTTTTGCTCTCAAAGGGGAAAAAATGCATGCCGTGCTCCTCACGCACCCCCTCTCCCCAACCATCTTAGTTATTAGCACCACCATGGTTGAAAAGAGCAGAAAAGCAATGCCAATGAGAGGAAAGCCGTTTTGTGCAGGAGACAGTAAATGAAGACAGAAAGAAGCGGCTGGACTGACACAGAAAGCTCCGCGGTGTAGAGAAGGCGAGACTCCTGAACGCGAGTGTATGAGTACGAGGAAGAAGATCAAATAGAGAGTGAGTTAAGACAGGTGAGGGTGGGGGGTAAAGGTGTGGGGGTGGGGTGTTGGGAATGAACGTGAGTGTATGAGTCGAGGAAGAAGATCAAATAGAGAGTGAGTTAAGACAGGTGAGGGTGGGGGGTAAAGGTGTGGGGGTGGGGTGTTGGGAAAGAGCCCTTGCAGTCTGAAGGGGAAAGAGAAGTGCATCTGGCATAGGAGACTTTATCGTGAAGGATATTAGAGTGTGAGACA
This sequence comes from Lissotriton vulgaris, assembly GCF_964263255.1. Lineage (NCBI taxonomy): Eukaryota > Metazoa > Chordata > Amphibia > Caudata > Salamandridae > Lissotriton > Lissotriton vulgaris. Next base: position 305,639,457 of record NC_141693.1, on the reverse strand, counting down.
AAGGAGACGGCAAGGAGAGAGGTGAACAGAGAAGAAGTAGATGAGAGAGAGAACAGAGGAGAGATTTAGAGAGACAAAACGAGAAGGAGGGAGAGAGGCATAAAGTGAGGGACGAGAGAGAGGGGAAAAGAGTGTACATGTGTGAGAGAGAGAGTAAGAGGCAACGAGTAACGGCTTGAGGAGGTGAGGGAAGGGCTAAAGGCAACAATGTCACCGGGTGAAAAAAAAGCCAAAGAGAAAGCAGGGTAACCTGACCCAGGAGGGGGGAGGTGGGAGGAGAAATGCGTCTCGGCCGGAGCAGGGGGCGGAGCAGGGAGAGCGGGCTTTGAAATGTACTTCACACGGCCGGCCGGTCGTGAAACTGAAAGCATGGCCGGCCGGCCGTGAAAGCCTTTGATGCCGCAGGGGGTGGAGCGGCACCAGCTGGGAGAGTAGGCAAGGCAGGCGGCTGGGGGCATGTGCACGCGCTTTTAAGCTCAATGCGCATGCGCATTGAGCTTAAATTTCTCGTGCACTGCAAGGAATCGCCACGATTCCTTGCAAGTTGGATAAAGAGTGGATAAGCCACCATAGTCTCGCTTGCTCGATGCGCATGCGCATCGACAGGCGAGACCTAAAAATGACTCTTTTACTCTCCTTTTATTTTCTTCGAATGGCATTTACTTTGTGGTTCTGCAGGTGTTTTTTCAGTGTTTATATGTTTACACCAGTGATGGCTATTTCCCTTTGGGTTAGGTGTTATCAGTTATTATAGGCTTAAACCTAACACAGGATAGGCTAATTATATGTAAGTAAAGTTATTTTCTCCGGTTTGTCTGCAGGGCTAGTACCGCACTGCGCCTGAACTTTGATGTCTGCAAAGAGCTCAAACACCACATGGAGCTGCTCCCCCGAACTGGATACATCCAGGCTCATTCCTCCTTCAACGTGCAGCTGAAGTTCCTGCCCAGGTGAGCTCACCCCGATAAAACAGGTGGTTTTTAATTTTCATAGCATTATAAGTGAATAATGTGACATTTATTCAACTTAATACTTTTGGCTATATCTTGACGTATTGAAGTACAGTATCTCACAGTGGAGGCATCTACAGAGCACTTAGAAAACGTCTCTATTCTGACCCTCACCAAGCATTGGTCTTCAAATAATGATTCATCCACCAAGCAGTGCTCAATTCATGAAAGAAAGAGTGCCGATGCCTGAAGCTCTGCTCAGAAGCCCCTTTTCTGAATCGGTTTTGGCCACTATAGGTGTGGCAGGGTATACTCAGACATAAGTCCCTTGCTCACTGCACCATCAGGATTCAAGCAAGCCGGGCCGACGACGGCTGAAATACCAGAAACCGGTCCCCGGAAGCTTGTCTCCTTTCTGGTGAAGAATTGGCTTGGTAGTTTGTTCTGCCCTGTTCCCATTATGCACTGGGCCAGGGACAGACTAATTTGCATATAGCCAGGTTCTGAGCTGGAATGGTGCAGTGAGCTAAATAACGGTGATGGATCAAGCCCTGATCTTTGGACTGGGTAAGAGTGGTCTGCTTAATTCAGACACTCTGTTCATCACCACCCCCTTTTCTGAACTGCTCAGAAGTCGGCGGCTGGTGCAATTAATTGTTGGCTGGTAGTCTTTAATCCACTGCCAGACACTCCCTGCTCATTTTTCCCACTCTTGCAGGTACCTGCTTTCTCCCTTTGTGACAGTTTTGTCACTGTTCTCTTCCTCCGTCTTTCTGATCTGCATGTTTCTTCTCTTGTACTTGCTAAACGTCGGATGCTAAAAAATAAGTGCAGGTTCCCAAAAATAAATACTGCTGCTTCCACCGGCAACCAGTGGCTCAAATTGAGTACTAGTGAATGGTATCAACCTGCACACCCTCTTTATTGAGTTTCTACTATGTATGCTCTACTAATACAATGAATCGGTGTGTGCTGCTTCATTGATGGGATCTGCCACTTTCCCTAAAAAGATACTTTGCTAAGCTAAGTACGCGGTAACCTGCGTATCGTGTTGAAGCGCACTACGCAATGACCCCAAAAGGTTCAACAAAAACTAGTACATAATCAATAAAAAACATATTTACATACAAGTCAAAGACAAAGTCTAGTTAACATACTAATGTATTCTTTCATTCAAAATTTCATGAAGTGAAATGAACGTTGACACTTAATTGACAGTTCGCTTCAGTTTGAACAATAATATAATCTCCAAAACAATAATGATTACATCAAACAGAATCCGTGAACCTGTTCCTTATGCTAGTCCCAATGCATTTCGGGTTCGTGGAACCCTTCACATCAAACAGAATCCGTGAGCCTGTTCCTTATGCCAGTCCCAATGCATTTCGGGTTCGTGGAACCCTTCCTCAGGGGAAAAGATTTGAAGCAAACTAAGAAACAGTGATTGGCCACTTGCTGGGAACACAAAGAGTAATACACATTGTGAATTTCTGAGGAAAAAGAAAAAATTGCAATGACTATGCAAAGCTACAATTGAAAATTAAAGATTACCAATTCATGTTTCCATCTGTACCAAGCCAGACTAGGGTGCCATCACCAAGCCCGAAAAGTAAGGTGCAAAAGTGACCAACGGATTGTGAAAAACATGTGAATGTGAATGCAATATCATGAACTAACGCTTTTGCCAATCCCCGTGCCAAATTCTGTTTTAACAGGACAAGGGAAACCCAAAAGGAATAACACTAGGGTCCTTGGGCAGTAATCTATTGTACAAGACAGAAGACCCTAGTCATTTAGGATCATGAGAATGATAGACATATACTAAATAGTATGTATGACCTCTGTCCAGCCTGACAGGATTTTATTCGACAAATCTTTTGTATTGGTTCATATATTCAACATTAATACAAAAGTGGGCACAGCCTGTGACCCACAGGAGACAAGACAAAACAAGTGACAGGAAATTATGTAAAAGCGCACAAGGCGGTCTGTACATTTTTGGATGTCAAAATTTCCATTACACAACAAGGCCTCATCACAGACCTCCACAGAAAAGAAACTGACCGAAATAATACCCTCCACTACACTAGTTTCCACCAGGGATCCCTCAAAAAACATTTACCATTTTCCCAAATGTTGCGCATTAAACGCATCGTGTCTGATGAACAAACCTACCACCTACGCATCAAAGAAATGCAAAACCGATTTTTGGATAGAGGATATCCTGAACAAGTTATCAACGAAGCTCACACCCGTGTATCTACCATTCCGAGAGCCCAAAGTCTCAGCAGAACACCAAAGAACACCGAACAACGCATGGTATTGGTTTCTAAATACTCAACAGCAAGCCAGGCTTACAAAAGAATCATTCTCCGACACTGGCCCATATTTCAAATGGAACCCGATTTCAGGGACATGTTTACAAATCCGCCATTGTTTGCATAAACCAGGAATAAAAACATCAAAGAAATCCTCTCCAAACAAACTCCTAAACTAAAAACTTACAAAGGCACCCAACCTTGCTTTAATTGCAACCACTGCAACAGTATCATCAAGGGCAACAGCATCAGACACCCCATGAAGGGACACGCGATTCACCTTCAAGTCAATGCCACCTGTGACTCTGCTAACCTAATCTATGCTTTAAAATGCCCAGGCGGCAAGCTATACGTCGGCAAGACTGAACGCAAAATCAAAACGCGTTTGAATGAACACAAATCAAACATTCGCTTAAAACAGGAGAAGTCCAACATTGCAACCCACTTCTCTGAAGCCCGACACACCATAGCACAATTACAATTCATCGTCTTGGAAACCATCATCCCCAAAGAAGGTGTTGACAACAGAAAAACTTTACTCAGAAGAGAACTGGAATGGACTTACCGTTTACAAACTCTCAAACCACACGGCCTTAATGACTGCACTGAATACAGTTGTTACCTGTAACTTTATTGTACATAGTTGTATATATGTCATGCATTGTTCTTTGTATTTTTTTCAACTACCTTTAAGTTTCTTTTGCTACACCCACCTCCATTACCCGTCTTTACCACTCTAACATGGCGTCACCTTGACCCCACCTTTACCATTCCAACTTTAGTCCTTCGTTCACCTCTACTACCCCTCACACACTTTAAAATTTCATCACACACCCCTCACTAACCGTCACACGCCACGCGTTTGTCCCGACTCGTTGAGGTAGCGGCTGCCACCATCATCGATACGAAGTAAGTTCCACGCCCAAACTTATGACCATTGTTACCCTCATACCTAGTGCCCTTCACCGATTTTACTTTTTGCATCTTATGCACACCCCGCATGTATACCTATACCTTTCACCTCCCCTCCCCTAACACCATTTCACCTTCCATTTATCGAGCACCTTGCACTTAGTTCGTAGCATTATCATACCACCTCGACTTCTGATTCTTTTCTGTCTTCCTTTCAGCACTCCGTGATAAAGGGCCACCCACCCGAAATGCATTGGAGCAGTTTAAATATATGATGGCAACTTCAATGAGTGTAACATCCTAATGATATCTCATCAATGAAAAACTTTTCAACGAAATAAATAGTGAAAAACAACTACAACCTCTTTTGAACTTTTTGAATCATTGTTATGATCATGTACGGTGTGCCTCACTTGGGAATGTATTAGCACTTTGTGCGTACACACCTATCTAGTATAGTTGTGGCAGGAGCTGTGTGTGCTTCATAGATCTAGATATCAACCCTTGACCTAGCCTGGTAGGTCCCTCCCCCCCTACTGCAGCTCCAACAGTGCTTGTGCCCGCATCCTTCTGCTTTCTGCCCATTCCTGGGCGCTGTTTTTCCCTTGCCCCCGTGACCACTGCTCAATTCCTGCCGCTGCTGCCGCTGCGGTCCCCCCCGCACCCATTCGCCGTCCCCTGCCTCCCAGCTCCCCTTCAAATGGCGGCAGCTGCGCGGTGAGGAGAGCGACCCTTGACCTAGCCAGTTAGGTCGCTCCCCACCGCTGCAGCTCCACCAGCGCTTGTGCCCACATCCTTCTGCCCATTCCTGGGCGCTGTTTTTCCCTCGCTCCCTCCCGTGCCCACTGCTCAATTCCAACCGCTGCTGCCCCTGCGGCCCCACCCCACCCCCATTCGCCGTCCGCTGCCTCCCGCCTCGCAGCTGCTCCTCCCTTCCAGCTCCCCTTCAAATGGCGGTAGCTGCGCGGCCGCGCCTAAGGCAAGCCCGTCGGCGCCCATCCAAGCCTGGACCGCGCCCAGCGCCAGAACCCCTGGACCCCGCAAATGCCACAACACCAGACTCCACTATGACGCCAGCAGTCTCCAGGCACTCAACGCCGGCCGAAACCACACCTGCTTCCAGGCCACCCCGAAACGGACCCACGGACCCTTCTCCTGCCGCACCTGCAGCTTCACCTGCGACAGAACCACCAAACCTCCAAGGACCCAACCACCTCCGCTCCCTACGCCTCAACACCCGCTCTGCTCGCAAACACGCCGTCGAGCTCTTGGATCTGCTCGACACCTCCGCCCCAGACGTGGCCTTTCTGACCGAGACCTGGTGGAACGACTCCTCGGCGCCCGTCATCACCATAGCCACCCCGGACGGCTACAAGATCACCTGCAGGGATCGCGCCAACAGAACCGGAGGAGGAATAGCCATCGTCCACAAGTCCACCCTCAAGGTCGCCACCCACGCAGACGACATCCTCCTCACCGCCGAACACCTGCACTTCCGGATCCACACCGACCCCAACACCAACCTCAGAGGAACACTCATCTACAGACCGCCCGGACCCAGGGCTCAGTTCAGCGACTCCATCGCCGACCTTGCCAGCACCCACGCACTCGCTTCCATGGACTACATCCTCCTCAGGGACCTGAACTTCCACCTCGAGACCAACAACGATGCCAACTCCGCCACCCTGATCGACAACCTCGCCAACCTCGGCCTCAAACAACTCGTCACCGTACCCACCCACGCCACCGGCCACACGCTGGACCCTGTCTTCTGCACAGGCACCCACGTCTCCTTCGACCACACCACCGAACTCCACTAAACTGACCACCGCTGCATTAATTTCACCTTCAAGAAACCAACCACGCACCACCGCACCCAACAGCTGCCACGCCGCTGCTGGAGCAAAGTCACCGAAGACTGGCTGATCACCACCCTCGCCCAGAACCCACCCACCGACCCCACCAACCAAGATGCCGCAGCCAGCAACCTCAGACAGTGGATGGACGACTGCGCCAACACCCTCACCCCGCTCAAGAAACCCTCCACCAACCACGCCAGCAAGAGAGCCGCCTGGTTCACCGATGAGCTCCAGACCTCCAAACTCGCATGCGGGAAACTGGAGAAAACATGGCTCCACGAACGCACACCAGACAACCACGCAACCAACCACAGACATCACCACCTCATCAAATTCACCAAGAGATCCTCCTTCAAAACCCGCTTGGACAACAACGCACACAACAGCAAAGAGCTCTTCAGCATAGTAAAGTAACTCTCCAACTCCATCGCCAACGCCAACGACATCCTGCCCGCACAAGAACTGTGTGACTCACTAGCCATCTCCTTCCTCCGCAAGATCGCTGACATCCACGACAGCTTCAACACCACAATCTCCCCGACTACGCCAGACTCCACCTCCCCGGCGAACACCACCAGCGCCATCCGCTTGACCTCCTGGTCCAACGACGACGAGACACGCAAGATCATGAACTCCCTCCACTCAGGATCTCCGTCAGACCCGTGCCCACACCACGTATTCAACAAAGCAGACACAGACATCGCACCCCAACTACGGAAGGTCATCAACATCTCCTTCGAAACAGCAACATTCCCGGAAAGCTGGAAGCACGCCAAAATCAACGCCCTCCTCAAAAAGCCCAAGGCGGACCCCAAGGACCTCAAGAACTTCAGGCAGATCTCCCTGCTCCCGTTCCCGGCAAAGGTCATCGAGAAAATAGTCAACAGGCAATTGGCCCGCCACCTGGAAGACAACAACATCTTGGACCCGTCCCAGTCCGGATTCAGACGAAACCACAGCACTGAGACAGCCTTCATCGCCGCCACAGACGACATCAGGCTCCAACTAGACAACGGCGAAACATCAGCCCTCATCCTCCTGGACCTGTCGGATGCCTTTGACACGGTCTGCCATCGCACTCTAAAGACACGCCTGCTAGAAGCCGGAATCTTGGAGAAGGCCCTTGACTGGACCACGTCCTTCCTATCCGGCAGAACCCAGAGCGTCCGCCTCCCATCCTTCCTTTCCGAAGCCGCCGACATCATCTGCGGCGTCCCCCAGGGCTCATCCCTCAGCCCGACGCAGTTCAACATCCACATGGCCCCCCTCGCACAAGTTGCCCGCCAGTACGACCTCAACATCCTACGTCGACGACGCCCAGCTCATCCTCTCCCTCACCACAGACCCACACACCTCCAAAACCAACCTCCACGAGGGAATGAAGGCCATCGCCGACTGGATGAGGAGCAACCGTCTGAAGCTGAACTCGGACAAGATGGAGGTACTCATCCTCGGACCCACCCCCTCAGCCTGGAAGAAATCCTGGTGGCCGACCGCACTGGGAACAGCACCAACACCCACCGACCATGCACACAACCTAGGATTCAACCTCGACTCCTCCCTCTCCATGGCTAAGCAGGTCAACGCCGTCTCCTCCTCTTGCTACAACACCCTCCGCATGCTCCGCAGGATCTACAAGTGTACCCCGACCGAAACAAGAAGAACGGTGACACAGGCCCTTGTCAGCAGCAGACTGGACTACTGTAACGCACTCTACGCAGGAATCCCAGCCAAACACCTACGACGACTACAACGCATCCAAAACGCCTCCACCCGACTGATCATCAACGTCCCCAGCTGCAGACACATCACCCCCCACCTGAGAGACCTACACTGGCTCCCCGTTGACAAGAGGATCACCTTCAAGCTCCTCACCCATGCACACAAAGCACTCCACAACGCCGGACCAGCGTACCTTAACAGCAGACTCAGCTTCCACACCCCCAACCGCCAGCTCCGCTTCGCCAGCCTCGCCCTCGCCGCTGTCACCCGCATCCAACGAACGACCTCCGGCGGCAGATCCATCTCCTACCTCGCCTCCAAGATCTGGAACACCCTCCCTACCCACATACGGCAGACCCAAGACCTACTTGCCTTCAGAAGACTCCTCAAGACTTGGCTCTTCGAGCAGTAGCAGCACCCCCTCCTCTCAGCGCCTTGAGACCCTCACAGGTAAGTAGTGCGCTCTACAAGTACTCTGATTGATTGATCAATTGATTGATTGATTAAGTTGCGGGTCACAACTTCTAGTGACAGTAAAATATCTCAGTGGCATATTATGCTGAGCCTGTCTTTATCCTGCAGGTTATAGTTTTGAATCCTTGCAAGACCAATTCAGCATTTCTACCTTTAATAGGCTGGCAAAATAAGTGCATTTTTATTACATTTGGTGAATATTTTAAATTATTATTTGTGATCACTGATTTGCAAAAACATCAAACACGAGCATAGACTTGGAGAAAGACACTTCCAGAAGAAGGCCACACACCACCTCCACGCTAAGGTATCAATGCCTACATGCATTTAACTTTTGTAATACACATTAGCTCACAAATGGAGGAGAGGCATGTTATTTTTTTTCTAGAAAGTAACAGATGTGGTTCTTGAAACATGCCAGATAAGATGGAAGAAAGATGACTGCTTCCAATTATTAAGTTTCAGCTGTTAAAGTTGGAAAAAAATGGCAGTAGTAATATCGGAAACTTAAAATGACTGGATGATTTGGGGATTTTGTGTGTGCACTGTTAAGTCCTCAACAAGGTGTTAGGCGGAACTTCCCCATAACTCTCCCTACTCATTACCTCATCGTCCCTCCCTCGCTTCCCTTCATTACAGAGTTGAGGCAATCCCATCTAACCAGACCCCATACCACATGATTTTAATCACAATATAAAAATCGACCCTCCCTCCCTCTTTTTGTCTTACCATGCACATGTTCACGCCCCGGCCATATGCGTTGCTGCTGCTGTTATTTGGATTTTTTGGTGGTTGCATTGGTACAACTATGTGGTGTGTTCATTTTCGTTCAGCTGGTAGTGCACTGCAGGGCCGGACCGATCAGTGTGGCAGCCTGGACACTGTGCACTCCTTGCTGGCATGTCATGTAGCGAGCAGGGTAGATGTTGTTTACGGCTCGTGGTGGCTGGGTACCGGGTTTGTGGCCAGCCAGGATGCAACTGCTGCGCTTGGGGGACAGAAAGTCTCCTCTTCTGGCGGTCTCTTCAAATTACGGTAGGCGCCTCGCATGGGGTAATTTTTACGTGTTTTTTTCTGCTGTTGTGTACACAGTAAGGATTGGTTGTTGAGATTCAGCCAGCATTATTGGTGGAACTGACATGTTGGTCCCTTATATTATTTGGAATTGATTTCTCAGTGTTTATCAGTGTTTCTTCTCCCTTTTCAAATGGAGGTGAAAAAATAACATTTTTGGATGTCAAAATTTCCATTACACAACAAGGCCTCATCACAGACCTCCACAGAAAAGCAACTGACCGAAATAATACCCTCCACTACACCAGTTTCCACCAGGGATCCCTCAAAAAACATTTACCATTTCCCAAATGTTGCACATTAAACGCATCGTGTCTGATGAACAAACCTACCACATACGCATCAAAGAAATGCAAAACCGATTTTTGGATAGAGGATATCCTGAACAAGTTATCAACGAAGCTCACACCCGTGTATCTACCATTTCGAGAGCCCAAAGTCTCAGCAGAACACCAAAGAACACCGAACAACGCATGGTATTGGTTTCTAAATACTCAACAGCAAGCCAGGCTTACAAAAGAATCATTCTTCGCCACTGGCCCATATTACAAATGGAACCCGATTTCAGGGACATGTTTACAAATCCGCCATTGTTTGCATATACCAGGAACAAAAACATCAAAGAAATCCTCTCCAAACAAACTCCTAAACTAAAAACTTACAAAGGCACCCAACCTTGCTTTAATTGCAACCACTGCAACAGTATCATCAAGGGCAACAGCATCAGAAACCCCATGAAGGGACACGCGATTCACCTTCAAGTCAATGCCACCTGTGACTCTGCTAACCTAATCTATGCTTTAAAATGCCCATGCGGCAAGCTATACGTCGGCAAGACTGAACGCAAAATCAAAACGCGTTTGAATGAACACAAATCAAACATTCGCTTAAAACAGGAGAAGTCCAACATTGCAACCCACTTCTCTGAAGCCCGACACACCATAGCACAATTACAATTCATCGTCTTGGAAACCATCATCCCCAAAGAAGGTGTTGACAACAGAAAAACTTTACTCAGAAGAGAACTGGAATGGACTTACCGTTTACAAACTCTCAAACCACACGGCCTTAATGACCGCACTGAATACAGTTGTTACCTGTAACTTTATTGTACATAGTTGTATATATGTCCTGCATTGTTCTTTGTATTTTTTCAACTACCTTTAAGTTTCTTTTGTTACACCCACCTCCATTACCCGTCTTTACCACTCTAACATGGCGTCACCTTGACCCCACCTTTACCATTCCAACTTTAGTCCTTCGTTCACCTCTACTACCCCTCACACACTTTAAAATTTCATCACACACCCCTCACTAACCATCACACGCCATCGCGTTTGTCCCGACTCGTTGAGGTAGCGGCTGCCACCATCATCGATATGAAGTAAGTTCCACGCCCAAACTTATGACCATTGTTACCCTCATACCTAGTGCCCTTCACCGATATTACTTTTTGCATCTTATGCACACCTCGCATGTATACCTATACCTTTCACCTCCCCTCCCCTAACACCATTTCACCTTCCATTTATCGAGCACCTTGCACTTAGTTCGTAGCATTATCATACCACCTCGACTTCTGATTCTTTTCTGTCTTCCTTTCAGCACTCCGTGATAAAGGGCCACCCGCCCAAAATGCATTGGAGCAGTTTAAATGTATGATGGCAACTTCAATGAGTGTAACATCCTAATGATATCTCATCAATGAAAAACTTTTCAACGAAATAAATAGTGAAAAACAACTACAACCTCTTTTGAACTTTTTGAATCATTGTTATGATCATGTACGGTGTGCCTCACTTGGGGATGTATTAGCACTTTGTGCGTACACACCTATCTAGTTAAGTATAGTTGTGGCAGGAGCTGTGTCTGCTTCATAGATCTAGATAGCAACCCTTGACCTAGCCTGGTAGGTCCCTCCCCCCCTACTGCAGCTCCAACAGTGCTTGTGCCCGCATCCTTCTGCTTTCTGCCCATTCCTGGGCGCTGTTTTTCCCTTGCCCCCGTGACCACTGCTCAATTCCTGCCGCTGCTGCCCCTGCGGTCCCCCCCTCACCCATTCGCCGTCCCCTGCCTCCCAGCTGCTCCTGCCTCCCAGCTCCCCTTCAAATGGCGGCAGCTGCGCGGTGAGGAGAGCGACCCTTGACCTAGCCAGTTAGGTCGCTCCCCACCGCTGCAGCTCCACCAGCGCTTGTGCCCACATCCTTCTGCCCATTCCTGGGCGCTGTTTTTCCCTCGCTCCCTCCCGTGCCCACTGCTCAATTCCAACCGCTGCTGCCCCTGCAGCCCCGCCCCACCCCCATTCGCCGTCCGCTGCCTCCCGCCTCGCAGCTGCTCCTCCCTTCCAGCTCCCCTTCAAATGGCGGCAGCTGCGCGGCCGCGCCTAAGGCAAGCCCCTCGGCGCCCATCCGAGCCTGGACCGCGCCCAGTGCCAGAACCCCCGGACCCCGCAAACACCACAACACCAGACTCCACTACGACGCCAGCAGTCTCCAGGCAATCAACGCCGGCCGAAACCACACCTGCTTCCAGGCCACCCCGAAACGGACCCACGGACCCTTCTCCTGCCGCACCTGCAGCTTCACCTGCGACAGAACTACCAAACCTCCAAGGACCCAACCACCTCCGCTCCCTACGCCTCAACACCCGCTCTGCTCGCAAACACGCCGTCGAGCTCTTGGATCTGCTCGACACCTCCGCCCCAGACGTGGCCTTTCTGACCGAGACCTGGTGGAACGACTCCTCGGCGCCCGTCATCACCATAGCCACCCCGGACGGCTACAAGATCACCCGCAGGGATCGCGCCAACAGAACCGGAGGAGGAATAGCCATCGTCCACAAGTCCACCCTCAAGGTCACCACCCACGCAGATGACATCCTCCTCACCGCCGAACACCTGCACTTCCGGATCCACACCGACCCCAACACCAACCTCAGACGAACACTCATCTACAGACCGCCCGGACCCAGGGCTCAGTTCAGCGACTCCATCGCCGACCTTGCCAGCACCCACGCACTCGCTTCCACGGACTACATCCTCCTCAGGGACCTGAACTTCCACCTCGAGACCAACAACGATGCCAACTCCGCCACCCTGATCGACAACCTCGCCAACCTCGGCCTCAAACAACTCGTCACCGTACCCACCCACGCCACCGGCCACACGCTGGACCCTGTCTTCTGCACAGGCACCCACGTCTCCTTCGACCACACCACCGAACTCCACTACACTGACCACGGCTGCATTCATTTCACCTTCAAGAAACCAACCACGCACCACCGCACCCAACAGCTGCCACGCCGCTGCTGGAGCAAAGTCACCGAAGACTGGCTGATCACCACCCTCGCCCAGAACCCACCCACCGACCCCACCAACCCAGATGCCGCAGCCAGCAACCTCAGGCAGTGGATGGACGACTGCGCCAACACCCTCACCCCGCTCAAGAAACCCTCCACCAACCACGCCAGCAAGAGAGCCGCCTGGTTCACCGATGAGCTCCAGACCTCCAAACTCGCATGCGGGAAACTGGAGAAAACATGGCTCCATGAACGCACACCAGACAACCACGCAACCAACCACAGAATTCACCACCTCATCAAATTCACCAAGAGATCCTCCTTCAAAACCCGCTTGGACAACAACGCACACAACAGCAAAGAGCTCTTCAGCATCGTAAAGTAACTCTCCAACTCCATCGCCAACGCCAACGACATCCTGCCCGCACAAGAACTGTGTGACTCACTAGCCATCTCCTTCCTCCGCAAGATCGCTGACATGCACGACAGCTTCAACACCACAATTCTCCCGACTACGTCAGACTCCACCTCCCCGGCGAACACAACCAGCGCCATCCGCTTGACCTCCTGGTCCAACGACGACGAGACACGCAAGATCATGAACTCCCTCCACTCAGGATCTCCGTCAGACCCGTGCCCACACCACGTATTCAACAAAGCAGACGCAGACATCGCACCCCAACTACGGAAGGTCATCAACATCTCCTTCGAAACAGCAACATTCCCGGAAAGCTGGAAGCACGCCAAAATCAACGCCCTCCTCAAAAAGCCCAAGGCGGACCCCAAGTACCTCAAGAACTTCAGGCAGATCTCCCTGCTCCCGGCAAAGGTCATCGAGAAAATAGTCAACAGGCAATTGGCCCGCCACCTGGAAGACAACAACATCTTGGACCCGTCCCAGTCCGGATTCAGACGAAACCACAGCACTGAGACAGCCTTCATCGCCGCCACAGACGACATCAGGCTCCAACTAGACAACGGCGAAACATCAGCCCTCATCCTCCTGGACCTGTCGGATGCCTTTGACACGGTCTGCCATCGCACTCTAAAGACACGCCTGCTAGAAGCCGGAATCTTGGAGAAGGCCCTTGACTGGACCACGTCCTTCCTCTCCGGCAGAACCCAGAGCGTCCGCCTCCCATCCTTCCTTTCCAAAGCCACCGACATCATCTGCGGCTTCCCCCAGGGCTCATCCCTCAGCCCGACGCAGTTCAACATCCACATGGCCCCCCTCGCACAAGTTGCCCGCCAGTACGACCTCAACATCCTACGTCGACGACACCCAGCTCATCCTCTCCCTCACCACAGACCCACACACCTCCAAAACCAACCTCCACGAGGGAATGAAGGCCATCGCCGACTGGATGAGGAGCAACCGTCTGAAGCTGAACTCGGACAAGATGGAGGTACTCATCCTCGGACCCACCCCCTCAGCCTGGAAGAAATCCTGGTGGCGGACCGCACTGGGAACAGCACCAACACCCACCGACCATGCACACAACCTAGGATTCAACCTCGACTCCTCCCTCTCCATGGATAAGCAGGTCAACGCCGTCTCCTCCTCTTGCTACAACACCCTCCGCATGCTCCGCAGGATCTACAAGTGGATCCCGACCGAAACAAGAAGAACGGTGACACAGGCCCTTGTCAGCAGCAGACTGGACTACTGCAACGCACTCTACGCAGGAATCCCAGCCAAACACCTACGACTACTACAACGCATCCAAAACGCCTCCACCCGACTGATCATCAACGTCCCCAGCCGCAGACACATCACCCCCCACCTGAGAGACCTACACTGGCTCCCCGTCGAAAAGAGGATCACCTTCAAGCTCCTCACCCATGCACACAAAGCACTCCACAACGCCGGACCAGCCTACCTTAACAGCAGACTCAGGTTCCACACCCCCAACCGCCAGCTCCGCTTCGCCAGCCTCGCCCTCGCCGCTGTCCCCCGCATCCAACGAACGACCTCCGGCGGCAGATCCATCTCCTACCTCGCCTCCAAGATCTGGAACACCCTCCCTACCCACATACGGCAGACCCAAGACCTACTTGCCTTCAGAAGACTCCTCAAGACTTGGCTCTTCGAGCAGTAGCAGCACCCCCTCCTCTCAGCGCCTTGAGACCCTCACAGGTAAGTAGTGCGCTCTACAAGTACTCTGATTGATTGATCAATTGATTGATTGATTAAGTTGCGGGTCACAACTTCTAGTGACAGTAAAATATCTCAGTGGCATATTATGCTGAGTCTGTCTTTATCCTGCAGGTTATAGTTTTGAATCCTTGCAAGACCAATTCAGCATTTCTACCTTTAATAGGCTGGCAAAATAAGTGCATTTTTATAACATTTGGTGAATATTTTAAATTATTATTTGTGATCACTGATTTGCAAAAACATCAAACACGAGCATAGACTTGGAGAAAGACACTTCCAGAAGAAGGCCACACACCACCTCCACGCTAAGGTATCAATGCCTACATGCATTTAACTTTTGTAATACACATTAGCTCACAAATGGAGGAGAGGCATGTTATTTTTTTTCTAGAAAGTAACAGATGTGGTTCTTGAAACATGCCAGATAAGATGGAAGAAAGATTACTGCTTCCAATTATTAAGTTTCAGCTGTTAAAGTTGGAAAAAAATGGCAGTAGTAATATCGGAAACTTAAAATGACTAGATGATTTGGGAATTTTGTGTGTGCACTGTTAAGTCCTCAACAAGGTGTTAGGGGGAACTTCCCCATAACTCTCCCTACTCATTACCTCATCGTCCCTCCCTCGCTTCCCTTCATTACAGAGTTGAGGCAATCCCATCTAACCAGACCCCATACCACATGATTTTAATCACAATATAAAAATCGACCCTCCCTCCCTCTTTTTGTCTTACCATGCACATGTTCACGCCCCGGCCATATGCGTTGCTGCCGCTGTTATTTGGATTTTTTGGTGGTTACATTGGTACAACTATGTGGTGTGTTCATTTTCGTTCAGCTGGTAGTGCACTGCAGGGCCGGACCGATCAGTGTGGCAGCCTGGACACTGTGCACTCCTTGCTGGCATGTCATGTAGCGAGCAGGGTAGATGTTGTTTACGGTTCGTGGTGGCTGGGTACCGGGTTGGTGGCCAGCCAGGATGCAACTGCTGCGCTTGGGGGACAGAAAGTCTCCTCTTCTGGCGGTCTCTTCAAATTACGGTAGGCACCTCGCATGGGGTAATTTTTACGTGTTTTTTTCTGCTGTTGTGTACACAGTAAGGATTGGTTGTTGAGATTCAGCCAGCATTATTGGTGGAACTGACATGTTGGTCCCTTATATTAATTGGAATTGATTTCTCAGTGTTTCTTCTCCCTTTTCAAATGGAGGTGGTTGTTCCTTCCTCATATTCGTTATCATGGTAGGGAAGCGAGTATCCAAACGGAGGCAAGTGTTATCTTCTTCTGAGGAGGATGAGCCTGTTACTGCTTAGTAGAGCAGGTCCGGGAGTTCGATGTACCTTCAGCTTTGATCTCTGCTTCGGAGGTCCAGGCAATGATTGAGGTGGCATAGGCCAAGACGTTGGAGGGGAGGGCTTTGCCCAAAGGCAAGCGCTTGTGCTGGCTGAGGGTGTTGGAGCTTCCTCTGCTGGGAGTTAATCGGCCTCCGAGACAGATCTTCCATCTACCTCTATTGGGAAAATGTGTGCATAGAGAGGAGGTTAAGACATTCTGCAGCACATCTGAGAGAACTAGGGGTTTGCTCCATTTCCATCTAACAAGATGGATGTGGGCCTGTTTCCGTAGTATGTAAAGCCTCCCGTCTTTGCTTTTGCCATTTCATGACAGGATTAAGGACTTGATCGCTGGTGAATGGCGAAACCTGGAGAAATCTTCGGTTCCCAGGTTTCTGCAGAAGTTGTATTCGCTGGAGGAAGGTGGGGACATTTTGCCACACAGTTTTAAGGTGGAGGCCATTCCAGACACTTTGATTGGTAGTATGGCCATAAATCCCGAAGATTGTTCTCCTACTGATGCTACCCACAAGAAGGTGGAAGGGGCACTCAAAAAGGCACTCTCCACTGAGAATGGATTGTTCAGAGATACTTTTGCACATGGAACAACAGGCCAAGTTTTTGGCAGATGTCTCTTCCGATATCTTGAAGTCCTTGGCCATGTCTACAAGTTCAATGGTTTTGGCTAGGAGCAATTTGTGGATGAGAGATTGGAAAGCATACTTTTTTAAAAAGGGTACTCTGCTCAAACTCCTGTTTGAGGGTTAGATGCTGTTTGGTGAGCATTTGGACAGCAAGATTACCAAAGTGTCTAAAGATCATTAGCGTGCTAGCGTGCTGTTGGCACAGCTCGCCCAGGAAGCATCACGTTCGCTCCAGGTTCAGGGGGATTTCAATGCAATGGTGTTTCTGGTTTACTGACTTTGCTATCATTTGAACAAATTGATGGCTCACATGACTTATTGGTTCCCCGTTACTCATCCCCTGTCCTTTCAGGTTTCGATCTCTCCTCTGGTCAGGAGGGACGTGGGTTGGTGGTTAGAGAAGGTTCATGTCCTGAAAGGTGTCCCTCTCTCCCTTTCCACTCCAAAGATTGTCACAACAGAGACCAGTCTGTCGGGTTGCGGGCATGGAAGGGGGTGCATCAGATCAGGGGCTCTTGGTCCCTGCATCAGAGCAGGAGGTCTTTGAAGTGGAGAAAATTAGAAGCTGTCCCTTTGTCTCTTAAGGCTTTCTCCCAGTTTCTGCATGGGCAGTTGTTCTGGTCAGGACAGACAATGTTACTGCAATGGCTTATGTGAATAGGCAGGGGGTACGAAGTCTCCTGCCCTTGCTCAGGTTGCAGGCAAGTTGTTTAATTGGGCAGTGTCTCGTCTGTTCGCAGTGTCTGCGATTCACATTCAGGGGGTCTCTAATACTTTAGCGTATGCTCTAAGCATGGCAATTCCGTCATCAGTGAATTTATGTCTCCATCAGGATCTGTTTGTAAAGATTATGCATCAGTGGGGAGTTCCGGTGATCGATCTCTTTGCGAGTTCCCTCAATACCAAGTTGCCAAGGTTTTGTTTTAGGACCAGGGATTCTCTGGCTTGGGCGATGGACGTTCTCTCTTGCAGGTGGCCGCAGGGCCTTCTATACCCCTTCCCTCCTTTTCAGCTGATTCTCAGGTACCTTCCCAGGGTGCAGAGGGAAGGAGCAGCAGTCATTTTGATTGCTCCGGCTTGACCACGCTCCTCATGGTTTCCTCTGCTAGTGGAGATGAGGCAGGCGGAGGAGTGGTTGTTGCCACTTCATCCCTCTCCACTGTTCCCAGTACTGCAGCAGGATGTTCTGTCCAGGATGAGGTTAGCGTCCTGGAGGTTGAACGGCTTCCGACTAGTTTGACTCTGACTTTACAGGCAGCTAGGTGCTCATCTACCAATAAGTCTTACTTATGTCACTGGCAGTCTTTCGGTAGGTCGTGTCAGGGTATGGGTTTGGACCCAACTTCTTCTGACTTGTTTGAGGTGATGATGTTTCTGCAGGCTGGAGCTTCTTTGGATTTGAAGGTCGCCACTCTTAAATTTCTCTGTGCTGCTAAAGCATGTTGAAGTTCTTTGAATAATCTGTCTGATACAGGTGGGTTAGTGAGTCAGCTGTTCAAGGGCTAGAAGAATGTTCATCCTCCTCCTAGTAGGCACTTCCTTTCTTGGGATCTTTCTTTGGTTTTGGATGCCTTGATGGCTCCTCTGTGTGAACCTCTGTACTCCGTTGATATCAGGTTATTGTCCCTTAAGACGGTCTTTTAGTTGGCTGTTTCTTCTGCTAGGCATTTGAGTGAGCTAATCGTTTTATCTTTCAAGCATCTTTTCTGTCGAATTTTTGATGATAGAAACATTTTAAGGCCTCTCCTCTCCTTTCGTCCTAAGGTTGATTCCCAATTTCATGAGGAACAGGAATTGATTCTGCCCTCTGATTTCGAGACTCCATCTGAGGAGGAATTGTGGCTGCATTGCCTGGATGTCTGGAGGGCTCTTTTGATATATTTGGATAGGGTGGCTTCTCTTCAGATTTCCGATTCCCTGTTTCTTAATTTTGGTCCTGTGAATAGGTTTCAACCTTCCACTTCCTCTTTGAGTCGGTGGGTTCGGATTTTGAGTTCTGTTGCCTACAAGGCTTCAGGTCAGGTTTCTTCTTTAGGGGTGCAAGCTAGATCTACGGGGCTATGTCTACCTCCTGGGCTGAGATTTAAGGGGCTTCCATTGCAGAGATTTGCAGGGCGGCTACCTGGGCATCCCCACTGACTTTTGCCTCTGCTTACAGAATTATTCTGGAGATTGAACTATCTGAGGTATTTGGTTCTAAAGTGTTGTCCACTATGACCTCTAAATAGTGGTTCACTGCTTTTTCTTTGATGGTTAATAAACCTGTTTGTGCATTATCTTTTGGTTGTCCTGTTTGGCCTTGTGCATCTCAATTTAGTTATGAAGGGAAATGAAGGAGGGACGATTAGGTAAGGCTTAAATTACGTACCTGTAATTGCATTACTCTGAGTCCTCTTCCCTTGCTTCCATTCATTACATCCCTCCTTCCCCAGTAGTCCAGGCCAACCAATATTGATGATGCGGCAGGTCATGTGGTATTTACAGGGGAAGGTTGTTTTTTATATTGTGATTAAAATAACTTGGTATGTGGTTTGGTGAGGCCGATTGCCTCAACTCTGTAATGAATGGATGCCTGGGAAAAGGACTCAAAATAATGCAACTACTGGTAAGTAATTGAAGCATTGTGAACACAAAATACAAATACACTGTCTCTGCTTCACCACAAAGCAAGTGACATTGTGTCAGCCACTCCTAAGGCTACAATGGAAGGAACGGCAGAGTATACTTTTTTCTTAAAGTGTTAGCTGAATCTTCTCTGGTTGCTTCAGTTTTAGTGTTTTGAGTGGTAACAGGAAAGCAGAAGCTTCAGCCATAATAGGGGACTGTAGCAGCGGTAGGTTAACACATTGTGAAGCTAGATAACTTATGCCAACAAGTTAGAAAAATCACAGCGGAGAAAAGAGGAACACATGGGCTGATGCCCTGTGCATGAGATGAGCCATGTAAGACCCCTGTGGTGACCTCTACTCTTCGCTACAAGGTTTTGGCTTCTTATCCTGCTCTGCCTCAAGCTCTTACTTGCTTTGAGGAAAATCCGGGTGTCAGTTTGGGACAGTGAGGGACAGAAATTTACAGCAGTCAGGGATTCCACAGCAAAAAGAGCGTGCAAGAGAGTGATGACAAGGTGAGGAGTGACTGTTGGCTGGGAGAAAGAAATGTATGAGAGAAGAGCATGAGGAAATAGAGCGGATTTTGGTGTATCGTTTGGTACAATAAATACCGTACACATGCCATGTTTGTGCTTATAATAATTATGAATTAAAATACTCTTTAATGGCAGGTTTAACCTGCCGAAATTTAACGACAGCTGAGGTATTTATTACAACCCAATAATGATCAGATGCGTTAAATACAAACTCGTAATTCCAACTCAGGCATAAACAAGGGTTTATGCATGTGTCTAAATTTACCAGCCCACTCATAATCAGGGCCTCAGTGTCCTGGAGCAGATGACCTAAGCAAAACCACGTTATTTAAAAATATATATTTTTTACATAGTTTTATATAGCGCAAACTTGACTCGAATCGGGTATCAGAGAGCTTTATATAGCACTAGTTGCGTTACATGAGGACACAATCATTTTAGGCACGGGCAGAATAAGTGATTTGACCAGAATCACAGGATGTTCTGCGTTGTTGCCTAGACTCAAACCCAGTTACCCAGATTCGATGAAGACCGCCCTAGCCGTTAGGCCAACTCCTCTCCCCATTGAACTTACTCTGGTGCATTTTCTTGACAATGATATCACCTGCTTCTCAAAATGGAATTCCTTTTCATACTTGCTATTTCCCTGTGAAGGATACCAGGAGCCCAATTTTAGCTGCCTGCATATATATATTGTATTGTATTGTATTGTATTTGCATTAATATAGTGCTTACAATCCTTGATGAGGCGTTGAAGCGCTTCTTTGGTGAGTAGCATGCTACTCCGGAACCCATAAAGGATTAGTGTTGAGTTAGTATAGTGAAATTTGAAAGTAATTTGAGTGGTGGATAGGTTAGTCAGTTATTTGGATTCAGAAGGATAGTGGAGGGATAGAAGAGGGAAAAAGGTTTCTATTTATATAGCGCTTGTTACCTCTGATGGGGGTCGTAAAGCGCTTTTTACGGCGAGCGGCACGCTACTCCAGATAGTCATTATGTAAAATGTTTATTTAAAAAGATCTGACCATAGAGGGAAACATTTTTTAGAAAACCATTACAAAAAGTAATTTGACTGAAAACATCACTCCAGAAAAACATATTAAAAATAAAAATGAATGCAGGTGATGGTGGTCCTGTACTTTAGTGAATGCATAGTTTATTGCATAGTATTTAAACTCATTCAAATGCAAGTGTTATTAAAAAATGAAAATACCAAAAATTGGGAACATGTAAATAAAAACAACATTTCAATAGTCTTTATCATGTTTTTACCAGTTCTGCCCTAGCCTTGCTTTACAGAAATAAAAATGTGGCTAATCACGGGGGCCCTTTCTATTTTGGAGACCTCTTCTATTATCGATTTTGTTCATTTAACCTCACAGATGCATCCTCAATACATGCGATGAATCTGGTTCCGACCTGTGGGCAGTCATACCCAAGACAGAAGAGGATAGATAGCCCAATGGCTGGAGTCGATGTTAAAATAATTAAAGAAATCCCTTAACACTTCTTATGTTCACTGGCACTAAAGGCATAAAAAGACTTGAGCCAAGGATTCCATTCTGTAGTTACTACGTTTTTACAAGGTCGCCGATTGGATTTAGGGGGCCACTTTGGCAATAAATGCACCTTTGGAATTAGCCCGAATCTTAATCGCCTCAGCTTCAGTTTAGTATCCCAGGGAATGCTTCACCCAGATATATCTGCCGTGTTGCCTTCTTACACGAGTTTATCACCGTTCAGGCATGTTTTCTCTTGCTGCTTTATCTTCTTTATAGGAAGTTTATTTAAGAGCCCAATTTATATTACTGTTTTGTGTTTGAAAAGCTTTATTAAAGAAATGATAAACAAGCGAAGACATCAGCAGAGAAAACAATAGATTGCATAAACATGTCAAAACAGTAGTGAATACTCATGTCAAAGCAAGAGAGACAAATAAGAATTTTATAGAGATTTTAAAAGAGAGGGAAGGGAAGAAAGAAGGGAGGGGAAAGAACGCAATAACAACTTAAAATAAATAATAAAGGCTAAATTACGGCAAATAAAGAAATGGTACAATTCCAATATCAAAATTAAGTAGCATAAAGGATAACAAATTATGTAAAGTAGCTATAGGATATAAAATGAAAAGAAGGAGAGAGTGCAAACATTTCAAGGAGGTACACCTCTCGTGTGCTCATGACGAGCTGAGCTCGTCATGAATAATCGGGAAAATCAAATGTCATCACAGGAGTGGAATCTGCTTAGCAGCCAAGGTGTTAAAATTCTCCAAATTAACAGGAACAGGATGGTTTAATGACAATTGGTCTAGGTATGAGTTGAGAGGTAACCAGTAAAAATCAGTGTTGCGTATTGGTATGCATGAAGAAGCAAAGGCAACGTCAAGCCTGTGAAAATGAAATAAAGTGTTCCACCAACCATGTATGGAACGTTTGTTGAGAGATATCCAATTAGAAGAGATATGTTGGAAGGCGAGAGCAAGCATAAGTTTGAAAAGCCCATGAGAGTGTGAAGGGAGCTCTAAGGAATCTGAAAGACTACCCAGAAAGAGACTGCCAGAGGTATATTGAATAGAAAGTGAAAAGATGCGGGAAAGATATAGCCAAACCTTGTCCCAAAAACTGGTAACAACAGGACAGAGAAAAAATAAGTGTAGAAGGACTGCATGTAGAACAGCACAAGTCCAGCATTTAGAGTCAGAGGAAGGAAGAAAGCAAGATAATGCAAGAGGAGAAAGAAAGAGTCTGTGGTAGAAAAAGAATAGAGATTGAGTAAGAGAAGCAGAACTGGAAACTTTCAGAGATCTGGACCATATTTTATTCCAAAGAGCAACATACCAAGTACAACCAAAATCCGCCTCCCAAGCCAACTCCACCCTAGTCTTAGCACGCTCAGAATTAGGTGAGGAGAAAAAGATATAGATAACAGAAGCTTTAGGGAGAGTGGTAAGAATAGAAAGAAGAGAGGATGGAGGTGAGGTTACTGGAGACGAAGAAGGAAGAGAATAATAGCGATCAAGAATAATTCCCATAAGGAAATTGAATTTATGTAGAAAGGAGTGTGGGCACTTGAATAAAAGTTGAAATTGAGGAAAAGAACAAGGGTTCAAGCCGTCAAATAAATGATGAACCAATATGATACCTTTTAATCTCCATGAAATCCAAGATATAGGTCTGTTATTTACAATAATAAGAGATTTATACCAAATGGGAGTAGTTAAAAAAGAAGCCTGTGTGATACCTTGAGGGAGAACCAAAGGTTTTAAAAGAGAAGTGGTGTGTTTGAATAAGGGAGTGAACATAAAAGGAGATTTAGTAGAAAAACGTATCACCTCATCGAAAGAAAAAGGTAGCAAAAGAGTTTGTTCAATGAGAAGCCAAAGAGGAGTAAAGGGAGAAGGAACTGAAGAAAGCCAATGTGATGCTTAACAAGGCAAAAAGGATTTATGGCGAAAATTAGGGAATTTAATTCCGCCATTCAGTTTGGGTTTGTGAAGCGCAAGAAGAGAAATTCTAGATTTTTTTATTTTTCCAAAGAAATTTCGAGAGAGAGGAATTAATTTGTTTAAAATAAAGGGCAGGAATACGAACAGGTAGCTTAGAAAAAGTATAAATTAGAATGGGAGCTATCATCATTTTAATTGAATCTAAACAACACCACCAGGAGAGGAAGAGAGGATTCTAGGAGGCAAAAAGCTGATTAATGCGGGATAAAACTGCAGACATATTCAGTTTAACCGAAGAAGAAATGGAGTTGGAGAACCAAATGCCCAGATAGTTAATCTTTGAGCTGTTCCAAGCAAAACCAGTAGCGGAGAAAAGGTGAGGAAGACAAGTTTTGGTTAAAGGAAGAATTTCCGTTTTGTCTGAGTTGATCTTATAGCCGGAGACTAAACAGAAAGATGTGAACTCAGAAAGTAAAGGAGGAATGGACACCTCAGGATTAGAAATGAACAGAAGAATATCATCTGCATAAGCAGAAAGTTTCAGTTGCTTATCACCGTAGGAAAAAACAGAAATAGAGATATTATTACGGATGGAAGAAAGAAAGGGCCAAGAGCTAGAACAGAAAGGAGAGGTGATGAAGGACAACCTTGTCAAACTCCACGCTGAAGAGTGAAAGAGGAAGAGATGACCATTTACAAGCACTGATGTCTTGGGTGCAAAATAAAGGAGAGACATGAGGTAAATGAATTTGGAACAAAAACCATGCCAACGTAAAGATGCAAATAAAAAGGACCAGTCAACCCTATCGAAGGCTTTCTCTGCATCAACAGAGATGGCAGCTAGAGGGGTAGAAAAAAGCGGGGCTCTATTTAGAACATTACGGAAAAGACAGGAATTATCAGAAGTGAGCCTACCTTTCACAAAACCACATTGTTCTTTGCCAATAAGATGTGGCATGAGAGGATCTAAACGTAATGCAAATAACTTGTCAAACAATTTATAATCTACATTAACTAAAGAGATTGGGCGATGATTTTTACAGAATTTGGAATCACGGCCTTCTTTTGCGATAAGACAAATGGTGGCGTCTTGAAAAGTACCGTCAGCTTTACCTGAAGAAAAAAAAGGATTGCAAAAAGCATTAGAAGTTTAGGCAGGAAGGGATCAGAGAAATGTAAGTAAAATTCGACAGGAAAACCACAGGACCAGGTGTCTTGCCTTTAGTGAGAGATGTCAAAGCCATTGAAAGTTCCTGTAATGAGAGATCACGATTAAGTGTCTGGAAATTAAAGATGAGGGTGGGAGGGCGTAGGAAGTTTGTCAAAATAAGACTGAAGAAGAGCAGGAGATGGAGGAGATTCTGGCATATAAAGTTGTTGGTAAAACAGTTTGAATTGATCCAATATGTCTTTATCTCTATGTAGGAGAGAATTGTTAGGAGAATAAATGGCTTCTATGAGAGTGCGTTCCTTACGAGATTTTAGATAATTAGCCAGAAGTTTCCCAGACATGTTACGACCCCCATAATAGCGAGCACTAGAGCGGAGAAGAATTGAAGAGGCATTGTCAGTTGTAAGTTTAGTAAATTGTAGCTTTGCACGTAGAAGCTCAGGTGACATATGTTTATCTGATGAGGTATAAAATTTATGTTCCAAGGATTTTATATGTGCTAGAGAAGACTTACGTTTCTGAAGATATTGTTTCTTTTTCCGAGAAACAAAATCAATAATGAATCCTCTAACAGTAGCTTTAAAAGAGCCCCAGAGGATATAAGGTGGGGTACTAGGCTCAGCATTAAGAAGAAAAAATTATTCAGTAAAGGAACGAAATGCAGAAGAGAATTTAGGATCAGCAAGCAGAGTGCTATTAAAGCGCCAACGGGAGGGCTTGGGACGCGGTGGAAGCAAATTAAGGTCCGTTACAATAGGAGCATGGTCCGAGATAACAATTAGTTCAATAGAAGAAGAAAGTAAGGTTTGAGATAAAGACTGAGAGAGAAAAATTTAATCCAATCGAGAAAAAGATGAGTGTGGAGGAGAGAAAAAGGAATAATCTAAAGTGTCAGGGTGGGAAAGTCTCCAAGAATCAATAAGTCGTGATTGTAAGATAGTGTCAAGAAATTGTTTATGAGGTTTATGAGGAGTAAAGCGTACTGAGGATTTGCGATCAAGAAATGGTTCTACGAACTGGTTACAATCTCCACCTAAAATGAAGGAAACATCTTTATATTGAATACATTTGTTCGTAATCATAGTCCAAAAAGAAGAGTCAGGTTGAGTGGGACCATAAACATTGAAAACAGTTTAGGGAATAGAATTAATGAGCAACCTAGACAATATCCATCTACCATTTTCATTGTTGTCTTATGATAACACTTTACTTTTTAATTTCTTACGACATAAAATAGCAACACCGTTCTTCTTATTAGTAGAGGGAGAAAATAAAACGGTACCAACCCACTGTCTTTTTAATTTAAGGGATTCAATATCATTAAGGTGGGTTTCTTGTAAAAGGACTAAATCAGGATTATAAGACTCTAAATGGGAAAGAACTCTCTGCCTTTTAATGGGATTATTAAAACCTTTTACATTCCAGAAGATGACTCTGAATGTATAAGAAGTATGAAATTAACGTGAACAAGAATTGCAAACAAATCGAAACATAACAGAAAGCCAACGAAGAAAGGAAAAAGGGAAGAGAAGTGAGACGAAAGAAATGTAGTAAGAAAAGGGAAAAAAATGAGCCAGGAAATTGTACTAACAATAAGGTCAACATGTAAGAATAAGAGGAATAAAAGGAAACAAACATCATAGAAAGCGTCAAAAAATGGGAAAAAGAGAAAGAAAGGAAAAAAAATGAAGAGAACGTGGTGAGATGATAGTGGACACATTCTAGGAAACAACTCTAAATATACAAAATGCAGACAAATAACACAAACAAATAAGATAAAGAGTGATACATGCCAAATGTAGCCTAAGAGAAAAGGGGTAAGGAAAGAAAAGAGAATAAAACAGAGAGAGTCAAAGGGAGAGGCAGAGGGAAAAACAGGAAAGGGTGAGGGTAAAGAAATAAGAGAGTAGACAGTGCATATCCAAAGGATGACTGAAAGGAACATACCTGAGGGGGACAAACAAGAAGGAGGTGGGGCAATGTCGACACTCAACAAGACGGATCGCTCGGAGAGTGGGAGTCCAACCGAACCAGGACAAGGATGCCGAAGACAAGGAGCCACATGGAATGAGAAAAACAAATACCAGGAACCTGAATGAAAATAGATAAAGAAAGAGAATAAATAACAATAATACACTACAATAACACAATAAAAATGTATAACAAGAATATAGAACAAGAGAATTACATCATACTGTGTTCAAAAGGATCCAACAACAGGTAAGTAAAAAGTAGAAACATTATCAGAACCGTTCAAAAAGTACCATAAAAGACTAATCATCAAATATATAAACTATAAATGAATCAACTACTAGGAGGAGTGGAGGTGTCCATGCTACCATTAGATTGAATGTGAATAAAGTTCCTAAGTTCTCCAGGATCCTGAAAAGTCCATATTCGATTCTGATGGGTGACCTTAAAGATGCATGGGTGAAACAAGCCATATCTTGCACCTAGAGAACGTAATGGTGCCCGAAGACTGAGAAATTCCTTTCTTCTGGCCGCCGTGGCGTTGGAAACATCTTGAGAAAGAAACACTCTCTGGCCCAACCAGGAGACTTGACGCTTGGACTTAGCTGCAATAAGAACTAAAAGAAGATCCGTGAATTTCAAAAAGAGGATGATGACTCCTCGTGGTTTCGATGAGGTGGAAGAATTAGGACCAAGTCTGTGTGCCCTTTGGATGATAAGAGAAGTGGTGGGTGGCATATCCAATAATTTTGGAAGAAAAGAGGTGAAGAAAGTGACAGGATCATCACCCTCCAGAGACTCAGGTAGACCATAAATACGGAGATTATTTATTCTATTTCTGTTTTCCAAATCCTCCATGTGCTGTTGAAGAGCAAGAATCGACTTCTCCAGAGAAGAGATGCGTTGAGCTTGGGTTGGTATCTCCGAAACTTGTTGCTCCACAGACGTAATTCTGTCCTCCATAGCTGACCATTTTTCTTTCAAAAATTTCAAATCATAGTTAGTATCCTCAACAAAAGGACGTAGAGCCCGAATCTCCTCCAAAATAAGTTCCATGGAGATAGGAGAGGATGATTTATCTGGAGAAGGAGGATCCTGCTTCAATCACTTGGACGACGGGATAGGAGGAGAGGACTTGGATTACGTGGACTGCAATGCAGAAGATCAATTAGGAGGAGCACCAGCCATTTGAGTTGAAGAAATAGAGTTAGGAGCAGATGGAGAAGCCAGACCCACAACACAGCGATGAGAAGGGACAAAGACACATTTTGGTTGGCGCAATTTGTCCATATAGCGCCACTAGATAGTGAGGAGTAAAAAGGAGAATTGATGATGATGTCAATGAAGTAGAATAAACTCCAGTTAGGAAAGGCACACGAATAAAGAACACACTGGCGAGTACCTCAAAGTAAAAAATGTGGAAAAATAATAGCTATAATGGTCCCAATGCAAGAAAAAAGCCAAACATCCAATACACAGCATTTAAATACATTGAAAATGGAAGGGCATCATAAAGCGATATCTGCAGGCACCTTAGAAAGTACTGTAGGCAGAAGTTGTAGAGTCACAGGGTGCAGAAGGTGCCACAACAAAGTGAAACATCAAAAGGTATGTTAGCAAATTGCAAAAAAACAGTAGAGAAGCTCTTTCTTCATGAAACATGCAGAAGCAGCAGAGAAAGGCATATGCAGGTCGACTTAAGTCACAACTTTATATTGGAGGTGTGCGCAGATTAATGATAGGAAACACACTCCTGGGAAAAGGCAGGTATACAACTGTCAGGCGTAGCAGCGTCGAAACCAACAAATCGCAGGTCAGAAGGTAAAACGAACAGCAATAGGACCTGCCAGGGGTGAGCGCCAAACGAACACACCAGTCATGTATGCCAAATAAACATGCCAGTTGTGAAAGTCAAACTCTGTGCTGAAGACAATGGAAAACTTTAAGTTGTAGAAGGTGCCATTATGTCATGAGGAAGAATGCAGGCATAAAAGAAACGAACATAAAAGCATTAAAGCAGGTAAGAAACCACAGAAAGCTCCATATTGTGGCAAGCATATGGCATTGAGGAGAAAAAGCTGTCACAGAGGCCACCAGAAGAGTTAATACAGCAATGCAGCAAAGCGTGTCGGTTCGTGAAGAGAACCGTGCGTCAGGGAGGAAATGGCGGCCAGCATTATTGAAGAAACGCGGTGGCTCCAAAGTCGGGAAAGCGTTGTGCGGCGGATGGAAAAAAGGAGCTCACCCTGTGGCGTCCATGCTCCGAAGAAGAAACAGCGTCCTTGAGGGTCATGGCATTCCGTGAGGAGGACGGAAAATGCCACAAGAAGGTCCGGCTCGGCGGAGAAGCGCTCTCAAGCCGCCATCCTGCGTGGTACTGTACCAACGCCCCATTTACATTACTTTTTAATACAGTGAAGATAAAGATATAGTCCAAAGTTCACTGATTCCTAAGGAGTCCACAGTCAGTTGCAGATATTTTTCTCCACTGACTCTCACTTCGGCAGTTGCCTGTGGCGATTTTAGTACATATATAATGTTTTAAAGACAGCCTTGTGTGCTACAAATATTGCTTCCGGTGCCTGTACTTGTTTATTTAGCCTATGAAATGCACATTGGAAATGAAAAGGGGAGTTGTAAGTGGTACATTGTGCAACCTTAGCCAACGTCACTGCTAAGTTTTTTGATCCATATGCTAAGGATGGTACTAGCTTGTTTTTCACAACGACTAACTGTGATCGGTTCTAGGGGCTGCTCATTTTCACTGACAAAGATCATAGAGCAAAGCTGAGAATATTTGCTTTTGATTTAATTGACGATAGATGTTTTAACCTTTCTCATTGCACCAAATACCTAGATATTTATAACATGGCACTTATTGATGGAAAAACAGGAAGTGATATTAGAACACCACTGACAAATAAATATAAGGTATGTACGCTGTGTAGTGCAAAAAGTCACACTTTGAGTTTCCTAATAGACAGTACAATATTTTTGAAAGTGCGTACTCTGTCTGAGTCTCCTTTTGAAGGATAAATAAGTATGGGCAAATTAATTTAGCGGATCTTTCCCCTCAAGCTAGGTGTACTGTAAACTGTGTTTTAAAACAAAATTAGACCTTCCCAGCAGTGCTCCCAGACCCTTACTAAACTCAGTCGCAAAAATGTGAAAGTCCCCCAATCAGATCCCCAAAAACGAGGCCTAGTAGAAAATGGTGACAAAACGTACTTTGAAAGTAAAGTAGGCCCAAATCCCCCCTTACCCACCATGGATTGTATTCAAACCACTTGCAAGCAAGCAAAAGTATCCATACCCAGCATCGCTCCAAGACTCGCGAACCCCCCCACAAACAGCCCCCGCCCAAACACATGCAATACAATACTGCTAACCCTAACAAGCCCTAAGTTAAGACTAGTGGCAAACACTGTCTTTAACTAGGCCAAACCCCCCCTTTCCCGCCATGGATTTTCTTCAATCCACTTGCAACCAAAATTACACATTCGCACAAGTGCTCTAAGACCCCAGAACTCAGTTGCAAAAATCATGAACACCCCGAAACACATGCAATCCTACTGCTAGTGCTAACCCTAACGAGCCCTAAGTTAATGTGCCAAAACGCTTTTCAGCATGGATTTTCTCCAAACCACTTTTATCCGGTATTAGACCCCAGACCCCTGCAGCTACCCGCAAAAAAGCAGAACACCCCCAAACTGGCAAAAAGCAAAAATGGGCCTACTACCTGGAATTCTGTCCAAACGCGCTGTGCAGCTAGGCCCTAACTCCCCTTTTCCACCATGGATTTCCTGAAAAACAAATTAAATCCACATTAGACTGTGCCAGCAGTGCTCCCAGACCCCAAAACCCACCCACAACAACCTAAAAGCCCGCCAAACAGCACCCCAAAAAAAGAATTTCTGCTCCGATTTTCTCCAAACCACTTTTATCCGGTATTAGACCTTCCCAGCAATGGCCCCAGACCCGTCAACCCAGGAGGAAACAAGTAGAAGACCCCCAAACAGCCAAAAAGCAAAACTACAAAAATGGGGACTTTGAAATTTTCAGGCAAATTTCCACAATCACTCCGCGCGCTCTGCAGCTAGGCCCTAACTCCCCTTTGCCACCATGGATTTGCTTCAAACCACTTGCAATCAAAAGTATCCATACCCAGTGTTGCTCCAAGACCCCGAAACCCACCCACAAACACCAGGAAGCCCCCCAAACAGGCCCCCGAAAACATGATGGTGAGCAAAAAGGCAAAAACTTTTTCCTCATGGATTTTCTCCAAACCACATTTATCCGGTATTAGACCTTCTTAGCAATGCCCCAAGACCCGCCAACCCGCCATCAAAAAAGCACAACACCCCCAAACAGGCAAAAAGCAAAAATTGAAAATATACTTACAATATTTTTCGGCCTTCTGTCCAAACACGCTGTGCAGCTAGGTCATAACTCCACTTTTCCACCATTGATGTTCTGGAAAACAAATGCAATCAACATTAGACTGTGCCAGCAGTGCTCCCAGACCCCAAAACCCACCCCCAAACACCAGGAACCCACCCAAACAGGCCCCCGAAAACACGATAGTGAGCAAAAAGGCAAAAACGTTTTCCTCATGGATTTTCTCCAAACCACTTTTATCCGGTATTAGACCTTCCCAGCAATGGCCCCAGAGCCGTCAACCCAGGCGAAAACTAGTAGAAGACCCCCAAACAGCAAAAGCAAAACTACAAAAATGGGGAATTAGTAATTTTCAGGCAAATTTACAAAATTACTCCATGCGCGCTCTGCAGCTAGGCCCTAACTCCCCTTTGCCACCATGGATTTGCTTCAAACCATTTGCAATCAAAAGTATCCATACCCAGCGTTGCTCCAAGACCCCGAAACCCACCCACAAACACCAGGAAGCCCCCCAAACAAGCCCCCGAAAACATGATAGTGAGCAAAAAGGCAAAAACTTTTTTCCTCATGGATTTTCTCCAAACCACATTTATCCGGTATTAGACCTTCCCAGCAATGCCCCAAGACCCGCCAACCCACCCGCAAAAAAGCACAACACCCCCAAACAGGCAAAAAGCAAAAATGGAAAATCTTATACGTACAATATTTTTCGGCCTTCTGTCCAAACGCGCTGTGCAGCTAGGTTATAACTCCACTTTTCCACCATAGATGTCCTAGAAAACAAATACAATCAACATTAGACTGTGCCAGCAGTGCTCCCAGACCCCAAACCCCACCCCCAAACACCAGGAACCCACCCAAAAAGGCCCCCGAAAACATGATAGTAAGCAAAAAGGCAAAAACTTTTTAAACTCTGATTTTCTCCAAACCACTTTCATCCGGTATTAGACCTTCGCAGCAATGGCCCCAGAGCCGTCAACTCACCTGCAAAGAAGTAGAACACCCCCACAAGTGCAGAGTCTTTCTTCATTGGGCGTAATCCAGCCATCTGCTTTGAGGGAAATAGGAGTCTGGAGGAGGATAGAGGAGCATGTTTTTGTGAATTTGTGAACCTGAGGAATGCAGACTGCGGCACCTTCAAATCAAAAAGCAAATAAGTGAAGACAGTTCTGCTGATGGGCTTGTTTTTCTGATTAGGTGATTAAAGTTTTTATTTATATTGACTTTGCAAAACAAAGAAAGACAGACACACAGGAATAAAAGTGAATAAGGACGAAAAAGAAAGTTATTGATTCATTGGCTCATTTTCAGGGCTCGGTGTCAGGGAAGAAGAGTTCGTCCTCATACTCTGCGAATTCAGGCGGGAGTAGATCACCTAACAGAGAAGAAATTCCCTTATCAAAGTTGGTGTCCTCCTCGTCTTCTTCCGGCGTGTATTCTCGTACTTTGTAATCTGGTGGTATGAGGTGCTGATTCATCTTGATCATTGTTAATCTCTCCACATTTTTGGGGCGAGAGGCGGGTCCTTTTGCAAGTTACAATGCCACCAGCAGCACTGAAAACACCTTCAGAAGACACGCTTGCGAGTGGGCAAGACAAGTAATTTATAGCCAGGTTGGAGATCTCTGGCCACAATTCTTTTTTCCCATGCCAATACGCCAATGGGTCATCATGAACATAGACCTCTGTTGAGTCATTCAGATAGTCCTACACCATCGACTCAAGGTTCTTCACGGTTCCTCCACTTTGCGTACTTTTTACTGGGAGCAAAGCCAACCCAAGCTGAGTTAGCCAATCCTCTTCTTCACACAATGTTACTGTTGTGTCTGGTGCAGATGATCCAGTTGCTGGTGTCTTTAACGGCTGAGAGGGAAAATCACTCACTTTTGCCACAGCCACAGGTGCAGAAGTGGATTCTTTAGACTCCGGATGGCCTGCTGATGCTGATGTACTGCCTTTTCCTTCAATTTCCTGCCGTTCTCTTTCAAACCTCATGGCTGACAGAGCTAGCCAACGTTTGTACTTTGAAACTTCTGCGTCACCAAAAGGAAAGAATGCTCTGCCTGCCAGTGCCTTTTTGTAGCGTGGATCCAGAATAGTAGCACAAATGTAATGCTGTTCCGTGTGGATCTTTTGAAGACGTTCATCGCAAAGTAGGCGCTGTAATAATTTCTCCGCCAAATCAAAAGCTTCTTGCTTTTCTTCATCTTTTTGAAACGTAGAAGACACCGCCTTCAGTTGGTGCTCTAGCATGCGCAACAATGGGATAGCTTTTCCCAAATTACAGTCCTCCCTGCTGACTGCACACGTGAAGACCTCAAAAGGACGAAGCATGTCTGTCAGGCTTTTAACTAGCTTCCATTGCTCCGCATGTATCCTCAGGTCCTTCATAGCTGTACCCTGTGTAAAGAAATACTGATCGACTACGCACACTGCTCATACAGACGCTAAAGCATGTAGAAGGTTGAGTTCCATCGTGTTGTCACCTCCTGGGTGAGTGCTTTCACTGGCAGTCGACGTTCATGTAGCAGGCCCCTCAGATGCTTCCGGGCCTTAAAAGAATGGCTGAAATGTGTGCACATTCTTCGGCAGGTGGTCAGTAACTCGCACACTGGACTTTCTTCACTCAAGAATTTTTTAACAACCAGGTTTATACAGTGCGCCAAACACGGCACTCTGAAATAGTTACCCATATCCATGGCCTTAACTACATTGGCGCCATTATCCGTGGAAACATAACCAAGCTTGCGTTTTTTTGGGGACAGCCATTGAAAGACCTTTGTGTTAAACTCCTGCAAAATGTTTTCTTCTGTATGACTTGTGTCCATGCCAAACATGGCTAGTGTTGCATGTTTCCGAGCAGCTTTAAAAACGTTATCCGGGTCAACACCTACCCTTAGCTTTGCTGTAAATCCTGAAAAAGAGACCCAGTGTGCAACGATGCACATGTAATCAGTGCCTGCGCCACTGGTCCACATGTCTGTTGTCAGATGTATAGTGTGAACAGCACTCTTCTGCAAAGCTGCCCCAATCACCTCCAGCACATCTTCATGTAGTGCTGGAACCGCAACTCTGGCAAAATAGAACTGGCTAGGAACCTTCCATTTAGGGCAGAGCGTTGCCACTAATTCAAGAAAACCAACCCCTTACACAAAATAAAAAGGGAGAAGGTCCAGAGCTAGCATTTTAGCCAGCTTAGTGTTATTCAGACGCGTCATTGGGTGGTTGCGTTCAAATGGCGCATCTGAAAACAACATGCTTCTAATGGTGGGCTGGACCATGATTTTACGGGATGATGATGATGATGATGACTTCGACCCAGTTATGCTCGGTGATGATGAACTTTTTCGCATTGGTGTCTCACTCTCTCCCACACTCTTAGTGTGGGACACAGGGGGTGTGCTGCTGACAGGGGTACTGGGTGTAAGTGAAGTGTTTGACACTTCTTCCTCCTCGTCATCATCAGATGAAACATCAATGGATAGAGTTTGTTGACTTGCAATTCGGGCTTCCTTGATCTCCTTTAGGTGTGCATGCCATTGGACAGTGTGCTGTCTCTCAAGATGATCTCTCTGGCCTCCGGTACCATAGTTGGTACCAAGCTTACCAAGACTAACTGCAAGCTCACAAATGCTACAAATGGCTATGTTTTCCCTTGTTGTGCAAACACTAAAGAAGTGCGGACTTCAAATGGCTGTGGGGGGCGGAGGAGGCGATACTGGTCATGCTGCTAATGCCAGATGAAGTGGAGGATGTGTGTTGCCGAACTTTACTACGTTGTGCACTTGCAGCACCACTAATTGAGGTCGAGGTGGATGGAGGTCCCTTCTGGCGAGAAAATATGGAAGCGGTAGGTGGTGGTGTACTAGTTAACTCCAATGATGGTGGTCCCATTGCCTCCTCGTCGACAACATCACGCTCAGCAGCTTTTCGGGCTAGGGTAAAAATGTCTGTTTGCTGCATGCCCGCTGAGGCTGGAGAGGCGTGTATGATGACTGCGTCGTCGTCGTGAGAGTCTTCATCAGCAGGAGTAGTATACGCCACTTCTTCAGCGTCATCATCACACCCCATAACTATGAGACTTTCGGGGACCTTCCTTTTACGCTTAGCTACCTTTGTCAGATCATGGTGTGCCTCACTCTCAGACGGCAGTGGTGGTTCCCAAATTGGATCCATATCATCAGAAGGAAGGGGGCTTGAAGAAGATGTAGTCACCATCCTTGATCTTTTCCTTGCTAAGGATGTGGAAGACAATGAATGATCAGGAGGAGTGGCTTCCTCAAATGATACCTCGGCTTGAATGTCGATTTCCTGATGGGCCCCTACTTCGGGAGGAACAAATATTGTGGACACTTGTGCCGCTCCATGCACCTCTCCTTGCGCATCTCCTTGCGCTGCCTATCCTTCCACATGTACTTGGGCTTGTACTTGCACATGTGGTTGTTGTTGCGGCTGTGGTTGTTGAACACTCGTCAGATGAGTTACAACAACCTGTGTTGATTGAGGGATGCTGCTAATTTCTTGCGATGAGCCAACATCACTGGTCGATGGTGATTGAACAACTAGACTGGCTGCCTCTAAAGCACTCAAGGGCTTGGACTTAAGTTGGCGTGGTGGTGGCACTGAGCCCAATGGAGCAGGGGTGCTGCTCCCAGCTTGGTCCCCAGCAGATCCCGCTGCTGCTGCAGGCTTACTTTTTTTTCCCAAAAAATGCGGCGGTCAGCACACCAGTCTCCTTGGTAAGTGGCGCCACTTGCTTCTTCTGCTCCTTACTGGCAACTTTCTTGCTAGAGGAGCTACTGGGAACTTTTTTTGGGGCCATCTTCTTCAGATGTCAGAACAGCAGGCCGCAGTTGCACGAGTTGCAGAGTTGAAGAGATGTCTTGTCTGTGGCCATACGTGACGTCGCGTGACGTTATGCTGCACACACCGCTGCAGGACTTCTTCCTGGCACTGGTGGTTCTCTTGTGCACCTGAAAGCAATGGAAGACAGAGAAACATCAGTTATACACCCCAAAAAGTCGAAAAACACACAAAAATCAGCACAATCCCATGCCATCTATGCCCTCAATGATGTTTAAATTCAAGTCACCCCACAGAAAGACTAGGCCCATGCACCACTCACTACCCCTGGGCATAAAGGATGAAAGCTAGGCAAAATGGGTGCAGGCCTGAGAACACTGCCTGCCTTCAAAATGGCCCCTTGCCCCCCAGCACATGGCCAGGGCCTGCCTGTACCAGCTCTCAAAATGGCCCCCACCCACATGGCCAGTCCCAACAACACCCCCAAAAAGTAAAAAACACATAAAAATCACCACAATCCCATGCCATCCATGCCCTTAATGATGTTTAAATTCAAGACACGCCACAAAAAGACTAGGTCCATGCACCACTCACTACCCCTGGGCATAAAGGATGAAAGCTAGGCAAAATGGGTGCAGGCCTGAGAACACTGCCTGCCTTCAAAATGGCCCCTTGCCCCCCAGCACATGGCCAGGGCCTGCCTGTACCAGCACTCAAAATGGCCCCCACCCACATGGCCAGTCCCCAACAGCAGCCAAAAAATTCGAAAAACACACACAAATCAGCACAATCCCATGCCATCCATGCCCTCCATGATGTTTACATTAAAGAGACCCCACAGAAAGACTCCGTCCATGCACCACTCACTACCCCTGGGCAAAAGGCCCCAACAGCAGCCAAAAAAATCGAAAAACACACAAAAATCAGCACAATCCCATGCCATCCATGCCCTCCATGATGTTTACATTAAAGAGAGCCCACAGAAAGACTCAGTCCATGCACCACTCACTACCCCTGGGCAAAAGGCCCCAACAACAGCCCAAAAATCGAAAATTCCAAAATTGTAGTTGCAGCAATTGTAATGCCCCAAACAAACTTACTTGTGAAATTTCTAATCCAAAAGTGATCCATAGAAAGTCAAAAAGGCCTCAAATCCAAATATCCAGCAGCATCCACAAAAAGTAATCCTTCCAGGTCAAGATCCAAATGAAAGTGACCAGCACATGAAGAAAGCACTGGGAGGAGCCTGCTGGACAGGAACAGGAAGTTGGAGACTGTGGGTGGGGCACTTCCTTCCCCCCCCCCCCCCAAAGGACTCCTTGCAAAAAAAAGTGCAGGCAAATGTCAACCTGAGGAGTTATTCTGATAAAAATCATAATTTTAAGAAGGTTTATGCTGCTTGCTGGTGGATTTCTTGTGCAGAATTGCAAATTTTGCAATTTCGCGAGTGCGAGATTGTTGCTGCCCGCTGCATCTACGTGTTCGCAATTGCGAACTCTTGCGATGCGTGCTGTGCAAGGTGGCAAGCTGCAATGACGGTCACCAAACTACCGCGGGATCCCGCAGCAAGATCCAAAATGGCGCAGCACACGCAAAATATGGAGAAAAACAACTCTGCAAATGCTGAATGACGGTAAGTGAACGCCGCGCGCCGCAATATTGTATCACCAAGCAAAAAAATCCGCTGCGTGCGAATTTGCGGATTTTTGGCAAATTCGCGAGAGTTCGCGGATTGAGAATTTTGTCAGAAAATCCGCAAATTCTGCGAGCAGAACGGATTTTACGCCCATGCTTAGAATTGTAGGCCAGTTCGTTTCTTCACTGTCCTTCTTGGGGGTCTCAGAAGAGGGGTTCACCGTCTTCTTCCTATGTGCGTCATGGATGACTCGTGGTAACGCAATAGTGTGAGGAGAGGGGGATGGGAAGGGAAACAAAAACAAGAAAAACACCCAGTCAGGGTAATGTCCGCTTTGTTTTCTTTTTAGTATTACGGGGAGGGGAAAGTGTTGGGAGTAATCACCCAAAACCGTCACTAGTGAGGGGGGAGCTTGCGGTGTTTGCAGGAGGCACTCTACTAATTGTGGAAGAGTGGTTTACTTTCTCTCCCCGCATGCTCTGTCTTCCCTGCTACTGTCACCCTCCCCTGTACAGCGCCACACCGCCCCAAGACGTGCCCGTACCTTGTCAAGCCACGACCCTCCTGGGCCGTGGCTGGCTGGCTAGTATTGCCAGATGGGGTCCGGCGTCCCGTCTGTACTTCCTTCTTCGGGTCCCAAGCGTCAGACTTCTGCACCTGAATCGGGAGTTGTGGCTACCGGAACAGCTGCTTGGTCTCTCGGTTGGGGCGTGACAACGAAGGCCTGAACCCAAGAGTCCTCTTCCCTAGGTCCGTGGTTCTGCTTCTTTAACCCGCAAAACAGACGCGCGTCTTCCTCTGGTTCATTGTTTTTGAACTTGAAGGCGACACCTGATTCCGTCACGTGACGCGGAACAGAGTCTGTATTAAAGGGCCAGTGTCTCGTCTGTATCTCCTGAAAATAAAGATGCGGACAAGGAGAAAGGTGAGCAGGAAAGTGTTCGGCTCTTGGTGCATTCTCTTCCATGGTTTCTCCTTCGTTGTCACACACCCCCACCCCAGTCTGTTCACAATCGGGGAACAGTGGGAGACGGGAAAGGAAGTCTGCATTTCCATTGTCTATACCTTTCCAATGGATAACCTGAAATTATAAGGGCTGAAGGGAAAGAAACCTACGGAGAACCCGTGGGTTGTTCCCCTTGTTGCGACTCATCCAGAGCAGGGGGGCATGGTTAGTGTATAGGAGAAAGTGTGTGCCCTCTAAGTAATAACTGAGTTTTTCCACTGCCCACTTGATCGCAAGACACTCCTTCTCAATGATTGGATATTTGAGTTCCCTGGGGTAGAATTTGCGACTAATCAAGAGAATCGAGAGTTATGTACCTTTAGGAGAAACTTGTGATAGGACAGCTCCTAGCCCGTGATCGGAGGCCTCCGTGTGTAATACAAAGGGTTTGGAAACGTCCAGTTAGTGTAGGTCTGGAGCTTAGGTGATTGCGGCTTTTAGGGCAAGGAAAGCTTTCTTGGCCTCTGGGGGGGGGATGTTGGGGGTCTTTGGGTCTAACCCTGTTTTGGAGCAAATCTGTGAGGGGAGAGGCTAGTTCTGAGTACTGGGGGATGAAACGCCGGTAATAGCCAAGGAGGGCTAAAAATGCTCTGACTTCTTTTTTTGTGGCTGGAAATGGGGCTTCTGTTATAGCTTTTATCTTTTCAGTCTGTGGTTCAATTAATCTGTTTCCCAGTAGGAACCCTAGGTATTTTACTTTCCTGAAACACGCTCTGGATTTCTTGGCATTGATGTGGAGTCCCGCTCCCTGAAGGGCTCGTAAGACCTGTTCGCAATTTTGAAGGTGATATCCCAACTGGGCTATAGATGACTGTCATCAAGATATGCGGAGGAATACTCCTGATGTTTTGCCCAAACCTTGTTCATGAGCCTTTGAAAGGTGGCAGGTGTACCATGTAACCCAAAAGGTATGACGGTAAATTCATATAGGCCCGTTGGTGTCGAAAAGGCTGTCTTTTCTTGATCTCCTTGGTTAAGAGGCACCTGCCAATACCCTTTTGTAAGGTCAAGAGTTGTAATGAATTGGGCCTCACCAAGTTTCTCAATCAGTTCATCGACACGTGGATTGGGATACGCATCGCATTTGGAGATGGAATTAACTTCTCTGAAATCCATACAAAAACGGACAGACCCATCTGGCTTCGGGACTAAAACAATAGGGGGAGAACACTCACTCTGGGACGGTTTTATGATACCAAGTTTTAGCATGCTTTCTACCTCTTGTTGTATGGCTTCTCGGCGGGCCGCAGGTTCGGGGTAGGGTTTTTGTTTTACTACCTTCTCTGGTAGGTTATGTATGGAATGTTCTGCCAACTCTGTACGTCCTGGAAGATCAGAAAATAAGTGGGCAAAAGGCCGGAGGGTCTTTTCTAGGGCTTGTCTTTGTTTGTCGGACAACTCTGGGTTTATGACTAGTTGGGGTAGAGTTGTCTCTGGATATGTCACTTGATCAAGTGTATGTATGTCTTTGGAGAGGGACCGAGCCATTTTTTTAGCAGATTTATGTGGTATCGTTGTGTGTGTTTAGCAGTAACCTGTACTTTATATGAGGTCAAACCCACCTTTTGCACTATTTTATAAGGCCCTTGCCACCCTGCTTTTGTTTTTGTTAGGGCAGACGGCATGAGTACAAACACCCAGTCACCTACAGCTAGGTGTCTCCACTTCTTACCCCGGTTATAGAGTAGTTGTTGCTTTATCTGGGCTTTCTCTAAGTTGGCATCTGCAAACTCCCTGAGTTTGTGCAGACGGTTGTGGAGACTGTTAGTATAATCGAGAAATGATCGGGTCTCTTCCTCTTTTTCATTTTCCCAAACCTCTTTGGTGATCTCTAGAAGGTTCCGGGGTTCCCTCCCATAAAGAAGTTGGAAAGGGGAACACCAAAGACTAGTTTGGGTCTGACTCTGGATGACATACAAAGCTAAAGGGAGTAGTGAGTCGCATTCCCGGCCTTCTACAGTCAATAGTTTCTTTAATGTCAGCTTCAGGGTGGCGTTATATCGTTCACAGAAACCATCTGTTTGTGGATGGTATACAGAAGTTTTTATATGAGTAATGTCTAGTGTTTTTACAGGCTTCCTTCATGAGCCTCGAGACAAATGGGATCCCCTGAACTGTGAGAATCTCACAGGTAAAACCTATTCGGGCGAATAGTTCCAATAGTTTTTCAGTGATGTTCCGAGTTGTGGGCATACGTAAAGGGAAGGCCTCTGGAAATCGTGTGGCGTTGTCCACCACGACCAAGGCATATAGGTGATCTTTCTTGGTCCGCGGCAGAGGACAATGAGGTCCATGCCAACCCTTTCAAACGGATTACCCACAACTGGGAGAGGTTGCAAGGTAACCGCTGGGGGCTCATACGGGTTCTACTTCTGGCACACTTCGCACTCTTGACAGAACCGGGTACCATGGGAAAATATCCCTGGCCAGTAGAAGTGATATAGCAGCATCTGTATGGTCTTTTGTGCTCCCCTGTGGCCGGCCAAAAGATGCGAATGTGCGAAGAATAGGACCTGGTCCCGAAAGGCATGGGGTACCACCAACTGTGGTTCATCTCTGGGTTTTCCTATCCTGTACAGTAGGTCGTTTTTGATCTGAAATAAAGGATAAGAAGGGTTGTCCTGAAGGTTAGCTTGATTGGCATGATCCCATGCTGGTTGAGGGGTTGGATCATTTTTTTGTGCATATCTAAATACTCTGTCTGTAATCCAGGGGGACTGGGTTAGGAGGGAGACATGTGTCTGCCTTTGGGGGTTTAGGACTCGTAGCTTATCCTTTAACATAAGGAGAAATGAGGGATTATCCTGCCCTATGATCATCTGTTCTGGGAGAGAAGGTACGACACCAAGCTTGACTTCTAATGTTTGTCCGTCAGGCAAGGATACAGGGAGTATTACGAGAGGATAGACACGAATGTCGCCATGCACACATCTGATTGGTACGGTTTCCCCTGTCAATCTTGATTTGGGCAAGAGCACGGAGTGTTGAACCACAGATTGCTGACAGCCAGAATCGTCACGGCGAAGAATCGAAAGGAGACGGTCGTTCCTTTTACCACGCTTGAGCATCTGCCAAGA
This sequence comes from Lissotriton vulgaris, assembly GCF_964263255.1. NCBI lineage: Eukaryota > Metazoa > Chordata > Amphibia > Caudata > Salamandridae > Lissotriton > Lissotriton vulgaris. The sequence goes on along the minus strand of NC_141693.1, from coordinate 305,598,066 downwards.
TGTCCGTGTACAAGTAATTTTTGAACCAGTTGTCCTTGAAGAAACTCTTAAGGAACAGTGATCCATCCTCACCCAGCGTGCCTAGTCAGCTGACAGACACCTGAAGAATCCTAAATGAAGAAATATTAACAAGGCTGTCCAACCCTTGTCCCAGTCCTGATGAAGACCCGCCCCAGATGCACGTAGTCAGCGCATCGCCACTAGGGTCGAAACGTCGACGTACCTTGTTATAGATCTAACTGTACAAAGTCGGATAGGAGCAAAAGAAATTATTTTGCCTAATGACTATTGTGTTCACAGTTGACAACCTTAAATAATTGTAAACTTCATGTATTTATGTTGTGCAACCTGTATGAGTCTTTCACAAATCACGTTGTATAGCATTGTATATGTCTCTTTGTATCTTGGACAGCACAACTATATAAGTCAAAAAATTGAGAAAGCTGAATACTAAAGATTTACTTTCTCAGCCACTTGGGTCAGTGTTTATTGATTTGTGCTACTACGTTTGTACCCCACTAGGGACACACGGTTGCGACAGTAGTTCGAAATGTCTTGTTGAAAGGTATTTCCACCTGACAGAACCATTATTGTTTGTTCGACAACCAGAATCAAGCAGGGCCCTCAGCTGTTTTCCCTTTATAGTTACACTTACATGAAAACTCTGTCCAAACTCTGCTGTGTACAGAATGGAACGCAGGACACAGCTAATATCCATTGGTTCCTCTTGACTCTTTTTTCGCGTGCAATTTCTGGCGATATGTCCCCGCCCTCGAAGCATTGGGGTTTCCTTAAGAGTGGTGGTTCAGGGCGAGGTTGTCTGGGTTTTGTAAGCTCTGGGTTTGGTTTCGGGGTTTTTCTTTCTGATTTCATAGGGTATCCATGAGAACGCGTGTTTTTTTCTGTATCCCCGGTAAAGCGTGGGATTGGGCCCTATAGAATGAAGTGGCCATTTCTACTGCTTGTTCCGCCGTTAGGTTATTATGCAGTTTAAGCCATCTTTGTATTGGGAAAGGGAGAGCTTCAAGGAACTGTTCCAGGTAAATCATAGTCATGATTTCTTCCTTTATATGGCTCTATGGTCTCAACCATTTATCAGCAGCGACCTTTAGCTTAAAATATAGGGTTTTCAGGTTGTCTGTAGGGGATTCTTTTTCTTTTCGGAAGTGGACCCTATAGGCTTTCGCATCCATTCCCATATGGTCCAGGATTATCCCTTTTATCGCCTTACCAGGCTATTAGGGTTTGCGACCTGATAGGCTGCTTGAGCTTCTCCGGTTAGGAGAGGGGCTAAGAAGAAAGGCCACTTGGCTTCAGGCCATCCGGAGGCACAAGCTGCCCTTTCAAAATTTAACAAGAATGCGTCGGGATCCTCACCCGACGCATATTTTTGCATGGACACATTGGGGCCATGTCCTGTGCGGAGTTGTAATTGCGTCGTTAATTCCAACCTGCCATCGGCCACCTTTAACATTTGTTCGGCCTGGTTTGCAAGGCTGGACTTCAATAACTCCCTGTCTGCTTGAGCAGAGTTCATTTGCTTCTCCACCGCCCATTCTAATTTTTCTTGTCCTCAAATTAATTGTTGAATAAGGGTTTCCATTGTCAGTGGGATGGAGACGTACACGATCCCACTTCTGACACCACGTGTACCGTAGTGGAGAAGCAGACTCAGAGACACCATTATAGATATAGTAAGGGGTGATTTTTATTCAGTACACACAAACAAAGGACTGTGGGAATTGTAGGCTCGTTTGTTTCTTCACTGTCCTTGTTGGGGGTCTCAGAAGAGGGGTTCTCCATCTTCTTCCTATGTGCGCCATGGATGACTCATGGTAACGCAGTAGTGTAAGGAGAGGGGGATGGGAAGGAAAAGGAAACAAAAACAAGAAAAACACCCAGTCAGGGTAATGTCTGCTTTGTTTTCTTTTTGGTGTTACGGGGAGGGGGAAGTGTTGGGAGTAATCACCCAAAACATTCACCAGTGAGGGGGGAGCTTGCGGTGCTGTAGGAAAGTGGTTTACTTTCTCGCCCCGCATGCTCTGTTTCTCTGCTACTGCCACCCTCCCCCGTACCGTGCCACACCGCCTTGAGGCGTCCCCGTACCTTGTCAAGCCACGACCCTCCTGGGCCGTGGCAGGCTGGCTGGTATTGCCGGATGGGGTCTGGCGTCCCGTCTGTACTTCCTTCTTCGGGTCCCAAGCGTCAGACTTCTGCTCCTGGATCGGGGGTTGTGGCTACCGGAACAGCTCCTTGGTCTCTCGGTAGCGGCGTGACAACGAAGGTCTGAACCCAAGAGTCCTCTTCCCTAGGTCCGTGGTTCTGCTTCTTTAGCCCGCAAAACAGACGCGCATCTTCCTCTGGTTCGTTGTTTTTGAACTCGAAGGCAACAGCTGATTCCGTCACGTGACGCGGAACAGAGTCTGGATTAAAGGGCTAGTGTCCCATCTGTATCTCCTGAAAATAAAGAAGCGGACAAGGACAAAGGTGAGCGGGAAAGTGTTCGGCTCTTGGTGCATTCTCTTCCATGGTTTCTCCTCCGTTGTCACAATTGGTTTGGGATTGTTCTTGTGTTTTGTTTTCACTTTATTACTGTTTGTGTGCTGCATGAATACTTAAATCAGTGCCTCTAAGTTAAGCCTGACTACTTGTGTGATAAGCAACCAGAGGGTTAACCACAAGTTAATTTAGTGACTTCTGTGATTTACCCTTGACAAGGATTGTGGTTGTTGCTTAAGAAGGGGTTACACCCCCTTACCAATAACCAACTTTCTTACAGGATTTAATTCTACAACCCTGTTTGAGGACACCATCTGTACAGTTTTATTGTATAAACTGCAATATTTAGACCTCTTTTTACCTTTGCCCAAGATTTTGTGTAAAACATCTGAATTGCATGAGGTAAACAAACTGATATACCCAGAAGCTTAATTTATATCACAGATGATTTCTATTTCCTCAATCAAAGACAGGTTCAAAAGCTGCGAAACCGGCAATAGAAAGTGAGATTACATAGTCTATTTTTACAGTTATTGAAAAGGCCAGAATATTGTCAGTTCTCACTGATGATCGGAAGCAATCAGATCTACTACTTGTGATGATGTTCTTTACCTGTAAACACTGGTAATGTACAGTTCCTTCATTTTACCTATTTCCAATTAAATCACTGCAGGAAGAAGGGCTTGAGCTTTCCCTGTAGAATTTGTTAATATGTATAGTCCATATATCTGCAGCAAAAATATTAACCTGCCCGTGAATTTTTCCCTTTCTATTTATAATTAACCAGAATTTCCTTTCTTCATTATTGGAACAAGAGCGAGGGGGGGCGTGGCCACGAGCCGAGCATGGCGGACGAGTTTTGAGTTAGCTCCGTCCTCTGCCCGAAACACTTGCTGATTATCCTGTTTCCCCATATCCCACGGGACACCCACTCAGGCTCTGGGAACGCCGAGTGTGTGGCGAGCGAACGGACACAAGCTGCGACTCCCGAAACTCACCAGGGAGTGAGCGCGACGATCGGAGCCGACGAGGCCCAGATCCGGGAAGCAAGCCGCGGCCTCGAGTTGAAGGGAGCGCCGGGCTCGGCAAGGACTGCCGGCGCTGTAGTAAGCGGAGACCGGTGGAGTTGAACAGTGTCCTGCTGCGACGGAGTGGCCAACTGAAGCTGTACCCAGTACTGCGGCTAACTGCACGGCCTGTGAGTGTGTGGAGCAGCGTAGACGACATACACTGGGTCGGTGCCGGAGGCATCCCTGAGGCGCGTAAGCGCGGTTATCAGAACACCGGCGCCCGAGGAGACTGTGGCCTCGCGGATCTCGTGGGAGTGCTGCAGAGGCACTGAGGACTGGCCCGGGGGCCCCACTGGTCGCTACAAGATACATACGTGACTCGAGAGGGAGCTCCTTAATCAGACCGGTAAAGGTACGCACCGCTGCAGTCGGGCCTGAGCAGAGGGGTGCCATTTTGTTCTTACCGCAGCGACCGCCATTGCACAGTTGGGACTGTAGCGGCTTCCCTGCGACCAGTGCGGGGACAGATGCTGAGACATTGCTGAGCGCGCCGGGACACCGACGCGGCGAAGGGCACCGCCATAGTGCAATACGGGGTACAGCAGGAACAGGCGGGATCCACTTTGGGCCTCTGGGGACTCGCACCGAGGTGCCCGGACTGGAAGATAGCGTCAGAGGTGGAGGGCAGGTCATCGGCCTGCTGTCTGTATGCCGCACCGACCCCTGAGGTGCTGAGAAGGGCGGTCATCCAAATCCCTGACTGTCGTGGTACGCCGGACCTCGGTGGGGGGGCTGCGGAACGCCCAAGAGGCACTGGCCAGTGGTGCTACAAGGGTCTGGCGATTAGACCGGACGTGATCCTAGAGCAGAGGTACACCTGCCCCCTCGCACGTACAGGTTCATGTGGGAGTGTACGTGGCTGGTGGGTGAGCGGCAACCGCAGGCACACACTAAATACGTTGGAATTGAGAGCACAAGTGGGACCTCGCCACCGCCATCCTGAAGACGAGAGCCATGGGGAAGAACAGGGCCAAGGTGCAAGATCAGAGCACAAATGCGGACATCCAATCCACTGGCTCAGACGACCCACTGGCCTCCTCAAACATGGAGATGATACCGCCGACGGGCAAGTGCACACAGGACGCTAAACTGGACCTCATACTGGCTGAAATAAAGGCATCCAGGGAGGAGCTTGAGACGCGAATGGACAGCATGGCGACTGGCTTGTCGCTCCTAAGGGCAGACCACAACAAGTTAGCCGAAAAGGTCTTGGAGCACAAGATCGCGCTTGATGACCTGATACCGCAGCAGACAGATCACTCCACGAAACTCGAACATATGGAGAAACAGCTCAAACTGCTCTGGAACAAGATGGACGATGCGGAAGGGCGGGCCCGCCGCAATAATGTGAGAATTCTAGGAATTCCGGAGCGCAGCGAAGTGAGGAACCCCACGCAGTTTGTTGAGGATTGGCTGAAGAAGGTTGTGGGGCCGCAAGATCTTTCCCCGTTCTAAGGCGTGGAGAGGGCACACAGAATGCCAGCGAAGCCACCTAGGCCGGGTGCGCTGCCGCGACCGTTGATAGCACGCCTTCTGCACTACAAAGACGGAGACTCAGTGCTGAGAGTGACAAGAGAAAAGGCACCATTGAGATATGAAGATAAGACCATCTCAGTATACCCGGACTTCACCCCGGCGGTGCAGAAGGCCAGGTCGACATTCCTGGGGGTAAAGTGCAAACTGCGGGACAGAAACATGAAATATGCACTGCTATTCCCGGCCCGCCTCAAAATAATACATGAAAACAAATCATATTTCTTCGACACACCTGAGGAGGCGGCGGAGTGGATGGAGGTGGCCCTGACACCGTTGAACACGCAGGACCCGTTTGAGGAGGACCAGGGTGAAGGACCTTCGCACCAGAAGGAGCAGCGGGCTGACACGAGTGAAAAAAGTGCGAAGGGGTCAACGGCGAGTGGAGGAACAACATCGGCCCGAGCTGGGAAGACACCAGAGATAGCCCAGCTGACGGAGGCAGCGCTGGCTGCTCACAATGCAAGGGACAAATCGGACATGGGCAGCAACTCCGACACGCACACGGAGGTGTCGGGCTCTGCTAACAGCCTACAACTCTTCCCCAAAATTACTGCCCAAGTGGCGAATGACTTTTGATTGTAACCATAGAAGACTCCGGTTGGTAATGTATGAGAACTGCACAGGAGCGAGAGTGGGCTGACAGGGAATGGGGATACACTAGCCTAGGGCACGCTGTAGTAACATCAACAGGTCCCGAGCGGGTGTAAGTGGGTACCACCCCCCAAAGCATAGACATGTTCTGCTTTAACTATTGCCCACGTTGGGCGACAATGTTTGGACCTCAGGTTTTTTTACTTGGGGACCTCAAAGTTAGGGGGTTACACGTTTTGATGGCACTTGGGACACTACATATACTGCATACACTCTTTATGGTAACGGGCCTGTTGGAAACACCTGACACGAACCGAAATGGGGACTCTTAACAAAATGTGCACCTGGAACGTACGAGGCATGGGGTCCATACATAAGAGACATAGACTTTTGGCACAACTTAATCGGAGGAATGTCATGGTGGCATGCCTTCAGGAAACTCATCTTAACAGTGCAGAGAGCGTAAAGCTGCTTAAAAAATGGAAGGGACAGCTGTTTGATACTTCTTATTCTGTGTTCTCAAGGGGACGGCTATATGGTTAAGAAACTCTTTTCCCTTTAAACTAGTGGAAAAGAGACTGGATGCAGAGGGTAGATACGTGTTCATCCGTGGGATGTTGGATGGATCCCCTGTTGTGATTGGCAGTGTCTATGCGCCGAACTCAGGCCAGTCCGATTTTTTAACTACCCTTAATAGAGTGCTGGCAGACTGGTCAGAATATTACTGGCTCATAGGTGGGGATTTCAATGCAGTTTTGGATATATCACTAGATAGGTCACACCCACCACTACAGGCCACTGAGAGTAGGAGACAGGCTGATGCGCTCGCGCAATGGGCGGAAGGATGGGACTTGGCTGACGCATGGATATGCAAACACTTGCTGAATAGAGAATATACCTTCTACTCCCCGCCCCATAGACTGCACAGCAGAATAGATCGTGTCTTCTGTGCTAAATCATTATTGGGGGCGGTGACTGCGGCGGAGCTTATGGGTAAGACTTTCTCCGACCGTAACCCGGTGGAAGTCACATTACAGTGGGGTAGGGTCCCAACGCCTATACCAACGTGGCGCCTCACCACGGAATCGCTGGAGGACACTGTTTTCCGAGCATCACTTGCAGACGCAATAACAAGTTACTTTAACATAAACACTGGTACGGCTAGTTCCCGGCAGATGAAATGGGACGCCTTTAAGGTGTCCATAAGAGGGGAGGCGATGAGTGCACGGGTGGGCATGAGACATAATGTTATGGAGAGACTCCGGGAAGTGGAGGGCCGCCTGTCTATGTTTGAAAGCGAGGCTGCGGGTAAGAACCTTCCCTTCACGCCACTGCAGGAGGCACACATACTGCACGCTGAACTCCTAGAGGAACTGAGTGTGCTGGATTATAGGGAATACACATGCAGGCAGCACGCGCAAGCTGAGAGGTCGGGGCCATTGCTGGCCCGTATAGTGCGGGATGATCCAGTACACTTGCCCATACTAGAGGTTACTGATCAGGGAGGGATGCCAGCCACAACACAAATAGACATTAATACTGCCTTCAGGGATTACTATGGGGCGCTGTACGGCCCACACCGACAACTGTCAGAAGCGGCGTCTGAGGAGTTTATGGCGGGACTCGACTTGCCACGACTTGAGGACCACCAGGGGGAAGATCTGCACGACCTATCACGGTCGCGGAGATACGCCAGGCCATACGTGCGCTTCCACGGAATAAAACCCCTGGGACAGACGGCCTCCCGGCCGACAACTGTGGGGCCTATGTCAACCTCCTTGCCCCACGCCTACATGTAGTGTACCAAAAAGCGCTGGGGTCAGGGGGACTGCCGCGTTCGTCCCTGCAGGCATTGATAGTATCACTCCCGAAGCCGGGCAGGGACAGCTCACAACTGGCTAATTACAGGCCTCTGTCCTTACTAAATACAGATTATAAAATACTGAGTAAGGTTCTTGTGACGAGGCTGGCCCAGTACATCCCGCAACGAATACACCCCGACCAATGCGGCTTGGTACCTGGCAGGAGTTTGGCCATGAACCTACGGAGGCTCAGCCAACTCATGCTACACGAGCAAGCACCTGTGGGGACGGAGGGCTGTATTTCTCTGGACCTGAAGCAGGCATTTGATTCCCTCAGATGGGATTTTATGTTTGCGACGTTTGCGAAGTTTGGGATACCACCCGAGTATGTTGCCTGGGTCCAACTGCTGTATACCCGCCCAACAGCCCGGGTTCGCACGACTAGATGTATCTCGACACAACTGGATATAGCTAAGGGAACCAGACAAGGATGCCCGTTATCCCCGCTATTATTTATATTAGCACTAGAGCCATTGCTATGTAAGCTTCGAAGCTCGGCACACCACAGGGGCATAAGTAGGGCCGGGACAGTCCACGTGGTGTGGGCATATGCGGACGATATTATCCTATATTTGCGAGACCTGAGGGGCGGACTTGACCCTATCCCCGGGATCTTTGAGGACTTCCCGGCATTGTCGGGCCTCACTGTAGGAGAGTAGGGTCTGCAATCCTATGATCACCCAGATTTTTTGCTTTTGTTTCACTGGTTTACGACTTTCTCTGGCTGTGGGCCTGCTAATCAGTCCCACAGCCTAGCTGTTCTCTCACTAAATTACAACATGTACCCTAGGTGCATTTACCAATTGGTACTGGGCTACCTTATCAGACCCTGTCACTCAGGGCATCGGTGTACCCAGGGCCTACCAGGGGCTGCAGCATGTATTATGCCACCCCTGGCTGGCCATCTAAATCTGACACAACTGGCTGCACGACAGCTGGGGCAAGGTGGTGTAATCACCTTTTGCTTTAGATATAGTAAACCTATATCTAACCCTAAAATGGACACACAGATTCCTATCAGTCACTCCTATGGCAGGCCTTGACAATCCTGAAGGCAGAGTGCTCGGAATCGTGTGAGATGGTGCTCTGGCATGAGCTGAGCCCGTTTGCAGCTTGCGGAACCAAGTCCTAATAGCTGTTCCATGATAACGCATACCATATACTCTTAAGTGCATTATAACCCTCGCGGTTAAATGCTATCTTTGGTATCGCTTTATCAAAACATGTCGAGTAAGGTGTCATACGAATTGGAATACTAACCCCTCGCCAATTCTGGCGACGGGGTTAGCATTCCACCCTTCTAGAGGGACACGACATGTATGTAACTGTGAACCCCGGTTAAAGTTAACTCAAGCCTCAGCATCACAAAATGGATGCTGCCACCACAGACACAAGTCTGACCCCCTGCAGCTGGGAGTCCTTCCAGCGAGGGGAGCTTGGACAAAGGGTTTCCTGTCAGGGGCGGTGCTAGCACCATCCCAGACAGGGTTTTGTGTATCCTGGGTAGGCAGGGCTTTACAGGAAGGTGACTGCAAGTGGCACCCCGGTGCTCACTACGCATCTGCCGGCTAGAACCAGTTCCAGGGGGACACCAGCCCCTGAGATGGGGAAAGTCTGGCATGGGAGAGGGGTGTAACCACCCCCCTTCCTGGTCCCACCCCTAGGGCAGGACCTAGTCGCGTACCCACCCCTTTCTTTAGGATAAAGGCAGGAGCGGGGACCGTTCCAAATTAGATCATCTTTGAATCAAGAAACTACTTTCTACGAAAGGAACTTTCGACTTCTTCTCAAGATTTCTCCCTTGTGACTAAGGAGTAGTCACCCTGCACCCGCAGGCACCATCCAAGAACACTGCGGTTTGCTGCACGTCCTTCCTCCGGAATCCGACTGACCAGCACAACGAGACCCGGCTTCCCTGGCACCTCTGACCTCTACCTACCTCTACAGCTAAGCTGAGAACCGTAGGTGCGACGAGACCTCGAGGGACCGGCCATCATCAGAACTGCACGACTTGTATTCAGCACGACCGCCGAGGGATCCTCTGGTGAGTGCTTTGGGGTCCGAGAAGCCCCGACCCTGAGCAGCTCCAGCACCGAAGACCAGCCCCCCAGCATCCACGAGATCTGCGTGGGGCCCTTTTGCTTTTTGGCTGCTCACCGCGTTGTCTGGCTACTAGCCCGCTGGCTTGTGGCCTTCCCGACGACGACCGACGACATCACCACTGCTAGTCTGGTTGCTCCAGACTGGCTCCTGCTCCCTTCCAAAAGAGGAGCACCCCGGACCCTCCTGGTCCACTCCAGACGCCATTTTAGGTCCACCGCGTGGGCTTGAATTTGCCAAGACTTGTTGCCCCAATCCTGGGTCCAGCGACGTCGACAGCATCAACCATCGTGGGACAGCTCGCACCTCCATCCTGGTCGCCGACAACGCCTCCTGGTCCGTGAGACTGCAGAGCCCAGCGTCGCCCACTCACCTGGTCGAGGTGACTCCATCCGGTGCCATCCTGGTGCCCATCTAATCACTGGCTAGTGATTCAGAACTTGGCCCCCTCTGCTTACAGGTGTCTTCCATCTTCGATCCAGGCTTGGATCCACCGAACAATCTTCACTGGTCGCCTGCCAGCAACTTCTTCTTTCAGGCTCCATAGACTGCAACGAGGATTCCCAACGTCTTTCCAGACCTATGCAGCCGCAGCCCCTGGGCTAGGTAACTTCGGCATTTCGGTGCCCCAGCATAGCCTCACTATCCAAGGGTCCAGATCCACCTTCGTTTTCAGCCTAACTAGTCGGGTTCGCCAGAGAACACTAACTTTGCTTTTACTAGCCTCCATAGACTTTGTCCCGCATCCCGCGTGAGAGTGCACACTCTGCACCCGAGTCCCCTAGGCCTCCTACTAGTAATCTGAAGGTTCAGTAACGTAGTCCTAGCGATTCCAAAGCCTATTAGTCCAGTACTTACCTGCTAGTAATTTCGCATTCCACTTTCATAGTATATGGTTTTCCGTGCCCCTCGGGCATTTGTGTAAATTGTGCAACTTAAAGTATTTTCGTAAGAGTTTTGTTGTGTGCTTAGTACCCTGTCCTCATAAAGAGTACAGGGCTGTTGTGATCTAAATAAATACACTGTTTATTTTCATAACACTTGTGTGGTGTCCTTTCACTTGGTGTTCAAGGGGTATATGTGATGGTATAACAGCTGGCTTAACACGCCCTCTAGAGTTTAGCCCGAAGACTGCTCGTATCCAAGCTACTAGGATAGCTGGTCTATAAGGTTGACTTACAACCAATCATCAATAAGGGTTGTTTGGACTGATACATAGTGATCACTAGAATAGTGAGCACTGCATATCAGGCCAACTTCTCATATTGGTGAGCAGCGGTTGGGATTTGAGCTTGCTGTTGTTTTACCACATGTATCCTAAGAATATCTTTGTGAAAGATCAAATAAGTATAAGGTACATATAACTTAGCTTAGACTACTCTGAGTTCTACTGAACAAGCTGTTGTAGTTTAACAAGGCCTAGCACATCTTGACTACAACTCTTAGCAAGGGATCAGTAGGCAAACAAATAGTGTAGGTAGGTGCATCATTTACACCACACCAGAAGCATGTCTAACCACGGAGAGTCTTCAGAGACCCCTCTTGTGGTTGTGGACCCTCCACAGGTCCCTTCCAGATATGCTGCTCTTAGCTTCCAGGAGATGAGACAAATCTGTACATCCAGGAAGCTAAGACAGGGTTCCAACCCTACCATTCCTTTTCTGATTGGTCTCTTAGAGACTTATGATGCTAGGAGGGCTGCTAACACAGATCCTTCTCATCCAGATGGGAATCTGCCCCCTTAGAGGGACCCTTTAGTAACCCTGACCACCCCCTCCAGGCAGCAGATGATGCTGAGGAGGAGGAGGAGGAAGAGGAGTTATCAGAGGATGAGGCAGACAAAGGTCAGGTAGAAGTCAGTAGACTTACTAGGACCAACTTAAGTAGGCATGAGAATGGATTTGGGGGACCCCCAGGGCCACTCTCAGGCAGACTTAACATTGGGAATGGACGAGTTAGGTCTCTATCCAGAGGCTCTAATAGATCCATTCGAACCAATGGCTCTCAGACCTCTTCTCATAGAGGGATGTCATCCCCTAAGAGAAGGGAGCATGAAGCTAAGATGAGGGAAGCCAATCTGAGGATTGAAAGGGAAGAACTTGCCCTGGCCAAAGAGAGGCTTGCCTTTGCTAGAGCAAAAGTTAAGTGGGTTAGATCTCACTGGTGGCAGCATTCTCCCAAGAGAAAAAGACAGGAGTTTAGACACTAGACACCTGAGTAAGATAGTGCCCCCCTTTAAACAAGGGGATGATATCCACAAATGGATAACTGCTTTGGAGAGGGCCTGCACTGTCCAGTACGTCCCCCAGAGTCAGTGGGCAGCTGTCTTGTGGCTCTCCTTTGAAGGTAAAGGTAGAGATAAGCTCCTCACTACTAGAGCTGAGGATGCTAACAATTACCAAGTCCTGAAGAGTACACTGATAGATGGGTTTGGCCTAACCACTGAGCAGTACAGGTTGCTGTTCAGGGATACCCAGAAAACTCAGTCTCAGGATTGGTCTGACTTTGTAGATTGTGCCACTAAGGCTTTGGAGGGCTGGTTGCTGGGCAGTAAGGTTACTGATTATACAGGATTGTACAATCTGATCATGAGGGAACAGATTTTAAACAATTGTCAGACCCAGTTGTTGCATCAGCAACTTGTTGACTCAGATCTGACCTTTCCCCAAGAATTGGGAAAGAAGGCAGACAGATGGGTCAGAACAAGGGTTAAGCAGAACCAGGGCCAGAACTAGGGTGGTCAGAAGAAAGCAGACCAGAAGGGTAAAGATACAAAAGGTGAACAAAATGACCAGAAGTCTTCAACAGGTCCCCAACAAAACAAAGAGGGTGGGGGTCAGGCTCCCCAGAAGAAGAAGACTCAGGAATGCCAGTCAAAGAGGTGGTGCCAATACTGTAAAAGTAAAACTCACTGGTTTAGTGAGTGCACCAAGAAAGGAGGGCAAACTCCTGCCACTGCAGCCCCTAAGGCAACTGCACCCCCTAGTACAGTCAGCAGTGGTAGTGCACATCCCAAGGGATTAGTTGGGTTAACCTTGGGTTCTGAGGGGTATGACAACTTAGTTGGCACACTCACTCAGGCTGTCCTTGTCTGTACAGGGGATGTGGATATATCCCCTGATGTCAGTCCCAATATTTTGGGCAAATACAGGCAGACACCTTTGATAAATGGCAAAATGGCTCAGGCCTATAGGGACACTTGTGCCAGTGTCACCATGGTGACACCTAACTTTGTGGACCCTGGACAGACCATGCCAGGTACAGATTTCCTGTCATAGTATGGCGATTGTGGCTTTCTCCTGGGGAGGGGTAAATGGCCAAAAGAAGGTTGTAGTTAGTTCAGACCTCCCAGTGGATTGTTTGCTGGGCAATGATTTGGAGTCATCACAATGGTCAGAAGTGGAGCAGAGGACTCACATGGAGATGTTAGGCTTGCCAGCACATGTGCTTGCTGTGACTAGGTCACAGGCCAGAAGATGCCCCACTGAACAGGTGCTGGATCCTGGAACAATGGACCAGACACCTTCCAAGAAGAAGAGCAGGAGTGTTAAGGCATTGCCTTTCCCCTTGCCCCAGGTTGAGGATCAAGTCTCAGAGGAGGCTGACCTCAAAGAGCTGAGGGAAACTGAGCCTAAAGAACTTGAACCTGATCAGTTTGAGTTTCTTGGTTCAGGGGGACCCTCCAGAGAAGACCTGGGGAAGGAACAGTTAGCCTGCCCTTCTCTTGAACTCCTCAGACAGCAAGCTGCTGCTGAGGCTGCAGGGGACGCCACAGGTGCCCACAAGGTATACTGGGAAGATGGACTCCTATACTCTGAGTCAAGAGACCCCCAAGCCTGGTGCAACCAGGAGGCTGGTCATCCCCTTGTCTCTGAGAGGTTTCCTTCTCACCTTGGCCCATGAGATCCCTCTTGCAGGTCACTTAGGCCAGAACAAGACTTGGGACAGAATTGTCTCACACTTTCACTGGCCTCACATGAATGAGGATACCAAGGAGTTTTGTCGCTCCTGTGTCACTTGCCAAACTAGTGGTAAGTCAGGTGGCACAACAAAGGTCCCCCTTATACCAATGCCTGTGGTGGGGGTGCCCTTTGAAAGAGTGGGGATTGACATTGTTGGACCAATGGAACCCCAGACAGCATCAGGGCACAAGTTCATACTGGTGGTGGTGGACCATGCCACCAGGTATCCTGAAGCTATTCCCCTTAGGACCACTACAGCACCTGTTGTGGCAAAAGCCCTAGTTGGAGTGTTCTCCAGAGTGGGCTTCCCTAAGGAGGTTGTCTCTGACAGAGGTGCAAACTTCATGTCAAGCTACTTAACTGCTATGTGGAAGGAATGTGGTGTCAACTACAAGTTCACTACACCCTATCATCCACAATGCAATGGGCTTGTTGAAAGGTTCAACAGGACCCTAAAAGGGATGATTCATGGACTACCTGAAAAGCTCAGGCGTAGATGGGATGTCCTGATACCCTGCCTTTTATTTGCTTATAGAGAAGTCCCACAGAAGGGGGTTGGCTACAGCCCTTTTGAACTTTTGTATGGACATCCTGTAAGAGGACCCCTGTGTTTGGTGAAGGAAGGATGGGAGAGACCTCTCAAAAAGCCTGCAACCAACATAGTGGACTATGTACCTGGTCTCCGCTCCAGGATGGCTGAGTACTTGGAAAAGGCTTCCCAAAACCTTGAGGCTAGCCAAGAACTCCAAAAAGCTTGGCATGACCAAAAGGCTGCCCTGACTGTATACCAGCCTCGACAGAAGGTGTGGGTGTTGGAGCCAGTGGCCACAGCAGCACTCAAAGACAAATGGTCTGGGCCCCACACAATCCTTGAGCAAAAGGGAGAGGTCACCTACCTGGTGGACCTTGGAACTCCCAGAAGCCCCCACAGGGTGCTTCATTTGAACAGGCTCAAAGCATATGTTGACAGGAAGGACATGAGTTTGCTCATGGCCACAGATGAGGGACAGGAGGAAGAGAGTGACCCTCTCCCAGACCTGCTCACTCAGAATCCTGATGATGCATCAGTAGATGGTGTTGTCTTTTGTGGCAGCCTCTCTGACCATCAACAGAAGGAGTGTAAACAGGTTCTTCAATCCTTCAGACATATGTTCTCTCTGACACCCAGTCAAACCAATTGGTGCACCCATGAGGTTGACACTGGTGACAGCCTGCCAGTCAAGAGTAAAATCTACAGGCAGCCTGATCATGTTAGAGACTGCATCAAAACAGAAGTGCAGAAAATGTTGGAGCTGGGAGTCATTGAGCCCTCAGATAGCCCTTGGGCTAGTCCAGTAGTTCTAGTGCCAAAGCCTCACACCCAGGGTGGTAAGAAAGAGATGAGGTTTTGTGTAGACTACAGAGGTCTCAATGCAGTCACTAAGACTGATGCCCACCCAATACCAAGGGCATATGAGCTTATAGATAGATTGGCTTCTGCCAACTACTTAAGTACATTTGACCTGACAGCTGGGTATTGGCAAATCAGGTTAGCTGAGGATGCCAAGCCCAAGACAGCATTTTCAACCCCTGGTGGACATTATCAATTTGTGGTAATGCCCTTTGGTCTGAAAAATGCACCTGCCACCATCCAAAGGCTGGTGAATCAAGTTCTCACTCGGCTGGAGGACTTCCGTTCAGAATATCTTGATGATATAGCTGTCTTTAGCTCCACCTGGGAGGTTCACCTGGTCCACCTGAGGAAAGTGTTAGAGGCACTGCAAGCAGCAGGTCTCACTATCAAGGCCACAAAGTGCTAGATAGGGCAGACACAGGTTGTATACTTGGGCCACCTTGTAGGTGGAGGCCAAGTTCAGCCACTGGAGAGCAAGATACAATCCATCAGGGATTGGGCTCCTCCAACTACCCAGACTCAGGTTCGAGCTTTCTTGGGCCTGACTGGTTACTACAGAAAGTTTGTCAGAAATGATGGATCAATTGTGACTCCACCTAATGAACTGACAAGTAAAAAGAAAGTTCAGTGGACAGCAAGCTGTCAAAAAGCATTCGATGACCTAAAGCAGGCCATGTGCACAGCACCTATCCTAAAGGGTCCAGACTACTCCAAACCATTCATTGTCCAAACAGATGCTTCTGAGTTGGGTGTGGGAGCTGTTTTATCTCAACTGAATTTTGATGGTAATGACCAGCCCATTGCTTTTATAAGCAGAAGGCTGACCCCCAGAGAGAAAAATTGGTCAGCTATTGAGAGGGAGGCCTTTGCTGTGGTTTGGGCCCTGAAGAAACTGAGGCCATACTTGTTTGGCACTCATTTCAAGATTCAGACCGACCATAAGCCCCTCTTGTGGCTAAATCAGATGAAGGGTGAAAACCCCAAACTGCTTAGGTGGTCCATTTCCCCACAGGGGATGGATTTTACAGTGGAGCATAGACCTGGCACTGATCATGGCAATGCAGATGGGCTCTCCAGGTATTTCCACTTAGAGCAAGAAGACTCACCTGGTCAAGGTTAGTTTATTGTCCCAAAGTTTGGGGGGGGGGGGGTCATGTAGGAAAGTAGGGTCTGCAATCCTATGATCACCCAGATTGTTTGCTTTTGTTTCACTGGTTTACGACTTTCTCTGGCTGTGGGCCTGCTAATCAGACCCACAGCCTAGCTGTTCTCTCACTAAATTACAACATGTACCGTAGGTGCATATACCAATTGGTACTGGGCCACCTTATCAGACCCTGTCACTCAGGGCATCGGTGTACCCAGGGCCTACCAGGGGCTGCAGCATGTATTATGTCACCCCTGGCTGGCCATCTAAATCTGACACAACTGGCTGCACGACAGCTGGGGCAAGGTGGTGTAATCACCCTTTGCTTTAGATATAGTATACCTATATCTAACCCTAAAATGGACACACAGATTCCTATCAGTCACTCCTATGGCAGGCCTTGACAATCCTGAAGGCAGAGTGCTCGGAATCGTGTGAGATGGTGCTCTGGCATGAGCTGAGCCCGTTTGCAGCTTGCGGAGCCAAGTCCTAATAGCTGTTCCATGATAACGCATACCATATACTCTTAAGTGCATTATAAACCTCGCGGTTAAATGCTATCTTTGGTATCGCTTTATCAAAACATGTCGAGTAAGGTGTCATACGAATTGGAATACTAACCCCTCGCCAATTCTGGCGACGGGGTTAGCATTCCACCCTTCTAGAGGGACACGACATGTATGTAACTGTGAGCCCCGGTTAAAGTTAACTCAAGCCTCAGCATCACAAAATGGATGCTGCCACCACAGACACAAGTCTGACCCCCTGCAGCTGGGAGTCCTTCCAGCGAGGGGAGCTTGGACAAAGGGTTTCCTGTCAGGGGCGGTGCTAGCACCATCCCAGACAGGGTTTTGTGTATCCTGGGTAGGCAGGGCTTTACAGGAAGGTGACTGCAAGTGGCACCCCGGTGCTCACTACGCATCTGCCGGCTAGAACCAGTTCCAGGGGCACACCAGCCCCTGAGCTGGGGAAAGTCCGGCATGGGAGAGGGGTGTAACCACCCCCCTTCCTGGTCCCACCCCTAGGGCAGGACCTAGTCGTGTACCCACCCCTTTCTTTAGGATAAAGGCAGGAGCGGGACCCTTCCAAATTAGATCATCTTTGAATCAAGAAACTACTTTCTACGAAAGGAACTCTCGACTTCTTCTCAAGATTTCTCCCTTGTGACTAAGGAGTAGTCACCCTGCACCCGCAGGCACCATCCAAGAACACTGCGGTTTGCTGCACGTCCTTCCTCCGGAATCCGACTGACCAGCACGACGAGACCCGGCTTCCCTGGCACCTCTGACCTCTACCTACCTCTACAGCTAAGCTGAAAACCGTAGGTGCGACGAGACCTCGAGGGACCGGCCATCTTCAGAACTGCACGACTTCTATCCAGCACGACCGCCGAGGGATCCTCTGGTGAGTGCTTTGGGGTCCGAGAAGCCCCGACCCTGAGCAGCTCCAGCACCGAAGACCAGCCCCCCAGCATCCACGAGATCTGCGTGGGGCCCTTCTGCTTTTTGGCTGCTCACAGCGTTGTCTGGCTACTAGCCCGCTGGCTTGTGGCCTTCCCGACGACGACCGACGACATCACCACTGCTAGTCTGGTTGCTCCAGACTGGCTCCTGCTCCCTTCCAAAAGAGGAGCACCCCGGACCCTCCTGGTCCACTCCAGACGCCATTTTAGGTCCACCGCGTGGGCTTGAATTTGCCAAGACTTGTTGCCCCAATCCTGGGTCCAGCGACGTCAACAGCATCAACCATCGTGGGCCAGCTCGCACCTCCATCCTGGTCGCCGACAACGCCTCCTGGTCCGTGAAACTGCAGAGCCCAGCGTCGCCCACTCACCTGGTCGAGGTGACTCCATCCGGTGCCATCCTGGTGCCCATCTAATCACTGGCTAGTGATTCAGAACTTGGTCCCCTCTGCTTACAGGTGTCTTCCCTCTTCGATCCAGGCTTGGATCCACCGAACAATCTTCACTGGTCGCCTGCCAGCAACTTCTTCTTTCAGGCTCCATAGACTGCAACGAGGATTCCCGACGTCTTTCCAGACCTATGCAGCCGCAGCCCCTGGGCTAGGTAACTTCGGCATTTCGGTGCCCCAGCATAGCCTCACTATCCAAGGGTCCAGATCCACTTTCGTTTTCAGCCTAACTAGTCGGGTTCGCCCGAGAACACTAACTTTGCTTTTACTAGCCTCCATAGACTTTGTCCCGCATCCCGTGTGAGAGTGCACACTCTGCACCCGAGTCCCCTAGGCCTCCTACTAGTAATCTGAAGGTTCAGTAACGTAGTCCCAGCGATTCCAAAGCCTATTAGTCCAGTACTTACCTGCTAGTAATTTTGCATTCCACTTTCATAGTATATGGTTTTCCGTGCCCCTCGGGCATTTGTGTAAATTGTGCAACTTAAAGTATTTTCGTAAGAGTTTTGTTGTGTGCTTAGTACCCTGTCCTCATAAAGAGTACGGGGCTGTTGTGATCTAAATAAATACACTGTTTATTTTCATAACACTTGTGTGGTATCCTTTCACTTGGTGTTCAAGGGGTATATGTGATGGTATAACAGCTGGCTTAACACGCCCTCTAGAGTTTAGCCCGAAGACTGCTCGTATCCATGCTACTAGGATAGCTGGTCTATAAGGTTGACTTACAACCAATCATCAATAAGGGTTGTTTGGACTGATACATAGTGATCACTAGAATAGTGAGCACTGCATATCAGGCCAACTTCTCACACTCACCATTAGTGAGCCTAAGTCCTATGGGTTCTGCTTCAACGCTTCTGGGGCGACTACACGGTTGCCCTTCCCACCACATACTTTCCAGGTGGCGGAGATGACCTTCCGATACCTGGGGATACAGATATACAGAGGGGTGAGTGACATGATCGATGGCAACCTGGGAAGGGTGATCACAACCCTGAAATCACAGGTACAGTTCTGGACCACGTTGCCATTGTCG
Organism: Lissotriton vulgaris; assembly: GCF_964263255.1. NCBI lineage: Eukaryota > Metazoa > Chordata > Amphibia > Caudata > Salamandridae > Lissotriton > Lissotriton vulgaris. Next base: position 305,578,956 of record NC_141693.1, on the reverse strand, counting down.
GTGGCGGGCAGGGTGGCCATCTCTAAGATGGTAGTACTACCCCGTCTTATTTATTACTTCACGAGCCTGCCTTTCGTGGTCCCCGCTCCCATGTTTAGGATGTTGAATACCATGCTTACGGAGCTGGTGTGGGGGTTGGGACTGCGACGCATTGGTCTGGCTAAGCTGCAGCTTCCTACAGCGGCGGCGGTATGGGGGTCCTATGCCTGTCAACTGCAGTGGCTGGCCTACTGGTTGGCGAGACGCAACCTGCACGAAATTGGCATGTCAGAGGCAGACTGGGAGAGGGGGGTCATCCACACCCTGTTGCTGCCAAGAGCGGAGATCCCTAAGTTGACGCCGCCCCTGCTTAGGCTTGCAATTAACTGCTGGAGGAGGGCGGTGAAATACACGACCCCCACGTCCTCTTACGCCCCCACGATCCCACTGTTGGGGCTCCCGATGGGAACGGGCCCGCTGTTGAATCAGATACTCACAGCGTTGCACGACGCGGGAGTGACACAGGTGGGGGATCTGTTTGCGGATGGCCTAGTTATGTCTTTTGAGGACTTCCGCGGTACGCATCATACCCCAGGAGGATTGTTTCTCTTACCTGCAGGGGTGCGACGTTATATTGCAATGACATGGGCACCGAACGGAGAGGAACCACCCACGAACCCGCTTCTCACAATGCAGTACCTCATGGGTTCGGGCAGTCACCTGACGAAATGGATAACGAGTGGTATAAGAACGGGGAGGTCAACCTCCCTACAACCTTTGCGAGACAAATGGGAAGGTGATATAGGGTGAACAGTCAGGGACAAGGAGTGGGAACGAATCATCAAATTCCCAAAGAAAGTGTTGAGGAATCCGAAATTTAAATTCATTCAACTTATGGTCCTGCACAGGGCGTACCTCACACCTCATCGCTTACACGCAATGTTCCCTAACACAGCTGCCACATGCCCCCGATGCGGCGCAGACGATGCGCGACTACTGCATATGATATGGAATTGCCTAAAACTGGGGTACTATTGGAAGACGGTCCATGATGCCTTATTTAAACTGGCTCCTTCTAAACCGTACGCCTCTGTGGAATATACCATACTGGGGCTGGGACCTGCTGAACTGAAAAAAAGCGTAGCTACACGTTTTACTGATCTAGCCCTGCTACTTGCCAAGCGTACCATTACAATGAGATGGAAGTCGGTTAGACCGCCAGACCCAGAGGTGTGGAAGGCAGAAGTAGTGCGCTGGGGGAAGGCAGAGGGTTCGACACTGCAGCGCGAAGAGCGTAGGGGCCTCAGGAAGACCCTAACGTCCTTAAATTGGAATGCTATGTTGGAAGCTTTCGATACAGGTGGCGACACTGCATCTAATTTATCAACTACTGATAGTTAAGGTGAAGGGTGATGTACTCGGAGTATGTGGAACTTCCCCTACACTTAATACCAACCCATGCTTCGGTGGGTGAGAGTAGTTCTAGGTGCAACGTACGAAGAGTATATATGTACCATATTGTATATAGTCCTATATAGGTTTGTGACAGAAAAATGATTGTGAATTAGAAATGCTCAGCTGAGTCGCGTACTATGAATGATTAATGTGTCTAAAAGTAAGTGCCGGGGGAGGGAGTGAACGGGAGGGGGGAGTTTACGAAGGAATCGTTGGGAATATACTAAAAATGAAAATGTTTGATACATAACTCACTATTGCTAGTATATGTGAACTGCAGAACATGGAACTTATACTTACAATGGAATTATTGTATCTGTTCTTGCTTATTTGCTAATAAAAAAGATTTTCAAAAATAAAATTATTGGAATAAGAGCATGGTTCTGTCTAGGGGTTATCTATTACCTGCTTGCTATATCATGTTACAGTGGTGGTACCTAGGGAGAAACAGGGATTGAGTGCATGATCCTGTTTTTCAGGTCCAGAAGCTTTTGAGGTGGTTCAGGCTAATCAGCAACCGAAAAAACATGATGATACAGCTTATCTCGAGATTCCCGGAATCTTCATTCAGCAAGGTTTATCAGCCTTCAGAAATTCTGAAATCATTAACTCTGATGTTGTTAAATTGTCCCTCCTATCTATCGTTTTCCATCATCATGCAACTCATCAGTGTCTTGCTTACCTCTGGAGAGGTCTTCAAAAGTGTAAATTCATAGGAATGCCATGGAAAATTAATTGCAGACCAAGAGGTCATTTCAAAGTACAGACCTATTTCTCATTGTCCATGCATAGAAACATCCCTGCAATCAGTGATTCATCCCATCACGTGTGGGGTCCCCCATGGTTCCTTTCTTTCTCCCTGAGTCTTCAGTATTTATAAGTCACCAGTGGTGCACATCTTGGAAGGCAACAGTATCTATTTTATGATGTAAATTGGTGAAACGCAGATCGTTTTGGAATTAGGAGAAGGTCACAAATTCATCATCAGGTCAAGAACTTACCCAAAACCAGCCCAGAAAGTTTGCAATCTTGGTGTCTTCTTTGACGGCAACCTCACCGTCCACTCAGGTCTGAACCCAATCATGAAAACCATTACCATTTGTTGTTTCTTCAAGGCTTCTTTCCTTTACTCATATTCCCACAAATGATTACAGTAGTCCTTGGATAGCATCTATTATATGATGTACAAATTGCAAAGAATTCATAACCACACAGAAGGGTTCGTCTTTGACCTCAAATGCGAAAACCATATTGCACCCCCTTATGATCAACAAGTTGGCTTGCTTTTAAAAATTAGATCGCGGTTTAGAACACTGTGTATTGTTTACAGATCCTTGCCTTGTCGGGCATCTGGTTACTGTCCAGGTATTTGAGATCCGCCCCTGCAAGCCTCTTGATACACCATTCCCACATTAGTAGGAGGGAAATACCTTATGTAGTCTTGTGCCTCATAAGGTGTATGAAGCAAGGACCGCAAATCTCGGAGAGGGAGGGGAGAGGACTGGAGGGACGGAGACCCATTTTGGAAGCAGGTTCATCAGGCACTTCCTACTTGTCTGCCAGGAAGCCCCCTGTAATGGGACTGCTACAGCAGGAACACACGTACAATGCACCGTCCGTGAGAGTAACTGGTAATGAGATGTTCGAGCCTCAAAGTAATATTCAACCAACTGCAGGTTGCAATGAACCGGCGACATAGTCTTAGCAGCCCATCTTACAGTCACCATTCATCATATCATTACAGATGGAAAACATCCCACTCCTTCCATTTGCCTCAACTCCAGTTTCCACCTGTGAGTGCACAAGTCTAGTTAGTGTGTACGGAGTCTGTCACTGTCCCTGCATAATGCCGATGCTTCTGTACAGTCTGCCACTGCACATGCTTTGAGCGGATACTGGAAGAGTGATCACTGTATATCGTGCACCGTGTGCAGTCATCTTCCGCGGCAGCTCTTAAAAATGATGTGTTCTCTTTAGGCCCTACTTTTGATGTAATATTTTAAAAGTTGCTGCGCTGTTGGCTCAGTCCACTTACTAAGGATGGTGGTGCCGTGTTCCTCTGTTGGTTTATGCTGCCTAGGAAAGTCATGAGCTGAAAGTATTGCACATGCGCTCATAGGAGGCGGGCTAGAGAACATACCCTTGCACTACTACTCTACAGCTCTCCAGACCTTGCTGTGGGCTAACTACACCTGCTCCACTGACTGTGTATGTTGCGAAGTGTGAGGGGGAAGACTCCATAGCCCTCATAGCCCAGGAGCATGCAACATTTGATTACTTTGTGAAACAGAGTGGCGACAACTGCAACAAGACAAGCATCTGCAATGCTATAGGTCTCACATTTACGAGAGTTTGAGCTATTGGCATTGTAAATGACAATGCCTTTTATTTATGTTGTGGTTTTTAAAACATAAATAAAAGACATTGTCATTTACAATGCCAATAGCTTGAACTCTTGCAAATGTAAGATCTATTGCATTTCATGTGCTTGAAGGCATCGCTGAGTTGTCCCCTTCTGTCTCCATTGGCCCCTGAAGAGCTCCACGTTTGCTGCGATTCAAATTAACAAGCCGGTGGTCACAACTGCGCATGAGAGACTCTCCTGCCCTCCTGCAGTAAGAATAATTCATTAAAGAAAATAGTGCTTACTGACTAAAGAAGACGTACCATGTAACAAATGAAGTAAGAGGGCCAGTTCTCATGGGAGGTTAGAAATGAAGACAAGACGGTACTAAGGAGTGACTAACAGCCCTAATAATGAATCAGAAGCCTTCATTTACAAAGGACAATGACACAAGCCGATGACAATATGGGCGGTGAGTGGGCGGAGCTTCAAGTACATACCCCAAGACAGCACAGTCCTTGCGCTACCCAGGCTCGACCTAAAAAACTCTCTTTGAAGTGGGCATCCTATTAAAAAACAAGCGAAAACAGCATCTCAGTGGAAATTTACATACTTACAACTTTGGAAAAAAGACGGAAACCATATGGTTTCCCGAAGAGGATTTCATGCTTTGTTAACAACAATTTCTAGAGCCATGTTTACACCTTGATGAGAGTGCATGTTTTATTAATTTATTTGCACTACCACGAGTTTAGAGAAGAGCGCCCTCGGGCTTTGTGCTGGCACTTCTCAGCATAATTTTTAGGTCCCGCATAAGCCAAGACTTTTTGATTATTTTAAAGAAATATGTATAATAAGCATATATAAAAGGGCTTTCAGCCAGCTGTCTTCATCCTTTGGTCTGTTGAGGTGCCATTCACATTTTGCTTCACCCCATTAAAGCTTACAATATGGGGTGGGGCGGAGGGGGGGTCAGCCAGCTTCATTCACTGGGTAAAATCACTTTGAGTGACTGCATTTTGGTGTTTAACAAGGTTATATCTACCTGTCTATCTATCTATCTATCTATCTATCTATCTATCTATCTATCTATCTATCTATCTATCTATCTATCTATCTATCTATCTATCTATCTATCTATCTATCTATCTATCTATCTATCTATCTATCTATCTCTATCTATAAAATAAAGTTAAAAAGGATAAAAAGGAAAACCGCTGCACTCCTTCTTAAACTCCTGAATAGCGATATATACTTTGTCATTTTGGTTTTCTTATAGAATTCTTCCATGAAGAAGAGCCTTTGCTCAAAATGCATTGGGGACGCATCTGTTATTGAGTTTACGGATTCTTCTATGTTGGAACTTCGTTATTAATATGGATTCCATCCATTTCCGGATTCAAATGTATCAGTTATAAACGGTTCCTCATATGACGAATACCCGTTGCAATAAATTCCAAATACACCGGAGTACATCTTGATTATTTTGTGATTATCGACAAAGCGATTTCATCGCACATGGAGGATTCGAGATTGTTACCTTACACTGCATAAGGTTCACTTTCCAGGTTCTTAGTCCAGCACCTCATGGTCAGGGGGTGAACATCTCGAACACCCAAACCTCAACATACTATATTGCCTGTGGATAATTTGGTTTAAGAAGGAGTGCAGCGGTTTTCCTTTTTATCTTTATTCTGTTTCTGCCCACACCGCGAGCACCCACCAAATAAACATGTCTTACACAGACATTGCTAATCGGACAAGCAACAAAGCAGACATGTTTGAATTCTCTTTAGAAGACACAAACAGAATATATTCGCTTATTCAGGAGCCTGAATGCATCTCATCCAGTACCAGATCTGTAAAGTCTAACATCCGTTAGCTACTATTTGCAGCCTAGAGGGAAATCAACCAGCGGTTGCATGCGAGCACTTTAATCAGATATCATAAGGTTCAGCAAATCCCCAGGGGCGTATGCATCCCTTTGAAATCTACTCAATGCAAAAATAATCCATGTTTTACTGAAAAATGGTATGGAATTTTAAATAAATGTTCGCTTGACTTGATCCTTCTGATTGGTGAAGAACTTTCAAAATTACTTGAGGAACTAGAAGGTGAAGTTTCCCAATTAAAGCAAGAACTCAGTAGTAAACTTACACCTGAAGAGTTGAATAAAACATTGGAGGATGTCAATTTACAACTTGACAAATACACAAAAGAAATTAACGAAAGAAAACTGAGGAAGTTCAAAAGAGACACAGTCGATTACAAGCTAGTCGAAGTTTATAATTGGGCCGAAATATATGCAGCCAGGAGACAACAACGACCTTATAACAACACATCCACCAAAGGGGACACTTCCTCTTCGGATGATTCATCCCGAAATCTTCGCAAAAGGGCTAACAACGGCAGTGCACCGTTCAATCGGACAACCAACCTTCAACCTCCAAACCAGCTGATACAACACCAGTGCCTTTTTTAGGTTTAGGTCCCGACCAAATCGGCGACCCAGGAGGTCCCAGTTCTCAAAACTTACAACAACCCACTGGAAATCAACAAGAAGTCATCGCACTTAGTGATTAACATCTCCAAAACCAACATCACGGCCACACAAACCAAAGTTTTAGAGAAGGGAATTTTGTTTGTCCCCACCGCCAAATCCAACGAATTGGAAACACAAGTTTGTTTCTATAAGTTTATGAGATCTTTAAGACTCAAACATTTCTTTATTAATGTGTGTGACTCACAGCCCCAAGGTGATTCTGGCACTCTCTTGGCCCTTCGACCTAAGAGTACTTTCCTGGCTCCAGTGAGCCATAAAATTCTGAATACATTCGAACTACTGGTTCAAAGTGACCTTCATACCGTCTATCAAGGATCTTCACAACATCTATCTAATCTTTCTAACCAAGAATGCCAAGCTCTTGTTCAATTGGCAAGCAACTCCAACATTACAATTTGTAAAGCTGATAAAGGGGGTGCCCTTGTTATTTTAGACACCAGCTTTTATGGTGAAAGTATTACCAACCACTTGAGTGATACTACACTGTACATGGAGGTACACTTTGACCCATCTCTAGAATTCAAAGAAGTGTTACAGGACATCATCGACAAAGCTGTCACAGCAGGAACCATCACAGAACGAGACAAAAAATTCCTCATGAAGGATCATCCTCAAGTGACATATTTATATATGGTTCCTAAGATCAATAAACATGCCACATGTCCACCGTTTCTGCCCATAGTAAGCACACGGAACTCCAGCCACGAGCCGATTGGCATATATATTGACAGACATTTACAATCGAGTGTAAGACCCATGCCAAGCTACATACAAGATACCACAGATTTTCTCACTAAAATCAATAACATTGTCATTGAATCTAATGAAACCATTCACCTATGTACTACCGACGTTAATTCGTTATACACTTCAATCCTACACAATCTGGGATTACAAGCATTGGAATCAGTCTTACTAACCACCGATAAACCTTTGGAGCTAGAGGTGTTCCTCTTGGAACTGATGCAGTTCCCCCTCCATCACAGTTGTTTTGCTGCCTTGACAAATTCTGTATTCAATTAAAAGGTGTTGCGATGGGCAACTGCGCCGCGCCGGCGTATGCGAACCTTTTTTTGCACCATTTAGAATCCGAACACATCATGTTAAACCAAAAGTGGAAAGATCACTTAACTACTTATTACCGTTACATAGATGATATCTTCTTGATGTGGAAAGGTTCAGAAGCTCAACTTGTGACAGCCATCTATCATCTCAACTCAGTTGACGCACGGATTCAATTTACTCATACCATCAGTCAAACGCACATATCATTCCTGGATGTAAACATTAGAATCTTTGATAACAAACTCGAGACTTCCATCTATACCAAGCCCACTGTCCTTAATAATTATTTACATTTCAGCAGTTTTCATCAGATGAGTCTTAAGAAACACCTGCCATACTCTCAACTTCTGAGTGCATCCACAGACGAACTTTTCAAAGCAAATAGTTCTACCATCATTAACAAATTCCACCAAAGAGGCTATCCAAACAACATCACTCAACTGGCTGAAAACCGAGTTAAGATTAAAGATCGTTCTCAACTGCTTACTGCGAAACCACGTCCACAAACAACTGACACCAGTGCAGTATTCGTTTCCAAAAACTCCACTACAAGTGCCAAAATCAAAGCTTCCATTAAAAAACATTGGCAACTACTTCAATTGGAACCAGATTTTAATAACATTTTCCATAGCGTTCCAATTTTTGCTTACCAACGCTCCAAGAACATTCAACAGATGCTGAAACCTCGTACCAATCCCACTGACGCTGCATATAAGGGGACAGTACCCTGCCACAACTGTGGCAATTGCAACAGCATTATCAAAGGTACCACCATACAACACCCCACTCAAGGGACCCCCATAAATATTCAAGTCAAAGCTACATGTGACATCACTAATGTGGTATACCTCCTAAAATGCCCATGTGGTTTCCCATAAGGAAAGACCGAGAGAAAGATTAAAACTCGACTCACAGAACACTGCAGCAATATCCGCACAAAAAATTTAAAATCCTGTGTAGCCGCTCATTTTGTAAATCAAGCACACAATGTCAGCCAATTACGGTTCCTGATTTTGGAAGTCGTGACTAAAACTGCAGGTAGAGATGACAAAAAGTTTCTACTACAAAGAGAACTTTACATATGGTGTTGAAGCAGCTGGACGCAATGGTGTTGACCTGCTTGTTCACATGGATAGGGAGGAGTTGAGTATGATGCTGAGGTTTCTGGCGTGGTCCGTGGTGGTCGGATGGCTGCCGAGTGCAGCGGGCCTCTAGGTGTCGTTCCATGCTGACAGGGTGTTTCCTAGTCCGAGGACTTCTGTCTTGTCCGAGTTGATCATCAGGCAGCTGTTGCTTATCCATGATGCAAGGTCCTGCATTCCTTCCTGGAAGTTGAGCCTGATGGTGGTGGAGTCCTTGGTGAGGGAGAGGATGAGCTGGGTATCGTCCGCGTAGGATACTATGCTGAGGCCGTGCTGTCGGATGATGGTTGGCGAGAGGGGCCATGTAGATGTCGAAGAGGATTGTGCTGAGTAATGATCCCTGGGGTACTACGCAGTTGATTTCTGTATGTTTGGAGAGGAAGGGTGCTAGTCTGATTTGTTGGCTTCTGCCAGTGAGGAATGAGCGGATCCAGTCGAGGGCGGTTCATTGTATGTCGGCATTGTGTAGTCTGGCGGCAAGTGTGCGGTGGAAGACACAGCGCTTAGAGACCTGCAGGTGATTAGGCGCGATATAAAACCTCACTAATAACAATAACTATAACAGTGTTGAATGCTGCTGACAGGTCGAGTAGTATCAGTGCTGCGGATGTCATCTGTGGCGGCGAGTAAAGCTTGTCGCAGAGGTCCTGGGAGGGAATGGTATCCGTGGTTTTGCTAACAGGTTTGGTGAATTCTTGGATAACGCTGAAGAGCTCCTTGGAGTTGCTGATGCTAGCGAGGATTTTGATGAGGATGAAGGTTCTTTTGGTGGTTCTGATGTGATGGTGGTATTCTGTCATGGCTTCTTTGTAGGTGGTGTGGTTTTCGGGCATCTTGTTGTTTTGCCAGTTCTTCTCGAGGTGTCTGCAGGTGCGTCTGGTTTCTTGGAGGTCGGCAGTGAACCAGGTGGCTTCACTATGGCGCTGTCTGTCAGAGTTGCGTAGCGGGCGAGCTTGTCTGCGCAGCTGGAGATCCAAGAGTGAAGTCCCCTGGATGCAATATCGGCCTTGGTCGCGGTGGGTGGGGTTGCGGTTGAGGGTGGAGTTGAGCTGCTCCTTGGTGGTTCTGCTCCAGTTTCTTCGCGGAAGCCGCCGAGCAGGTTTGGGCGGCTTGGGTTTATTGACGAAGAAGTGTATGCAGTAGTGGTCAGTCCATGGGGGTTGCGTGGTGTGGCTGAAGTGGGTTCTGTTTCCCCCTGCCATCAAAACACAATTGTAATAACTTATTACAGTTGAACAGCTACACCATTTTGTTATTATACGTGATTAGAGACGTCAGATGCTGCCTGTCTTAAGGAAATTAGAGAGGCTTTTTGTACAGGATATCAGGCTTCCTTGAATTATAATATTTATATTTACATAATGACTGCACACTTCATTTATTGCAAAAATAACTTTGCTGCTTTCGCCCGCACAGTACAGAAGTCATGGAGACTCAAGGGATGAATGGCTCTGTTGTCATTTCCAAATTTGTTAAATGAACTTGACCTGCGGCACGCCGCACTGCAGCTAATGCCTGTCTTCAGTTAATGAGTGAGCAGGTGGTGTGTTTAAGGATGTGACAGAAACAAATCGATGGGTGGAAATTCATCTTTTATATGACCAATCATATTTAGGTGCCTGATGACTATGTGCCTATCTCCTACAGCTAACCTCTGTGTAATATCATCTGTCCACTCCAACTCTCATTTGGCCTAAACTGTGGCCATTAACCTGCAGGCTTTCCTGTGCCATTGCTGACCTCCACTGCCCACTCCTGTCCTCCTTTACCAGAGCCCCAGAAGCCTCTCAGAACAGAAGAGAAACCCCTGGGTAGTATGCAGATGAGTAGGCCAGGAATTTCAGAGTAAGAGCTGAGCTAGAGACAAGTCAGAGGTTTGACGTAGCTCTAGGCGCAAAGGATGAGCCAAGCCAACATTATGATTAAGATATGATGAAGATTCAGATTAAAAATAGGTTATTTCTTAAATGATTTTGTTTCACTTCGGTACGTTAGATTATATCACTGCATTGACAGCTCTTAAAGGTAATAGTTTCCCAGGGGATCTTCATTAATAGTCATTAGCACTAAGTTGCCTAGCCCACACGCGGGATCCTGGAGCATGTATCAAATATATACATCCTACCTGTCCTTTTGAAAAGTCACATTTGTTAAAATGCAAAAAATAATTATTTGCCTTATTATTACAGGCAGTAGTGGACATTTTTCGATTATTTTCTTTAAAAAGAAGCCACTTTTAAATGCATGAAAATGTCACTCATAAAGTAAAACTGACAAGAACACTCTATCACCAACCTTTTTTGAAGCAGAAAGAGAGAATGAGAAGGGTGATGTAGATAAGGCTGGAAAACAGGTACTTCTCTTTAAGGAAATGTACTCCATCAGTATTCCAACATACCCTACCAGTGCCAGTTATTTTTGCTGGATCCTGGAGCACTGACCTCAGCTTTCTGCCTTTTTTTAAAAACCTTTCCAAACCTTTGAAACCCAGCTTCAATCAATGTATTTTGAGCAACAGAGTGCATTTTTTTTTTTTTTACAAAATGACTTTTCTTTTTGCTATCTCTCCTTCCTGTGGGAGAAAAAAAGGCACAAACAGACTTTCATGTTATCTGTACTGTTTGCCTTCCCAACTCTCATTTTCAGTAGGTCTGTCCTTTTTGTTAAAACAAAATGTCCCGAGGACTTTATAGGACAGGGAGAAAATCCGACTTCATGACCTGCAGAAGGACAAATACAGGGTTCAGCAATTGGCATTAGGAAATTTGCAGGGCATGACTTTCAGGCACTCACTAGTACAACTCGATTTACGTTGTTCCAGGGCCTCCTGAAGAGGACATGGAAATATCAGGCGCACCTGATCGAAGTCCGCGATGTTGAAGGTAGCCATGGTTGACAAATGATAGCCTTCAAGGGCCAGTTCTCTGTTTAGACTATATTCAAAAGCATAGCTAGTGCCAGAAATGTAGCCAATGCCTTGCATGAGTCTCACTTGGCTTGCCCTGTTCTAATTTACGAGAGGAATAACATTGTTTCTTTCTGGATGTGGAAAGTATGCAATGGGCCTGGTTCAATTCTTAATGTTTGGGGGAAGCTAGGGCCTGATTTAGAGTTTGGCAGACTGGGCACTCTGTTGCAAATGTGATGGAGGTCACAGTGCCAAACCCTTGATCTTCCTGTCTTATACAGAGATGGTTGGACCTTAAGTATGCCAGTGGCAGAGCCCCCATTGGATCCATTGATGGAATATTTCCTTCGATGGGTTAATGAAGAAGGGGATGTCAGAGGAAGGGCATAACATCATGTTACCTATTTAGGATGAATGATGCAATGCTTTTTTGTGGTCCATTAATGCCAGGAAAAACCTAGTGGTGATGACATGAAACCCCAAAATGCCTCCACGTCCCTGGAAAATACTCCCAGGATGTGTGAGTCATTTTTTTTCTTCAAAAGAAACTCACACTTTATGATTTTCTGAAAAACAAAAAACTAAAAAAACATTTGATGGCTGGCTGCCATGGCTGACAGTGCCACCCCAGCGGACACCTCTAAATTTTGTAGGTGGCGCTCCCTCAATATGCAGAGGTAATATCCACCTCCATCACTACAGAGTTAACTCTGTCCACCAAAGTCTAATCGGCCTCTAAGGCACAGCACACACACCCTCTTTCCTGACCCAATTATTTCCACTCCCGTTCATGCAATGACCAAAACAAGGGTAAATACCAGTTTTCAGAAATGGTCTTTGGCACTAAGCATTTGTTAATACTCTTGTTTAGTGGCGTTTGATTGGGCAACATTTGTGTTAACTGTCCGTGAAGTAGTTCATTGATCATAGCTAATAGAGACATTGCTGATGCGGAATTCGTGAATGGACTTTGCATTGTGTAAACACATGACAAATACAATTGTCATACCCCAGGACTAATACAGTGTAAATGCAGACATATTCAGTACTTTGGATTTTTCACTATCATAAGAGCAGTGAGAATTACCAATTATGTAATGTCCTACTTTTATTGCATTTAATAGAGTCATACACAAGTTTGAAAATTTGGTGAATCGGGCCCTATAAAAGGCACCAACTTTGTAGAGATACAGCTGTTTATCTATTTCTGTTCCACTGCTGGGAGCTATCCACCTCATCTCCAGTGCTTGCGCCATGCCGTGATACCATTATCAGTTCTCCAGAGGGGGGTACGAAGATTTATTAATGGCAGCACGTTCGGCAGATTGTCGAGGTTGGGATGTTCCAGCTGACTTCCTATCTGTTTTAGTGTAGGAGGTGGACTGATACTGCATTAAATGCAAAGTAATCTGAGACATCCGAGGAGCCTGAATAGCATTCCTTAAAAAGATATCTTTTTTTTAGCAACTGCAATAAAGAACATTGAATTGCAATTTAGTTTCTTCCTCAGGGCCAACGTACTGTTCACTTCTCTAGAAAACATATATTTTTCAGTAATATTAACTTAAAGGATGTTATTTTTCTGCTTTCGCTTTCCCTTTATTGAGTCAATTTTCCTGTAAAGAATTATACAGATAATGTTTTAAAAATTGATTTTGGAAAATCCGTATATTAGAAACAAATTTATGGTTTCTGCTTTGGTATTCAGCAGAAATCTACTTAGAGGAAGACTAGTCTGTCGAAGCCTAAATGTTTGGGGCAGGCAGTGGATTAATGTATGTATATTGTGCCAAATACGTCCCTGAGGATGTCTCCAGGTATTCCTAATGAAGAGATGAAGGATGCAATTGAAGGGCTATTCATCCTTTTACCGTAATCAAATTCGATTATTATGAGAAAGAGGGCTGTAAACTCCCTGCGCTCGATTAAAAAACCATAATTGAACCACACCTATCCTAGCCCCTTCCTGTTCATGTGCCACTACTGGTATTTTTTCATAATCTTTAACCCTTCAGCAGTGTCCACTATGCAAATAGTTTCATTGGGGAACAGCCTTTATAACGCAGGTATTACCACGCGCTACCATTACAATGCTGCTATTACAACGCAAGTCGTTACAACGACTTGCGCTGGAGGGCGCTGTTGGATAGGGAATAGTTTAATTTCTATTCCAACACCTTCCCTACTGTAACGTGAGCTGGAGTTGGAATAGAAAATTGAACAATTCCACTATCCAGCGCTTATACAGCGCAGAGTCGTTGTAACGACTTGCGTTGTAAAAATAGCGTTGTAATGGCACGTGTGTAAAAGCCTGCGTTATAATGCCATACAACCGTTTCATTTGTTAATTGTCCACTCCATCCAGTGAGATCATCTCCAACTCTAGGCCGATGTCCAGTCGGAGAGCAGTCCACTGCCTCACTTTGAGCAATGTTCTCTAGGAGAGGTACTTTATTTCATGACTGATGGCATAGTCCACTGTTATTTACCATGCCATCAGCTGTGTCCAAGCCGATCCTTGCGACAGAGCCATTAGTGCACTAAAAAGCAGGACAGTTGTCATGGGAACCCTGTATGTGCCCAACATTCTTATAGACAGAGCAACATTATAGCCTATTAAATCAAACACAATGGGTTTTTGTCAGGGCAGAGCTGCAGGGGGTTGTTTGAGGTGTTACAACCATCTGATAAATGTATTTGTAATAAATATTCGGCTACAGGACCTTTTACTTGGGTATGGTAAGGTGCCTCTCGGATTTCAGTTGGGGTTTTTAAGTACTCACTCAGACAAGAACATACATATTATCGTCTCTGTTTTTAAGACCTTAAAACATGGTTATTTTACAAAATACTATGTTTTATATATCCCCCACAATGTGCACTCCTTTCCCTTTCCACTGACCCTCAGGTTTCCCCTCATGCTTCTCACATAATGATTGACATAATATGCCAGCGTGTTTGTCGGAAACTCTGAAGCTTCCTCCCCCAGCCCCCACAGTGACCAAGCTACCCCCTGTTTTTTGTACAGCTCAATCAGTATCCCAACTCGTCGCCAAGTCGATGTAGTAATACTTAAATACTTATTCAAGAGTTGTTCGTATAACTTCGTTATTAATGTCGTAATAGAGACAAGTTAGTCCTAAGAGTGGTGCTGCCAAGAATGTATTCCGCATTCCACAACATTACTACAAATACAGAGAACCTGGAAGGTAGAGTGTGAATAGGGCCCAATTGCATTCAGACCAAAAGAACATGCACTATGGAAACAATTTACCAGATTACCTATATACCACACTGGTATTCTCAACTCACGTACTTGAAGGAGTTTTCATATGCGATAGTGAAGAAAACAGAAGGATCAGTCAAATAAAATATTTGCACATCATCCACTGTATGGTTATCTATATGTCATTCGTTTTCAACTAAAGTGCAAATGCTTTGTTTTTACCTCTTTTTGCATAATGGGGGTAAAGCGAGGGTGGCTGGCAGAAGCCACATGAAAGCTCGGCTAGTCTTGGGCTCGAGGCTCCAACGAGACCTCGAGCTGAGGCAGAGCCAGGCTTCAGGCTCGAGCCTGACTCGAGCTTTCAGTGGCTTTCCCACCTCTCAGCTAAAGTGGACATAATGTATGTGCCGTGGGAAAAGGTTGCTACATGCAGCCACAGTACATTTGCTGGCAGGTAAACCTTATCTTGCCTTAAGGAAACAAAAAGAGTCTTCAAAGGGTTAAAGGTCTTTTTACTCAGCACCAGGCCTACGTGAGGACCCAGTATGAACTGGAAGGACAGTGATAATTGTTAACTGGTATGCGTGATATGGACTAGGGAACTACATATGTGTAACTGTGCAGTCTGTGTGTCAGCAGCTTTTTGATTATCTGGCAGAGGAAGGGTAAAGCAGACACCACCAAGAGTTTCTGCCTGCGAATCAAAATGCATGGGTGGATTCATATAAACACATCTTCTTTTTACAGGCTTTTTGCAGTCGTTTGCAGATTCATACACTAAGGTAGTCCTGACCCTCATGGAAACATTGTGCCTGTAGTGTTAAAAGATGGCATGGTTCTGGACATTATTGCCATTGTGATGTTTTCAGCTCGAAGGTTCCAGTTATGAGGAATTCGTTCTGAAGTTCTCATGGTGTACTACAGGAAGTGTGTCTTACAATGCCTGCCGACATGCTGATCTGTATAATTTGTATTTCAGATCCTCCCTCGCGGATGATGCAGGAGCCTACTTCGATAAAGAAACAGGGGTTCTGGAAGTCCCCATGATCATTTCTGTGGCAGATCAGGTGAGCAGGAGTGTTTACAGGCTGAAAACTGAGCAAGCCTTTCGGTGTCTCTGATTAGTGCAGTGTCCTGACATCTTCAATGTTGTGTATGCCCAGTAATATTTCATATGTATAAACACATAAGAAATCTGTGTTCTCCATCTTGACATCATCGGTATTGTTCATAAATACTAAAATGTCTCTGTCCACATGCGCCGTCCTAGTGTACTTTTTATGAAGAGAAATGTATATTCCCTAAAATAGTTGTAAAGGTTAGCTATCGTAAAGCAACATTTTCTCTTATTTAGCCCAAATAAATATTAATCATACTGTGGCAATCGTGTCCTTTTTATTTCTTTTATGTCTGTCAAAGTAGTCAGAGTTTATCTATGTCATTTAGAATTTATTGATGTAATGTTAGAATTCATTGTGTAGAGTTTTGTTTGAATTGGGCAGAAGCGGTTGGAGATTGCTAGAGCAGGACGCTTTGACTTTTGCACCAGTGGGTCGTTTAATGGGGCCTAAATAAATATTTATTTTTATATAATGCCTGACTCCATCGCTTCTTTACACATACTTAATTTAAATTTACAACTGGCCTGTTTCTAGCCCTATTTTATTGCTAATTTGAAAAGGAAATAAGAAGACACCTCCCTGAGGAATTTGAGCAGTCTGCTCAAGGCCCCCACCAAGCAGTACAGCTAGTGGTTTCTACTCTGTAAAGCAAAGATGATTGAATACAGACGTTAACCTTGTGAGAGCTGCATTTTAGATGTTTTGCCTGTGATAACCTGCTGCTCAGCCAGTATGAGTGTCATGTGCCTGTGAGGTGCTGGAGTATGGGCTGAGCTGCAGGGAGGCTGCTCCTTGTAGGGCTTATCATTGAAGCTTATTATTGGAACTTATTACTTACCAGCAACTCGGCTAATTAACCATCTTATATACAATATACGCCTCAGCTACTGGACTTCTGATTATTAAATTTGTGCGACAATTTAAAGGAAAGAATCTCCAGTGGCAAGAAATTATAGAAGAAACTATGGAAATCAAGATTACAAAAAATGTAAGCCTGAAGAAACCACAGAAGAAAGAACTTTAAAGGAGACTGAAAATACACAGAGAGACAGAAATCCCTGCAGCCCTGCACCCCCAACAGTGTCCTCTCATCGGTCGGCCCCAGCCATGGTATGCTTCATTTGCTTACTTCATTTGGATTTCATCCCATGAGGATTTTCAACAACCTGATGTATGTATAGACCCAAAGTGGAAATTACTGGAAACGTTTTACAGTAATTTGTGGAGTTTTAATTTCAAATCTGTTTTATTGGAGTCAAAAGCAGAGAAAGGCATTTCAAAACTGCAAGTGACTAGCAGGTATATATAGCGAGCGAGACAGACAGGCACGTCTTCTCTAGAAATCAGCAAGAGAGCAAGAGTAATACACCAACGTAGAGATGTAGAGCCCGTGCTATACCCAAGGTGCCATGCGAAAGGGTCAATGGACCAAAACAAAAGGAACCAAACCCTCCTCCCCCTTCCCAACTTCCCTTCCCTCCCTCCACCCCGACCAGTATGCCGTGCACAAGAGTCCTGTGGTATGACACTGTTAAAGCCGCGTGCTAGTGGGTGTTCGAGCTCACAGAGGATTACGCGGCGGCCCTGTGAGTCGCAGGATGCGAAGATACTTGGGGCAGGTGATTTCATTAAATTCTTTGGACAACAAGGATAGAAGCGGCCGCCAAGTCTTCTGAAAGGAGTCTGTGGAGTGTGTCAATGTGGCCTGGATACGCTCCATGCCTAGTGTGAACCATAATTTGTGTAACCCGCCCGTGTGGGTAGGGGCAGTGGGTGAACCCAGAGTGATAGGATATGCTGTGACGCTGCTTGCATGGCAATGCCCATCTGTTTGCCGCGCATGGACCTCAGGGGGAATGTGAGCACGTTGGGTAGTCCTAAAACAGCATATGCGGGGAAGCGTGGGATTTCGGTCTGGAAGGTGGAGTCAATGTCATCTAGGACCGCTTTCCAGTAGTCCCGGACAATGTGGCAGTCCCACAGCAGATGAGTTAACGTACCCTGCTCGCCGCAGCCTCTCCAGCACAGCGCACTCCGAAGGGGGTTGCCACGGTTGAGTCTGACTGGGGTAAGATGCCAATATATAGCCAATTTCATCGCTTTTTCCCTGGCAGCGGTGTTACGGGTGGTATGCGCCGCTCTGTAATAGATAAGCCCCCATTCCTTGGTTGACAGTGCCCTGCCGAGTTCCGATTCCCAGCGTTTCTGTCCCGCCGTTTTATTTGGGCCATTCGCAGGAGAGAGCATCTTGTAAAGGTCTGAGACAAGGTGTCGGTCGGAATCTTTTGTGATCAGCCATTTTTCGAACGGTGTCAGCAGCCGACTCATCAGGGGAGCACGATTGGGGCTCGACATCCAATGACGTAATTGGAAGTACTGGAACAGGCGAGGTTTGGTTATCCCATAGTCCTGCACAATGTCGGCAAGGGAAAGGAAGCTTTCAGATTCGAAGAAGTAGCCAGCCGAGCGGCACTCCGTACCGCGCCATTGCGGAAAGGCGCGGGGGTCATTGCCTGGTGGGAGTTCCGGATTGTCTAGAATCGGGGTGAGCGGGGAGGGGAAAGTTGTTAATCCTCTTTTGACCGCTACTGCGTCCCAAGCCCTCATGATGGTGCGCATGATGGGGGAATTAAGGAGATATCGCGGCCTATGTTGACGGGCGAGAAATGGTATCTTCCATAGGGAGGTCTGGGCCATCGCTCTGTCCTGGAACAGCCACCTTTTTTCGGATTCCGGTCTATACCATTCTACCAGGTAGCGGATTTGCGAGGCACGGAAGTACTGCAGGAGGTTGGGGACCCCAAGACCACCCTCGTCCACCTCTCTGTATGCAACTTGTTTGTGCAGGCGTGCGCGTTGCTTTCCCCAGATGAACTGGTGGAGAGCGGTTTGCAGGTTCGACAATGTGCCAGCCGGCGGAGAGATTGGGAGTGTTTGAAAGATGTACAGAATCTTAGGCAAGGCTGGCATTTTCACCGCCGCTATGCGGCCTAACAGGGAAAGGGGTTGTTTTGACCAGAGTGCAAGATCAGCTTGGATCTGGGAGGCGAGCGTTTTATAGTTAAGGGATGCTGTCGCGGCGGTGTTGGAGGTGAGGGTGACCCCTAAGTATGGGAGTTGTGAGGATGTTTGGAGGTCGCACCCAAAATTTGGTGTAGGGGTGCGTGAGTTGGCATTACTGCCCAGAGGCAGAATCAGAGATTTCCCCCGGTTGATCTTGAAGCCAGATATTGCTCCAAATGTTTCCAATTCCTCTAGGAAGGTGGGTATAGAGCGGGATGGATCGTTGAGGGTGGCAATGATATCATCGGCGTAGAGTGCCTGCCTCAGATAACGCTCCAGTGTCCCCATAGCGGTGTCCAGATCTGTCTTTGTGTGTGTCCATAACAAGGTTGAGGTCCCCCCCAATGAGTAGGTGTGTGCTAGGGGGTTGCAGCGTTTCCGAAAGTGCATTCTTAAGAAAAGCTTCCTGGCCAGTGATTGGGGCGTATATGGAACCAACTGTCATCGTACTGGTGCCCACAAGAAGGGTGTATGATAGGAGGCGGCCTTTGATTTCTCCCACTTTGACCCCTACCCGGCCCCGAAAGCGTCGGGACACAAGCATCGCCACCCCCGCCTTTTTAGTTGTGAGTGATGAAAAAACTTGTTGAGGGAAGGCCCTGGAGCGCATCCTGTGCCAGTCCTAAGCTAGGAGGTGGGTTTCCTGCAATAGGCATATGTCCGCCCCTGAGTGTTCTAGATATGAAATCACAGCTCGCCTCTTAATGGGATTGTTGAGGCCTTTTACATTGAGAGATAATATCTTAAGTGTGTCAGGCATCTTGGGGTGTTACGGGTGTGGCGTAGCACGATGGCAGTCCTATCCACGTGCGCGGCAAACAGTATGTAGTGTACGAAGCTTGTTTATGTCCCTTGGCATACTGGTCCCCTCCCTCAATCCCACCCCTGCCCCCCCCCCCCATCTGAACGAACTCTATCCGGATCCCAAACATCACCCGGAGTGGCGCATTGTCCGCAGCCCCGCAGGGTCAGAACTGTCCCCGCTCCACCCACCCAGCAACTGTGTCCTCCCCTTCCCACCCTAACCCCAACTTCCAACAACCAACCAGTAGTCATAGTCCCGGGCCTATTCAGAGTCAGTTCAGGCCCGTGGGGTGAAAAAATAGAAGAGGCTGTGGCAGTGGCGACCCAAGTGGCCCCCCGCCCTTCTCCCCTCCCCCCCACTCAAAAAGAGTATAATTGCTATGGCTCCCCCGCTGAGTCAGGCTTAGGAAGGAGCGGCGGTATCCTTGACGACTTCCTCAATGGCTGCAGCTTTGTCTTTGGCAATGGTCCCCAGATCCGGGCGGAGGCGATGTTTGGGTGTACGGCGCCTCCGTACTTGTTGCCAGCCGTTGCCTGGGGGTTGCAGGCGGTTAGTTGGGGAAGATCCCAGGGTGGAATCTCCGTTAGAAGCATCGTCTGGCAGTTCCAGGCCCAGCAAGGCGCATGTGTCCTGCCGCGAGCGGAGCTAGTGCAGGGTGCCCCCCCACTTAAAGATCAGGCAGAACGGGTGTCCCCAGGAGTAGGGCACACCTTTGTCCCTCAGAAACATGGTGACCACCTTAAAGTCCTTGCGTTTCTGAAGGGTGATGGCGGAGAGGTCTTGGAAGAGCTCAATAGAGTTGTCTCGGAAGCGGATAGGTTGCGCTCGGCGTTCTTCTCTCAATATCCTCTCCTTCAGGGGAAAGTCCGGGAGGAACGCCAGGATGTCCGGAGGAGACGCAGGGGCACGGCGGGGCAGACCTACTCGGTGCGCTCGGTCAATACGGATGGGGAATTCAGCAGATTCGTTGAGGATCTCTCGGAAGAGGTCTTGGAGGTATTCCGTGACGCTATTCCCCTCCGCTTTCGATGGCACGCCTCTGACCCGTATGTTATTCCGTCGGGAACGGTTTTCAAGGTCTTCCGCGTGTGCCTGAAGGCCCACCTGCTGTTCCTGAAGGCGGAGAACCTCTTGCTGGAGGTGCGCCAGGGCTTCACCACGGGTCTGATTAGATTCCTCCACTGCCACCACTCTCTCCCCCAGCCCATCCAGACCTCTGCGCAGTTCTCTCTGTTCACTGACCAGTTCGTGATTCAGGGTCTGGAAGTCGGTGCGCAGCGTGTTGAAGAGGGTTTCCAGAAACAACTTCGTTATAGGGGCGTCCTCAGCCTCCTTATTTGGGGTGGCCGCCGATGTTGACGGTGATGTGGGTGCATGGGATTTCTCGGGTTTAGAGGACGTTTTCATGAGTAGTTCGTTAATCGGTCGGCCCCCTCTGCGATTGGTGGAGGTCTTCGTGGTGTGAGGTGAGGATCAGTCCTGAGCCTTAAGGATTAGGGGCGCATTGCCAGAGTTTGAGTACCAAAAGACAGTCCCGGGGAGGCCCAGAGACAGTCACCGAACGTGACTCACACCGGTGTAGCAGTTCGTGGCGCAGAGGGGTCGTGGGCGAGTTTGAACTGCTCCGGGGGCTCGATCCGCGCCCCCCGAGTGCAGATGAGGGCAAGGTTCCGCCGCCCGGGTCGGCCACTAGGGCACAGTGTCTGCCTAGGGTGCCGGCTGAGCCCAGTCCGTGTCCACCCTGTTCTCCAGTGCAAACTTCAGTGAGTCTGGAGGGGGACCACCAGTGGGTATGCGTCAGCTCTCCTCCCGCCGGGGGTGCGACCACCAGGGCCCCCCGAGCACCCCCCGCTCCTCACCTCAGGGTCTTGTAGATGTGGTTCGCCGGGAGCCTCACAGATGCCGCCAAGAGGCCCACTCACAGCTGGGGAAGGGCCCGACTCCGCAGATGAGAGCAAGTCCTGGTTGCTCACTGGAGGTGGAGCATCTTGCTGCAGACCGCAGCGCCGCACACGTGTCACATGTGGCTCTGCAGGGGTCCCTCAGAGGCTTCAGGCCACAGGGCGGCACACGATGGTAGGGGCCCGCTAAGATGGACGGGCAATGTGGTTGCTTCCCCAGCAGCGCCGGACTCAGGCTGATGGGGGCCCCGCCCAGGCCGCATCACAGTCTAGGCCCAGGCCGGGGAACAGCGCAGGTCGCACCCGGGCCGCAGTCCGCCCAGGTCGCACTTGTGCTCGCGCCAAAGCGCTGTGGTACGGGGGAAGCAGGCAGCCACTCACTCGCTCAGACGATGATCCTGCGCCGGGAGGCAGCGCCGGCGGGGTGGGCCGAGCCGCCGCGGGCCTCCCCCGCAGCTGAGTAGGCCGAAGCCGGGGGCTCGATTAGAGGAGTGGCCGGCCTGGGAGGTGTGGCGGGTACTCGGGTCTCGCTCCTACCCGGCGGTCAATCCACGGCCCGGAAGGGACTGGCAGTCCTGGGAGGCCACTCCGGTCGCGGGATAATCAGGGTTTTGGAACTCGTCCGCCTCCTCTGCGCAGCGGGGCCAGGTAGCGCCCGACTCAAGCGTTCTCCCGCCGCGGCAAGCGGCTGCGGTGAATCCAGGCGACTGCACCTCCCCTAGGTCACCCTGTGGGGCCGTGGGTCTCTCCACGCCTTGGGGTGTGCAGGGGAGCCAGTTTAGGCGAAATCAAGGGCGATCGTGGGGGATTCGGGGATGAAGGGCGAGGAGCTCCGCAACTATGCCTCCGTCTTGGCCACGCCCCCATTTGTGGAGTTTAAAAAAATAATTTAGTCCCAGTGTCATAATTCAGTTTTGTGGCAGGCTGAATCGGACATCATCAATGCGTGTACTTTGTTATGGTTATCTGGCATCATACTTTGTATTTATGGGAGTAGCGTGGAGCTGGCGACTGGACATGATCAAGTAGCGGTAATTGGCAAGGGTAAATAAACGTTTAACTTGGTGTGCTCCATTTGAAATTTGGTGGCAGAGTAGGCTAAAGAACGGTGCTGGATTAAACCCAGATCTTTTGACTGGGTGTGAGTGTTTGATTGATTCAGATGCTCCGTCCATCACCACCCCCTTTTGTACCCCATTTGAATTGTGAGCTCGAGCCTTTAATGCAGCTCCTGTGGGCATGCGTGTCTCCATGCAGTGCATGTGTTTCCTCACTGTTTGGTAGCGGTACTCAAGGATGCTTTAGGACAAGCTGTGGGCATCACTGTTGGTTCTTGACTATGCGTGCTTTTCAAGGACGTTTGGTGCAGGCACGTGTCTGGAGCCACCCGGCACTGTCCTTCTGAGCATGCTGCCATTTTGCCTGGTCGTCATTGTTTACGGTGTGATCTGTACTCTCCAGATGCTACCGACCAGATCAACGTTTCATGGCAACTCACACTTTCCAGAATGACAGTCATCAGGACGATGCTTTGGCTAGCAAGCATCCACCAGGTTGGGGTGAGCAGTGGTCAGAACTCGACCGAATGTATAATTCTTTTACAGTAAGCAAGACATTGCCTTGCAACTGGCATTGGATGTTGACATCAGCGTTGGATATATCTTTATGGTTGATCAGAAGGTATAATTGATTTACAGTTAGTAGGTTGATGCCTTGCAACTGGCATTGGTTGTTGCCATGCACTGGGTGTGTTATGTGGTCTGACCTTTTCATGAAAATCGATTTTGCAGTCTGCAACGGATACATTATTTTTATGCTTTGCTTTTGGAACATTCTCTGGTTCCCTGGTTGTTGTGGTACAAGACAGAAGCCTAGTTTGAGGATAATGGAAGATGGGAGTCTTAGACTCAGGGCTTCTTGCATTTCAAGTGTGTAGGATTGTGTTAGGTTGTGCTAATCGCTGTGTGTGTGATCTCTTTAATGGCGTGGTACATACGAGCGTGAAGTGTAGCTGTGATAGATTTTTTCTAGGGTGCATAATCTTTGCATAAGGTGGATGTTGCTACGGAGGTTTTCTTAGGGATAATGTTTCTTGGAGGGATGATTGCCACCCATTTTTTGCTGTTGTTTGGGATGGCTGTGAGTGAGTAAGTCCACCTATTTCTTGTTGTTGTTTGGGATGGCTGTGAGTGAGTAAGTCCACCCATGTCTTGCTGTTTGGGATGGCTGTAAGTCCATCCATTTCTTGCTGTTGTTTGAGATGGCTGTGAGTGAGAAAGTCCACCCATTTCTTGCTTTTGTTTGGAATGGCTGTGAGTAAGTCACCCATTTCTTGCTGTTCAAACTATATCCCCTTGTGATGATGTGGGGTGTGATTTACCCATTTCTGAAGCAGACGTTTTGTGTGGGAGGGACTGTGAGAGGTTGAGTCACCCATTTTTTATGCTGGTGTTTTGTGTGGTATGACTAGGAGGTTAGGTCACCAATTTCTGATGTAGATGTTTCGTGTGGGGTGACTATGAGAGGTTAACCCTTTCTTTTAGGGATGAAGGGTGGGGTGGATTTCACCCATTCTTTGCTGTTGTACACTTTATGTTTTGGTGTGAGAGTTATTTGGTGGGTGATTGAGTGTGGTACTGTTTTGATGTGTGGGTTGTGTTCATATTTTGATTTGTATTTATGCTCTGTGTTGTGGTCTGCCGCACCACTTTGATGTTGGTATTCTCAGTGGGCTGCCTTTAATGCTAGTCTGGCCAACTGGTGTGTTTTGTGACATGTGGGGTTCGGTATGAGATGTGGGGTGTGGTAGAGTGCGTGGTTTTCTACTCTTGTTTGGAAAAGGGGGAGATGTGGTGATTGGTACACAGACAAAATATCGAGTTTTAAATATCGATATACAATAATATCGAAGTTTAAATATCGATGGGACAAAATATCGAAGGTAAGTAATATCGACAGTCTTAATATCGATATTAGTATGATATCAGTAATATCGAAGTTTTAAATATCGATGTCAATAATATCGAAATAAATAACTTCGATGTTACTAATATCAATTTTTTAATAAATTTAGTGTATATTATATTGTATTTATTATGTTTTATTATTTATTTTTAATGTAATTTAATTAAATATTGTCTTTTACTACTGTAGCGGGTTGTGGGTTTATAGGGGAATAGGGTGGGAAGTAATTTAATTATGTTAAATTAATTATTAATTAGTAGGAAATATTAATTAATTAATTGAGAAATAATGTTTAATTTATTTTAATTAATTGATTAATTGATAAATATGTTGTGTAGCGGGTTATGGGTTTATAGGGGAATAGGGTGGGAAGTAATTTAATAATAATTAATTAATTAATATATGTTTGTACATATTTTAATTAATAATTAATTGGTAATTAATTTATATTAATTAGTTAATTAATTTATATAATTTTGTACACATTTTTAATTATTAATTAGTTGGTAATTAATTAATATTAATTATTTGATTACATTAATTATAGTAATTTTTTTATATATAATTTTTTGTTATTCTTAATTAATTGGGAAAAATAATATTAATTATTAAATTAAATTAATTACAGCTAATGTGCTAATATATTTACTTTATTGTTATTGTTAATTAATAATTAATTGGTAATTAAATAATATTAATTAATTTTGGGTAAAGGAGTATTTTTAGGGTTCAGGGTCAGTTTTCAGTTTTTGGGTAAAGGGCTATTTTTAGGGTTCAGGGTCAGTTTTCAGTTTTTGGGTAAAGGGGTATTTTTAGGGTTCTGGGTCAGTTTTCAGTTTTTGGGTAAAGGGGTATTTTTAGGTCACTTTTCAGTTCATGGGTAAAGGGGTATTTTTAGGGTTCAGGGTCAGTTTTCAGTTTTTGGGTAAAGGGGTATTTTTAGGGTTCAGGGTCAGTTTTCAGTTTTTGGGTAAAGGGGTATTTTTAGGGTTCAGGGTCAGTTTTCAGTTTTTGGGTAAAGGGGTATTTTTAGGGATAAGGGTCAGTTTTCAGTTCATGGGTAAAGGGGTATTTTTAGGGTTCAGGGTCAGTTTTCAGTTTTTGGGTAAAGGGGTATTTTTAGGGTTCAGGGTCAGTTTTCAGTTTTTGGGTAAAGGGGTATTTTTAGGGTTCAGGGTCAGTTTTGGGTTTTTGGGGTACAGGGATATTTTTAGGGTTCAGGGTCAGTTTTGGGTTTTTGGGGTACAGGCGTACAGGGTAAAAACAAAAAAATATTACATTAAATCAAATAAATAACATTAATAAAAAAAATTACATTAAATTCTTAAGTGTTTTATTTATTTTAAATGTATATGTATTCGTTTTAATTTTTTTTTAAATTTAATATTTGTAAAATTATATGTATTTTAAAATTATTTTTACATTATTAATAATACATTTAAAAAACGATATTTTTGATTCCGATATTTTTGTACTACGATATTATTTTTTCGATATTTTTGTACTTACCTTTATGAAGATAGGATTCCGATATTTTTGATGTCGATATTTTTGCTCCGATATTTTTGTATTTCGATATTCTGTCTGTCGATATTATGTCAGACATTCGTGGTGATTACATTTAATATGTTTTCATGCATGTCCTTTTTGCTTCTTTTGTATCTTTATGAAATTGCAAAATGTTTATTCGGTTTTTGCAATTATGTATTATTTTATTTATTTATTGATTTTACATGCATAGTTTATATGATATGTGATATCATATCATCTTACGTTTTAATATGTTTAATGCCTGTCTCTTTTGTCACCGTATGAAATTGCGATATGTCATCTTCTATGCTCAATATTGCTGTTCTTTTATCAGTTGTTTGCACATGCATGGTCTTTTAGCTGTATGCAATATCATTTCATTGTTACATCCACGATTTGTTCTTGCATGTCTCTTTTGTCTTATGAAAGAGCGAAATATTCACTCGTTATTCGCAACATGGTTGTTGTGTTCTGTAAAAAGAGGAGATGTGTCATACCCTGCTGATTAGCCAGCATGGGTGTTCTGTGTGGAATGTTGGTGCAGGGTGATGCGTTGGAATGTTTGGGTGCCTTTGAGGTGCTGGAGTGTCGGAGTATGAGCTGGGCTGCAGGGAAGCTGCTCCTGGTAGGCTTATAATTGAAGCTTACTATTGAAACTTATTACTTTTCAGCAACTAAGACTAATAAACCATCTTATATACAAAATACACCTCAGCTACTGGACATCTGATTATTACAGAGTCCTTTTGTTTTTTTGCTTTCACTTGATGCCTTTCATTTCCGCTGTTTTTAGTGAACGTACTGTTGTCTTAACCATTGTTCTCCGCAGCTGTTTTTCCATTGTGGATTTCTTGGTGCTTATGAAGCTTATCAGTGTGTTGATAGGGACGTTGATTCAGCAAAATGTCAGGTGTAGTGGAAGTAACATCACACACCCTATGTCCTTAATGACATCACAGCAAGTGATGTCATATGACCCTAAATCTTCGCAGGAATTGAGGTCACATTACCTTAACCATGATGATATCAGAATATTTAACATTGATGAAGTGCTACAACTGTTATGTTATGTTATGTTATGTTATATCTGAAAGAGACACGTTAGTGATAGATTCCTTACCTTAGAATATCCCCAGGCGTCAGACTGGATCCGGAAATTTTTGCGTAGCAATACCCCTGCGCGCTGGTAGGCGTCGTCTGCGGCTCCGCGTCCGTCGTCGGCGTCGTGAGCGCCGGGATGACGTCATCGGAGTATATAGACGGCGCCCATGCGCGCTGACGTCAGTTCTTCTTTTTTCCGCGCCAGCTAGCGCAGATCCGGAAGAAGCTCTACCCCCAGTCACTTTTGACTGAAAACTTTTTTGATCTTTTTGATCCTCTAGTTAGTCGATTCTCGACTATTGGTGCCAGGGATGCCCGGGTTCAAGCCTTGCTCGAAGTGCGGCCGACTCATGTCGGTCACGGACCCCCATCGCCGGTGCCTGAAGTGCTTAGGCCTCGACCACGACGATCGCACCTGCTCCGACTGCCGGGCCCTGACGTCGAAGGCTAGGCGGGAGCGGTCCCGCAAGCGTCTCGAGCTGAGGCAGTCGGCCCCGCGCCGCTCCAGGTCCCGGTCCCGGTCCCACGGGAGGTCGAGGGACAGGTCGCGAGGTCGGAGTCATCGACGTTCCGGGAGTGGACACCGATCGTCTGGTTCCAAGTCCTCAGGTAAGAGGCATGAGAGGTCGGAGCGACACCATCGATCCTCCGACCCGCCCCGTCGCTCGCTCGATGCGACCGGGGATTCGGGCGACACCGCCCACGCGGCTCCGCGGGAGTCGCAAGCGTCGCCGCCTGCCCCACACCTTCGGGTCCCTGGGCACGGCGCGTCGCAGGAGGAGGTCGAGAGGTACCTCATGGCCATGAGGGCCCTCCCTCCTCAGTCGGTTCCTGTGGCGCCTTCGGGCCGATCGGCCCCGTCTGGAGGTCCTTCCGGGTCGGGCGCTTCGGCCCCGACGACGTCGGGTGCTTCGGCCCCGGCGCCGCTGGCGACTTCGGTCCCGGCGCCGCGCGACCTCGCTGGATCCGGCTCCGGATCCGGGACCTCGCCGGTCGACCTTACGACCTCGCCGGCGACGTCCCTTCAGGTGTCGTCCCCGGCAGCCGAAGTGGTTGCCGACCCCAATGCTTCCTACGGTCCTACTCAGGTGTCGGAGGGGCGCCGCTGGGCGCCGATTCCGTCGGCCTTCGGAGAGTTCTATCTCCACGAGGAGGCCCTGGCTGTTAATCCTGGTCTCCAGGAGCCGGGTGACGAGGAGCAATGGGAGGGGTCCGAGGACCCTCTGGCACGTGATTGCCAGTCTCATCAGGACTGGACATATGAGCTTGGGGAGGCCAGTGGTATTGACACCTCGCCAGACACTGGATTTACGTCGCCCCCGACTGTGGCTTCGGAGGCGGGTTCTGCTTACAGTGTAGTGTTGACGAAGGCAGCTAAGGCCCTAAACCTTGAGCTCCCCGTCGCGGCCGTGAGGACTAATCTCCTCACTGAGGTCCTCAAACAGCAGTCCGGCTCCGCGGAGCCCCTTCTGCCGTTCAATGAGGCCTTGTGTGACGTTCTGCTGGGCACTTGGTCCAAGCCCGCCACAGGTCCCCCTGTGGATGGGAACGTGGCCAGACGCTACCGCCCGGCACCGGGCGACCCTTGCTTTTTGTCCACCCATCCCACCCCCGAGAGCCTGGTCATCCAGGCCTCCAACTCCCAGACCGCGTTCCCGTCGGCCCCGCCCGACAGGGAATCCAAGAGATATGAGCAGTTCGGGAAGAAGGTCTTCTCGTCTGTGAGCCTAGGGCTCCGGTCAGTGAACACCAACTGTCTCTTGGGCCGCTACACCCACACTCTGTGGGACACGGTTGCGGAGGTGCTGCCACAATGCCCTGAGGAGGTCAGGGCTAGACTCAGCCAAACCCTTGCGGACGGCCGAGATGCGGCACGCTTTTCTATCCGGTGTGGGCTGGATACCACGGACTCACTGGGCAGGGCGATGGCAACGACGGTGGCGGTTCGACGCCACGCCTGGTTGAGGTCCGCCAATTTCTCGGCCGATGTCCAGGCCACTCTCCTGGACATGCCGTTTGATGGCCGTCGCCTCTTCGGCGACAAGGCAGATTGCTGGCCCCACGCCAGCAATCGGGTGCCTTTCGCTCCTTTCGTGGCCACGGAAGGGGCGCCCCACCACGGACCGTCAGCCACGCGCCGCAGAATGTTCAGCAACGCGGTGGCGGCCGTGGGAACCACCGTGGCGGTGGTCGGGGCCAGCGGCGAGGCCAGTCCACACCTCCCTCAGCAGCCCCCGCCTCAAAACCTTCCTAGTCCGAGTTTTCAGGCCCATGTGACGCCTGTGGGAGGCAGGGTTCGCCATCACCTCTCCCACTGGCATACAGTCACTTCGGACAGGTGGGTGCTGCAAATTGTCCGAAGGGGTTTCTCCCTCCCCTTCGAGTCTTCCCCTCCATCCATGCCACCTCAATACCACCGTGTGTCGGGGGATCACTTGCAACTTCTGCAAGAGGAGGTTTCGGCCCTCTTGGCCAAGAGGGCCATCGAGCGCGTTCCTGGGCCAGAAGTAGGACGTGGCTGTTATTCCCACTAGTTTCTGGTACCCAAGAAGGGCAAAGGGGGCCTACGCCCTATCTTGGATCTGCGGAACGTCAACGGCTTCCTCCGGACGGAGAAGTTCAAGATGCTCACTTTGGCTCAGGTCCTGGCTGCCCTGGACCCAGGAGACTGGATGGTAGCGTTGGACTTGCAGGACGCCTATTTCCACATCCCCGTCCTGCCGGCCCACCGGCGTTACCTGCGGTTCACGGTAGGCCTGGAGCACTTTCAGTTTACCGTGCTCCCCTTCGGCCTTACCAGCGCCCCACGGGTGTTCACGAAGGTGATGGCGGTGGTCGCAGCCCATCTGCGCAGGCAAGGGGTGTCAGTCTTCCCCTACCTCGACGACTGGTTGTTGAAGGCGGGCTCGCCCCAGACAGTCGTCACCCACCTCCAGACTACGGCCGACCTCCTGCACTTGCTGGGGTTTTCCATCAATGTGCCGAAGTCGCACCTGTGTCCCTCTCAGAAGCTCCTTTTCATCGGAGCGGTTCTCGACTCGGCGCAGTTTCGGGTTTACCCACCCGAGCAGCGGGTTCGGGATATTCAGGCTCTGATTCCTGTCTTCAGACCGTTATCCCGGGTCTCGGTCAGGTTGACGCTGCGGCTTCTGGGACTGATGGCCTCCTGCATCCTTCTGGTGCGTCACGCCAGGTGGCGGATGCGGGCTCTGCAGTGGGACCTGAAGTTTCAGTGGGCCCAGCATCAGGGCAACCTGTCCGATCATGTCCTGATCTCGGAGGGCACTGCGAAGCAGCTGCAGTGGTGGCTCACAGACCGCGACTGGGTCAGTGGCAGACCCCTCTCTCTACCCCAGCCGGAGCACGTAGTTGTGACGGACGCGTCTCTCCTGGGCTGGGGAGGCCACATGGGAGAGGCGGAGATCAGAGGCCTCTGGTCTCCGGCGGAGTCCCGGCTCCACATCAACCTTCTGGAGCTGCGGGCGATTCGTCTTGCACTGAAGGCATTCCTCCCCTCTGTCAGGGGGAGCGTGGTGCAAGTGTTCACCGACAACACCACCGCCATGTGGTACTGCAACAAACAGGGCGGTGTGGGGTCGTGGACCCTTTGCCAGGAGGCTCTGCGCCTCTGGCAGTGGCTGGAACATCAGGGCGTGACTCTGGTGGTTCAAC
The DNA here is from genome assembly GCF_964263255.1 of Lissotriton vulgaris. NCBI lineage: Eukaryota > Metazoa > Chordata > Amphibia > Caudata > Salamandridae > Lissotriton > Lissotriton vulgaris. The sequence continues at coordinate 305,548,117 of NC_141693.1, read as the reverse complement.
ACCTGGCGGGTTCTCTGAATGCCAGGGCGGACGAACTCAGCCGCCGGTGCATGATGGATCACGAATGGCGTCTGAACTCGGACGTGGCGCAAGGTCTCTTTCGACAGTGGGGAGAGCCTTGGTTAGATCTATTCGCCACAGAAGAGAACGCGCAATGTCAGCAGTTCTGCGCGTTGGAGTTTCCAAGGCGGCACTCGCTCGGAGACGCTTTTCGTCGCGAGTGGAGCTGCGGCCTGTTGTACGCCTTTCCGCCTATACCACTTCTGCCCAGAGTGCTGAAGAAGATCAGGCACGACCGGGCCCAAGTTATCCTTGTGGCTCCGGACTGGGCTCGAAGATACTGGTATCCCGAGCTACTCAGCATGTCAGTCGATCCCCCGATTCGTCTGCCTCTTCGGGAGGACCTTCTGTCGCAGCAGCAGGGGACGGTCCTGCACCCGAACCTGTCCAGTCTCCACCTACAAGCTTGGAGATTGAGCGGCGGCAGTTGAGGCCATTTGACTTGCCTCCCGAAGTCTGTGACATCATTCTGGCAGCCAGGCGTCCCTCCACAAAGTCGGTATACGCCTGCCGGTGGAATAGATTTGTGGCATGGTGCGCAGCAAAGGCTGTGGATCCCCTCTCTGCACCCCTTTCGGAAGTGCTGCTCTTTCTTCTTTCCCTTGCCCAGCAGGGCTCTGCTCTGGGCACTCTTAAGGGGTACCTTTCTGCTCTTTCAGCCTTCTTGAGGCTACCAGATCAGCCTTCTTTGTTCAAGTCCCCTATAGTGAGTAGATTTCTGAAGGGCATCACGCACATGTTCCCTCCTGTTCCCTTCGTGATGCCCCAGTGGGACTTGAATCTTGTTCTCACCTATCTGATGTGTGCTCCCTTTGAGCCACTTCATACCTGTCCTCTTCGTCTCCTTACGCTGAAGACGGCCTTCCTGGTTGCCATCACCTCTGCCAGGAGGGTGAGTGAGCTCCAGGCTCTTTCTTCTTCTCCGCCTTTCCTGTCTGTTCATCCTGATAAGGTGGTGTTGCGTACACGACCTTCCTTTCTGCCCAAGGTTGTCACGGCCTTCCACATCGGGCAGTCCATCACCTTGCCCACCTTCTTTCCGCCTCCGCATCCCTCGAAAGAGGAAGAGAGGCTCCACCGTCTGGATCCAAAACGTGCGCTCTCCTACTACCTGGACCGCACTCGCCAATTCCGGGTGGATGACCAACTCTTCGTTGGTTACGTGGGCGCGAAGAAGGGAAAGGCTGTACACAAGAGGACCATCTCCAGGTGGATCATCTTGTGCATCCAAGCATGCTACTCTATGGCGAGGAAGGAGCCCCCGGCTGGATTGCGGGCTCACTCCACTCGGGCCACGGCGACAACAACTGCCCTGGGCCGCGGTGTCCCCCTACAGGACATCTGTCAGGCAGCCACGTGGGCCTCGCTGCACACGTTCGCAAGACACTACTGCCTGGACAGTCAAGTCCGGAGGGATGGCTTCTTTGGCCGTTCCGTCCTCCAGGACTTTCTGGTGTGATATTGGTTCGCAGACCCACCACCGGGGTTGGTATTGCTGGGGTATCTATTCTAAGGTAAGGAATCTATCACTAACGTGTCTCTTTCAGATGCACAAGTTACTACTTGTGTAACGATATATCTGTAAGAGACATTAGTTAGTGATAGATTCCTTACCGCCCTCCCATCCTCCCCGTTCTGCGAACCGATATTTAGGGTTAAGGTCATCCCCTTTCAGGGCCCTAGTTTCAATGGCACCAGTGTTAGTTCTATCATGGCTCTGCGTATCTGGCGCGGAAAAGCTGTGTTATCAGAACTGACGTCAGCGCGCATGGGCGCCGTCTATATACTCCGATGACGTCATCCCGGCGCTCACGACGCCGACGACGGACGCGGAGCCGCAGACGACGCCTACCAGCGCGCAGGGGTATTGCTACGCAAACATTTCCGGATCCAGTCTGACGCCTGGGGATATTCTAAGGTAAGGAATCTATCACTAACTAATGTCTCTTACAGATATATCGTTACACAAGTAGTAACTTGTGCGTTAGCCGGATTTGTAGAGCGCACAGATGCCCCAGCAAAGAGGCGTCCTGGCGCTAACAGAATAGAAAACCCGACAAAAGCGATAACAGAAATAAACACAACAGAACTAAGGGACAGGGGGAAAAAGGAAAGTCTTGACAGCCTTCCTGAATGGCAAAAGTCCATCAATGGCACGAATATGGACAGGAAGGGAGTTCCATAACTTGGCAGCCAGCACTCTAAAAGAGCGGCCGCCAATCCTAGACCTCTTAAAGCGCGGCACTATAGCCAAGTGAAGACCAGAGGACCTCAAAGACCGTACTGGAACGTAGGAAGAAATGAGGTGCTCCAAGATCTGAGGGGAAGAATGTTTGAGGATTTTAAACGATAAACAGAGGGATTTAAACTTGATCCTCTGAATGACAGGGAGCCAATGAAGCTTGTGAATGATTTTTTTTGCGTGATTAATGTTACAACACAAAACACACAAATGTCTGTGTTAGATAACATCTATATTAGGGTGCTGACCTGATACTTGAGTGTGGGGAGATATAATACTCGCCCTGAATTGTGGAGAATGAGTGAAGCAAGTGAGTCAGACCTCTTCTAGAGTGCATTGGTGTGGAAGTGGTTCTCCCACGAGAATATTTTTTTAAAATCCGATCACGGTACATTTTAAAGCTTAATTTTAACATAAATTTGCTTAAAAAACCATAGGCTCTGAAAGGGCGCTCATTAAAAATGATTTTGATAGGGACTACTAACCGCAGATCCCTTGCCTTTGAATATTCCACAGGCATTAGACTGGATCTGGAAAATCATGAGTAGTACCTTGATGCACCGGTAGGTGATGTCAATTGGCTCTGCTTTGGCATCGTCTGTGTCCTTCATGAAGTCATGTGCCCATATAAGCACCACTCCGACGCACTGACATCAGTTCCTTTCTTTCCTCACCAACAGCATGGATCTGAAGAGCTACATCAGTCATTTTGTACCACTTTTTTCAACGTTTTGTGGACCCTTTTTTTGAGCATGTGCTCCTAGTGTGCTTAAGGATATGGCCCTTTCAAACGCTATGGGTTTCGAAGCTTGTGGGGACTGCCACAGACAAATATTGGTGTCGGATTCCCATTTTGTCTGCCTCTGGATCCTGTGGTTAGGCCATGACCCCAAGGTCTGCTCTGAAAGCAAGTCCATGCACCCCAGGGTGATCTGCGAGCGGGCGATGTAGGTTCTGGTGGCATGGCAGAAGACGACCCTGCACCATTCCCAGTCCTGAAAAGAGATCTCAGATTTTTTTCCGCAGATTCTTGTTTTTCTGCTCCGAGACATCCTCTTCGAAGCCGGGTAAGTGAAAGAAGCAGAAAAAGAAGTTGGAACATTAATTGGCTCCAGCCTCTCGACATTTTGCTTCGGCACCCTGCTCTTGCAGTCCACCTGCGGAGCCAACATCAGGCCTGCTCCATGTTTTCCAGAGTTTCCTAGAGCCGAATTGATTCAGGCTCAGTTGAAGGAGTTCTACAATGCAGTGCATCCCATCTGTGGATCACCAACTCCCTCTGACGTGCCTTTGGCCTGAACAGAGCCAAGAGTTGTCCCTGCAGGTCTACTCCCTACATCAGCTGGGCCCACTGTATCCGCCCCCAGATCTGGACTGACGCTACTATGGGTTACCCTCCTCCATTCCAGCTCCATCCCATCTGGCACCACCACCAGCGCTGCTTGACAATTAGCCCATAATCATCCCTAACTCCGAGCTGATGCTGCCCTAGCACCATTTGACATCAATGATGATGCCCTTTAGTCCCTACCAACCTTGGACTTACCACCCCTAAATAGATTTTTCCTTCCTGAGGGGGAAGATGAGGAAGAAGTGTTTGGTCCACTAGAGGAGGAACCATTACCCCCCTTCAATGAAGCCTTCACTGATGTCCTCCTGGGGACCAGGGTCAAACCTCAGCCAGGGTCTCCAGTGTACCGTAGGATTGCCCAATGCAACTGTCCTGCCCTACAGACCCACCCTTTTTCTCCCAGCACCCTCCCCTGAAAGCCATGTTGTGCAGGTGGCAATAGCCAAGGTTAACCCAAATGCGTTCCTTTCCACTTCTTGGGACTGGGAATCCAAGAAGCGGGAAACCTTTAGGAAGCACATTTTCACTTCCACCGGCCTAACCTTGTTGTTGGTGAACACTGCATGCCTCCTGGGCTGATATTCCCATGTGTTGTGGCCTTCACATGCTTACCAAGCCTTGGTAGACAGTTGGGACGCAGCGAAGTTTGGCATCATGTGTGGGCTGGATATCATAGACTCTCTGGCTAGAGCCATGGCCTCGAAATAACCACTTACAAAAGGGGACCCCTGAGAACTGATACTAGGCAGGAGCACTGGGGATGCCAAGACAAGACCAAAAGGACAAAGCTGCTGCCTAGATCTTATAATTATAAGGGCTCTACCTGAGTCCCAGAATTGTGAAAATTATCTGAAGCAGACTGGTACATATAATTTATATCAAAAAGCCACAGAATCCTCAACCCCCAGGAGACTCGGACGCCTCCTCTCACCAGACGAAAGATTAAGGAATCAGCTCCGTGCTTGCCGGATCCGATATTGTGCCCTGACGGTGATCTAGAAATTGAGCTTTCCCAGAGATCAGAATCTATATCGTATGTACGGCCCTTAGGCCTACCCGTCGTTTGACAAACTAGCTCGCTGTACCCGGCTGGAAACCTTGAGCCCGCTATTATAGTTACACCGGCTACTTTCCATCTGGATCAGTATCTAGCAACGTGGCGAAGCACCTTTTGAACCACTGTGAACCTAAATTGAAATAACCATCCAATCAAATACATATGAAATTCTTTCCGTGTAGCCAGTGTGCGCATTTGACATACCGTGAGGCCTATGTACTGAACTCTGTTTGAACAAGCCACCTGTAAGGATTTTTCGATTTTGCTGCTGTCCCCCACCCTTCCCTACTGTGCCCTGAATCTGAAAGAAACAGGTTAGTATTAGATTCCTTACCTTAGAATATCCCCAGGCGTCAGACTGGTTCCGAAAACCTTTGCGTAGCAATACCCCTGCGCGTCGTTAGGCGTCGTCTCTGGCTCCGCGTCCGTAGTCGGCGTCGTCTGCGCCGGAGTGACGTCGTCGGAGTACTTAGATGCCACACATGCGCGCTGACGTCAGTTCTTCTTTTTTCCGCGCCAGCTAGCGCATATCCAGAGAAGCTCTACCCCTTAGTCACTTTTTGACTAAAACTTTTTTGATCAATTTTTATCTTCTTCAAGTCGTTCTCGACTCTTCAGGTGCGGGTAGGGATGCCCGGGTTCAAACCCTGCTCGAAGTGTAGTCGACTGATGTCGAATACCGACCCCCATCGCCGGTGTTTGCAATGTCTAGGCCTCGACCACAACTACCGTTCCTGTTCCGACTGTCGGGCCCTGACGTCGGAGGCTAGGCAGGAGCGGTCCCGCAAGCGGCTCGAGCTCCGGCAGTCAGCCCCGCCCCATTCGAGGTCCCGGTCCCATGGGAGGTCGAGGGACCGGTCGCGGGGACGGAGCCCACGCATCTCCGGAAGTCGGCATCGGTCTTCTGGTTCCTCCTCAGGTAAGAGGCATGAGAGTTTGGAGCGGCGTCATCGCTCCTCCGACCGCCCCCGACGCTCGCCCGACGCGGCCGGAGTTTTGGGTGGCACCACCCACGCGGCTCCGCTGAAGTCGCTAGCGCCGCATCCTGCCCCACACCTTCGGGTCCCTGAGCAAGATGCGACGCGGGAGGAGATCGAGCAGTACCTCATGGCCATGAGGTCGCTCTCTTCTCCACCGGGCCCCTAGTGGGTCGAGTGCTCCAGCACCGACGCCGCCGGCGGCTTCGGCCCTGGTGCCGCCGGCGACTTTGGTCCCGGCGCCGCAGGCCCCGGCCGGATCCGGATCCGGGTCGATGCCGGTCGACCTTACGACCTCGCCGGCGCCGTCCCCAAGGGTGTCACCACCGGCGTCGACTTCGGTTGACGCCGGCCCCAGTCCTTCTATCGCTCCCGTTCAGCCGTCGACAAGGCCCCGTTGGGCGCCGTACGAGACAGCTATTGGTACATTCCAGTTCCATGAACGGGCCCCGATTGTTGATCCTGGCTACCAGGCATTGGGTGACGAAGAGGACTGGGAGGGGTCTGAGGCCCCTCTGACACGGGAGTGTCAGGACCAAGCGGACTGGACAGAGGAGCTTGGGGAGGCCAGCGGCCTGGACCTCTCTCCAGACACTGGTTTTGTCTCCCCTCCTACCGTGGCTACGGAGGAAGGGGCAGCATATAGCGTAGTACTGATGCGGGCGGCTAAGGCCTTAAACCTTACGCTCCCCTCAGCGGCCGTGAGGACTAATCTCCTCACCGAGGTCCTCAAACCGCAGTCAAGCTCGGTCGAGCCTCTGCTGCCGTTCAATGAGGCCTTATGTGACGTTCTGTTGGGCACCTGGTCCAAGCCCGCCTCAGGACAGCCAGTGGACAGGAAGGTGGCCAGACGCTACCGCCCGGCTCCGGGTGACCCAAGTCACCAAGCCGTTTCTTGGCTAGCAAACACTGGAATAGCCTCCCCTTGAATCTTCGGATGGAGCCCTCCGAAACAAGATTCAGACAAAATCTAAAAACTCATCTCTTTCCCAAGTAAATAGCTTCCTGATACATTCTAGGATTTTAGTGTAACTTGGTTTTAGCTTCATCTGGGAGCAGTAGTTTTTCAGCGCGGGGACACACCGTCATAGGTGTAACCAGGCGCTTAAGAAATGGTCTTATTATTATTATTTTATTATTAAGTTTCCTGTCGACCCACCCCACCCCCGAGAGCCTGGTTACCCAGGCCTCTAACTCCCAGACCGGGTTCCTGTCGGCTCCTCCCGACAGGAAATCCAAGAGGTTTGAAAAATTTGGCAAGAAAGTGTTCTCGTCCCTTAGTCTGGGACTGCGGTCAGTCAACACCGCATGCCTCTTGGGCGCTACACCCACACCCTGTGGGACACGGTTGCGGACGTGCTGCCACATTGCCCTGAGGAGGTCAGGGCTAAACTTGCCCAAGCCCTAGTGGAGGGTCGCGATGCGGCACAGTACTCTATCCGGTGCGGACTGGATACCACGATACACTAGGCAGAGCAATGGCCACGACAGTGGCGGTCCGACGCAACGCCTGGTTACGGTGCGCCAATTTTTCGGCCGATGTCCAGGCTACTCTTCTGGACATGCCGTTTGATGGCCGTCGCCTGTTTGGCGACCAGGCAGACCACGCGCTTGAGCGCTTTAAGGACTCCAGGGCTACGGCCAAGTCCTTGGGCCTCTCGGCCCCGCGCCAGCAAATGGGTGCCTTTCGCTCCGTTCGTGGCCAAGGAAGGGGCGCTCCCACACTAGCCGCCAGCCACACGCCGCCTCAACAGAATCTTCAGCGTGGTGGCGGCCGTGGAAACCGCCGGGGAGGCGGTCGGGGTCAACTGCGAGGTCAGTCCGCACCCCCTCCCGCAGCATCCGCCTCAAAACCTTCCTAGTCCGAGTTTTCAGGCCCATGTGACGCCAGTGGGGGGCAGGGTCCGCCATCACCTCTTCCACTGGAGCTCCGTCACATCGGACAGGTGGGTGCTGCAAATCGTCCGAAGGGGCTACTCCCTCCCCTTCGAGGCGACCCCTCCAGCCATGCCATCGCAGTACCACCGCGTGTCGGGGGACCACTTGCGACTTCTGCAGGAGGAAGTTACGGCCCTCTTGGCCAAGGGGGCCATCGAGCACGTTCCTGGGCCAGAAGTAGGGTGTGGTTGCTACTCCCAGTACTTTCTGGTACCCAAGAAGGGCAAAGGGGGCCTACGCCCTATCTTGGACCTACGGAACGTCAACGGCTTCCTCCGGAAGGAGAAGTTCAAGATGTTGACTTTGGCTCAGGTCTTGGCTGCCCTAGACCCGCAAGACTGGATGGTGGTGTTGGACTTGCAGGACGCCTACTTGCACATCCCCGTCCTGCCGGCCCACCGGCGTTACCTGCGGTTCACGGTAGGCCTCGAGCACTTTCAGTTCACCGTGCTCCCCTTTGGCATTAACAGCGCCCCACGGGTGTTCACGAAAGTGATGGCAGTGGGCACAGCTCATCTGCGCAGGTTAGGGGTTTCAGTCTTCCCCTACCTCGACCACTGGTTGTTGAAGGCGGGCTCGCCCCAGACAGTCGTCAACCACCTCCAAATTACGGCGGATCTTCTGCACCTGCTTGGGTTTTCCATCAACGTGCCGAAATCACACCTGTGTCCCTCCCAAAAGCTCCTCTTCATCGGAGCTGTTCTGGACTCGGCGCAGTTTCGGGTTTATCCTCCCCAGCAGCGGGTCCGGGATATTCAGGCTCTGATTCCGGTCTTTCAGACTTTATCTCGGGTTTCGGTCAGGTTGACGCTGCGGCTCTTGGGGCTGATGGCTTCCTGCATCCTTTTGGTGCATCACGCCCGGTGGCGGATGTGGGCTCTGCAGTGGGACCTGAAGTTTCAGTGGGCCCAGCATCAGGGCAACCTGTCCGACCATGTCCTAATCTCGGAGGGCACTGCGAGACAGCTGCAGTGGTGGCTCACGGACCGTGATTGGGTCAACGGCAGATCTCTCCCCCTTCCCCAACCGGAGCACGTGGTTGTGACGAACGCGTCCCTCCAGGGCTGGGGAGGCCCCATGGGAGAGGCGGAGATGAGAGGCCTCTGGTCTCTGGCGGAGACCCAGCTCCATATCAACCTTCTGGAGCTGCGGGCGATTCGTCTGGCACTGAAGGCATTCCTCCCTTCTGTCCGAGGGAGTGCAGTGCAGGTGTTCACGGACAACAACACCGCCATGTGGTACTGCAACAAACAGGGCGGTGTGGGGTCCTGGACCCTCTGCCAAGAGGCTCTGTGGCTCTGGCAGTGGCTGAAACATCAAGGCGTGACCCTGGTGGTTCACCACCTGGCTGGTTCTCTGAACGCCAGGGCGGACAAACTCAGCCGACGGTGCTCGATGGATCACGAATGGCGTCTGAACTCGGACGTGGCGCAAGGCATCTTTCTGCAATGGGGAGAGCCTTGGTTAGATCTATTCGCCACCGAAGAGAACGCGCAATGTCATCAGTTCTGCGCGTTGGAATTTCCAAGGCGGCACTCGCTCGGCGACGCATTTCGTCGCGAGTGGAGTTGCGGTCTGTTATACGCCTTTCCGCCTATACCACTTCTGCCCAGAGTGCTGAAGAAGATCAAGCGCGACCGGGCCCAAGTCATCCTTGTGGCTCCGGACTGGGCTCGAAGGTTCTGGTATCCCGAGCTACTCAATATGTCAGTCGGTCCCCCGATCCGTCTGCCTCTTCAGGAGGACCTTCTGTCGCAGCAGCAGGGGACGGTCCTCCACCCGAACCTGTCCAGTTTCCACCTCCATGCTTGGAGATTGAGCGGCAGCAGTTGAGGCCATTTGACTTGCCTCCTGAAGTTTGTAACGTTATTCTGGCAGCCAGGCGTCCCTCCACAAAGTCGGTATACGCCTGCCGGTGGAACAAATTTGTGGCATGGTGCACAGCAAAGGCTGTGGATCCCCTTTCTGCCCCTCTTTCTGAAGTTCTTCTCTTGCGTCTTTCTCTCGCCCAGCAGGGCTCTGCTCTGGGCACTATCAAGGGCTACCTTTCTGCTCTTTCGGCCTTCCTAAGGCTGCCTGATCAACCTTCTTTGTTCAAGTCCCCTATAGTAACTCGTTTTCTGAAGGGCATCACACACATGTTTCTACCTGTTCCCTTTGTGATGCCTCAGTGGGACTTGAACCTGGTTCTTACTTTCCTGATGTGCGCTCCCTTTGAGCCACTTCATTCTTGTCCTCTCTGTCTTCTCACCTTGAAGACAGCTTTCCTGGTTGCCATCACCTCTGCCAGGAGAGTGAGTGAGCTCCAGGCTCTATCTTGCCAACCCCCTTTCCTGTCTGTGCATCCGAACAAAGTGGTGCTGCGTACAAAACCATCTTTCTCTCTGCTTTCCACATCGGGCAGTCCATCACCTTGCCCTCCTTCTTCCCGCCTCTGCACCCTTCAAAGGATGAAGAGCGGCTCCATCGCCTGGACCCAAAACGTGCGCTTTCATTTTATGTGCATCACACACGCCAGTTCCGGGTGGATGATCAACTCTTTGTTGGTTACGTGGGTGCGAAGAAAGGACGGGCTGTGCATAAGGGGACCATCTCTCGGTGGGTCGTCTAATGCATCAAGGCGTGCTACTCCTTGGCTAGAAAGGAGCCTCCAGTTGGGCTGAGAGCCCATTCCATTCGGGCCATGGCGGCTACTACTGCCCTGGGTCGGGGAGTTCCCCTGCAGGACATTTGCCAGGCGGCTACGTGGGCCTCGCTGCACACCTTTGCAAGGCACTACTGCCTGGACAGTCAAGTCTGGAGGGATGGCTTCTTTGGCCGTTCCGTCCTCCAGGACTTTCTGGTGTAAGTATTGGTTCGCAGACCCACCAACGGGGTTGGTATTGCTGGGGTATCTTTTCTAAGGTAAGGAATCTAATACTAACCTGTTTCTTTCAGATGAACAAGTTACTTACCTTCGGTAACGATATATCTGTAAGAAACAGTAGTTAGTGTTAGATTCCTTACCACCCCACCCATCCTCCCCGTTCTGCGAACTGATACCCAGGGTTAAGGTCATCCCCTTTCAGGGACCTAGTTTCCTGGCACCAGTGTTGGTTCTAGCATGGCTCTGCGTATCTGGCGCGGAAAAGCTGTGTCTAAGCTGTGATGTCAGCGCGCATGGGCGGCATCTAAGTACTCCGACAACGTCATTCCGGCGCAGACAACGCCAACGACAGACGCGGAGCCAGAGACGACGCCTAACGACGCACAGGGGTATTGCTACGCAAAAGTTTCCGGATCCAATCTGACGCCTGGGGATATTCTAAGATAAAGAATCTAATACTAACTACTGTTTCTTACAGATATATCGTTACTGAAGGTAAGTAACTTGTTCTTTAGGTGCGGCCCAAGTATAGGCCGGACACGAAACGCGCGTCGGCGCTTGAAGATAGTCCCAGAGTGTTCAAACTGGTCCCAATCCTGCTTGAGACCCTACGGTACTTTAGTTGGCAACTTGATTGTGTTTTGAGATGTGTGATTGAATTGTTTTGATGTATGCATGTCGTAGTATGATTGTTTGTATGCGTGAAGGGATGTGTGGGACACTGTTTAGTATTGTGATTATTTATTATGGATGTAGAATTACCTTTTTAGCAATGCGTTTGAATTGAAAACTATAATACAAATGAAATCTTTTTTCTATCATTTCTGTGGCTTTTTGATATAAATGGTATGTACCAGTCTGCTTCAGATAATTTTCAAAATTCTGGGACTCAGGTAGAGTAGGGGTAGGGCCCTTATAATGATCAGATCTAGGCAGCAGCTTTGTCCTTTTGGTCTTGTTAGAGCCATGGCCTTTACAGTGGTGCTGGTCACCATGCTTGGTTGCTGCCCACTCAGTTCTTGGGAGCTGTCCAGTTGTCCTTGATTGACATGCCCATCGATGGCTCTCACCTATTTGGTGACAAAGCCGACCTGGAGACCTTAACTTTCCATTATTGGGGAGGAAATATAACTTAAAGTATCTGTACTGGGGTTACCACAACGAGTTACTTATATCAGATAATCTTTCTCCATATTTTTGCCTACTTTTAAAGGCAGCTTGCTGGTGTGGGGATATCTGTGGACTATGAAAAACATGATTGGAAGCTGTTTCTAATGGTTTTTCTTGATATTTAATCTAAAAATGTGCCTCATAAGGGGTTTCTTAAAAAAAAAAAGAAAAACATATAAGCTGAAATTAGGTATTCTTTCCCCTTATGAGACTAAAAGGTCTCTAATGCACATTAGCAAAGCATTACCAAACTGAGAGAGTTGGGGATCCAGCTTTCTCAACTGTGACTTTCCCTGGTCTGTTGATTTACATGTGCATTTTTATTTGCTAGAAGGATAATGAGAAATACTTGTTTTAAAAGCCCTCTTCCAGCACCTTCCTGTAGGCCTTAAACAGTCGCCACAAAAACTATTTGGAATATCAAGATTATGTTTTACAGAGATAAACCTGTGATATGTTTGTTAAGTCTGTCTCTTTCTTTTTTTATCAATGTTGAACTTTGTGTCATGGTACTTCTCTTACTGCAGACCAGACCTGTTCAATTCACTGTCCACGCCATTGTCACTAACTCTGATTTGGAGATCAGCCCAGCTGAAGTGGATTTTGGATATTGTACCATACATGAAGCTGTCCAGGCCACTGTGCTACTCACCAATAAGTCCATCCTGCCCCAGGAATTTGGATTTGTGGGCATTCCAGAGGTACAGAGTGCATTCTTTGTAGAATTGAGAATCAGTTCTCTAAAACCGATATAGAAATCTTAGATGTGCTTAATGTGTCAGTGTTTTTAGAGTACATTCAGCAGGGACTGAGCACTGAAGATAATTTGGCATATGTATTGTAAAGGTGTAGACAGAAGGGTCTAAGCATGTAGTAACTGGAGTAGCAGTGAGTGTATTAGCAGGGGCTGAGTAGATGACAACTGCATCATATTAAGTCCCTAGGCATCTGAGGCTGAAAATATAACAGCTAGGCTGTTGGATGATTATGGTAGGTGCAGGAAATACTTGGAGTACAGCTAACTAAACCAAGAGGGACTAAGCTGATAATAGCTGGAATAGCGGAGCACTACAGTCCGTGACAACTGAGGATGTAATATCTGGATTATCTAGGGAGTATTTTTCGGGCATCGTCTATTCATATATGTGAAGCCTGTTGGGAATAAGGATAACATGATAATACTGGAAAACTAATGTATGTAGCCTACAGAATAGCTTGAGATGTACTGTTTTTAATATATTTATTTCTTCATTGTATGATCCATAAAAGAAATAACACCTTGACCTGTAAAACGTGACTGATTCAGTTATTGTATTTTATTCGCAGTGTGCAGACATTCAGCCCAATGATGGGTTTGGGACCATTTTGCCCTTGGAAACCATGACAATTGATATAATTTTCAAAGCAATGAAAGCGAAGGAATACAAATTTGATCTCATCTGCAAATCAGCTGTCAATCGGTGAGTATGCTAGCTTGGCACCCAGAGACATTCACCTGACAGCATCCCCTCCTCCTGCAGAGAAACACACAGTGATGATTTTTTAAAGTATCAACAGAGACTTAGATGTGCAATAAATGACATATATGAGATAGGTGATATTGTTCCCTTTGCACATTAAGAGAATGTTGGCAGGCACCATCAAGCTCCTTTGTAGAATTGCGCAATACTGGACTATAATATTCAATATACATTTCATTTATAATTTTGTGCTCCACACTAAAGGCCAATTTAGACTGCCGAATAGTACACATTAATCATGAATGATAAAGTTTTATCATCGTAACTTTATTGAGTTTTACAAAACAGTAAAAACGGGATTCATCAATATTTAAATAAGGTAAATTGACAGTATAATACATTTTATTTAGCTTAAAGAAGGCATACATTATCTCTAAATTCCCGTATACCTGATTTACCGTATTAAAAGGGAGTCCACACACAGATTGAGTAGAAAAAGGTAGAAGTAAAACCTTTATTAATGTGCTTCATTATAGCACCCCAAATTTCTCATTATCACTGTAAAAAAAAATAACGTTTTACATTTAGGCCGCAGGAATGTTTCCACTAACTATTGGGAACTATTACGTGTTTCCTCATTAGAATAGGCCAATTGGCTACAGTCAAAACTCCATACAGCCAATTCTAGTATTCTAGAGTTATGCTCAAGTTATTTTGCGACCCTTACAGTATTACTAATAATATTGTCTGTATCAATGTACCCTCAAATATTAGATGTAGTTTCTCAAAGTTATCAGAACAGAAATGCAAAACTAATACAGCCCAAGTAAGTAACACCATGTTCTACAACATGACTGGCATCTGCAACATTGATGCAAATTAGTCCTTTTGAATGTATTTCTTTGAAAAATGGGTCGATATCATCTAAGATATTTTTTGTTGCTAATTTAGAAGTAAACGGAGGACAAAAGGGCAGATGTACGACAGCAAAATAGGTCTGCCCAATGTACCAACTATATTTTGCGAGTCGCTATCAAATTAGCGACTCGCAAAATATGGTTTGCGACGCACTATTAGGAAGGGGCGTGCCAAGGGCGTCCCTTCCTAATAGCGAGTCTCAAACCTATGTATGATAATTTTGCGACCGCATTTGCGGTTGCAAAACACTTAAAGTTTACCACCCTTTTCAAAAGGGTGGTAAGCCACTCGCTAACGGAAAGACTTCATTATTTAAAGCAATCACAGAGATGGTGGTCTGCTGACCTCATGGTGGACTGCTGACCTCAGCAGGCCACCATCCCTGTGATGATGTAGATTCCTAATGGGCCGCAAATTGCATCCTACCTCAATAATATGCAGGAGGAAGGTCTATTTGCGACCCATTACGAATCGTGAATGAAACTGAAATAGAGTTTCATACATTAGGATTAGCAATTACCTAATTATGATTTGGAGAAAATCTCAATTCGGTAATCGCTACTTGTAATAATGATACATGTGGCCCTAGATTCGATTTACACAATTGCATGCAAGTAGTTTGCATAAAAAATTGGAAATGGAGTAATTTAATGCAGCTGATCAAGACTTATTGACGTTTTCAATAAAATACGTTTCTGCCATTCTGCTTTTGTCAGGAATGAGACTCATATTCACAGAAGCAGAATGCCAATTATTGTACCTAGAAGACACAGGCAGAACAGATTAAATATATTCTACATAGCTATTTCATAATGCCAAGCAATAAATTTGTCATCGATAGATAACAATCATATTTTTGAGCCAAGAGTTTATATTTGAAGTTAAGGTAGCCAAAACGGCATTGAATTCTGCAGCCATACATCTGTAATTTGTGAAAAGGCTGCTGACATTCAATGTCTTCACCATTGCTCGTTGTTCTAAATTTACAAAGCAAGGTCCCCCATAGGGAGTGCCATCTTTATGGTCATAGATAAGGGTTGTTTTGAAGCTTTAACTGTTGAATTAATTGGGGGTGGTACAAGTTTAGTATTGAAACATATATTAGAGTCAGTTAAGTCAAAGCAAAGGGACCAACCAACTCCTTTTCTGCATCGAACCTTTTAGGTTTCTCATGTTTAGTTTCTTCAAACTAAATATGAGAAGATCTTCAAAAAAAGCTAGATGGCATATATCTATGCATAGTGATACAAATCTCTTTTGGTTACTGGTTTAGATAACTTTTAAAATGTTCGTTTTTTCTTTCCACCCCACAGAAACTATATGTCATTAAAGAACATCAATTCTTTGATACCAGTTATGTGATATTTAGAAGAAAGTATAGTACTCAGGGCAACATGCACACTGTACTGCATTATTTGTCCCACATAAATTCAAATGTAAACACGTAGGCCCAGATTACGAGTCGGGCAGATTTAGGAGCATTGATATGAGTGTCTGGAAATGCAGTTCCAGACTCTTTCTCCACACCTATATTCACCTTTAATAATTATTTGACAGGAGTGAGAGCCCGACTTAAGTAATAATCACAATTCTTGTGAAGGTTACCTCACTAAATAAAGCTGTGCTTAACTCTCTGGTAGACTGGCACAAAACCAGCTTAACTTAGTGGCAATGTGTAAAGTATTTATGTAGTACTCAAAAAGTGCTAATTGAAAACACAACACAATAAAAATCCCGAAACCAATTTCGGAAAATAGAAAATATTTTAATAGATGACAACAAAAATCCATTCAGTTGAACTGAAGATATGAAGTTTTAACTTTTGAATCAAAAATAGTTCCAAGAAGCAGAAATCGCCAACCACGGCTATCTAGTCACGCTAGACTGGGTCAAAATTAAAAGTTAAGGCGTTCTCTGACTTTGAAATTTTCCTATTGAAAACGTTGTTATAGATGAGTCATTGATGGGGCAAGATATAAAATGAATCTGAAGCAGGGCTCAGCTATAGTGAGTTGCTGAAGAGCAGGGTCCCAGCCTGTTCATTGATAAAGGTGTGAAAGCTTCGAGCAGGTGAAGTCTGAAGTCTCAGCCAAAATGGACAGGTTGATACTCGGCATCAGTCCTGATGAATCCCTCTACGTCTGGACTTAGAAACTTTTCTGGAAGTCAGATCTATTCAGTGGGGCAAACCAGCAAGTGTAATCGGACAGGCGAATCTGCTTCGACGGTGACCCCGTCTCCAGATGATTAAGTGGAGAAAAAGTTGGAGAAAAGTTTCTAATTTTCAGCTTTTGCAGTTTGGTCAGGATGAGTACAGTCTAACAACAGCCAAGGGTCTAGGACCTGGCAGGCATCACTTGGTGATAGAACTTACTCCAACAGAAGCAAGCAGCAGGTTCCAGAGCAGGTCCAGTTGGAAATGGTCAGGTGGTCTATTGCTGGGAGAGAGGCCGTTAGAAAATTGTTGTGTCCCTGTTGCTCAAACAGGAGGTAGGCCAACTGACTCTTGTAGTCACTTCTGTCATGTTATGGGGATTTGCATGGCGTACTTAACACCTGTGGGGTATCTAGGCACTGGAGTAGATGAGTAGGCCTATTCGGCTCGTAGTATAAGAATAGCCAGGTCTTCAGTTTCTTGCAAAACTTGAGTAGGGATGGGGAGGTCCTGATGTGGTATGGTAGGTTGTTCCAAGATCTAGCTACGATTTAGGAGAAGGAGTGTTCTCCTGATTTGCTCCTAGGATTTGGGTATTTGCGCATAGTGGAGTGTGGCTGAGCGCAGTTGACTGGTGGGTTGGTGGAAGTTGAGGCAGATGGGTCCAACATTGTTGAGGGCTTTGCATGTGTGGGTGAGCAGCTTGAATTTGCATCACTTCTGGATTGGTATCCAGTGTAGCTCTCTGAGGTGAGGTGTGATGTATGTGCTGTGGGAGGATGAGTCTGGGGACGGTACTGTGGGTGGTCTGGAGTCTTTGTATGAGTTGATGCGTAATGCAGGCATAAAGTGCTTTGCTATAGTCTAGTCTGCTGGCGTAGCAGGCCTCAGTGATATGTGTCTGGTGTCAGTGGGGTGCCTTTGGGATAGTTTGCGGAGCATACTTAGGATGTAGAAGCAGGAGATGGTGACGATGTTCACTTGTTTGCCCATCATGAGTCTGTCGTCCAAGATGATGCTGAGGTTTTTGGAGTGTTCAGTGTCGGTGGGCTTGGGTCCCAGGTCTGCTAGCCTCCAGGAATTGTCCCTGAGGACTTCTGTTTTATCTGTGTTGCGTTTTAGGCAGTTCTGTTACATCCAGTTTGCCACATTTGACATAAAGGTGGTGAAGTTGTTCCTGGTGATGTGGTTGTTGTCTGTGAGGGAGAGGCTGAGCTTGGTGCCTTCTTTGTAAGAGACAGTGTTGATTTCTTAAGATCAGTTGACGTGGGCGTGTGGCGGCATGTAGACTTTAAAGAGGGTAAGGCTCAGCGATGATCCTTGAGGGACGCCTCAGATTAGGTTCTTGGGTTCAGAAGTGCAGAGTGGGAGCCTAACTCACTAGATCCTGTTGGAGAGAAAAGAGGCCAGCCATCTGAAGGCAGCTCCAGGTAATCCAGAGTTGTAGAGTCTTCCGATGAGCATGCTTTCCATTATGAAGCTCATCTCAGCAAGTAAGCACCTCCTCATTGTCCCTAGGTTTACTAGGTTTAAAAAGGTGAGATGGGGAGGTAGAGCCTTTTCAACTGTCGCTGCTAAATTGTGGAATTCCCTCCTGGAGGAAATTTCAGGGCAATTGTCACACACCCTTTTTCGAAAGGCGTTAAAGACCTGGCTGTTTTCAATGATGTCTGTTTGAGTGCGTCCTCTTCTGCTTGCATATCGCTCTGCTAATAGCGCATTGATGCCCTTGGGCTAAGTTAGCGCTTTATACATTTTATATTCATTCATTCTATGGGAGACGGTGTCAAAGGCTTCGGAGTGTTTGGCTAGTATCAGAGCTGCAGTTTCCCCTTTGTCCATGATGGTCCGGATGCCATCAGTTGCTGCGATGAGAGTGGTTTTCATGGTGTGGTTGCTGCGGAACCCAGACTGCCAGATGTCTAGTAGGTGGTGTCGTTCAAGATGGTTGGAGAGTTGTTTGTTGGGAGCTTTCTCCACGACTTTGGATGGAAATGGCAGGAGTGTGATGGATCTGTAGTTGCTCTTTTTTGCTATGGGTTTTTTCGGGGGAGATGTGATTTCTGTGTGTTTCCTGTTGTCTAGGAAAGTTCTACTTTGGATGGAGGTGTTGATTATGGTGGTAAGGTGGGAGTTGATCAGAGTTCCTCTTAGGTTGTAAATATGGTGGGGTCAAGGGTCAGTGGGGGCCAGGAGTGGATTGTTATCATGATTTCTGCGGTGTCTTTTGGGGTGGGGGTTTTCCAGTTTGTGATCTTGTGGTCAGATTTGGTGGTGGAGGGCGGCTGGTTGATGAGTTCTTGTGTCTTGGGTTGGGGGTCAAAGTTGCTGTAGAGCTTGAGGATTTTGTTGTGAAACAAATCAGAGAGATCACAAGTCTTGCAAAGTGGTGATGGAATTGGTGGCAGCTGGCGGGGTTGGAGAATTCTACGACGATATTGAAGAGCTCCTTGCAGTTGTTGGAGCTGTTTTCCAGTCTGAGAATTAGGACTGATTTGCTTGCCTTGTTGAGTTGGGTCTGATATTTCCTTAGTGCAAACTTGTAAGAGCTTCTTGCAGTAGTGAGGCGGCTGGTTCTCCATTCTCTACAGCTGTTTGCAGTGGCGTTTGGAGTTTCTAGGGTCTTCATGTGTACCAGCTGGCATGTATTTTGGTTCTTGAGTGTCTGACATTCTTCAGGGGGCTAGGGTGTCTGCGTGGTAGCGATCCAGATGTTGAAGGCTTTGATATTGGCATGCAGGTTGCCAATGAGGTTAGTTGATGGACATTGAGGTAGTTGGGTCCAGTCTGTGTCCTTTACCTTGTTCCTTGTTCTGAGGTTGTTAGTAGTCTTGGCTGTGGGCAGTTGGGGTGCGTCGATGAAGAATTGGATGATGGAGTGCTGTGTCCAAAAGAACGGAGTGAGGTGGCTGAACTTGACCTTGTTACTGGATGCGAAGAAGGGGTATATGAGGTGTCCTGTATTGTGGGCAGGGCCTTGGTTGATCTCTACAGTGGAGTTGGAATTTTTCTGGTCACCAAGTAAGATGAAGTCATTTAAGCTGATGGTGATGGTGGCAATGAGGTCTGCGAGGAGATTTCTGAAGGTGGTGCATGGTCCAGGGGTCGGTAAACTAGGGGTGCCTTTGATGGTGGTGTGGTTGCCAGTCTGTAGCTGGATGTCAATATGTTCCATGAAGATTGTGTTCTCATTGGTGGGGCTAGTGCAGGTAATGGAGTCCTTGTGAATGACGGCAAGTTCTCCTGGCCTTTTTGGTCTGTCCTGGTGGAGATCTTGTAGCAAAGTGGAATGGATGTGGTGATGGTGGGTGCCGATGTAGGGTTTAGCCAGGTCTCTGTCAGCAAGAGGATGTCCGGGAAATCTGTCTCTATGGTGTCCCAGATCTCTGTGGCGTGTTTGCTGAGAGATCTGGTGTTGAGGAGCATGCATGCCTGACGGGGAGAGGCATGTGTGGCGAGTTGGGTGGACGTGCTGGTGCAGGTGAAATGGCAGTGACTGCATGAGAAAGGTCCTACTGTGGAAGAGGTGGGGTGCAGAAGCAGCTGTTGTGACGGCAACCGGTGTTAAGTGCATGAAGGGTGAAGGCTGTATAGCGGATCCTTTGGTCAGACCAGAGTCCATGGCGCTGTGCGCCTTCCAGGTCCAGAGGGGCTTCCCCTTTGGCGTGCCATCGGGCACAACAGCGGCGTGCCCTCTGCACACACCTACCATTAAGTAAGTACTAGGAGTGGAGAGCACAAGACGTGGGGCAGGGCAAAGGAAGGGCAAGGCACATGAGGAAGGAGAAGGCATGCAAGGGAGATCCAGGTAATGAGTGGCTTGAGGTAGGAAAGTGCAGGAGGCTGCAAAGTGTGGGAAACTAAAGGAGAACAGGCACGAAGAAAAAGCGGGCACAAGGAAAACTGGTACAAAGAGAGAGTGGAGAGTGGAAAACAGGCACAAAGAGGGAGAGTGGATAACGGGCACAGAGAGGCATAAAGAGAGAATGGGGAATGAAAAACGGGCACTAGGACGAAGGCAGAAGAGTGAAAGAGAGTGAAAAGGACAAAGAGGGCACAGGAGTGAAGTGCGAGAGGAAGGGGCTTTGAGAAGGAGTGAAATAATGAGGCGAGGACTCGAGGCCTAAAGGGCCTTCGACTGGTTGAAGGACCCGTCCAGGTAAGTTGGAGCTGGGACCTTCTGGGATCCTGGGTTCAGGGTAAGCAGGTACAGTCTTCCTTAACGTTCTTCAGACAGAAGGCAAGTCCTTTTGATTCTTCACAGGACCAGGAGTGTTCTGAGAGTGGTACTGGGGTTCCTACATGTATGCCCAATGCTCTATGCCTGGTGGAAACTCCCTAAGCAATAGGGCAAATGTTTGTTTGACCCTACTCACTTTGGAGAACTTCCTGTTTGTTTTAAACTATTCCACAGTGCCTCTCTCTATCTAAATCCAACATGAAAGAACCCTTTTTCTGCTGGCCAGAGCACCCTGTGTCCACCGAGAGGAGAGGTGTAGCTACGATAATGGGCAACATTTCCCAGCTAACCAGTTCTGGGGCAGCTCCCTCCTCCCTCTGGGTTTAGAGCCACGCTGAATAGCAAGGTAAAAGTGAGGCAGGCCTAGGTATGACTACATCTGCCATTGACAGGGTAGGTATTCTCTGAAGCTTAGAAAGGGGCTGGGCCCTGCCCCCAGTCCACCCACAAGGAAGAAAAACACCTCTCACACCCAAGCCCTATGCCCATTGTCTCAGAGCGATCCACATCTCATTACTGGGGAGCCACCGGTACTCAGACAACACTGGACACTGGCAGAAAGTCCCCTTTTGACTTAGGTAGGAGAATTACAACTTTCTAAAACTGTAATTTTCCTAATAGTAATAAAAAAACGGACTTGACCATTAAGTGGGAATTTAAATTGCTATTAAAATGAGCCCCTGTACCGCTTTTCTAGCTGTTCCCAACCTGAAATTAAGCACTATAAGTTGGTATAGTGTAAACCTGTGTTTTCCTATGGGAGAACCAGCCTTGCCACATTGAAAACCAACTTTGGAGGATTTTACTGTTATGGCATGAAATAATATTAATATATGTGCCCTAATTTTTAAATTGCACCACTGACCCTGTTCAATGTACATTTCGGGCCTACACAGTGCTTAATTTGTAAACATAATAAGTCGCGATGCCACTGCAGCTTTCATAACCAATTCCCCCTGCCAGCTGTACCAATGACAGAACCAGGACAACTACTAACCATCACACTCTTACAAGAGCGACAATTCAGACTAGTCGATGTCCCCAAAGGTATGAGAAAGGCTTGGGCAGCAGGTATTAGTCACTTTTAATGTATATTGAATGAATAAACAACTATTGTGATTACCTTGAAATCAGACAAACAGTGCCACCTTGTGGCAATCTGTAACAAGTGCTGGTGTTGAAAATTAAGTGCTGGTGCCAAGCACCAGAAACCACCGGCTCAGTTTAAACACTGCCTACTTTAGGGTGGACTTATAAGCTTTGAAAAGGAAGGTTTGGGACTTGCAAAAGGTTTGTTTTGCCAGGGCCAAATGGAGGTTTTACAACTGCATACCCAGGCGGCAGGGGCAGGCATTGAGACAGGTTTTATCAAAATGAGTGCTGCAGTAGCTCACTATTAGTATTTTACAGGCCCTAGGTACATGTATTACCATATGCACATAAGGACTTATTACTTTAAATGTGCTAATTAGGAATATGTCAATTTACCATGTTTAAAGGGAGAGCACAAGCACCTTACTTCTGCTTAGCAGGAGTAAAGTGTGCAGAGTCCTATGACCAAAAAACATCTGGGGGGATGCCCCGCAAAAGATGACCATTTCCAACACCATCTTTTACAAATGAATGCCTAAGGTGTGAGGAATAGCCATGCTCTGAGCAGGTGGTAAATTGGAGCATGTGGGCTTACGTGGAGTGGAGGAGGTGAAGGAATGTTGCTTGACAAAGGGCAGTATTATATGCTGTCTAGGTCCAGGGGACAGGGATCAGCTGCACTTGCAGCACAATCTTCTTTACCTATAATGGCTAGATTTTCACCCTGGTAAAATTAGAGCTGGCATTTTGACACCCGGGAAATCTGGGTGCAGGTAGACACTGATCATTTGTAGTTGATTACGCATTATTCCTCCTGGGGCTACAACTAAGTCATACTCTTATTCCGGACCTTGATATGCAAATATAACATATAGTCTGGATTAAATGTTTCTTAAAGGAATAAACTAAAAATAGTATTATTATAATCTTCATTGCATAGGAATGCATACATAGTTTGGCTACCCCAATGCGAAATCCAAATTTGCCTGATGTACAGTCACGACACTTTAAAATCCAGAAAAAATCATGCTACTGTATAATTGCACTCCCTACTCCAAACTGTATCTTGTGCCACCCCATCCGACTCCCCAAATTAATAAGTATGTGGTCTCCGGCTACCATTGTCTCCACTTCAAAACATATCTAGTATTCTCCTTTTCCCCTTCTAAAGTATATCTAGTACCCCAACCCCACTCTGCAAGACAAATATTTTGTGGCCTCCATATTATGCCTACTTAATCATTGAATTACAGACTATGGCAGAAGTTTTCTGTTTTCATCTGTGCAAAAAGCAATACCATTGTAAAGTTAAAACATTGGACTTGACATTGCTTTCACATGCCTTGTCAAAGTACGCAGCAGAGATAGCAATCATCTCAGTAGAAGGAAAATATGACTCTATCCTTCTGAGGATGAAAAATAAAAACATTAAATAATAACTAACGATGGAGGTTACACTTTGGTATGCACTGGTGAGTATTAAATGAAAGTTCAATGAAGTCACTTAAATATGAATTGAAACGCTCAACTTCATGTGGCCCACCGTCAAGACCACTCTCATACCCAAGAATATAACAAGTCCAGAAGGAGCGCGTGTATCCAAACAATCAACAATAAAAAATTGTAGTCCAAATTATGAAATCCAGATGGCAGCTTTGTATTCAGTTCATTTATTTGTAAAGATTATCGTTCTTCCAAAAGTGTTGAAATTTTTTTGTAATCCAACATCACACACAACAATTATTTGTTTGCACAGCCTACGCATTTCGTCCCACCTAGGGATATCAGGGCTGTAAAGTAAAAAAAAGAAACATAATAGCACGATCCAATACACAATGAATATAACAATAATTACATGTGCTAATAAAAAATATATATATATATATATATATATATATATATATATATATATATATATATATATATATATATATATATATATATATATATATATATATATATATATATATATATATACATTTCCATCCGTATTAATGATTGTATCCATACTTGATACATACACCTGCCTATTTAACAATCTACAATCTCGGAAAGAGGTACCTATATGAAGAATATTAGTCAAAGACTCTCAGCCAATATGATCCATAGACATTATGCATCTCAAAACAATCCTATAATTCACCATCATATGTGCTTCTTCACTGCTTATTAGTTATTATATTTAAACTAGACAGATTCCTTAACAAGAGTCCTATTGCTGTTCTGAGTCCCTGTATTTTGGTCCACTAACCAAATCTTGGAGCATAGCAGCGTCCTTCAACTTCATATGTCCCCGTGCCTCTCAACATTCAACATAAAAGAAAAATTAAATTCAACATACCTCCTTTATTCTTAACGAACGAATTACGCAAAAAATATTCTCTGCATTCCTTCTTTGATCTTTCCTGATGATCAAAATTGCATTTCTCTCCGAACATTCAGCGACATCTATATCGAAACACAATGTTCCCTCCCTATCAGTATTTCCTACAAATAGGTTAGTTAATTCATCTTCATTCCCCCCCCTATTTCCCTTCTGTGAAACATCTCACAGTCAAGCCTCTCACCTTCAAAGTTCCTTAAAATTTCTTTCTCCTATCTTCATCCCAGTATTACATATGTCGACGAAATTATGCGCCATTCCACTGTAGTTTTACTGGCCAAAAAACACTACAAGGGATATTTTTTTAGATGTCATTCATATCCATTGCATCTCCACAATCAAGCCATTCTTTCCCTTCTTTAAATGAACTGAATACAAATCTGGCATCTGGATTTCATCATTTGGACTACAATAGTTTATTGTTGATTATTTGGATACACGCACTCCTTATAGACTTGTTATATTCTTGGCTAATAAAAACATCCTTGTTTAAAAAATGAGGACAGGATTTCCAAATGACAACCACAGTGCTACACATCTTTTACTTCAGTTCAACCACCCCAAGTCAACTCTAATTTTGATAGACTTTCCAATATCTGAGACCTTTTTTGAACACTCAAATAGGAAACCCATTTTCTTTGGAGAGAGTGTTTTCTATTCAAGGCAATTGCATGTTTTTGTGGTCAACTCATCCTACCAGGTCAGCGGAACTCACAATATCATGCATACTCTTTGCATCAAATCCTGACACACAAGAGCCTTTTCAGTGGAGACTTCGGGTTTAGTGGTGCCAACATCCGCACAATTTTTAATGGCAAACTGAGAGTTTTACCAGTAGCCGTACAATCATTTGTAAGCTAATGCTTTCAAAAGAATATGATTCAATGTGTTCTTGTTGACCAATAGCTACTAACAAAACACATATGACATAGTTCTCTGTGAATAAGAGGTGGTCACTTGGTCACTTATGGCTGATCCAGAGACACTGCACCTGTTCTTCAAAAGAAATCATGAAATGTCTGGATCTGAGCAATGTATGTGATTCTAGGATTGTATCAGAATGGCCATAAAATAATGGTCCCAAGTTTCCACAACTGACAGACAATAAACAGGCTCCTGTTGAGCCTGGATCACCTTCCCAACCTCTACGGTAAGTTTCTCCACTACCAGGCATCAATTTTTGAGCTTGGTTGTTTGCCTCCAGAATTATTCCTCCAGTATCAATACTGAATCATACCGCGGTCATGACACGTATCAACAGGAAACAATTTTGTTGTACCTCTTTTACTTAGCCACATCAGTCTCACAGTTCTCCTTTTTCAAAATACATCTTCAAGTTATTTTAGACCCTACAAAGTTGCTTTCTCATCTTCTTCACTTCACAAGTCCAGTGATTCTTTTTATTTGTAAGATAGTTTCTTCTTATGAGTTGGGGTATTTCACCCGGAAGATAACTACTGGTGAAATACCCCAAGTCACAACTATGAGCCTCTGGGTCTGGAATTATGGGGTCTGAAAACTCTGGACCTGAATAGTTTCGGCCTGAAGACACCAGGCCTGGTACTCTATCTGCAGTGTCAGGTGCTGCGGGCAGTAACTTTGCCTGTCCCTAGCCTACCACCTATAGCAGTCCGGGGGAAGCAAACAATTCTTCCCCTGGATAGGCACAAGCATGCCCTGCAGTCACTCACACCATTTGCACTTCCTTTGAGTCTGCTCAGAGCAGACTGAAAATGTCAGTGTTTTTTTCTACCAGATTTTGGGAAATCTTCTCATGAAAGGACCCAGTAACTTCGGTTCTAATAAGTTATTTCCCATTAGTACAAAAAACCCTTTAATGGCTACAATTTACTGTAGGAAAAACTCTCCAATAACATAGATGCCAGACCCCCAGTATCTCTGCACCAATTTCCAGCCAACTCACAATGAGGACCCAAACAAGTAGTATTTCTAGTTAAGACTTATTTCCCCCATGAGAACTCGTTATTGTACTTTTAAAATGTATGGATAATCCTTTGGAGTACATGTGCACGTCCTCATTTCTGCATCTTTCAGTAAAACATCTTTTGAAGTGGAGAACATTACAGCTCTTGGAGGGAGTCCTGAGTCCCAAAGAACCATGCACAGTGTTCACAAGCGTAAGAGAGTATTAGTGACATCATTGCCTACTCCCAAAGGTGTGTATGATTTCACATACATCAATCCACATCTCTGCTTGCCTTCTTTGAATACTTATCCTCTCCTTCGGAGAGGCCACTCATCACCGATGATGCTAAAAGGGCCATTCCACTTCCCTCAAAGTTTAGTATGAACAAATCTGGAACTCTGTGCTGGGGCATTCATTAACTTTGGCGCCATGGTGAAAACAATTAAGGATTACAAAGCATCATTTGACAGTTATTCATGCCTCAGAGCATGGATATACCACCGCTCAATAGCAGCTCAATACCCTCCTATGCAGCAGTGTCAAGCATCATAAACTCGCATGCCTTGAATAATTTCCTATTGTCAGCTAAGGAGCTGACAACAACAGTAGTTGACCACAGATATAAAATATTTAACAACACAAATTGATTTTAAATTTGGCCTATGTTTTTTTCAGGCAATTCAAAATATTGTGTCGGGCCATTGGCGTCCACCCACCTCTGGAGCTGTCCCAGTCTCTAGTTTGCTTTGCTGCCACAAGTCTGAATGATGTGTCCACTGCCACCCTGTTTGTGATCAACGGGCACACCAGCAGTAATGAGTTTACCCATGTTGTGGCAAGGATTGGCAAAGGCAGCATCGCCCCAGTGGGACCCACTTATTTTGAGTTTCATGTGCCAGAGGAATCTCCCATTACCATTTCTCCATCTGTTGGTACCGTCTTTCCAGGAAAGGTAATTCTTCATTTACAAATGTATCATCAATTGTTGTATTTAAGATGAATGCAGAATGATAGTAAATCAAGACTGCCAAGGCCATCTTACCTTCCCATGTTCATGCCTTCTCCAACACACAATCCTCTAATTGGTTTCTCAGTCCGAATTTAACCTCACGTTAATATTACCTATTCGTGCTCTTCTCAGGTATTTGTTGTTTTCTGTTAGTGATTGTGTCCCATAATTACTCTTACTTCCTTTAAAGCAGAACTTTGGTATGTATCTTCTGGCCCTTCCCAACGTGTTTTAGCTCTAGATCTCTTGTTCTAGATCCACACTTCCTCTGTGAAACACTCCTATTCGCTTCTTTTATGCCCCTGTAAGTATTAAATGTCACAAATATATCTTCTGTCTTACATATATATTTTCTTCTACGTACTTTTTTAGGTGCAGACCGTACACTATCTTTCTATCTCCCTTTGTAATGTTTACTATGCTTCTGCATCGTAGGATCTTTGCTGATAGCCATAAACATAGAATATTCCTGCCTGTCGTCGAGGATCCCGAAACAGTTCCTTCATATATGAGAATCAGTCTGTTGTTGGAGATAAAAAATTCATTGTTGAACAGTCTGGAAAATAGTCAGGTGGCACCTCCCAGTATAAAGGTAACAAATGAAGGAGGCCCCCTTAACTGTCAGTTCTGGGACAGGGGAGAATAAGTAGTCAAGCACAGAGGTCCCACAGTTGACCCTGATTGGGTAGTATAACCTTGTGGATGCCCCAAACTTTTGTTTTTACAAATACCAATCACACATTGTTGTATACAACAATGTGTGATTGGTATTTGTAAAAACAAAAGTTTGGGGCATCCACAAGGTTATACTACCCAATCAGGGTCAACTGTGGGACCTCTGTGCTTGACTACCTCCCAGTATAAAGACAGTGCAGGTTTTCCATCATTTGTTCTGAGACGGAAACAACCGCATTTTAAAAACAAGCATTTGCAATGCAATAGGTCTTGCATTAGGGAAGTTTGAGCTATTAGTATTGTAAAAGACAAATTTTGTATTTTTGTGTCGGTTTTGAAAATAGCTAAATTAATAGCTTTGTCGTTTACAATGCCAATAGTTTTAGCTTTCGCAAATGTGACACCTATAGCATTTGTAATGTAATATGTGTTGTATGTACGTGACTTTAGATGTATTGATATTACAAATAACAATGGCTTTTATTTTTTTAAATATTTAATACTTAAATAAAAGTTATTGTAATTTATAATGGCAATAGCTGAAACTTCTGTAAATAACTTTTGTGAAGATTATGTTCAGCGTATTTTATTGTGACAAAAATCCATTTGTAATAAAGCTTGAAACATTGAGAGAATATATTTGAACCAGTTGTTGTTGAATGGTTGCACAGATTGATGCTGTGGTGGCGCTGAGTGATTTTGTGGTGGCGATGAGTGATGCTGTAGCGTTCAGTGATGCTGTGGTAGCGCATAGTGATGCTGTGGTGATGCGATAGATAGATAGGGTGAGGGCGATAGATAGCCAGAGGGAGGGCGATAGATAGATAGAGTGAGTGCGATAGATAGATAGAGTGAGTGCGATAGATAGATAGATAGAGGGAGGTCAATAGATAGATTGAGGGAGGGCGATAGATAGAGTGAGGGCGATAGATAGATGAGTGATAATGAAAAGGCAAGGCCTGGTGAGGTCAGATTAGGAATAGTGTTGTAAAGGAAAGCCCTCCTGGGATTTGACTGATGTACGTGCAATGAAAGGCCCTGGTGAGATGTGGTGATGATTGTGAACTGGACAGTTGTAGAGATGTGATGGTGAAAAGGAAAGTGGTGGTGAAACCTGGGAATGTGCAGCCTTTTAAGGCAGCGATGCAATCAAAAATGTAACGCTGCACTAAGGGAGTCAAAGGGCTCCGCCAAGCGTGAAAAGCAGAGGGCACGGAAGGGTGGCGGAGGCAGAGAGGGAGAGCAAACTGGGAGAGAGATGACAGTGTCTATGGGGGAAGGACAAGAGTTATTAAGGGTTGAGGTGAGATCTGGAGAAGGGAGAGGACTGGAGAGAGAGAAGAAAGGAGAGATCATGCTAAAAGGGGGGAGAGGTGGGGCAGATACAATGCACCAGTGAGGAAAAGGATGCGTCTGCAGGGGAAGTAGATCATCAGAGAGGCATGCAGGTTATTGAAGAGGCTAGAAAATAAAGAGGCTGACAAAGCATCAGCTGGTAGGAAAAAGACTGAGTCAGATGGAAAAGGCAAACTGGCAAAAGGGCGCGAAAGGCAGGAAAGTTTAAAAAAAAATTTTTTTTTAATGAAACCGGGCGCCTTGGTAGGCCGCGTGTCGCCCGAGCAAATGAATTAAAAAAACTATGAAACCGGGCACAGTACTAGGCAGTGCGGCGTCTGAGCACATTAAATTAAAAAATAAACAGGAAACCTGGCGCCGTGCTTGGAGATGCAGCGCCCGAGCACATTAATTTTGAAAAAAGACATAAAACCGGGCGCCATGCTAGGAGCGCAGCGCCTGAGCACATTAATTGAAACAAGCAGTGGGGGAAGAGGCGGCAGCCGAGAAAAGGAGCAAGTGGCAGCTGACCTAGGGCCTTCATGTACTTCCTTCTGACCCTAAAGACGTGCATTCAGGCAGACTTTGGCACTAGGATGGGACACACGCATACATATGTGCATGTTCATAGAGGAATAATTAAATAATAGAAAAAGAGTAAAGCATGTGAAATGTAAGCAGAAACAACATGGTTACCTTAACACACTCTAACTAGGCCAGAAGTGCAAAAATCAGACGCTGATACATCTAAAGATAAAACATGGTGTGGTGATATGCAGAACCAAACAAAAGCGGGCCGCTGCCATATTCATACAAGGACGGAGTAGCGGGTGGGGTGTTAATGAGCCCAGCATTGCAGCATGTTCGGAGCTGCTAGGACTGCTGTTAAATAGAAGATTAGGCACATGAAATGTAAGCAGGAACAGCTTGGTTACTTTAATGCACTTGAACCCGCGGGTAGTCCAAGAATCCAAAGCTGATACATGTAAAGACAAGCGTGACAGTCACTAATTTTCTCTTAAGAATGTACGCTACTTCTGGCCTTTCCAGTCAGTCTTGCGAAATCTGTTGTCAATATCCCAAACGGCTCAGATCTTTGTACAGAGGTGAATGGTTCATCGGAAGCTGAAACAAGCCACACGAAGGGCATGGATGGGGAAGGGAAGTGGAACAATGGCACATGGAGGTAGCGTCCCCAGATTTCTTTAATCAACACGGGCCTGCTTCACGAACAATGAAGCACAGTGGGTGGAAATGGGCGGAGCATATTTAAAAGTTATACCGCAACATCCATAAAGCGGGCGCAACGCTGAGTTATAAAACACTGCGGGAGGATTAAGACAAGCTGTGAAAAGCAATTCATAAACAGATGCAAAGAAAAAATAATATTTGCCCTGGGAAAAATTGCTGATTAATATTTGAGGAGAACGAATGTTATGTTTGCTGCACTGGTGAGAATGCTGCGACAACTAACTGGAGGGCACACAGCGTTCAAAAAAGGTTTCCTTCTCTCTCACTGAGATTGGGGCATATTTGTAAATAATCATTTTTGAGGATTAAACGTGGGATTATGGCATCCTGCAGAGACCTCGCCGCTTTCAGATCTGATGCAGATAGGAATATGATGTGCAGGAGCAGACAAGGAAGGGCGCCGAGGACACGTATTAAACAGTACTTTTAAAACAAGGCTGGGGAAATGAAAGAAGGAGACCTGTTTAGGTAGGAGATGCACCAGTGAATCAGGATGAAAGTAAGGGTGAAGTGGGGAAAAAGTTAAAACTTAGTGTGATAGGCAAGTTAGAGGAAGGTTGATTCAAATCAGAGGGAAAATTGGTATAGAGTCATGCAGAGAACAAGCTCTTGGCATTGCTGTGGGGAGGGGGGAGGAGAAATGCGAGACACGGCCTGACTGCCGTGAAAGTGAAAGTACAGCCAGCCGGCCGTGGGAGGAGAAATGCCTCAGGCCGAGCGCACGCTGTGGGCAGAGCCTTTGAAGTGAAGCCCTTTGAAGTGAAGCAGCGCACGCTGTGGGCGGAGACTTTGAAGTGAAGCCCTTTGAAGTGAAGCTCTAGGAGGCAGGCGGGTCGGGGAGAAGCGCGTTCACGAGCACATGCACTGTTTGAAATCCGCCGTTGGTTTGAGAACGATTTTTCCCACTAAAATTCTCCCCTATCCATTCCTTGCGGAATGGGATAGGCGAGACCTAAAAAACCTTAAGACCACTGTGCAGCTTCTAGCTGCAGATATAGGCAACTGTATCTTCAATGACCTTTTACCGTCCCTCTCTGTTAGGGAAAAAGTACCTGTCAGATAACAGATTTATCAAAAAGTAAAAAGTTGTCCACTGTGTGTCTAACAATTACTTGTAAAGATATATACATACAACATTCAATTGTGGGTCAAATGATTCCCTAAATACTGATATATGTAAGAGAAAAAGACTTTGAGACCAAATTCCGTATTAAAAAAAAATCATTATCAACCGAAACACCCTACACTAACCTCCACTGATCTGTCCCATATCTATGAAAAACAGTTCACATAACATATATATATATATATATATATATATATATATATATATATATATATATATATATATATATATATATATATATATATATATATATATATATAAGAAACACAAAAATAAGAGAACAAATAAACTTTGAGAAAAAAATTATTAAACCGGAACAATCCTCCCCTTGCTTGACAATACTATGTTAAACCCTATAGTGATTAAAGACGAGTATGTGTAAAGTTTCTTTCTTTGCAGATCTTGTAGTTTCTTGGTACCTATAGGGGGAAATGAGTATCTACTAGCTTAGTCCAAGGGTTCATCTCCTTTGGATTGCCTCTTTGGGGGCTAGGACTAAATTTCCAATAATGCACCTGCACAAAACAGGAAAACTCCAGTTGCACTTGGTCAGCTAGGATGATCCTCTTGTTGGACTTTCAGATTACTTCCAGCTCTGTTGTATCTGTTGCTGATCAGGGAACCTACTCATTTTTCTTTGAGTCACACTTAGTCCTTTCTTTGTGGAGCCTTGAGAGTGCAGCAGGTGCAGTCCTATTGAGTGTAAGTCTTCTGTGATGCAGTCCATGGGTCCAGCGGGGCATTCCTACTTCTTTAGTTCCAGGCAGTGTTCCGAAGAGCTCCTGCAGCTCTCCCATATTTATCCTCCATTCTGGGCTGGCAAGAGGTGGGGCATCTCATCCGATAGGGGTAAAGTTACCTCCCCCTGTTATGACCACTTCCTGCGAAGTGTTGCATGGTTTTGACCCAGATGCACTGTTTTCACAAAAATCAAAAGTGAGAAAATCTCTCCTTGGTGTATGCATCTGTGTAACCCAACCCAAAGGTGTGACTAAAAACTCACTACCCTCCTCTTCCAGCCTGGCATCTCCAGGTAGCAGATCTCCTCCCACCAAATTGCTGTATTGTTTCAGCCCCAGGCCTCTAAACACCTACTCTGGGAGCATCTTAGCTCAGGCTGTCATAGGCTGAGAGGATGCTACAGGACTTCTTTAGGTAACCTTTCTATAGTTCTAAAACTGCTTCCCTGTAATAGTTATCCAAGTTGCTGGATTTATTGTAACGATTATTTTGATACTTTGAATGATATTGCGAGCTAGCTCCCAATCAAAGATAGATTTTATTACGTTTAATAAAGCCATCCTATGTTAACCTGTGGGGCTTGCAGCACTACAATAGGGAAACACGACTGGCTGTTTTTACTTACCAGGGCATATAAAAAATAATGTATATTGTCCCTGCTTTTTATAACAATACACCCTGCCCTTGAGGCCCCTTGGGAAGGCATTAGCGGTGACTTATAATTTATGAAAAAGGTGTTTTGGGGATTTGGGAGTATTTTTTATTTCAAAGTCTATTTTGGGAATAGTTCTAATTTTAGAAGCAGCCTGAAAGGCAGGCCTGGCTTTAAAATGACACCAAACACGACCGCAGTGCACACGTAAGTGAATTAAGTTCACTGTGTCCTCTAAACCTACATGTCCAACCATATACTAGGGACTTACTGGTGACTTGTCTTAGCCAATTCAAATTATATCAATTACCATGTACTTTTAGAGGACAGAGCACTGGCCCTGAGCCTGGTTAGCAGAGCCCAGGGCAATTTCAGAGTCAGTAATCACTAGCATCAGTCAAAACACATGGGGGTGATCTGGGCAAAAAGGATGACTTTCCTCTACAGAAGTTTCACAGGGCATTAAAAGGGAAACAAGTCCCAATCCAATCTGTTTAATTTTCAGGTTTGCATCCAGAAATATATGATGAAGAGAAATGAATCCAAATATCCATTCTGTTCCATGACCAAACAATTAAAGGAGCAGAATGAACACTTGGATTTTTTTCCAAAAAAGATCTTTCGAGATCAAGACCCGTTTCAAGAGCAACTTGAACCACTGCAACTTCCTCAAAGGTCTCCCATGTCTTCGGTTCCAATAATGCTTCTGCGATCTGTTCCACCACAGGTTCTTTGTCCCTAGAGGCACATCTGTGTCACCTTGGTTGTTTAGACCACAAAAAACATTGTCAGTTCCTTATAAGTTGCAACGGGCTGGTCCTTAGAGGTGAAAATGAGTCATCAGCATCTTTTTCTCCTTCACCATCGAGGTCACATTCCTATAACTCCTTTTGCTTCTTACACACCAACATCTTCTTTTGCATCACCCATGAGGACATCCTATGTTGATGACATTCTAACATTTCAAGGCGTACCAATAAGAGGAGCTACAAAACGTAATGTACAAATCCAAGCTCCGCAAACAAGAGTCTCCATTATTTGGAGACATTGCAACCCAGAGCCTCTCCAAGAACTCTTCTCCCATTGGTGCATGGTTTTGCAGAGCTGGCAGAAGTATAATTCGCTTGCACTAGCGATGGTAAAGTCAGCAACCCATAGACTTTCTAACAAATACAAACCATCAGAACAAGACCTAGTCTACCTTATACACAAGACCAAACCCGACTCAGTCATAGTGTCTGCAGTGAGGAAAATGCATGCCTCTGCACTGGAGACCCGGAGACATCAGTTCCGCCAGAGAGGAAGAGTAACTGGTTAGATGTTGTTAGTAGAAAAGCCTGTGGATCACCACCTGTGGCCTCCAAAACAGCTAGTGCCTCCGCGCTGTTAGAAAGATATGACAGAGTATTATGGGAGTCTCTTGATACTTTTGCCAATGACCTTTCTAATACAAAGAAACAAGACTTTTTGGAAATCATCAAAGAGGGGCGGACTTCTTCCAACCAATCAATCACGCTGTAATGGACACCGCGGATTTAGCAGTGACAGAGTTCTTTTGTGACATATCGCTTCATCAAGCCTTCTGTCTCAGAGCAACAACCTTAAAACCAGAAAGTCAATAAAAAAATCATAATTCTGACTTCTACTGGAGTAGCTTAGTTTGGCGCTCATTCAGATGAGGAAATGGAATGTATGAAAATAGTCAGAAACCTTAAACACAGTCGGCTTAACAAAAAAGTAAAAAACATTATTTCGGTCTCTCTGGATTGAAGATATCACCTAAGATATAGGTTTCTATTCCTTCAGTGGTCTTCTTATTTCTAAGCTCAAGACCAGCAATATTAACAGCAGTCTCAATACCAGTGCAGAAATGCTAGCGAAAGAACCATGCACATACACAGAATCATTCTTCCAGTCAAAACAGTGAACGGTCCATTCCTTCCCTCTCTGGTTGGAAAAAGTGTAACAAAACATCTGACAGAGTGGAAAACAATAATTACTAACAGATGGGTCCTACAAATCGTCCAGTCCAGCTATGCTGTCCAGTTCAAAGCCCCCCCCCTCCTTCAATTCCTTCAAAACCAGTACAGAATCACCAATTTTGGCTTTGAATCGGTAAATACAATCTCACCTCTAAAAAAGTGCAATATAACCTGTTCCCCCCTGTCAACGAGCAAAATGCATCTATTACAGATATATTTTGATCGACAATAAGGTCTGAAACAGGGTTTCAGGCCACTTTTAGATCTTAAGCATGTGAACAAATGGATCAAAAAAATTGAAATTCAAGATGGTAGCCTTCGATCAAATGTACCCAAAAGCTTATAAAAGGAAAGTTGATATGCTATGTGGATTTCCATGATGACAATTTTCAAACTCATGTGGCAGCGAAGCAGAAAGCTCCTAAGATTCTTAGTCGGCAAGACCCATTTCCAATACAAAGTCCTATCTTTTGGGCTGAAGATGCTCTAAGAATGTCCTTCAAGTGCATGCTGGTAGTAACCACTTAACTACATACCTGAATTACTGGTTGAGCCAGGCAAAATCTGAACTGCCTGCACTGTCCAAACTGTAGCATAGTCAGGGTATGCATATCAACTTTGAAAAGTCAATGCCAGTGCAGATAATTAGGAGCAATGATAAACCCAAAAAGAGAGAAGTGTGTCCTTCAGAAGTGCGAGCGTTCACCATTTTGCTGGCATGTCACCAGCTGGAACTAACAGCGTTTTGAACAGCTGGTCAGATCTCTTCCCTTTAGGGTGCATGGCTTCATTCATATAATTGATGCCCAACCAACACATGTCTCCAAATGAGCCCACTACAAAAGTGTCTAGAGGAGCAATGATCTCAATGGAAGGATGACAGGGAGGACAGATAATCTTCATGTCGAAGTGGAACAGTCATTACAAACAGACTCTCCTAAAAGAGATTCACTTCCATCAGACCTTACCAAGTCAAACAGTTGTCATGGATGCCTCTGACAGGTTGGGGATCTAATTTTCAAGATCTAACTATTCAAGGTCTGAGGTCAGGAAAACCTCTACCACATAATGGTCTTAGAATTAAAGGCAGTCAATCTAGCAGCCAGAGCTTTCTTACCACCAATGAACATTAGTAGAATCTTAGTACAAACAGACATTACAACATTGATGCACTCCCTCAACACACAAGAAGACCCAAGCCCAGAGTACCATCACTAGAATCCCAGTGGATTTGGTATTGTTGTGAACATATCTAGGACCCTAATTAAATATCCCCGATTTATGCCCTTATGTGGTTATAACAAATCATATCCTTATAAAGGCATTAGAATCATATCCATATTTAGTAATAGCCATCCAGTCCAAATACGGCAAGGCTACTTCCTTAGACTCCTAGAAAGTACAACGAGTTCTTTAAACAAACCAAACCTCCAGCAACCTGGGAATTCCCCATACTTTTGTTTTGATTTGTCCTAGAACTCCTGCGAGTCTGAAAGAACTGCCAGTTCCTAGTGACAGTTCTTATTGACGTCTTATGTCCAACCTTACGTCAAACACGGCACCTTCCAGGTATAAATATACCAGCATTTGCTTTAAGCAACACACAGTGGTTTGGAGCAGAGCGGCTATCTACTTACCCAAAGCCCAGCTGATGCGAGTGTCGAAGGAAGCCGTCCCTCCCATTTGACGCACTGAGAAAGACGCTGTCTTTTCTCCTGCCGAGAAAATCCAGCTCCAATTTTTCCAGTCACCCTTGCGGGTTACTGGGAGATCGAGTCCTGAGAACGAGATACAAGACCTCCTTCATTCTAAAACCAAGGTACAGAGCAGATTAGACCCTTGGAGAATTCTTGATTCAGATTCTTGGCAAAACTAACTTGACTTAAACTGCAACTCCCTTACTCCTTCCCACGTACTAGGCTTAGGTTCGGTACACTGGGGTAGGCGTATTTAGAAGCACCAGTTGAGCACGTTTAGTCAACTTTTATCATTGTATGTAATTGTATATATTTTATCCGTTTTAAGTATCATAAGGCTCAGAAACCATATCAATGTTTTTACAGTGTTATTTTATAACACTCCTTTTACTGTACGCGCTTTACTTTATGACAAGTATTGCAATTGTGGCCATTTCACTTCTCTTGCATGAGAAAGAAGACTGCTCAATAAATAACACCTTTTATTGAAAACGCCTGTCTCTCTATTTCTCTGCACTCTGGTGAAACTAAGTATGCATGATTGACTGAGTGAAATAGTTATCTATTGTTTTCACACATCTCTGGAGATATACTCCTTATTCTGGAGGGAGCAAAGTTGTCATGCTTATGCGGTTGTCAGAAGCTAATCCCTTCTTGTCTAATCAGGGAAGTTAACTCCTCCCTGTTCATTCGAGAAAGTTTCTAGTGACCTCTGAGCTAGCTGGCATACCCAATTAAGTCTAACATATTCAGTAGAGACCTAGTCGACCTCAGTCCTACGTCTAAACTGCTGTTTATGTTATTCTGATGCGCAGAGCCTATTGGGAATATAGGAACTACACTACAGTGTTTGTTGCTAACAAGAAGGTTGACATTCCAAGAAATTTACCTGACAGATGTGCAGAACGGTTAAGCCGACCTATTAAACCTGTGCTTTCAAGAAATTCACAAGTAGGAAATAGTAGAAGTTGTCTAATTAGAAATCTTTCAGGCTTGGTGCTTCCCAGACATAGACCTCTTTGCAACAGAAAAAAAATCACAAAATGTCCAAATTACAGTTTGATGGCATGGGAATCAAAATCTATGGGGAATGCCCCTTGGACCAGTTGCTCAGGAAGATATATGTATGCCTTTTCTCCGATTACCCTGATACCAACAGTGTTAATCAAGCTGAGATACTCCAGCGCCACAATGAATTTAATAGGCCAAGACAGTGGTCTTATTGAGAGCTACTTCAAGTGTCTGTCAAATCCCACAGGAAATTGTTGCACAAACACTCTGCTTTAGAGGATGCATACAATATGGACAGTTTAATTTATTATCAGAATGTATGAACATAGTTAGGGAAGCCAAACGCTTCTCTACCAGAGCATTCTAAGCATTCAAATGGAAGAGATTAGTTATATGGTGATTTGACAATAGCCGTGACCCTGTTTTCTACCAAGAAGAAGTTGTTATACCTTATTTGCTTCACTTGGCTAAGTTAAAGTTACAGAATTCTT
This sequence comes from Lissotriton vulgaris, assembly GCF_964263255.1. NCBI lineage: Eukaryota > Metazoa > Chordata > Amphibia > Caudata > Salamandridae > Lissotriton > Lissotriton vulgaris. The sequence goes on along the minus strand of NC_141693.1, from coordinate 305,510,311 downwards.
CCTTTAACATTCATCTTGCTGCTAATACAGCCTCTAGAAAGGAGACTACAAAGACATCTTTATTCAACCTACCAGTATTAGACTTCCCAGCGTGATTGAAGAAAACATTTTCTTCAATTATATATCCACTTCCCTTCTGGGAATTAAATCTATTTTTTTCTAAACTAATGTCCCTGCTGTTTGAGCCCGTACATAAGACCTCTTTGCAGCACCTTTCATGGAAGGTAGCTTTTTTTAGTAGCAATTACCTCTGCAGGACGGGACAGTGCAATTCAAGCTCTTTCAGCAGTGGCTCCATACATAGTGTTCCTTAGCAAAAGAGTAGTGGCTCAGAACACATCCCTCTTTTGTTCCCTAAAGAGGCATCAGATTTTCATATAAATCGGCTATCCTGTTGGCTTTATTTTTCAGTGATCCAATTTCTCCTGCAGAAAGTTCCTACATTCTTTGGAGGATAAAATAGTCCTTCAAATGTATTTAGATAAAATAAAGGATGTACGCAAAACAGAACAGTTATTTGTTACATATGGTTCGCCCTGGGCTGATAAGGCTTCTTCCAAGCAATCTATATCTAGATGGATAGTTTCTTGCTTCTCTAACTGTTGCCATTTACCTAACAATCTTGTCCGTGGGAAGCCCAGGCTCATTCTACATGAAGCAGAGCGGCATCTGCTGCTTGGCTAAGAAATGTACCTCTGACAGAAGTAGGTAGAGCAATTACCTGGAACTCAATGCACACTTTCACCAAATACTACTGTTCGAATTAAGGCTCAAGAACTCGCTAGATAATAGATCAGGCAGCTTTAAGGAATTTGTTTGGCTACTCTGTGGGTATCTTTGACAATGTGACCTGACATGCACCTTTTCCCTGAATTGTTCCCTGCCAGAGATGGAACTTAAAAGGTTATTTAGGGTACTGTTGCACATATCTTCATCTAAGTGCCGCAATTTTTAGGTCGAGGACCTAAAGGCTGCGCTTGCACAGTCTTTGATCGGAGATTTAATGTTTTTGAGTACGGGGCTTGAACCCGCATCTCTCCTCCATCTCTCCTCCATTGGCTGGCTTCCTAAACGGAGGCCAGCCATTGGAGGAGAGGGACGTCACTCCAATCAAGCCCCGTCTCTTTCGGATTCGGCAGCGTGTTTTTGGAGTTCTTTCCACCTGTGACATCATCCGTCACTCAGAAGCCAAGAACATGCCCCAAATCCGAAAATTTTCGGATGTTTGCTGCCACCATTTGCAGCCTGCCCCACGGACTCTGGGTCCACAACGTTTGTTTTTCCCGCCTGGATCCAAGTGTGCGCCGTGTACCCCTGCCGTACTTCCCTGCGTCTGGTACGCTTCTCGTATGCTTCTCATGCTAAAGTTTTGAACTGACCCACACGCGGCGTACTTTCATCTGGCTGCATCGTACCCCTGGCGGTGGCGCAGGCAGCTGCGTCAGGAGCTTTGTGGCGCCGCTTCCCGTGACTTACACAGCTTGGCCGGTGGCCGCTGAGCGCTGCGGGGAAGGGCCCCAGCCTGCGCTGACACTTTTCCCCTTCCATCATGCAGGCCACCGTGGAGCAGCTGAGGGCTCCGGACAAGGAGGCGTCCGCCAGCAGCCGCATCCCGAGACTGGTGCTGCGCCCCTATCTGCCTCGACAGAAGGCCTCCCCCTACTCCGAGTCTCCCTACTCCGAGGAGGAGAGCAAGGACTTCCAGTCTGGCCATGGGAGCTCGATTAGGACCATCAGCAGCAACAGCAACAGCTTCTGCTCAGGTACGGAGAGCTCGAATTATAGCGCCTGCGGGCTGTATTGTAATGCGTGACAAACAGGCACTGCCCACTCCAGCTGCACACTGCATTTCATCATACAAGAAAACGGCTTCTGTTCAGCAACATGAAGGCACACAACACCCCACAGTGCCACATCGCAGCAGAAACAGATATGATGGGCACTACCTCCCCCCGCCTCCCACGGGCACTACCTCCCCCTGCAACCCCCGCCCCTCCTCGCACCATCACCACTACTCTATGTAGCGGCGCGTGAGAACACGGTGGCCCCCCAAGGACGTACAGTCCTTCTCTTACACAACACGTCATTGTGTAGAAACAGTTTATGGTCTCACCAGAGTCAGCCCAGCCTTGAGTTAATAACACAATCAAATGTATTACATCCGGTATTACGCAGATGTTGGCAAGTCCGCAAATTCGGAGAGAGGCCCTGGCTTGGCTCTGACAGCGCCATCACTAGAGTCGCTAGTTTACGAGAGTAAATTAATCAGCAACGTCATGTAAACTTATGATAGAGATTCACCCAGATAAAAAATTGATTATTTATTGAAACCTTGTATTATATTTCACTTCAATACTTTAGACTTCATTCACATCTGTTAAAAGCAATGCTTTGAAAACAACCTTTCCCAACTCCAATGTCTTGGCAACACGCCCACGGGTTACCCAAGAGATGTCAGTTTGTCAAGTGTTCTGTATAAATCACCAAAATTGTCGTTGTATACGGAGCAGCATTATCCTCATTGAACGATACCAGGGGGTCTGAGATTTGTCAGTCAAATTAAGGCACAGCGATTTGAGTAGGATCACACAAATTAGTAACGTGGGTACTCAGGATTTTAGCTCAGGTTCCCGAATTATACATTATACAACTGAACATCTGGATGAATATCTCATTTCCTTCCCACTTACCACTAAACACTCATGATTTCAGTTGAATTATTTCATGACCCAGGTTAGTGCAGTGCGCATCATAGTACATTAAGTCTGAAATGGTATTTGTGAAAAATGTCACATATCTTTCTTGGGGAAAAAAGTAGAAAGTTAATCTAAGGGAAGGCACGAGACTAGTTCCATATTCGTTTCACTGCTTTCCTTCTTAACCAACAAACAGTGAAGAGGGAGAGGGTCGACGATGCAGTTTGTGGATTAGCAAACCACAGGACTTCCTGCAGAGTTTGACCTCATGTGAAATCGGGGCTCAGCCTGCGAACCGCCTGTACTGTCCGCTGCGTACTCCTGAGTCCCTGCGTTGCAAGCAGAATGCCCCGTACCGCGATATGCGTGAGCATTGGTAGGGCCTTTGTTTTTCCCGTTCAAAGCGCACCACAGCGCTACGAAGCGCACAGCCTGCTCCAACCGGGCCAAAAGTAGCTAAAACCCTGCATCCCGTGTTGTTGACACACTAAAGAAGTCGCTGACACGCTGCATCAATTGTTTTTGGGACTTAAGGACGCATTGGAAACCTGCACTTCGGGCATTCCAACAGGAACACTATTATTGCAAAAGTATAGGGGCCCGCCTTTCAACGTCCAACATTGTGACGCCCTTTCCGCCACACTGGACGTCTGCGGGCCTCTCTCTTGGCCTTTTATGACAGGGCCGTGTTTCAGCGTTGTCTTCAGCTTTGTACATTTTTAGATCTTTTGAGTTTATTTTTCAGCTTTCCACGTAGACGGAAGAAGTAAGCACAGGCTTTTTAAGCCTGGGCACAGGCCTCCCATTTTCCAAGAGCCCACTCCCAACCTCCCACCACCGATAAAGTGATCTCTGGTTCTTCCCCCTTCTCTTTAGCTCAACCTCTTTCTGCGTACCTCTACCCCTGACTCTCGCTCTTTCTACCTATCCTTACTTTACCTCACCACTCTCTCTCCTTTGCCTCTGCGCCTCTATCATTTTCTTCCAAACCCCCTACGTATGTATCTCCCCCTTTCCACACCTCTTTCTCCGCCATCTTCCTCTACCTACCCTCACTAATGTTTACTTACCCCTGTCTACCGCCACTAACTTACTCTTCACATCATCTCCCTCTACCTTGGCTCTCTCATCTTTCTACCTCTCGATATTTTATTACCTTATCCCTCTATCTCACAATAAATAAATTGCAGCTCTTCTCTATCTACCTTTGAGTGTCCCCTCTCTGTACCTCCCTCTAGCCCCCATCTCTGCCTCACCGACCTGTGTCTTACTCCTCTGTCCTTAGGTTGCCTCAGGTCTTCTAACTCACGCCCACTATATCTTGATGTACCCACTCCCATCTCGCCTCTGGCTTTCTCACATCTCTTCAGCACCCTTCACCTCTCGCAGGTACACTTCTATGTACCTGACCTCTGTCGCTCACTATAATGACCTTACTGTGTCACTGTTCTCTTTGCACCTCACTGCACTGTTCCCATCTCACTGCCTCACATCTCTCTCAACCTCATCTTTTCCTTTAACTTGCCTCTTTTCATCTCACTTTACCTCACCTCTCCCCATCCTTCTAGTCCCACTCTTTTACTCCCCACCCCACCCCCTTCCTCTCTTCCTCACGTCACTCACTCTTATCTGTGTACCCCACCTCTCTCATCTCTCAATTTACCTAACATTTTTCGCAGCCTAACCTCTCCACCTCCCTTCTTTCTCCTCGTTGGTTCCTCCTAACTCGCCTCGCACTACCTTCCTCATCTGTTGCTACCTCTTTCTCTACAGCAACCCTTTATTCAGTAGAGGGACGCTTTACATTATTAAAAATTAAATATTATTTTGCTTCTCTTGGCTCCTCTTACGAACAGTGAAACAAACTCGGCAGTGATTTTAAGACTGTCCACTGGTTTAGGAAACATAAATAAAAGTTGCTTGTGTGGTGTCCAATGTTGCCTTTGTGGTCTTCAACTGAGACTCCTTACCATCTAACTACACCCTTCGTCGTGTGACGTCACCAGCAGTTATGAGGGTGTTTCAAGTCAGAAGGAACATGGCTTTCAAATGTTTAATATCCATGTGTAGGTGGCTCTATGTGAATGACTGTGTGTGTGGCTCTGTATGTGTGTGTGGGTAGCTTTGTGTGTGTGGCTCTGTGTGGGTGTAAATGCAATAGGTCATGCATTTGAGAGCGATTAAGCTATTGGCATTGTAAATGACAATGCCATTTATTTAACGATTAAGCTATTGGCAATGTTGATGACAATGCCATTTAGTTATGATTTAAAAAAAAAAAGTCATGAGCATTGCCAATAGCTCTACCTTTAATAATGCCGAGACCATTGCATTGTAAATGCTTGTTTAATTGGGCATATTTCCATCTCAGAAAAAATGCTGCAAAAGCCGTACTGTGTTTATATTGGAGGAGGTGCCACCATGCTCATCAACAATGCGGTGTCTAAATCTAACAACTTTATATTGTAATACATATTTATAAATTATGTATTTCTTGGCAGAAGCAGGAATATTCTATGTTTATCCATTCAGTGAGGAGTGTCTCTTTGCAGCACTAGGATTACAAGTAACTGTTTCTTCTCTGCCATTCTCGAAATTGAACCTCCAGATCCGTACCACCTTTTGGTATCATAGTAGAGAGGAATGTAGCACTGCACATTAGGGTGGACTTTAGGCTGCTGTAGGGTTCAGTAATGATTTGCAGTGACAGCTGATCATCAGCTTCTGTTTTCACTTTGTGGAAGAAAGCTAATGATTCTTAGGTAATGTATGAAAGTTGGGATATTGGTGGGTGAGAAATAATGTGCGTGAAATGAATTCACTCAGTGAACAAGAAAAGCACAATTTTGGGCTTCTGCACACAGATGTACTAATTCTTAAAAGAATGAGATCAAATTAGCCACACATACTGTGCATTCTCTGAGGGTTGTTGATGTGTGGCAAGTACCCATGGCATTGCTGGTGTTTTGAGGTCCTCTTTTGAATTCCTGCCGCAGTAAAAGGACATACTAGTATTATGTGCCAAAACAAACTAGTGGTGTCTACTAAACAGTGAAAGTTTGGAACTTAATTTCAACCAGATGTGTTTCACATGTTGTTAGAACTGTTTTGGTTAACTTTGTTGTCATGTAAGTAGAAGAAAGCAATGCTCTCACTTAGTGCATTTCAGAGTCTAAGAACGAAAATGTCATTTTAGAAAACAGTGCGTTTCACAAGATACAACACTACATAGCGCAAACGTTTGACAGCATACATGTGATTGTAGAGGTCTTTCTTGAAGCCCTCCCTCTTGTGGAATGATGCATTTTCTAATAGATATGAAAATGATATACTTGGTTGACACTTGAAAGAGACACATTGCGAAAGAGTGCACTTGTGCTGCAGGTTGCGACTTGTGACCATGCAAAAAGTCGTTGCAGAGCACACACCAGTGTACACACCCATAGATAGCCCTTCTTTAATCCCCAGGCAAATAAGGAATAAGGAGGCCTCCGCATGATCCCTTGCACAGCACCAGAAAGGAAAGGCAAGCTCTTCCCACAGAGCTGATGGGAGGGTGTGAGACCGAGTAGTCCCAGCAAATCATCTATTCGAGCTCAAGAACGTAGCAAGTCTTTGCCACCTGTGCACACAGCATGTCAACTGGCTGTCGCTTAGACTGGTTCTTGGCTTCCTGGTTGTGGTATTTAGAAACAAGTTGAACTTTGCATGGTGTGAACTGGCCAGCTGCAGCATTCACCCCTTCCCAGGCAGCTCCCAGTCAGGCTCCCACAGCAGGTCTGTACTGCTGACCTCACCAAGCACTGGTAAATTAGCAGTAGTGGGCACCCAGCCTCCGCCAATGCAGCCACCGAAGTGGAGCAAAGGGGAAATGGTTAGAGAGAGGATACCTTGCTAGCGGCTGGCTATACACACATAACCTGAGGCCTCAGGTGTCAAGGGAGGCTCACTGCCTGGGAGACTCGGTTTGGAGGAGGGTGGCAGAGAGCATAACGAAAAGAAAAGTCGGAATGGGAATTGCTATCAGGAGAGTGGCGAAGAAGAGTGGTGAGGAGGAAGGATTGGGATGGGGCGTGGTGGAAATGGGATTAAAGTGACAGTCGACCTACAAGAAGAGATTCCATCTTGCAAGATGTTCAGGAGGTTATCTTGGGTTCAGGTCGTCCTTGTGTAGACATAGAAAACAGTATTGCAGCAGAGCATGTATACACCTTGAGCCATAGAACGGACTCCTTTTTTTAGGTCGAGCCTAGCGTCGGCGCACATGCCCTGCACGCTCTGCGAGGCATGCAGTAGTTGAGTATGCTGTGTAAGCCTTGCCCACTCTCCGCCCATACTTTTCATTGGCTGCTGTCATTGTCCTTGGTAAATGCTGGCTTCCGATTCATTATGAGGCTTGTTAGTTCCTCCTTGTTACCGCCCTGTCTCCATTTGGTACTACCCATGAGGACTCAATATTTTACTGAGCTTTCATTACCAGCTCCGAGAACTATTTACTTCATTAATGGACACAGCACCCACGGGGTGCCCTCTTCAGTAACGGTGGACGCTTTCTAACCTAATTTGCATTTTGTTTTCAGTTTTTTTTTTTATTTCAAACTTTAATACGGAGCTTGGCGCCTGCTTCAGGGACACCGCGCTCAGTTTATTATTATTATTTTTTATTTACTACCAAGCGCTGCTCCTGCTTCAGGGAGACTGCGCTCGGTTTTTTATTTGTAATCTTAGCTGTCTCTTGTCAAACCTGAAACTCTCAATATGTCCTCTGTAGGCACGAGCCGCTCCTCCTGTGGCGGCGGGCCAAGGATTGGGGGTGGCGGTGCACGGGCAGGGATGGATGAGAGGAATCAGTGTTTGTCAGCCTTATGGAAGATAAGCACCAGGACTGCGGTCTGTACTGTGTGAACCGGCATAATGAAAGAAAATCAATAAACATGAGAGCCGAGGATGGGGGTATGGGAGGGGGCGAACCGCCCCCGCCATCACCCTCCACTTATTTATTTATTTTTTTATTTATTTATAATTACATTTGTTAAGCGCGTAGCTACCCGGAGGTTTCCCGGCGCTAAGGCAGACTAAACGGTAAGAGAAAGTGGGAAAAATAATAGACCATAGAGTTAAGTGTTGAAAAGCCAGGTTTTAATTCCCTTACGGAAAGTGAGGAAGCAGAATTCGGAGCGCAACAGTTGAGGTAGGGCGTTCCATAAGGAAGGGGCCAGCAGGGAAAACGAGCGTCCACCCATTTTGGCTCTGTTGATGCGTGGAATCATGAACTTATTCTGCGTGGAAGACCTGAGTGTCCGGGGGGGAATATATTGCTGCACTAGGGCAGACAGATAGTGAGGGGCCTTACCAGTCATGATTTTATGCATATAGCAGAGTGCTTTAAACTTAACTCTGTTCTCAATGCGCAACCAGTGCAATTTCCGCATATGGAGAGTAACCGAGGATCTAGCAGGAAGGTGACAGATAAGGCGAACTGCCATATTCTGCACCACCTGGTACTTCCTGGTAACCTCCTTGGCGGCTTGACATGACAGGAAGAGCCCTGGGACCGGGCGGGTGGGGCATGCGTACTTAAGATCAGGCAACCTGGCTAATATGTAAGCGTCACCCAAATCTACGCTTCATAATAGGTGAAAAGGTTGTTTGTGACGCATTGGGTTTTAGGTGTACTAGAGCAAGAAAAAAATACGTTCAAAGATTCAATTGTACGTTTGCTTTCCGGACCGCACAGGTCTGTTTAAGAAGCACATCTGTTGAAGATACTACATGGTAGTGGTCCTGAAAGCTACCTTTCAGCCCCCCTTCTGTTTTAGTGCATTAAATGCATTTCTAGCCTATAATCTAATGGGTTTATGAAAAGTGGATGCGCATTTTAGCAAATAGAGGCCTTGCAGCCTAAAATTGCTATCTTAACGCCCTGGTGGGAATGCTCGGCCTTTCATTCTTCCAAGCTGGATACATTACGTATTACATTATGTAAATGACAAAAAACTATGTTGTTGCTATCGGAAAGATCTTTAGATAGTCCAGACGACCCGTCCTGCACATGAGGTGAATGCTTTAAAATGTTGTGTCCCAGTGTTGCATGCAGGTCGAGACCAACAGAATTTTTTGACTAACAACAAGTGTAACAAGCACTGGCAATGCTATTGGGTTTCACATTTGTAACCTATAGACTTTTTCTGATAGATACATCTTCCGTGTGGATTCCTCACCTTGTGAATATCCCCCTGTGTCAGCAACATTCGGAAATTCTTTTGTAGCTTTGCGCCGACGTGGACCCGGACGTTATAGAGGCTTTCTACAAATCAAGGTGTAGGGAGGAGGAATATGTGTCTAGTCTGTTCCCCGGGTAATCTTATTTATCAAAGGTGGACATAGACACTTGTAACTGCGTTACGCACAGTAGTGTAGATAACCCTCATAAACGCTATGTATTGAGGTGATGCGGTTTATGTTGATTCTCCGCCCCACATAGACGTTATGGCATTTATCATTGGGTCATCACTTGTGCTGTATGCCTGCCTCAAGCCTGAGGTCAACTCTGGAGTAACGCAGCAGTGTCCAGAGAAAAAGGTGAAGCCACAATGAAGGATTACTATATTAAGAAACACACCTACTTCAAAAAGATCAATTTATTATAAAGCTGATGTGGTGTGTTGTTAAAATTCATATGGGTATACTCTTGGACCAAGTTACTGGGGCCTAGTATATCACTTCAAAAAACAAACTGCCAACATGTTTCTGCTCCTTTTGGCCCAGCCGGGTCTATGGAGCATTCGTCAGGACACACATAAAGATTAAAATTATACTCACACCCTTTTTGTGTGGTATCTTAGTGGATTAATTGCTCTCACTGTTGTATAGTATTGGAGGTTCTATTAAACCTCATAAATGTGTAGTTGCGTATCCACGGGGGAAAAGGACATCTGTGTCCCAGGCCGCATTCAATGGCGAAGTCCGCATCTGGTGCTGGCGCTGCCCCCGGATCATGAGGCACGGCATCGCTCGCGACTCCGCTGACGTCACCGACGCCTATAATAGGCCCACGCCGGCGTGATGACATCAGTTCTAGTCTCTTTGTCTTCACTTTCTTTCGACATGTCCTTGAAGAAGACCGGGTTTAAGGCCTGCGGAGAATGTAATAAGATAATGTCCATCACAGATCCACATGAATGCTGTTTGTGGTGTCTGAGCTCCGACCACGACGTCGAGGACTGCCAGTCCTGCAGGAAGATGACTCCAAAGGCCCTCCGGGAAAGAGAAGCAAAACTTCTGGTTGCCAAGTTTAAAGAAGGGAAAGAAAAAAAGAAATCAAGATCGCGGACTCGACGCTCAAATTCAAGGTCTCGCTTGAGGTCGCGATCGGATTCGTCCTCAGCCCATGCTTCATGGTCTTCGAGGAAGAAGCATAAAAAGAGAACCCATGAATCCCGTCATCGATTGAGAAAGGAGTCGGGTTCCAAGCTGAAGTCGCAGGTGAAGCTTGTCGAGAAGGTGGTGGTTTCTTCGGCTTCGGAGGAACAGGATGCCGAGGCTGAGGCGTCGCATGTGAATTCACCGAGTTCGCCGAAGCAGAAAGCTGTTCCATCTCCGGACCCATCCCATCCTTCAGGTTGGGAGGATGAAGGTGAGGAGGAGGTGGTTGGAGAGGGAGAGGCTCCGTTGCCCGAAGGTCTGTCGACTCCGGTGCACCAGCCTGAAGAGGAGGTCGACACCGCTTCGACTCCGCGCCCTCGAGATCCGCCTGGGGGTTCGTATCCAGCCTTCCCAGGTCAAGGTCAGGATCCTTCGCATTTCCTGAATGCGATGTTCGGAATTTATTCAAGGGCTATGTATCCCTCTGGGGCTCCTGCTGGTCCCATGGGTCCGATGGCATATGGTCTGGGTGTTCCTCAATCCTATGCACCTGCGCCCTTTATGCCCTTTATGCCGGCTCCGACGCCTCATTGGCATTATCCGAATTCGGCGAGGCCTTCGACTCCGAAGCCTTCGACGCCAAGGTCGGCGTCTCCAATTCCGTTGACGCCAGTCCATTCAACTTTGAAGCCGAACCCTGAACGACGTCTTGGATCTCTTCTTCGTCCGACGTCGGGTTCGACGCCGGCTCCGGCTCTGTCGGAGTCGATTGCGAATCCGTCGGCTTCGAATGTGAAGCAAAGATCAAGGCGTGAGGCCCAGAGGTTGATGGAGGAGGAAGGATATCGTGAGGAAAATCTGGAGGAAGGCGAACTACAGGATTCTGAGGATCCTTTTGAGGACCTTTCTGTGGCTAGTGGCCTGGAACTGTCACCTGATTGGGACCTTGCTTCGGTTTCTGATGAACCCTCAAGGGATGTGACGCCTTATCATGTAGTGATAAAGAAGGCTGCGGGCTTGTTGAACATTGCTCTACCAACTGCAGAATTTAAAACTAATCTGCTCACGGAGGTCCTTCATTCTCCTTCTTCAGTGACTGAACCGTTGCTGCCTTTTAATGATGCCTTAAAGGATCCAATTTTGGAGATTTGGAAAAAACCTGTATCGGCTCCTGCTGTATCTAGGGCTGTAGCTAGGAGGTATAGGACAGCTCCTGAAGACCCGGAGTTTTTAACCTCTCATCCTCTACCAGAGAGTTTAGTGATGCACGCTGCATGTTCCAAAAGATCTACGGGTGCATTTCCGCAGGTCCCAGCGGAAAAGGAGTCGAGAAAGCAGGATCAGGCTGCTAAGAAGGTTTTCTCTTCTGCCAGTATGGCTTTGAAATCCACGAATGCTACCTGCTTGATGGGGCGTTATATCCACGCTCTTATGGACACTGTGAAGCAGTTGGTGCCCAAGGTGCCTGAGGAGAGTAGGAAAGACTTCCAAGAGGTAATCTCTGATACTCAAGCTGCAGCAAGGCAGGTTATTCAAAGTGGATTGGACAAGGCAGACTCTGTGGCTAGGGTCATGGGTTCTTCCGTAGCCACAAGAAGAGCTGCATGGCTGAAGTCAAGTGAGTTTTCCACAGATGTCCAGGGGGCATTGATGGATCTTCCATTTGACGGGTCTGGATTGTTTGGGAAAAAAGCGGACACTGCCATGGAACACTTTAAAGACAGCAGGGCGACTGCAAAGTCGTTGGGCCTTCAGACCAGGGGCACTTTTGGTAGACGTTCAAGAGGATTTAGCAGATCTTCTTTTCGAGCCTATAAGTCAACCCAGCAGCAGCCGCAGCAGCAGCAAAACACGTTGTATAGATCTTATAGAGGCAAGCAGAGGTCCCGGGCTCGGGCCGTAATGCTTCCTCTTCTTCCTCCTCTTCCCGTTCCCAGCCCCCAGCCTCCGCAGCAAAGCAGCCCTAGATCTGCCATTCTGGTTCATGGGGGCCCAGTGGGGGGCCGGCTTACCCATTTTCTTCAAGATTGGGAATTGATAACATCGGATCTTTGGGTTCTCAATCTTGTAGAGAATGGGTATGCTCTTCCCTTTCGGGAGTTTCCCCCAAATTATCCTCCTTGCCAGGGTTATTGTTCGGAGGACCACCTGCTTCTCCTGCAGGAAGAAGTCCTGGCACTGTTTCGAAAAGGTGCGATAGAGGTGGTTCCGGAGCAGGAGAGGGGTCAGGGATGCTGCTCCCGGTATATCCTGATCCCCAAGAAGGATGGCAGGCTTCGGCCGATTCTGGATCTCAGGATCTTGAACCTTTACCTGAAACAGGAGAAGTTCAAGATGCTCACCCTTGCTCAGGTTCTTCAAGCGCTGCTGGAAGAAGACTGGATGGTGTCGCTCGACTTGCAGGATGCGTATTTTCATATCCCAATCCTGAAGTTGCACAGAAAGTATCTCCGTTTCACGGTTGGGTCGCAACACTACCAGTTTGCTGTCCTTCCGTTTGGTCTTACTACTGCGCCTCGAGTCTTCACCAAGGTGATGGCTGTGGTGGCAGCACATCTCAGAAGGTTAGGGATACCTGTATTCCCGTATCTGGACTATTGGCTGATCAAAGCGGAATCTCCGGAGATAGTGCTCCATCATCTTCAAGTGACAACTCAGTTGTTGCACAGGTTGGGTTTTTCGATAAATGTACCCAAGTCTCACCTGGTGCCCTCCCAGCACAACCTGTTCATAGGTGCGGTACTGGACACTATTGTATGTCACGCATTCCCTCCTCCTCAAAGGATTCGCGACATACAGGAAATGATTCCTTTATTCTTCAATGGAGCGGTTGTTCCAGTCCTGAAGGTCTTACGTCTGCTCGGTCTGATGGCTTCTTGCATTCTGTTGGTCAACCATGCACGCTGGCACATGAGGGCACTCCAGTGGTGCCTCCGCAGGCAGTGGTATCAGCACAACGGAGATCTCAGGGAGTCAGTGAGGATCTCCAGAGAAACTGCAGCGGATCTATCTTGGTGGAGCGTATAAGGCAACCTGTCTCAAGGGAAACCTTTTCAGCTGCCTCCTCCGGTGGCCACGGTGATAACGGATGCATCCACTCTAGGGTGGGGTGCTCATCTGGGGGACCTGTGGGTCAAGGGTCTTTGGTCTCCAGAGGAAAGGTTGCTTCACATCAACCTGCTAGAATTACGGGCGATACGTCTGGCGCTCAAGGCTTTCCTCCCTTCCCTTCGCGGGCAGTCTGTTCAGGTCCTGACGGACAACACGACTGCGATGTGGTACATCAACAAGCAGGGAGGAGTGGGGTCGCAGTGTCTCTGCAGAGAGGCTCTGCGTCTTTGGTCCTGGGTTCAGGACCATCGGATTTGTCTGATGGCAAATCATCTGGCCGGAGTTCAGAACGTTTGTGCAGACAGTCTCAGTCGACAGTTCTCTGCCGACCACGAGTGGAGGCTTCACCCGGAGGTTGTTCACGACATCTTTCGGATGAGGGGGACTCCGCGGGTGGACCGGTTCGCCACTTGCGAGAATGCTCACTGCCTGCCATTCTGCAGTCTCCAGTATCCGATGCAGGGAGCCTTGGGGGACGCGTTTCAGTTGAGTTGGGACTCGCAACTCCTTTACACGTTTCCTCCCATACCCTTGTTTCCTCGGGTTCTGAGGAAAATTTGCCAAGACCGGGCCCAAGTCATATTGATCGCCCCGGATTGGCCGAGAAGGGTGTGGTACTCAGACCTTCTCCACCTCTCCTCTCACCCGCCGCTCCGTCTCCCTCACAGGGCAGATCTCCTCTCCCAGATGGAGGGGCAGGTTCTACACCCCCACCTCCAGACCTTACACCTTCATGCCTGGAGATTGAACGGGGCAACCTGAGTTCTTTTTCTCTCCCGCCTGACGTGGTGGATGTCATCTTGTCAGCCAGGCGTGACTCCACTAAGTCCATTTATTCTTATAGGTGGTCTAGATTTGTCACTTGGTGTGGAGAGAAGTCTATAGATCCTTTGAGAGCCCATTTATCTGATGTTCTTCAGTTTGCTCTTTCTCTGGCGCAACAGGGGCTTGCTGTTGCCACAGCGAAGGGCTATCTTTCTGCGCTGTCGGCATTTCTCTGCATGCCTGACCAGCCGTCTCTTTTTAAGTCTCCTGTTGTTCTTAGGTTTTTGAAGGGCCTCACCAATAAGTTCCCTCCTACTCCTTTCATTGTGCCTCAGTGGGACTTAAATCTTGTCTTGACCTTTTTGATGGGTGCTCCCTTTGAGCCTCTTCACAAATGTCCTATGAGGCTTTTGACCCTCAAGACAGTTTTCCTCGTTGCAATAACCTCGGCAAGGAGGGTTAGTGAGCTTCAAGCTCTTAGTTCCAAGCCCCCTTTCTTGACCATTCATGCTGATCGAATGGTTCTTAGGACCAGGGCTGCTTTTCTGCCTTAGGTGGTAACTCCTTTCCACCTTTGTCAATCTGTTACCCTCCCTACCTTTTATCCTCCCCCACACCCTTCTAAGGAGGAGGAGAGGTTGCACCGTCTGGACCCCAAGAGGGCGATGTCCTTTTACTTGGACAGATCTAAAGACTGTCGGTTGGATGACCAGCTCTTCATTGGCTTTGCTGGCTGCAAGAAAGGAAGAGCGGTCCATAAAAGAACTTTATGAAGATGGATTGTCCTCTGTATAAAGATCTGCTACTCTTTGGCCGGTAAGGAACCTCCAGAGGGTATAAGGGCTCATTCTACAAGTGCTAAGTCGTCAACCTCTGCATTGGCTAGAGGTGTACCTGTGGAGGGTATTTGTAGGGCGGCAACTTGGTCTTCCCTTCACACTTTCGCAAAGCATTACTGCTTGGATTCTGAGGTGAGGACGGACGGCCACTTTGCGCGCTCTGTCCTTCAGGATTTCCTGGTTTAGAAGAGTGGACACCCTCCTCCGGGAGTGGGGACTGCTGTGGAACTCTATTCACAAGGTGAGGAATCCACATGGCAGATGTATCTATCAGAAGAACAAGTTACTTACCTTCGGTAACGCTTTTTCTGGTAGATACAATATCTGCCTGTGGAGTCCTCACTGACCCATCCGCCTCCCCGTTGTCCACTCTTCTATGCCAGTGTTTCTATTATGTATTTATTTTATTGTCAAATGTTTTATTGCATTTGCTTCACACTGTGTGTGTTACCTTGATATTGGTACTGCGAATACTGTGTTTATGTCTACTGTCATTGGTCCGTCCGTGTGCCTCGAAGGCACGGAAAAAAGGCCGGAACTGATGTCATCACGCCGGCGTGGGCCTATTATAGGCGTCGGTGACATCAGCGGAGTCGCGAGTGATGCCGTGCCTCTTTGACGTCTGGGTCCACGTCGGCGCGAAGCTACAAAAGAATTTCCGAATGTTGCTGACGCAGGGGGATATTCACAAGGTGAGGAATCCACAGGCAGATATTGTATCTACCAGAAAAAGCGTTACCGAAGGTAAGTAACTTGCTCTTCAATGCTTTTATGTGATGCTGCACATTATCTGTTAAAAAGCAATGCGCTGACACTGTGCAGCTCTGGCAAAAAACCAAACACATGACCCGACAGGTATGCGTTATGATGCTACTGCTGCTGAATCATTCAATAGGCACATGCATGCATGTGGGTCATCATCCACACATGCGCTTATTGATTAGCGTAGATGCCATTTTATTTATTTTTTGATTTACTGATCCAGAATGGCACCTCCCCTTCTTGTATGCAAGACCTTAAAGGCTGTGATTTGGACTGCAAAATCCACCAGCATACAGGGAAATTTAGTAATTCGACCGTACTAAGTACCCCAGGTTTTAGGAAACCTTGTTACGTGTTTTTTTGTGAAATGTCGTGTCTGCCAGTTATTGGCCTCTTGGTGTTTAGGATTGTATATGTTATATTAGTCGTTTTGTGATGTGTCTCCGTTTCCAGTATCTCCCTCTGCCACAGTTCATGTTTCCCATCTCTGTCATCCCTGTCCATAGTGCCCATATCGGCCACACTCACCAGCCCTCATGCAGCAATATACATGTCACATAAATAAGCAGACAAGACAACTTTTGATGGGAAAAATTGCTGCAGGTTTATTAGAATACCAACTATGCCAACATGGTGGGTTATCTTACAGATGATGCAAAGGCAAGCTGCCCCTCGCGGCCTACCACCTGTTGGGCCAACTTGCATCGTGGCCTTAGCCAATCAGTGCTTAGCGGTTGTGGTGAGGGGATAGCTCCTACCACATCTGGTGAACCATTGGTCCACCCTCTTGCTCACCCCCCCCCCCGCCCCCCGGAGCGTTCACGCGACCCCCGGTTGTACAGGTTTCCAACCGCCCGTAGGATAGACAGGGCGCCGTCGTACCCCAGGGTCCACTGCACAGACTTCCTGGGGATATTAGGCCTCAGTACCCTTTGTGCTCCTGAAGAGGGTACCTCTGAGTACCTTTCCACCTCTGGATCGTCCTGTAACTCCACCTGCAACACAAATAAAGAGGATTAGGGGAACCTCACCCCCCAGCCCCCCCCAGAACGCCGGCTAGGCGGTAGGGAGGGAAACTGCGTCAGGGTGAAGACAAAAGAGACCGCCAGGTTGGAGGGGGAGGCATATATACCTCCGCCCTACCCCCACCCAGGCCGGAAATGGCGCTCCTGACCCAGAGGGGTCCCTGGACACTAGGCTGTCCAGTGTGCCATCTTGTGGCTCTAAGGGGGCCGCCCTCTAATGAGGGTCCCCTGCGGGGACGTGTCGGTCAGCCCACATAGTGCCAATATCGGCCACACTCAACAGCCCTCATGCAGCAATACACATGTCGCATAAATAAGCAGACAAGCAACTTTTGATGGGAAAAATTGCTGCAGGTTTATTAGCATACCAACTATGCCAACATGGTGGGTTATCTTACAGACGATCCAAAGGCAAGCTGCCCCTCGCGGCCTACCACCTGATGGATCAACTTGCATCGTGGCCTTAGCCAATCGGTGCTTAGCGGTTGTGGTGAGGGGATAGCTCCTCTCACATCTGGTAAACCATTGGTCCACCATCTTGCTCCCCCCCCCCTCCCCCCCCCTCCCACCGGAGCGTTCAAGCGACCCCCGGTTGTACAGGTTTCCAACCGCCCGTAGGATAGTTGGGGCGCCGTCGTACCCCAGGGTCCACTGCACAGACTTCCTGGGGATATTAGGCCTCAGCACCCTTTGTGCTCCTGAAGAGGGTACCCCTGAGTACCTTTCCGCCTCTGGATCGTCCTGTAACTCCACCTGCAACACAAATAAAGAGGATTAGGGGAACCTTACTCCCCCCCCCACCCTGGGAACGCAGGCTAAGCGGTAGGGAGGGAAATTGCGTCAGGGTGAAGACAAAAGAGGCCGCCAGGTTGGAGGGGGAGGCATATATACCTCCGCCCTACCCCCACCCAGGCCGGAAATGATGCTCCTGACCCAGAGGGGCACCTGGACACGAGGCTGTCCAGTGTGCCATCTTGTGGCTCTAAGGGGGCCGCCCTCTTATGAGGGTCCCCTGCGGGGACGTGTCGGTCAGCCCACATAGTGCCAATATTGGCCACACTCACCAGCCCTCATGCAGCAATACACATATCACATAAATAAGTAGACAAGACAACTTTTGATGGGAAAAATTGCTGCAGGTTTATTAGCATACCAACTATGCCAACATGGTGGGTTATCTTACAGACGATCCAAAGGCAAGCCGCCCCTCGCGGCTTACCACCTGATGGACCAACTTGCATTGTGGCCTTAGCCAATCGGTGCTTAGCGCTTGTCGTGAGGGGATAGCTCCTCTCACAGCTGGTGAACCATTGGTCCACCCTCTTGCTCACCCCCCCTCCCCCCCCGGCCCCCGGAGCGTTCAAGCGACCCCCGGTTGTACAGGTTTCCAACCGCCTGTAGGATAGATGGGGCGCCGTCGTACCCCCGTGTCCACTGCACAGACTTCCTGGGGATATTAGGCCTCAGCACCCTTTGTGCTCCTGAAGAGGGTACCCCTGAGTACCTTTCCGCCGCTGGATTGTCCTGTAACTCCACCTGCAACACAAATAAAGAGGATTAGGGGAACCTTACCCCCCCCCCCCACCCTGAGAACGCAGGCTAAGCGGTAGGGAGGGAAACTGCGTCAGGGTGAAGACAAAAGAGGCCGCCAGGTTGGAGGGGGAGGCATATATACCTCCGCCCTACCCCCACCCATGCCGGAAATGACGCTCCTGACCCAGAGGGGCACCTGGACACGAGGCTGTCCAGTGTGCCATCTTGTGGCTCTAAGGGGGCCGCCCTCTTATGAGGGTCCCCTGCGGGGACGTGTCGGTCAGCCCACATAGTGCCAATATTGGCCACACTCACCAGCCCTCATGCAGCAATACACATATCACATAAATAAGCAGACAAGACAACTTTTGATGGGAAAAATTGCTGCAGGTTTATTAGCATACCAACTATGCCAACATGGTGGGTTATCTTACAGACGATCCAAAGGCAAGCCGCCCCTCGCGGCCTACCACCTGATGGACCAACTTGCATCGTGGCCTTAGCCAATCGGTGCTTAGCGGTTGTGGTGAGGGGATAGCCCCTCCCACATCCGGTAACCATTGGTCCACCCTCTTGCTCACACCCCCCACTACGAGGGGCGGAGCGTTCAAGCGACCCCCGGTTGTACAGGTTTCCAACCGCCCGTAGGATAGACGGGGCACCATCGCACCCCAGGGTCCACCGCACAGACTATCTGGGGATATTAGGCCTCAGCACCCTTTGTGCTCCTGAAGAGGGTACGCCTCTGGATTGTCCTGTAACCCACCAAGGCCGGCTCTCTTACTTACATCCCGCTACTTCCAGTGCCTCCCCTAGATCTAGGAGGAACAAATCCATGCCAACTCTGGAAAGATGTCCCCCATTATCCTCAAAACACCCTGTGGATTTGGCGTGCAGTAGCCCGTGTCTTATGAATCTAAATCCCATTTGCTCTGTAAATTTACGCGTTGCGCAGTTAACTCTCCTGCGCGCAGCCTCCATTGCTTGCCCAGATCGTGCTCCTTGCCACAATAGCTGTGGAGTGAACTTGGACCACCACAGTTCACATGTCCCTAACATGTTGCTTATTTTGCAAAGTGTGGCCTTCATGTTCTGAAGCAGTGTCCTTTTACCCAGGGCCGTCAGGTTCTTCCCCAGGTGTATATCTAACACGTCTGGGGGAGGGAGACTCTACCCAGTTCCTGCTGTAGCGTGCCCAACAACCCATTCCATCTCATGTCCGGGTATCCCAGCCAAGTTATTTCGGTGTTGGAAAAACCATGCCTCCACTTCCTGCTTTCCGCCCACTGTGCCAACCTGGAGACACCCGAGTGGCCCATCACCCAGACCTTTGATCCTGGCAAATAAAGAGATGTCATGTTGCAAAATGTTTGTTTAACAAAACAAAACACCACACTGCAAACCTTAATATACACCACACAACACACTGCTGTCAGTACCGTGAACCAGTTACTGCCAGCCAAATAACTTTAGTGGCTTCAGGCCATACCTAATTGCAAAATTAAATTCACTCAAAAACCCCACTTTGGCTAGTTGCCAGGAAACAGCTGTTGACAGATCTGATAGTTTGTGGGCTCATGGCCGAATTTATCTTTGGAAACAGTGGGATTCCCATCGCCCCACCTGTTTGATACCCTCTGCTGGCAAGCCTTCCTTAAACGCTGTAGTTGCTGCCCCCATGCAAAAAGAATGGCTGCGGAAACGTTTGCTAGGGTCATTCTTGCCAGACAGCGCCAGGCATGCGTGCATTGTGTGTCCCACCTGATACTTTGTGAGGGGCGTGCTGTCTGCGTGGAGAAAAAAGTAACCGTCCACTGCCGGGCGCAGGGCCAAGTAGGCGGCGACTAGACTGATTGGGCAATACCTCCCTTCTCCCAGGCTGTGCAGCCAAAACACCCTTCCTTCCCCGCGCTGATCCGTCTTTGACCTTCTTAACGTTACTTTGAGGGAATCCCCAGAGTGCAACACCTCCTGTATCTTCAGAGCCACCCAGACATGTCATTCTTTGCTCTGGCCATTAACTCACTAATCCTAAATGCCCCAAAGAAAGCCATGCTGAACGTGACAGCAAACAATGCTGCCTCAAAAGCCGAGTGAGTGGCCTTGTGCACCCAATCCAGCAAACCCTGCAGTGTCTCAAAGTCTATGGGTGATCTATTGTCCGGTGCCTTTGGTTCGCTCCTGGCCCACCCTTTTAAAGTTGCACTGATCACAAAGGATTTGGTTGGATCTGATTGGCCCCTTAGTCTAGCGGTGTGGCTAATTGCTGCCAGATGGCCTGAGATCCAGGAGTGACTCTTCCCATTGTCTTTTGCCCACAGAATGAATGACTGTACTCTTATTTCTAAGGAGGACCCGCCTACTTCCCATGCTCCCAACACTGCAAAAAAATTTTGAATGCAGGCCCTGTATCTTGTTTGTCCTTGCTGCTAGGGAAAGCTCACCCAGCCCCCTCATTCGATTTTTCACTTCAACAGGTACCAAAGATGTGCCGGGAAAGGGGTCCCCTCCTCTCTCGCTATCGGCCATACCTCCCGGAATCAGCGCCACTGAAAACGAGAGAGAGCATCAGCCGCTGTGTTCTGTACGCCCTGAATGTGTTGCGTCCTGTATTCAACATTACTGTACAGACACACCCGCACCAACTCCCTCAGGAGGCACAAAACCAGGGGGCAACTCACAGACTGGGAGTTTATGACCTGCACTACCGCCAGGTTGTCTGACCATAAGAGAACCCTCTCAGCTGCCAGCACTGCAGGCCACAAGCTGAATGCTACCACAATCGGGAACAACTCTATCACTGTGATCCTGGCCGTGATCTTCTTCTTGTGCCAGGCGTTGGGTCATTTCTCCACGCTCCATTCCCTGTCCAATATGGCCCCCAATCCTTCCCTACATGATGCGTCCGTGTATAAAGCTAGGTCAGGGCTGCCTGCCCAGGGAGCCCTTCAAATTACTGAGCCGTTAAAGTTGGCCAGGAACTCTGCCCACATGGCAAGGTCTTGTTGCATGCCTTTACTCAGTTTCAACATGTGGTGTTTCTTCGTGACCTTGGCAGTGGCCTGGCCAACCTTCTGGCAAACGCCCTCCCCGCTGGGATGACCCTGGCTGCAAAATTCAATTTCCCCATTAGGCTTTGGATGCATTCCAAGTTGGCTCTGTCCTGTCCAGCCATGGACTGTATGTGTTGTGCTCGGTCATAAACTTTTTCTGTAGGCAATCTGGACTCCCCTGCAATGGTTTCAATCTCGCCAGGAAAGTTAATACCTGCACTAGACCCACTGTTTTACCTGGCGCGAGAGGGACCCCTAAATGACAAGCTAATTGTTCAAAATCCGCAAGGGCCTGCTTACAGTCCTGCGTGCCATCGCTCCCTATGAACAAGAAGTCATCTAGGTAATGTCACCCCTTCAACCCCATAGGTGTCCTGGAGGGCCCATTGTAGGAAGCAACTGAACGCTTCGAAATACGCACATGACACAGTGCAACCCATGGGCATGCATTTGTCATAAAAGTACCTGCCCTCCAGCTTGAAACCCGCAGGTGATGACTGCTCGGGTGGACTCGTAGCAAGCGAAAAGCAGAAACGATGTCCGCCTTAGCTAACCAGGTCCCTCTGCCCGCCCTCCTGACTAGGTCCAATGCCATGTCCAGAGTACAATAAGACACAGAGCAGGTTCCCTCCTCCAGCCCATGGTTAATAAAAGCCCCTTCTGGGTATGAGAGGTGGTGGATTAATCTAAACGCACCTGGTTCTTTCTTGGGTACCACCCTCAGGGGCGAGACCACAACGTTTTCAAGCGGGGGTTGCAAAAATGGACCCACTACCCGGCCCAACGACATCTCCTTCTCTACCTTTGCCCGGACTACTTCTGGTTGTTCTCTCGCCGATCAGTGATTGTCGGCCTCTCTGCTGCCCAGGGAACCCACATAGGGGATTTTAAAACCTTTGTCAAATCCAAACAGCAGCATGCGGCTGTCTGATTCATTGGGATACCGTCTGAGGAGAGGCGTGATGTTCTCCAGGCTAACAGGGGAATGGCCTATGGTGGTGTGCCCGGGTGCAAGTGAAGTGTCTGCAGTGAAAAGGCTACCTGATTGGACTGAGACGCTATCAAGGACAATATGTTGAGCAGGAGCGGGAGATGGTTGGCGAGTGGGGGGAGCTCGAGATGCTGGTAATCTAGGTGACTCAACTTTGTTGCCCGCCTTTGCCGGCTAGCTGAGAGCCCTGCTTAGAGTGGCAAGAAGCCGCTGGGTGAGGGCCACCACATGTGTGACATGCGTGCTGGAACTTGCACGTCTTACCCAAGGAGCATGATCAGTTATTAAAAAAAGGAGGCATGTCCCAGGGGGGGACCTCCTGAAACCTCCTCTTTGTCTCCCCCCCCTGCGTGCTCCCCGAAATGCTTGATTGCCCCTTGTACCTGCTTGAAAGTATCCCTGTGTGGAGCCTGTCCCACCTGTGAATTTACCTGGGGGCCTGTGTTCAGCTGTGCACGAGCACCCATATGTTCCATCCAGAGCTGGACCTCTTTTAGATCTCAACCCATTTCCAGGCACTGGGACATCTTCCTCCTGAACTCCCTGTCATAGTTCAGCCAGCCATTTCCCCCCCCCCCATTTCATGGCCTCATTGGGGACGTGTCGGTCAGCCCGCAAGTGTCTTGTTTTTCCTCCTTCCTTTGTCTCCCTTTCCCATAGTCTTCTTAATCTCTGTTTCAGTGCCCTCCATCTCAATCCCTGACCCCATATCTTGTGTTTCACTGTTCAGTGTTTTGGATTTTCTGGTTTTAGTGTCTCTCTGTCCCACTGTTTTGTGTTTCGTTGTTCCAGTGTTTTTGTGCCTGTGTCAGTGTTTACTTCTGCCAGAGTCTCGCTGTGAGACTCTGTCTTTCTGTTTTCTAGTTCAGTGGTTCTTAACCTGTGGTGTGGGGACCCCTGGGGGTCCCCAACGTCTACTCAGGGGGTCCGCAGCTGATAAGAAAATGAAATATGATTAGCGGATGAATAAAGTGTATATGAACAAAGAAGCAAAATGTAAAACTGAACATTCTAAAATATCCTCCAAGTGATTTGTGGGAGCAGTGCAAGTGCATCAAATATAATGGAGTATTAAAACAGTGTGGATGATGAGTGGTCTCAATTGAATTTAGAGAAGCCTCAACCTTCCAATTATTTTTTTTTAAATATATCATATAAAACATTTCATAATTTGTGTATGTGTTTGATGAATGCATGTTTCTAAATTTTGTGTGTACTGTTTTGTGGTTCAAATGATAGAAATTGTTAGGCTGGGGTCCCTGGTTTCAAGTTAAAACTTCAGCGGGGTCCCCAGGTTTCAGTAATGATTAAGTGGGGTCCAAAGAAGGTTAAGAGTCATGTTTCCCTAGTCTACTTTCGCTCTCCTCTCCCAGTGTCTTGTGTTACCCAGTTCCAGTATTTCCCAACACCTGCAACTTGGGTTTCAATAAATCCCTGTCTTGGGTTGTGCAGTTTTATTGCCTCTGTCCCAGTGTTTTGTGTTTCCTTGTTCGGTGTCTCCTTGAACCTGTGTCAGTGTTTGCTTGCTGAAGAGTCTCTCTGTCAGAGTGTCTGTCTGTGTTCTAGTTGATTTCCTGTTCCAGTGTGTCTTTCCTCTCCCAGTGTCCTGTGTTTCCCTGTCCAGTATCTCCCAGCCCTTGTGTGTCTATCTTGTTGTGTTCTAGTAGCTGCCTGTTCCATTGTTTCCCTGCCCCAGTGTTTGTTTTTCGGTCTCAGTGAATCTCTTTCCCAGATTCTGCTTTCCTTGTTTGAGTGATTACTTCTCCCAGTGACGTATTTCTCTGGTCCAGTTACTGCATCTTTGGCCTATTGTGTGTGTGCAGGGATACATTACCTGCTTTCATTGCTTAATGGGCCTCGCCGACAATTTTTTACTAATTTGCTAATGCACGTTTTCCTTTTCTTTTTCGTGCACTTACCTTTAATAGGCCCATAAATCCCCTTACAATCCAGGCACACTAGACCTACATATGGGAACCTGAATCTACTTCTGGAGAATGTCAGGGTATACCTCAAGACATTTTAGAAACTACTAGTTGGGTTTATTTAATCTCTAATGTTATGCCATTGATGCACAGATTAACACCAAAAGTAGTTGATAGAAAATATATGTTATTTAATGTTGCATTTATATAAAGCTGGTTCTGTCTTTAGAATGGCGTCCAAGCACTTTTGGTGTTTGTGCTCCTTCAAGACCTGGTGTTGAGAATTCCGTCACAGACCAGAAACTGATTTCTTCTGCATAATCAGTGGTGTAGGGGTAGTTTCTTTGCTGCTTTCATGTGTATGATTTTATCATGCGAGTGTTATCATGGGCAGTGATCTTTGATATGTGAAGTTGGAGATATTTGCCAGTTTAAGTGGGTGCCGTCTGGGAAGATTGGTATGTGCATTGCCCGGTTAGAAGTGTTTGTTGAGAGAATAGTGTCTTCCGGACTGTCTACTGTACGCGTTTATTAGGTCGAGCCTGGGCAGCTCATGCACTGCTCTGCAAGGCATGCTGCATTCAGGTAGAGACTTGAAGCTCCGCCCACATTTTTCATTGACTTATGTCACTGTCCACTGTAAATTGTGGCTGTTCATAGGTCAATAGGTTTAGTAGTCCCTCCTTAGTATCGCCTTGTCTCATTTTGTAACCTCAAATGGCGACACCCCCTGTTACGTGTGTTATTACTTGGTAGGCTTTAATTACAACCTCCGACCACTAGTTTCTCAAATATATTTGCCCTGCCTGCTGTTGCAGGCAGGCCACGCTGTCTCATAACGCTTTTAATAAAAAAGATTCATAGCCTAGGCGCTGGCATTTGCAATGCAATAGGTTTTCAATTTGCAAGAGTTTAAGTTATTGTCATTGTTAATGACAATGCCTTTTATTTTTTTAATTTTTTTAAACTACACTTGAATAAAAGGCATTGTCATTTACAATGCCAATAGCTCAAACTCTTGTCGATGCGAGACCTATTGCATTGCAAATGCTTGCTTTAAAGAATACTATTAAAATACTGTACTAGCTTCTTTTGCATGCATTGGTATTTGTGAAGTAATACATATATTTTTTTTAACTCTTTTTATTGACAAAATAACAGAAATTCAAAACAAAAGAGCATCAGGTGAACCACAATTTTCTTATCGGGTAGGTCCGCATGTCACATGTACAGAATCACTTACAACTATTTGCATGCAATGGGATCATGGGGATTCTTTCGCCTCCGATTCTGCTCGAGGCCGCGGTGGTTCACAAATCTCTCCACAGTGGCTGTTCCACGCACCCCCAACCCTCCCCCATTTCTCCGGGCATCCCCTGGCCACGTATACAGACTTTTCCCTAAGCATACACCAGTCTAAGTCTTCAGCCCATCTGGAAATTCGAGGCGGTTGACTCGCACCCCATAGCTGAGCAATATTTTGTTTGGCCACCATGCATGCGAGCGTAGCCCATTGCCTCTGGCACACACCCAGATCCGTGGGTTCCCACACATTCAGTAGACACCTCCGAGCTCCCGGACGCATGGCCTCCCCCAGTACCTCTTCCATCTCGTCATGAACTTTCATCCAGAACGCCTGAATTACTCCACAATGCCAAAGAATATGCATGCAAGTGCCAGGCTCTCCACATTCCCTTCTACACTCTCCACTCTCCGCTCGCCCCATTCGCACCAACCAGGGTCTTGTGATACATGATCTGTGTAAGATCTTTAGCTGCACCAGTTAAAGTCTCACCTGAATCGCCACTAATTTCGGGGAGGAAACTGCCTCCGCCCAATCCTCGTCGTCTAATTCTAGCCCATCTGTATTCCACTGCACTCTAATACGTCCCAACGGGTCCTCCATAATATTAACTAATTTCTTATATATTAAGGAGATATTCTTCTCGGGAAGGTGCCCATCGAGTACTCGATCTTCAAGAGGTGAAGCCTCCAGGAGTGTAGCGCCCCTAGGCACATGGGCAAGGAAAGCGTGTCTCACCTGTCGATATCGATAGTGCTCATTATCGTGCATACTGTACTGTTGCTTAAGAAAGTCAAATGTATGTATCTTGCCTCCTCCCCATACATCCTTTATCTGGGCAATCCCTATAAGGTCCCACTTATCGAACCCCTTGGTTTTCCACAAACTCCCAAGTCTCTCTTAATTAAACAGGGGGTTGCCAAGTCAATCTTCCCTCCCACCCTAAATATCTATTAGCGGCGTGCCACACCTGTACTGCAGGTGCAGTTGGGCCTGTCAACTCAAATCGCCCTGGCTTAGCGCACAAAACTCTGTTAATATCTCCACCCGGCGCCAGCCCGCGATCAATGGCATATCCGGGTTTCCCAGGGGGACCATAGACCACATGGTTCACAGCTGCTAATTGCGACGCCCAATAATACTTTCGTAAATCTGGGAGTCCAATACCCCCATCATACCACAGGAGGCTTAGTTTGACGCATGCTATTCGGAGTCTGCCGTCCCAGAGAAGTTACCTCTGGAGCGCTTCGATCTCTTTGAAATAGGAGACTGGCACCGGGTCCATTGAATTCTGTAGTGCATACAGAAATCGAGGCCGGGCCATCATCTTAAAAAGCGCCGCCCTTCCAAGCAATGAAAGTGGAAGGCTCTCCAGCGCTCCACATCTTTCCTAAACCTGCTCAAGGGGGAGCCCAAATTATTGGTATATCTCAACTTCGGGTCCAGCGTTATATAGATACCCAGATATTTAAACTCTACTGGCTCTATCTGAATGGGGAACGACTGCGGAATTACCGGAGGCCCGCCCGCAAGAACAAAAAGCACCGACTTCGACCAATTGATAGCAAACCCAGAGTACCTACCAAAAATGGCGAGCACATCCAGGAAACAAATCAAAGACGCCCTGGGGTTGGTAAGATGCAATGTTCCTCTTATAGGCCCATTTCGCTTCTTAATGCAGAGGCCAAAATGTTAGCAAAACTGCTGGCTACTAGATTGGTCAAAGTGGTCACAACCCTCATACACACCGATCAATCTGTCTTTATGCCACGCCGTAATACGGCTCTGAACCTGCGGAGGCTGCATGGGATTCTTAGGAGTTCCTAGAGGATACAGGAGTCGGCGGTCCTAGTGTCTTTGGACGCCACTATGGCGTTTGACCGGGTTGAATGGAACTATCTGTTTGTGGTACTGGCGAAGCTGGGTTTTGGAGGAGAGTTTATTGGGTGGGTGCGGCTATTATACGCTAATCCCCTGGACAGAGTGGTAGTTAATAACTGCAGGTCAAGCGATTTTTCACTGGAGAGAGGCATGAGACAGGGTTGCCCGCTGTCCCCACTACTTTTCGCGCTGACGCTGGAGCCGTTGGCAGCGTGGGTCAGGTGAGATCGATCGATACGGGCTTGAGGTGGACATCAGGCTGGGAAGATAAAATTTTGTTGTACGCCGATGATATATTGCTCTGTCCTGAGCCTACCTGTTTTATGGATAACTACTATATTTGCCACAAGCTGGTCCTTCTCTTTACTCTTCAGGAACATGGCACGGACATACGGGGCAAGCTTCTGAGCATTCAACTTATATAACTCTATCAGTATCCTGCTAAGGCCAGTCGCCTTACCGGATTTTATCCCCCTGATTGCCTGTGCCACTTCATCGTCCGTGAAGGGGGGAGTCTAAATAACCCTTATCTTCAGACATCCCTGGCATGACAATATCTTTGATCATTTCACTATTCTGAGCCTCTGTAAATCCTCTGCCGGCGGTATATACACCCTTGTAATGCGCAAAAAAATGTGTCAGCCACCGCTTGTGGGTCCGTCACTATGTCTGAATCAGTCCCCTCTATCTCAGGTACCAACCTTGACGCCCGCTCCTTGTGTTCAACCACGCTATCAATTTACCGGCTTTGTCTCCATGTTCATATATTCTGCTCTGTATGGCATTGTTTTGAGCTAGCGCTTTATCTCTAGCTAGGCCTTTATATTCATCCTGATGTAGCTTCAGATGGTGGATGTCCACCGGTGCTGACGTTCTAGCCACCCTTTTCTCTAATCTCACCACTTCTGTCTGCATCTTAGTCACCTCAGCCTGTCGTTTCCTCTTCTTCCCAGCTAACAAGGATAAGACCTCTCCTCTTGCTACTACTTTGTACGCTTCCCAAAGGGTCTGTGCTGATTCAACAGTACCCACATTTTCCCAAAAATAGCGATCCGACATCTGAATGACTTCCTTTTTTGTAGTCGGATCTTTTAGTTGCCATGCACTAATAGGGGCCACTCTGCCAACCGCCGTCTGTTCAAACGCGAGCTGTAACCACAATGGAGTAGGATCGGATATACCTCTACCTAGGTACCGTACCTCCTGAACAGAGGCTGCCATAGCAGCCGGCAGCAATATATAGTCCAGTCTGGACAAATTCTTGTGTGCCGCTGATATGTGGGTAAAATGCGTCTGTGTCGGGTTGCGTACTCGCCAACTATCTACCAGTCCCAAGGTCTCAAGGAAGTTCAAAAGCCATCTTTGCGATGATTGAAGTACTTGCGGCGGATTCCTATCGGCCTCACCGTCTAGCACCTCATTGAAATCACCCCCCAATATCAAAAGGCCTAGGGGCAAGGTAAGAAATACAGTGCTCAGGTCTCAAAAGGTAACGGACTGTAGACCAGGCGGTACATATATTGACAAAAAGGTAACTGTCCTTCCCCAAATTTGTCCCGACACACCAACATACCGACCCCTCTGATCCAGCCAAGTTGACTGTTTTGCCATAGGAAAGGAATTCTTAACCAAAACTCCCACCCCTCTGGAGCAAGTAGTAAATCCAGCATGTGCCACTAACTTATACCCCCCTTTATGGAGGGCCATGCAGCGGTTACCCACAAGGTGTGTCTCTTGCAATAGCGCCACATCTGGGGTGTGCTGTCTGATGAGCTGATTAACCATCCCTTGCTTAATCCTGTCCCCCAGACCATTCACGTTCCAGCTTAGCACCTTCATCCCCGATACCTGACTAGCCTGCGTCATCGGACCCACACAACAAACCTCTGATCACCTCATTCTCACCTGATGCAAAAAGAAAAAAAAAGAAAAACACACCATAATACCACTCCTCCATCTCCTATGAATAAAGAAAAAGAAAACAGCAACTATGCAACAACTTTCCCGTCCCTCCTCACCCCACCCTGCACCCCTGCTTGTGGCTTTCGCCAACCCTCAATTTGCAGTATGCCTGTCGCCCCATATTCTAACTAACCAACTATCTAAAAGTAGATCTAAGGAGGAAGTCAGAACCCCGTATCTCCGCTCGCCCCGCCCATAGGATGTCATATCTTGCGCCTGTTATATCTCTCAATCCCAAGGGGCATACCCATAGAAATTTCTGATAGATACATCTGCCGTGTGGATTCCTCACCTTGTGAATATCCCCCTTGCGTCAGCAACATTCGGAAATTATTTTCGTAGCCTTGCGCCGACGTGGCCTTGGACGTCATAGAGACACGACATCGCACGCGACTCCGCTGACGTCACCGACGCCTATAATAGGCCCACGCCGGCGTGATGACATCAGTTCCCTTTTTTCTGCGTCGTCGACGCTAACGGTTACGGGAATCACAGTAGCCAACTGGTACTTTGTTGCCTTTTAGTTACCAATTTCTGCTTCTTTGTTTCTTGTATCTTCGGTGATGTCGACAAAGAAGACCGGCTTCAAGCCCTGCAGGGAGTGCGGGAAGATGATGTCCATAACTGACCCGCACGAGGACTGTATCTGGTGTTTGAGCTCCGATCACGATATGGATGGATGTTCCTCTTGTCGGAAGATGAAATCTAAGGCCCTGAGGGAGAGAGAGACCAAGCTCCTTGTAGCGAAGCTGAAGGCTGGAAAAGGAAAATCTTCGAGGTCTCGTTCTCGAAGGGCGCGGTCGAGGTCGAGATCGAAGTCAAGATCCGGATCTCGAGAGGGGTCGTCTTCGAGGTCCGCTTCAGACCATGCTTCGAAGTCGAAGAGGAAACATAAAAAGAGGAGGCATGAGTCCCGACGTCGTTCCGGTAAGGAGTCGGAGTCGAGGTCAAGGTCACCGAAGACTGTGCGTTCTAAGGAGGTTAAGCTGGAAGTTTCGGAACCAGAAGGTGAGGCCTCGCCTTCGGAGTCACGGGTGCAGTCCCCGACTCCGGCTTCGAATCCGTATCCGGCGCCGTCCCCGGCACGAGATGAAGAAGAGGTTCAGGTCGATGTGGATTCTGCGCCTGCCGAAGAGCCGAATCCAATCCCTCCTCAAGACCAGCCTGGGGATTTACAGCCACCCTTTCCAACCCCAGGCCAGGACCCATCGGCGTTTCTGAACGCTATGTATGGCGTCTTTTCAAGGGTGTGGTACCCTTCTGGCGCACCTTTGGGTCCCATGGGTCCTCTGGCTTTCAATCTAGGAGTCCCTCAATCCTATCGTCCTGCTCCATTTATGCCTTATATGCCTGCTCCGACACCGCATTGGCAGTTTCCGGCTCCGCCGAAGTCGTTCCTGCGTCGCCCGCTCCTGAGCGGCCTCGAGAGCATCCCGCTGAGCCTTCGGATTCGTTGCTGACGTTGTTCCCGACTCCGTCGGAGCCGTTGGTGGATCCGGCTGCGAGGCGTGTGAAGGAGAGGTCCAGAAGGGAGGCACAGCGCGTTTATGAAGAAAGGATGTATATGGAGTCACATCCAGATTTGGAGGAAGGTGAATTGGATGAGGACTGTTTTGAGTATCTGGCTGACGCTGGTAGCCTGGATTTCTCTCCGGAGTGGGAGTTGCCTTCAGGCTCTGGTACACCTTCTAAGGATGCCCAGCCTTATCATGTGGTTATGAGAAAGGCTGTGGAACTTTTGCAATTGACTTTGCCTACGGTGGAGTTTAAGTCCAATCTTCTCACTGAGGTTTTGCATTCACCTAGTTCTGTGGTAGAAACGTTGCTTCCGTTTAATGACGCCTTAACGGAGCCCATTTTGGAGGTGTGGAAGAAACCACTGTCAGCTCCTGCGGTGTCTAAGAGTGTGGCTAGAAGGTACAGGGTTGCACCTGAAGACCTTGCTTTTTTGACGTCTCATCCATAACCAGAGAGTCTAGTCATTCAAGCAGCCTGCTCCAAAAAGAATGTGAGTGCCTTTCCCCAGGTGCCCTGTGAAAAAGAGGCAAAGAAGCAGGATCAGGTTGCTAAAAAGACCTTCTCTTCTACGAGCATGGCGTTGAAGTCGACTAATGCCACTTGTCTGATGGGGAGGTATGTGCATGCCCTTATGGATTCTTTGCAAATTCTAGCTCCTAAGATTCCTGAAGCCAGCAGGAAGGATTTTGAGGAGGTTATTTCGGATGCACAGGCGGCAGCTCGCCAAGTGATACAGAGTGGTCTAGACACTGTGGACTCGGTGGCACGTATCATGGGCACTGCTGTCGCCACTAGGAGGTCGGCTTGGCTGAAATCCTCAGACTTTTCAGCGGATGTTTAGGCGACTTTGCTGGATCTTCTTTTTGATGGATCTGGTCTCTTTGGGAAGAAAGCAGATACGGCCCTAGAGAGATTTAAGGACAGTAGGGCGACTGCGAAATCTTTGGGTCTTCAGGTCAGAGGCTCTTCGTTCAACAAGAGGTTCAGGGGTTTTGGTCGCTCTTCCTTTTCGGAATTACCAACAAGGTCAGCAACAGCAGCAGCAACAGCAGCAGCAGCAAAATTCCATGTGCAGGTCGTACAGGGGAAAGCAAAGAGCACGTCCGCGTGGTCGTCCGGTCTCTTCCACCTCCACTTCCTCCAACCCTTCAGCCTCAGAAAAGCAGTCCTAGATCCGCCATTCAGGATCATGTTGGTCCGGTGGGGGGTCGGCTTACCCATTTTCTACAGGATTGGGAATCGGTTACATCAGATCTTTGGGTTCTCAAACTTGTAGAAAATGGGTATGCTCTTCCCTTTCGGGAATTCCCTCCCAATTACCCTACTTGCCAAGGTTATTGCACAGAGGAACATCTGTTGCTTCTGCAGGAGGAAGTGCTGACTCTGTTGAGAAAAGGTGCGATAGAGGTGGTCCCAGAGCAGGAAAGGGGTCAGGGGTGCTACTCCCGGTATTTCCTGATTCCCAAGAAGGATGGCAGGCTTCGTCCAATTCTGGATCTCAGGATCTTGAATCTCTATCTGAAGCAAGAGAAATTCAAGATGCTCACCTTGCTCAGGTTCTTCAAGCGCTGCAAGAAGAAGACTGGATGGTGTCGCTCGACTTACTGGATGCGTACTTTCACATCCCAATCCTGAAGTCGCACAGGATGTATCTCCGTTTTACGGTGGGTTCGCAACACTATCAGTTTGCGGTCCTTCCCTTTGGACTTACTACTGCACCACAAGTCTTCACCAAGGTGAAGGCGGTGGTGGCTGCGCATCTCAGAAGGTCTGGGATTCCGGTTTTCCCCTATTTGGATGACTGGCTAATCAAAGCGAAGTCGTCAGAGAGAGTGCTCCATCATCTGCAGGAGACAACCCAGTTGTTGTATAGGTTCGATTTTTCGATAAATGTACCCAAGTCTCACCTGGTGCCCTCCCAGCGCAACCTGTTCATAGGCGCTGTACTGGACACAACTGTATGTTGCGCATTCCCTCCTCCTCAAAGGATTCGCGACATAGAGGAGATGATGCCTTTATTTTACAATGGAGCGGTTGTTCCAGTCCTGAAGGTCCTTCGTCTGCTCGGTCTGATGGCTTCCTGCATTCTGTTGGTCAACCATGCACGCTGGCACATGAGGGCGCTCCAGTGGTGCCTCCGCAGGCAGTGGTATATACACAACGGAGATCTCAGGGAGTCAGTGAGGATCTCCAGAGAAGCTGCGGCGGATCTGTCTTGGTGGGGCGTGGAAGGCAACCTGTCTCAAGGGGAGCCTTTTCATCTGTCTCCTCCGGTGGCCACAGTGATAACGGATGCATCCACTCTAGGGTGGGGTGCTCATCTGGGGGATCTGGAGGTCAAGGGTCTTTGGTCTCCAGAGGAAAGGTTGCTTCATATCAACCTTCTAGAATTGCAGGCGATACATCTGACGCTCAAGGCCTTCCTCCCTTCCCTTCTCGGTCGGTCGATCCAGGTCCTGACGGACAACTCGACCGCGATGTGGTACATCAACAAGCAGGGAGGGGTGGGGTCGCAGTGTCTCTGCAGAGAGGCTCTGCTTCTCTGGTCCTGGGTTCAGGACCATCAGATTTGTCTGTTGGCAAGTCATCTGGCCGGAGGTCTGAACGTTCGTGCGGACACTCTCAGTCGGCAGTTCTCGGCCGACCACGAGTGGAGGCTCCATCCGTAGGCAGTTCACGATATCTTTCAGATGTGGGGAACTCCTCGGGTGGACCTGTTTGCCATTCACGAGAATGCTCACTGCCCGTCATTCTGCAGTCTCCAGTATCCGATGCAAGGAGCCTTGGGGGACGCGTTTCAGTTGAGTTGGGGAAGTCAACTCCTTTACTCGTTTCCTCCCATACCTTTGATTCCTCGGGTTCTGAGGAAGATTCGCTAAGACCGGGCCCAAGTCATTCTGGTTGCCCCCAATTGGCCAAGAAGGGTGTGGTACACAGATCTTCTCCACCTCTCCTCTCACCCGCCGCTCCGTCTCCCTCACAGGG
Source organism: Lissotriton vulgaris (assembly GCF_964263255.1). Classification (NCBI taxonomy): domain Eukaryota; kingdom Metazoa; phylum Chordata; class Amphibia; order Caudata; family Salamandridae; genus Lissotriton; species Lissotriton vulgaris. The sequence continues at coordinate 305,476,597 of NC_141693.1, read as the reverse complement.
CAGACCTCCTCTCTCAGGTGGAGGTGCAGGTTCTACACCCCCACCTCCAGACATTACACCTTCATGCCTGGAGATTGAATGGGGCAACCTGAATTCCTTTTCACTCCTGCCTGACATGGTTGATGTTATCTTGTCAGCCAGGTGTGACTCCACTAAGACCATTTATTCATACAGATGGTCAAAGTTTGTCACTTGGTGTGGGGTGAAGTCTTTTGACCCTTTGAGAGCCCATTTGTCTGATGTTCTCCAGTTCGCTCTCTCTCTGGCGCGGCAAGGGCTTGCTGTTGCCACTGTTAAAGGTTATCTTTCTGCTCTGTCGGCGTTTCTCTGCTTGCCTGACCAGCCATCTCTTTTTAAGTCTCCTGTTGTTTTAAGGTTTTTGAAGGGCCTCACAAATAAGTTCCCTCCTACTCCTTTTATTGTGCCTCAGTGGGACTTAAATCTTGTCTTGACCTTTTTAATGGGTGCTCCCTTTGAGCCCCTTCACAAATGTCCTATGAGGCTCTTGACTCTAAAGACAGTCTTCCTCGTTGCAATAACCTCAGCAAGGAGGGTAAGTGAGCTTCAAGCTCTTAGTTCCAAGCCCCCATTCCTAGCCATTCATGCTGTTCGATTGGTTCTTAGGACCAGGGCTGCTTTTCTCCCTAAGGTGGTGTCTCCATTCCACCTTGGGCAATCCATTACCCTCCCTACCTTCTATCCTCCCCCTCACCCTTCCAAGGAGGAGGAGAGATTACACCGTCTGGACCCCAAGAGAGCGGTGTCCTTTTACCTGGACAGATCTACAGACTGTCTTTTGGATGACCAGCTCTTCATTGGGTTTGCTGGTTGCAAGAAAGGTAGAGCGGGTCCATAAGAGAACTTTGTCAAGATGGATCGTGCTCTGTATTAAGATCTGCTACTCTTTGGCCGGTAAGGAACCACCAGAGGGTTTAAGGGCTCATTCTACAAGGGCTAAATCTTCATCCTCAGCATTAGCTAGAGGTGTTCCTGTGGAGGATATTTGTAGGGCGGCAACATGGTCTTCCCTCCACACTTTCGCGAAGCATTACTGCTTGGATTCCGAAGTGAGGAGGGACGGTCACTTTGCGCGCTCTATCCTTCATGATTTCCTGGTTTCGAAGAGTGGACTCCCTCCTCCGGGAGTGGGGACTGCTGTGGGACTCTATTCACAAGGTGAGGAATCCACACGACAGATGTATCTATCAGAAGAACAAGTTACTTACCTTCGGTAACGCTTTTTCTGGTAGATACAATAGGCCAGATGGAGGTGGCCATTTACCGACCGGTAACGGACGATTTTGGCCGTTACCGACCGGTAAATGGTCATTTGTTATGTAGGGGCCCTATTTTACAGAATCGGTAAAATACCGAATCGGTATTTTTACCGATTCGGTAACTTGCAGATGTAGGTGGGACTCTTCTGAGTCCCACAAACCTTACAGAATCGGTATTTTACCACCCAATCCAATTGGGTGGGAAAATACCGAATCCAGGTGTGCATGCACATCTGTGCATGCACACCTGTGCCATGTGACACACAGACATGCCCTTAGGGCATGTATGTGTGCCACATGGCACACAAGCCTGTAATTGGGGTGCTAGAGGGTGTCAAAGTGACACCCCCTGCACCCTTGCAAGAATAGGTAATTACCGAATCGGTAAATACCGATTCGGTATTCCACATTGATTCCTATGGGCTTCAAGGCCCATAGGAATCAATGGGGGATACCGAATCGGTATTTACAGAATCGGTAAATACCGAATCTTACAGATTCAGTATTTACCGATTCAGAATTACCTACATTCCCCCCCCCCCTCTAATTTACCACTTCTTAAATACCGAATCGGTATGATTCGGTATTTTAGAAGTGGTAAATTAGAATTACCTACATCGGGCCCAATATCTGCCTGTGGATTCCTCACTGGCCTCCCCGTTGTCCACTCTTCTATACCAGTATATCTGTATTGTTTCACTTTGATATTGTGTTTATTTTGTGGTCATGAAAATGTTCTATTTCGAATGTTTGTTTTCAATGGCTACACACTGTGTGTGTTATTATGACTATAGTGTACTGTGTATACTTTGTGCTTCACTACTGTCATTTGTCCGTCCGTGTGCCTCGAATGCACAGAATAAAGGGCGGAACTCATGTCATCACGCCGGCGTGGGCCTATTGTAGGCGTCGGTGACGTCAGTGGAGTTGCGTGCGATGCTGTGTCTCTATGGCGTCCAAGGCCACGTCGGCGCGAGGCTACGAAAAGAATTTCCGAATGTTGCTGGCGCAAGGGGGATATTCACAAGGTGAGGAATCCACAGGCAGATATTGTATCTACCAGAAAAAGCGTTACCGAAGGTAAGTAACTTATTCGTCTCGTACGTGGTCCCCCTCCCCACAAGCCCATACATCACAAGCAACGGCAGTACCCATCATTCCTGTTCCTGTGAGCCATCTCCGTCCTTGCCGCTCTGTCTCCGTGGCTCCCCTCGGTGGGGAAGTCTCTCTAACCACTCTGAAGCTATTTCCGGATTGTCGAAGAACCAAACCTTTCCGTCAACCTCAACTCGTAACTTAGCAGGAAACATCATGGCATATTTCAAGCCTCTGTCTCTAAGTCGCTTCTTGACACAGAGGAAACCTTGCTGCAGCCTCTGGACTTTCTGGGTAAAGTCTGGAAAGAAGGTGAGGGTGGAATTCTCATATTTTAGGGGGCCCACCGATCTGGAGGCCCGCAGGATAGCATCTCTGTCCCTAAAGTTGAGCACCCTCGCAATCATTGGACGAGGTGGGGCCCCTGACCTTGGTCTTCCTCCCGGGACTCTGTGCGCCTGCTCTATTGTAAAGAAATTCCCTAACCCTTTCGGTTTCAGATGATTAAGGATAATGTCTTCCACAAAGAGGTCAGGGGTCAAACCCTCGGCTTTCTCCGTGACGCCAATTAAATATTTTTAATACAATTATTTATAAAGCATTCTTTTGCACACGAAAAGATTCTCTTGAAGCAATTTACACATGTCAAATATTATAGTACGATTTGCATATTTATTGAGGTGATTTTTAAAGTAATTGTTTGATTTACATGTACAATTGTGTTGCTTTTACTGAGGGATAATTATTTCTGAAATGTATTCTACGTTCAGCAAGTAGTCCCTGCCTATCGTTTCTGCAACTCCTGTAAAAAATGCACCTCATGCATTCCAATGAAAGCACTCCATAAGAGATGAAAAATTACATTTATCAGTCAATTCCATGAGAGAGAGAGAGAGAGAGAGAGAGAGAGAGAGAGAGCTAAAGCCTTCTGTAGCCAAATTTCAAAATGAACACTTATTAGCATACCTTATTCTGCTGCTTGAAAGTTGGAAGCTTTCACCGATAACTTTCAAATGAACGTTTTTTTTCTTTTTAAAATATGTCTTTTCGAGGTACAATTCTCGCAACATCTTGCATGCCAGTTAGGTGGCTCTGTTTATCAGACGTTTCCAAGCAACTTCAAGCTGATGTTCAAGTTTATTTTTTCAAGTTTGACATTTCCTGATTTTATGAGGCGAATTGTGAGCTGCTGTCATCCCAGAGAAGGACGACTTTCAAAACCAAACAAGCTAGTGGATGAAGGGGCTCCTAGAGCCCGCTTTCTACGTAGACGGATGGGAGCTAAAATTACGGAAAACGCAAAAACATTCTGATAGTGCACTTTAATAGAAACAAAGCAGTTCCTTAAGCTCCAAAGAGAAGCATTATATGCGACAAGCCCATAACGCCTTTACACTGGTGCCCTCTACTGCACTCTTGAAGTAATGCAGTACTAAGAGAAATAAAATTTAACCTTGCGATACATAGAACTCATGACGTTGGAAGGGACTGTGTCCACAAACCGAAACTTCTCAATCAAACAGCAGAATGGGCTGTGGCACATTTCCACGTGTACTTATACTCATTGATCCATGAAAGCACTATAACAAAGGCTCTGTAGCTTGTCAAGGGATGCGGCCAGTGCTTAATTTGTAAAATAAAGTATCAGGGCTCTCATCTGGAGGCCACTGCAGCTTGCACCACACATTGCCCCTGCCAGTGATAGTAACAATACAACAACTAACCATCACACTCCTTACAAGTGTGACAATTCAAATTATTTCAGGCCCCTTAAGTTATAAGAATGGCTTGGGCTGCGGTAATAGTAATTTATAATGTATATTGAATAAATAATTGCCTGTTGTTGTGGTCATCTAGAAATTACCTGGACAGTGTCACCTTGTGGCAGACCGTCACAAGCACCGGTGTTGACAATTAAGTGCTGGTACCGTGCACCGGAAACCACCAGCTCAAATTAAGCACTGGATGCCGCACCAGTGCATTTTTCCTCCTCGCTGGTAACTTTCCCTGCAGCGAAAGATGGTACCCTGGGAGGCTCGTTGGAGAATTTAGGAACAAACAATAGTCTTGCAAGTTTCGCCGAGTTCATTTTTAACCAGTGTCCTGGAAGATTTCTGATCTCTTCCTATCATATCAACTACAAGCCCTGCTTCTCGGTCACTAAACTCTTACTTGCAGTATTTTATGAAAGTGTGGATGTTGGGTCTATTTTCTGAGTAGGAGAGCTGCTATAAAAGTTACATCACTGAAATCATAGTCATGGGATTGTAAAAACACAAGTTTCACAGAAATAGCACGTTTAGCAGTTGTATGCAGCAGGAGAGTGTTGTGGAGGTGGTACATAGCTGATGGTGCATTTGGAGCACACTGTTGCAAGTATATTACTTGAGCATCTTGTGGTAGCCACTGTCATTTATAGACAACACATTCTCCATTGAAATGTCCTGAATTTGCTCAGGCTTACAGTTTTACTTGTAAAACTATTTACTTCATGGATCTCTACAACAATACCTGTATTGAAAATCCTTCTTTAATTTCTTTGGAATGGGCGACGTGTGACTCACCCAGTCGGCCATTAAAAATAAATTACATTGCCACTCACCTGTAATGACCCATTAGTGCTCAATTCTGACATCACAATGCCTACTGGCAGAGCCACCAGCTGTGGGGAAAGGCAGAAGAGGCCAGGGAGCATATTTAAAGCAGCAGTTAAAAAGACAAACATGAAACGTTGCTCTTTTCTTCGGGATGTTAATGAAACATGTTTATTTTTTGCATTCTTTCTGTAAATAAAGAAAAGTTTGAATCTTTTGGTGTGTTTCTACACATTCTGAGCTACTGCTTTTTTTACTGACTTTCAGTAAACCAATTCTAATATCTTTTTTGCAACAACTAGCTAACAGCTTTTTTGATGCATTTAATTTTGCACTAGAGATTCTATTTGCATTCTTCATGTTTGCAAAGATGCTCCCCCTTTCATATGAAAGAGATGTGCACCTGTGAATTACGTTTTTTGTGGTGTGACCATCTATTTAAAGGAATACCCCCCATCGTACATGATAAGGCTATTGCAAGTCACATCAGAGTTCCATAACCTTTACAAGGAACTCAACTTTTGGTCTCATTCCTCTATATAGTCATGGAACTCCTCGGTGACTTGCAATATCCTTATAATGTATGGTAGGGGTACTTATTCCCTATATAGTATACAAATGATAATGTGTGGATATCGTTTTTCAGTAAATATTTGTAATTTGTACACCACAAAGAAAAGTGTCTTGATTGTTTTGATCCTATTAAAATGTGTTTCCATCACACTTCAGATTTACAAGATAAATATGCCTCAACTGCTGATATATTCTGAAATATTCGTACGGTTCATACACTGGTATTTAAATGTTGGTGTGTGCTAGAAACAAATCAGTGTTTTCCTACTGAACTACTGCTCCAGTCTCTACAGAGAAACTGGCAATTCCAAGGATTGGACGAGGTAGGCTCATTAACGTAATGTGATATGCTTCATCATTTGCCACCTCTTCTCACCCTGTTAGAGAGTCCAGGATATTTAGGCTGTAATACCAATGTTTCAGTCTCTATCCTGGGTTTCAGTGAGACTGGTGCTGAGGCTGCTAGGCCTCATGGCTTCTTCTGTCCTGCTAGTGACCCATGCCCATTGGCATAGATGGGCTCTGCAGTGGGACTTGAGGTTTCAGTGGGTGCAGCATCCGGGGAATCTTTCTGACATGGTCCAGATCTCGGAGGGAGCTGCAAACGATCTGAAGTTTTAGCTCACAAATCACAATTGGGTAAGCGGCAGACCCCTCTCCCATCCCAAGCAAGATCTGATAGTGGTGACAGATGTGTCACTCCTGGGATAGGGCGGCCACCTGGGAGAGGTGGAGATCAGAGGTCTCTGGTTTTTTGCAGAATCCAGGCTCCATATCAACCTTCTGGAAATCTAAGCATCATGCTGGTATAGAAAGCTTTTCTACCTTTCTACCTTCCATCAGGGGAAGGCTAGTACAGGTGTTCACGTACAACACCAACACCATGTGGTAGAGGGCGGAGTGGGGTAGTGGACCCTTTGTCAAGAGGCCCTCTGCTTCTGGGCATGGCTGGAACATCATGGCATATTCCAGGTGGTTCAGTACCTGGCAGGCTCTCTAAACACCAGGGCGAATGAACTCAGCCGAAGATGCCTAGCGGCGTATGAGTGGCGTCTCCATTTGGAGGAGATGCAAGATCTCTTTCTGCAGTGCAGAGAGCCTTTGTTAGATCTGTTCACCCTTGATGAATACTTCTTTGATGCAGGCTTTTGAACCTACTTACTCTTTCTTGTTGATACAAAACCTTGCTAATATGTTGTCTTTCGGTAACTGATACTGTTTTCCTTGGAACTGCGATTAAAAAGGCCCTCAAAGCTAGCCATAATGCTCTGACCCCACTTAATTTATTTATATTTTCACAAGAACAAGGGAACCCAAAAGGTATATCATAGGGACCTTGAGCAGTATCAATTTAAAAAAGACAATGGTCCCTATATGTGGACAGGATAGCAAAAAACAATAATCATACACCTAATAAGTAGTATGTTTCTTTGTCCAGCCGGACAAGAATTTTATTTTAAATGATCAAGTTCATAGAGGGAGTTTTAAGACCAAGATTACAAGTGGGCACAGCCGTGACCCACAACATTTAAGACAAAACAACAAAGAAATGGCCAAAAAGGCAAAGCGAAAATCTGTCTGTATACTATTGTTCAGTGCTACAGACTCAATCTTTTAAACATAACCATACCATTGCATCAAACAATATAGCATTCATCATATTGCATATGGGGTTTTTGGTCGACGACGTTTCGATGCCTTTTTAAATTATGACATCATCATCAGGACAAGAATTATCAGCATTATTGTTTTGTTCAACAATTATTAACACAATGCCTATTATCGCATTAATGTCGGTTTACTCGCTGGATGCCTCGTTCTGGGTTACTGATGAGAAACCGCGGGGCTATTGGCATTCTTTCAAAACAATTCCGGGGCTTCCATCAGGGTTGTATGGAATCACCAGGAGTGGAGCTCGATGGCTCAATTTGTATTGGCAGGAGCACTGTGGCTAATACGGCAGTCTGATGGGAGTGAACCTCCAAGCAACCCACTTAATTTATTTGCAGATTCCTTTTGTAAGCCAGATTCAAGCATTGATCGATGTGCTACCGATTCATCTGTTGCTAGTGTATTGTTCGCACAAGGTTGTTTGAAACGTTTCTCTTCAAACATGATTGAGTGGACATCCCATCACTGGAGTGTGTTGATTAGGGGTGGGCGGAATTTGCTTAATCGTGTTACGCAAATCTCCGCTAACGCGGAATTGCTTGTATCTGAAGCTTTTTTACTGTTCACAAACGCTGTTTGCCTTGGGGGGGTGAATATCTCACGAACATGCATTTTGTGAACGCGAACAAGCAAAAAGCTGCGGAATGCAGAATTTTGGGCAATTTTGCGTTCTCCACGGAACGAGAAATTACCCAAATTCCGCAAAGTCCGCGAACAGAATGGAATTTACTGCCCATGCCTAGTGTTGATTGGGACTGAGGGGAGTGAGATCCAATTGTGTCTACTCGAGGGGCCAATTCCACTGTATTGGTTGCATCTGTAAATGTGCACGAGGGACAAGGAATATGCAAGCTGTCATCAAACCCAATGGTAATGAGACAGAATATCAAGGAGAGAAAATGTAGAACAGGAGCCCAGATTAGTATCGATGCCCAGGCTGCTGGCGCAAGACGCCTCTTATTTTTATTCTGAATAATTACCAAATAAAGAGACGGGCGCTGGAAGCAGGAATCACAAGAACAGAGTTTATTTCTCATGAGGAGAGCCTGTCATTTCGGACACGAAACACAGTGTCTTTCAGGAGGTGCTCTAACAAGTGAGCTGAGACTCCGTCTTTTATACTTTACAAAACACTTGGTATTACAATCACGATGTTATGAGACAAAGAAAAGACATCCCCATAATCCTCGTGTCAATCCTCCCCCATATGCGTTCACAATAGGGACCCTTGACCTGCTGATAAGGGGGAGGGCAATCACGCAACTGAGTGTTCTGTCAACTGTTTGGATGTGTGCGCCTGATCATAGCCCAGGGGATGGGACGGCCAGGATCAACAGTGGGTCCTTTGAAGAGGAGTGACTTCATACAATAAGGGCAGTAAATGGTATCTTCTGGCTTAGGCGATGGCCTCGGACATGTGTGGTCAGCCGGACTCGGGGGAAGGGGGTCACAAAAGGAGGGGTATTCATGCCGCGTGGACAATCGAGCGCGGAGGGAAGGCTTGTCAACAGAGGGGCATTCATGGAAGGAAAGGAGGTGTTGGTCAGGCGCGGCCGTGACTCTCAAGGACAGGGTCTTGCAGAAGAAGGTTTATGACTTGCCCGTGTGAGGAGAAGGGAGGGGGAGCCAGGGTGGACACAAGGGCAGAGTTCGCATAGAGAGAGAGAGATCTTATGACCCGTACATGGGAGAGCGGGGGCAGTCAGGTGCAGCTGGGGAGGGCTATGTCCGCTAAGGCGAAGGATGCCTCTTCCAGAGGGAATGGGGGGTTTTCGTGGGTCAAGCAGAAGGGCTGCCTTTCAGGGCAGGGTCGCGCAAAGGGAGAGGGTTTCATGGTTTACGCATGTGAGAGAGAGAGAGAGAGAGAGAGAGAGAGAGAGAGAGAGAGAGAGAGAGAGAGAGAGAGGTTTTGAATACACGCAGAAGGGAAGCCGGTGGTTCTAATCTTAGGCGGGCAGAAGGCCAGGGTGCCTAAAATGGCTGTCATGTACACATGGATACAGGCCTTTGCTGGCAGTGGGATGTAGTTAATGCTTTACGGTATTCATGGTACGCGCAGGGAGAGGAGTGGAAAAAGGGAAATGAACGTTGCTTATGTACATCAATATTTCTAATTTTCTACAGTCGCCCCTTTTTACATAGCAAAAGTTCATTTTCGTAATCGATGATGGTACATATAAACAGGCGCGGTCGCAGAATTAGCATTGTCAATATTAGCATATGGCATATAATCATGGACAGTTGATGTGTTTGGCAGAATGCGGCACATAGGAGATTGCATCTGTCGAGTTCCTATCATTTCAAAGCACTACATAGCATAAATGTTTCTGACTTAAAAATGTGACCAATGAACATTTCGACCAAGTAGTTGAGGGCGGAATTCAGTTCAATACACAAGATCTCTTCGTCACAGTGTCTTTTAGCAGTGAGCCATCACTGGTAGGCTCTAGTCCGTGTCCTTTCGTTGGCGCTGTTGAGCACCGGCGGTGGAGCTATAGGTCCAGCTCGGTTCTATCCTTACGCGTTGCAGGGTGCGGTCAGTCCTCTGCTGTTAGACCACAGTCCTGTTCCCTAAACAATCCGTTTGGCGGCGCCTTATGCTCGGCACCTATATTTCCGTGGCAACACCCTATTCCCATTTGAATGCAGTTCTTCCTTTTGGCAAAAAGTCACGTGGAAAAGAGGGTGTGTGTGGTTCAAATAGTCGATAGGAGAGAGAGTGGAGTTGGGTCAGGGTTCCTGGGACACACAAAAGGGACCAAGGGAGCAAAGCATAACAAGCAGGCAGGCCCATCAATCGGGCCCAAAGAAGGGGGACGGAGACTCCAGGCACACGTGGGTTAGCAGGCGGAGGGCTTCAGGGCAGCCCGTCAAGTTTCATTTTCCACGTTTGGAATTGCTGTCTGGTCCCGTATCTAGTTGCTCTGCAGCTCCACCTTTGGTCGAGGTCACACGTGTCCCAAGATCTGCAGCCAGGCTGTATGTCACGTCCGACCCTTCTCCTTCGGTGATCGTGAATCTTTGAATAGGTACAAAACAAGTTTTAGAGAACTGGCAGAAGAAGACATCTACGCATGTGAATTCCTCCCTCAATCCTGCATACTTGGGAGATACACTCATCGGTCATAGTCAGAGGTCTATTACCAGGCAGTGCATATGTCGGCGTTCTTATTGAGTTCATGTCAAGTTTATTCATCATCTATATATGCCACATATAGAGAAAAGTCAGACTCTTATCAACTGTGCATTTCATTAAATTCAACATTTCGGAACTTCCAGGGAGACTCGTCTTTCTAACCTTTAGCCTTAACAGTTCTAACATTTTCCTTCAAGGCTGGCTAACCTTTTCAAAGCAGGGCAGGGGTGCCATCATCGAGAGTCAAGTAAAACAGGTTTCCCTCGAGGGACGACAGTTACTCATGGTCATCATGTTTTATATCCGGGACAGCAGCTGGGGTCTATCAAATGGGGCGGGGATGCTTCGGGTGCTCGCGCTTGGGTGCAAAAGAGGATGGGGCAATCTGGACGCTGGGGGTCAATCTAGGCGTTGGCGCTTGTCTCTGATGCGTCGACAAATAAGGTGCCATTGACATGCAGTTCCCCTATAAAAGGCCAGATTGGGGGACTTTAGTCGTCTCACCTGTCCTTTCTTTCTTAGCCAATTCGAGTTCATTCATTTTGTAGAAAGGAGAGGTAGTAATATGGCAAATCACAATCATTTTATTTTCTGTCAATTTCACTGAACACCTTTGTGTTCACAGAGTATCCAATCAGACTGGTGCCAGCGGGGCACAAAATATATACACAAAGGAAGATGGAACAGGGGGACTCTCGGAGAGAGTGAGAGTCGTCCGCAACCTAAACGAGCTATTCAGTACACACATGACATGTAGAGAGAGAGAGAGAGAGAGAGAGAGAGACGGATAGAGGGAGAGAGAGAGAGAGATCGAGGGGAGAGAGAGAGAGAAAGACGTGTACGGTAATAGGTCATTTAGTGTGCTCACAACACAGAACAACCGGGGTCAGGTAACACGCGAACACAGACAGAGGGAAGACATAAATTCGTACATTACATATACACAAACTCAGACAAGGGAAGACAGTACATGTGTTACATACAAAAGCGTTCACGACAAACCATAAAAACAGTTGTTGGCCAAACAAAAATCTCCCTGCGCATTCTGCGCATTTTTAATATCCTATTTATTCATGGGCTGAGTTCTTTTTACCTTTCCTCCTTCTCTTCTCGTTTACTACTTCTGCGAGCGCTCCCAATTGTCAATACTTACACCTCGGTCAGCCGGTCAGAAATTAACCTGGTTGCGCTATTTACCCATGGTTGGATCTTAAGCCATTTTCAGTTTCTTCCTTCGGTGGGAAGTTCTTCAGGCTGGGGCAGCGGCAAGCATTGATCGGGAGAACAGTCGGACAGCTTAGTTATATCTATAGGAGTGTGAGAAAGGGGGGCAGTGCATTTTGAACATCAGCAACATTTCTAACTTCCCAGACGGGCGGTGCCTGGGTACCCTTACCTCAGGACTTTCCCCAGTCCTTTCCCTATCTAATTAAACGTCATAATCGCGTTATCTAGCGTGCTAATGTCGAGTCAATTTCCGCCATTACAGTACCCGTCAAGTTTCTTATGTCAGTCCATCCTCCCAGTCGTTACGTTCTAAGGAGGAACAGTCATGTTTAAGTCTACGTCTTTTAAAAACTTATCGTCATAAGGACTTATGCACATATTTCCTCCTTCCCTTTTCGTCGGTGGTTCGATCATCGCTCTCCCATACTTCAGCCGACGTTTTGACGTGACCTGCAGAAGGGAGGAGAAAGAAGGGGTGGGGGGGGGGGGGTGGGTGCGGCACTCAAAACACATCAGCGCGCATAAATCCGAAAATGTTTTTACCTACCACATACTCGACCTATTTCCGCGTACTGCATTTCTTTACCATCTCGGCCTTTAAGCCCAGTGGTACCAGTAATGTCAGATATATAACCATTAATGATCTGCGTACCTACATGAGTTACTTGGTCGCAACCCCTCTTGTTGGGTGCAAGGGTAGCGGTCAGGTGGCATTTCTGTGGTGTCGATTTAAGTGCGTCTAAAGCATTTTTCCAGCTGCCTGTGACACATAATGCAGTTGCTAAATATCTGGTCCTTTTTAACCTTCAGCTTTTATCATACTTATTCTTCGCTCATCGTAGTAAAACATCCAAAACTCATTAATGCAACTGCTACAACCTTGCTTTCTTTTTCAAAATACTTTTAATAAAAAGTGTTGATGTATAAATACAGGCCTACAACCCAGTGGACCGGCCACGTAGCACATTGGAACTGTACGTAAGAAGAACGAAGTTGGTGGCAGTTCATTGCATAAAGTGCAGCAGTGCAATAAAAATCGTATCAAACTTCCCTACAGAGCAAGCATGATGCATGTCAGTAATTCATTTTTAATTAATTCATAAATTCATTATCCAATGCTCAGTCATTATCTAAATTACACCAATTCATTTTCCAAATCATAATCAGTACCCACCCTAAGTCAGTTCATTGTCCGAGCACATACTCAATATCCTTCATATCTACTTTCATTATCCAAAAAACTGCATACATATCTCGGGACAAAAAGCTGCGCAATCAGGGTGCAACAAAGTTTATTCAAAAAGTCTCATTTTGTGTCGGCGCCATTTTGGGCGAGGTCAGGCAGGTTCCAGCATAGTCAGAATGTCTCCAATGACTCGTGGTTGGACCAGAATCTTCCGTTGGTAGTTCAAAAAGTTTTGCAACAATTTTTCCTACCGGGTCATTCTGGTGTTCCTCCGGAACTTGAACAAGTCTGTGCCGTGGCTGTATTTTAGCCATTTCCAAACTGAGGCTGGTACCGGCAGGAGTGCGCCGATGTCGCGGTTCCCAGTGAGGGGGGTGGGGGCGCCCACGCGGAGGGATCGGGGTGCCCCCCGGCTCTCATAGAATCTTCAAGGTTGAGGAGAGAAGGCATGGGGCGCGTGCCCGTCCTGGGCAAAAGACCGCTTTTCGATGTGGACCCTCTTTAAGCAAAGAGCGTTGGGGTGTCGCTGGAAGCCTCCACCTGGAGGGAGGTGGGGGAGGCTCGTTCGCGCCGCCTCCCCCTTCCAGCGACCCCGCGCCGTTCTCCGGCTCCAGCGTTTCGGTAAGGCCGTGCCAGGCGATGAAGATGGGGGGGGGGTCGTTGGCTGAGGCAAGACATCCCCCCCCTATTTGACATGTGGCGGGACTACCTGTAATTGTCCAGGCGCTGACATGTGGCGGGACTACCTACAATTGTCCAGGCGTCGACATGTGGCGGGACTACCTGTAAGCGCCGCCGTCCTTGCCTCGGCTTCGGCCTCCTTTGCGGACCGGATCAGGCGAGAGTGAGAGGGGGGGGGGTGGTCGGAGGCTGAGGCAAGACAGCCCCCCCCCGTGGCCTGCAGGGCAGCAGAAGAGGAGAGATGGAGAGGTCCTTATGATTCTTTGGGCCGTCTGCCCAACAGCCTCTCCTTCTGACCGCGGCCAGGCGAGCCCCGCATGCCTCGAGGCCTTGCCTTCCGGATGGGCGTAACCGCGGACCTGTTGCACTTCGGGAGCTTCCGGAATGGGGGTAGGTACCTATTTATTTGTATCTATTTCATGTGACCGTTATTTGGGCGTGGTGGGCAATGAGGCAGACATGTTTGGAGCAGGAGTAGGCAGCGTAACCTAGCTACCTCGTGGCTGTCTTGCTGTCAAATCTTCGCCATTTTATATTTCTTATTACGAACTTTTTCTAATGTTTCTTATTTTTAGTGAAGTCAAGAGCTCATCAGGGGGTTACTGACTTAGCCTGATTTCTTTTTATTTTTCCTTCTCTTCCTTAGCGTGTTTCGAGCTAAAGCTTTCTGTTAGTAGGGAACAGTGATCACTTCATATTTTTATGTGTCCTTTTCACTAGGGGGTACTTCTGGACGGACCAGACGAGTTCCCTCCAATAAATGGTCCGGGGTGGAACGAGATTATCGATCAAAAGGGGAACATATATTCCTTCATTAGGGTATCATCCTGGACAGACCAAGCGATGTACTTCCACTTACTAGGGTAGCCTCCTGGACGGACCAGATGGTCTACTTCCACCAAATGGCCCATGAGTGGGGAGCATATGTCCTCCATAAGGGTAGTCTCCTGGGCGGACCATGCGAGCTACCCCCCAAATAACCAATCAGTGGGGAGTGGGTAGGACTGACGAATTCACAAAGGGGCATAACCTACCCTTTACTACTTGCAAAGACTAGATAGAATATTTCTACTCCACGTTGTTTGCAGGCAGAAAATACCTCAAACGAAACAATTCCTGGAACAACAATGTCCAGGCAACCAATCAATCAGTGGGGAGAAAAACAGGCATGACGGATTACAACGGGGACAAATGTCTGCATTACCTGCCCTTCGCTATCCAAAAAGGAAGACAGAATATTTCTACTCGTCTCAGTTTGTAGACAGGGAAGATCTCAAAGAGCAATAATCGATTATTAATCGATTTCAAACAATCAGTGGGGAGAAAAGTAGGCATGACGGATTACAACGGGGACAAAAGTCTGCATTACCTACCCTTCTCTATCTGCAAAGAGGGACGAACGTTCCTATTCGCCGCTGTTTGCACACAGAGAATGTCTCGTTCTCAAGAAGAGAACCAATATTTCAAGTAGCATCCAAAGCTAAATGAACCAATACCAACAATATCAGTATACAAATACCGATTCCAATACAATCAATCAATCAATCAGATGGATAAAACCATCCTACCAATCAGGCGCAAAACGCCCTACGTAATCTTACCCGGACCGGACCATACGGACAGTTCTTCATCTTCCTCCTCCAGCGCCCGATCGTTCTCTTACTCCATGTAGCATTCCTGTGGGATTCCAGTCAGGACAATAGGTCACTCGAGAGAGGTCCGTTCAGAATTGGTGAAGTTCTTTCAATCGGCAGCCGGGCGAGGGCCCTCTCAAGGCAGGTATACTCCGATCATTTAGATATTCACCTCATCGTCTGGATCTCTCTTACTGGACCCTATGTCACTGATGGACCCCGCGTTGGGACGCCAATTGTAGAACAGGAGCCCAGATTAGTATCGATGCCCAGGCTGCTGGCGCAAGACGCCTCTTATTTTTATTCTGAATAATTACCAAATAAAGAGACGGGCGCTGGAAGCAGGAATCACAAGAACAGAGTTTATTTCTCATGAGGAGAGCCTGTCATTTCGGACACGAAACACAGTGTCTTTCAGGAGGTGCTCTAACAAGTGAGCTGAGACTCCGTCTTTTATACTTTACAAAACACTTGGTATTACAATCACGATGTTGTGAGACAAAGAAAAGACATCCCCATAATCCTCGTGTCAATCCTACCCCATATGCGTTCACAATAGGGACCCTTGACCTGCTGATAAGGGGGAGGGCAATCACGCAACTGAGTGTTCTGTCAACTGTTTGGATGTGTGCGCCTGATCATAGCCCAGGGGATTGGACGGCCAGGATCAACAGTGGGTCCTTTGAAGAGGAGTGACTTCATACAATAAGGGCAGTAAATGGTATCTTCTGGCTTAGGCGATGGCCTCGGACATGTGTGGTCAGCCGGACTCGGGGGAAGGGGGTCACAAAAGGAGGGGTATTCATGCCGCGTGGACAATCGAGCGCGGAGGGAAGGCTTGTCAACAGAGGGGCATTCATGGACGGAAAGGAGGTGTTGGTCAGGCGCGGCCGTGACTCTCAAGGACAGGGTCTTGCAGAAGAAGGTTTATGACTTGCCCGTGTGAGGAGAAGGGAGGGGGAGCCAGGGTGGACACAAGGGCAGAGTTCGCATAGAGAGAGAGAGATCTTATGACCCGTACATGGGAGAGCGGGGGCAGTCAGGTGCAGCTGGGGAGGGCTATGTCCGCTAAGGCGAAGGATGCCTCTTCCAGAGGGAATGGGGGGTTTGCGTGGGTCAAGCAGAAGGGCTGCCTTTCAGGGCAGGGTCGCGCAAAGGGAGAGGGTTTCATGGTTTACGCATGTGAGAGAGAGAGAGAGAGAGAGAGAGAGAGAGAGAGAGAGGTTTCGAATACACGCAGAAGGGAAGCCGGTGGTTCTAATCTTAGGCGGGCAGAAGGCCAGGGTGCCTAAAATGGCTGTCATGTACACATGGGTACAGGCCTTTGCTGGCAGTGGGATGTAGTTAATGCTTTACGGTATTCATGGTACGCGCAGGGAGAGGAGTGGAAAAAGGGAAATGAACGTTGCTTATGTACATCAATATTTCTAATTTTCTACAAAAATTCAAACTACATTAATGTTGAGTTGGAAATATTGTGGAGTGGAAATATCAAGTGCAAGAATATCGTTGTCAAGAATATCTATTTGAAGGTAAGTAATATTGATTTAAAAAATATACAAGTCATTATTATCGTTTGCAAAAATATTGTTGTTTAAAATATCGATTTTTTAATTAGTTTTATGTATTTTAGTATATATTTTAAATGTACGTCATGTAATATTTTTGTATGAGTATTGTTTATGTTATTTAATACATGTGTTACATTTCTAGTAGTTATTAGATTTCATTTAATGACATTTTGCATCTTTTACTTCCGTAGCGGGTTGTGGGTTTATAGCAGAATAGGGTGAGAAGTAATTTCATTATAATTAATGATGATTTTTTATTTAATTATATGTATTTAATTGATATTTAATAGTGTTGATTGCGTTTGTAATGTTTTGGGGGGAAATGTTATATGTGGGTTGTGGGGTTTATAAGGGTAAAAGGTGGGCAGTAATTTATTTTTAATTAATTAATAATTAGAGGTTATTAATTAATTCATTAATTGATCACTAATTATGATAATTGTATCATTTTAAGGTATAGTTTGTGGGGCTAATGGGGGTAAAGGGTGGGAAGTAAGAAAACAATTTCCTTACCTGTAACTGTAGTTCTCCAGTATTGGGGTGTCTTTCATAGATTCACATGCATGAATCATTCCCCGTCGTCGAAGTGGGAGTCCCACGGTACATAAAATAGCAATAATATGCACATAATAACCAAAAAACCTTGGTAATGAACAACCAGGAAGTAAAGTAGACCTAAGCTACAAGAGCAAAAACTTCCACACTCATGACTATCATGGTAATTTTGTATAGTCCAAAGTGCAGCCATCAGGCAACAGCACCCACTAGAATATTCTCCCCGGAGGCTCAGGCTCTCAGATTTTCTACTGCACGTCGTGTGAAGGGAGTCTCCCTGAGCTCTGCTCAGTACTTCCCATCTTTGGATGGTTTTTACCTACCCTTAGAATATCATCTTCTATATCTCTCTTCATGCCTTGTGAGTCTTGTGGGAAGCTCAGGCTTTTTAAGGAAGATCCCCACAAGAAAAGTATTTACTGCTTGTATCCGGACCATGAGGTAAAGGATTATAAGATTTGCAGGACCTTCCCTCAGAAGACCCTCAGAGACAGGGAAGGTCGTCTTCTGCTGTGGCTGCAAAAGATCAAGGATCAGGACAACCCTCTATGTGAGGTAGGAAGTGTGGCCTCGGGGTCAACTGTTTCCTCTAGAAAGAGGATGGCTGAGGAAGCTGTATCTTCTCCTGGGGCTAAGGTGTCGAGAAAAGCTCAATCCACCAAGGATTCTAGCTTGCCTTCCTCTTCTTTCTCAAAAAAGGCTTCTCCACCTTCCAAATCTAGACCTATTACGCCCACGAGAAAGTCTCGAAAGTCCTTGTCATCAACAAGTTTGCCTCAGAAAGTTTTACCTCAGAAAATGACTTTGTCGTCAACGGCTCCTCCGTCTGCGATCATCATCGTCGACGCTTCTTCAATGTCGACGGTCACCTTTTCGTCGCCAAGACCTAAAATGATAACCGTCAACGCTGGTCTCTGTTTCAGTTCGACCCACCTCGTCGACGAAGGTAATGCCATCGGTCGTCGACGCTTCATCATCAATGAAGGGTAAGAAGATCCCGTCGGCGAGCGCATCGTCGATGAAGAACACCTCGACGGCGCCTACCCCGTCGATGGATTCCTCGCCGACGAAGATCACCTTGCCGTAGACGAACTCACCGTTGACGAAGATTACACCGTCGTCGACGACCACATCATCGACCAAGATTACATCGTCGTCGACGGTCACATCGTCGACGAAGATTGCCTTGTCGTCGAAAGGATCGTCGATGAAGATTGCCGCATCGTCGAGAACATCGTCGACGAAGATTGCCCTGTCGTCGAAATCGACTGTCTCGTCGGCTGTCACTATCCTTACATCATCTCCATCGACGGCACCGTCGATGCCTCTTCTTTCATCATGTAAAGAATTACAAGTTTGGTCTGCTACACCGTCTACAGTCTCTTTTGCCTCGCCGTTTAAGACAGCTTCTTTATTGGAAAGACGGGGCTCTTCATTAGCGGCTCTCTCCCCGCTGAAGTTGCCTGAACAGCTACTGGACTCTGAAGAAGATGAAGAGCAATCAGATGTGGATGACAGATTCCGCGCTGCTAGGAGTCCATCTGAGCTGCTTATAAACTATCAGGATGAGGATCAGGAAGAAGAGCAGTTCCTTGAGCCTACAAGTCAAGCTCCTGCCACGGTGCCTACGGCACAGATGCCATTAGCTCTCCTCAACAACTTACAGTATATGTTGGACGACTACTATAGCCGGTTTCCTCCATCTGAATCGGCAGAGTCGCTTCCTTCAACGCCCATGCCGCAAGTCTCTGTATCGGGGCTCAGATCCCCAAGACAATCTTCTCCAACACCAGCATACGAAATGCGATCTACAATTCCACCTTCTCCGGCGCCATCCCACCATTCCCAGGAGGCTGTCACCACTGATGAGGACAGGGAAGAAGGAGAAGTTGATGATAAGTCTGTACTGTCGGAGTGGGATGACTATCAAATACAAACCCCATCACCATCGTCTCTACCTGCTGCGGACTCTCAGCTTGTAGATATTGGGGTTTTCCATCTCATAATTGAAAGAGCTACGAAAAGGTTTCTAATTCCCATGGAGACGAAAAAGGACGACTGTTTCCTTTACGATTTTAAAGATCAACCGCTGAGGCTAGTGAGACCAATTCCCATAATAGACTTCATCTGGAAAGAGGGGCTGAAGATCATGTCAACGCCCAATTCTCTCCCTGCAGTCTTGCCTCTCGTAGACAAAAAATATAAGGGACCACACACCTCGCCTGCATGCCTTATAGGGCAATCTAAGACGGATTCAGTTGTCACCCAAGCGGCTCAGAGAGGGGCCAGAAACCCATCTTTACCAGTAACTGCTCCACCAGACAGGAATGGCAGATGTCTGGACTCCATTGGCAAGAAAGTCTCAACTATAGCGGCAACTACGGTTCGTGCTGCAAACTCCCTAGCAATATTAGGGAGATACGATAGACAAATGTGGTCGGATATCTCACCATATGTTGAAAAGCTTCCAGAGCCTGAAAGATCAGAAGCCTGGAAGATCTTACATAAAGGGGAGTGTGCTTCGGCAGAAATGATCAATGCAGCAGCTGATGTGGCATCTACAGGTTTCAGGCAGTTAGCGGGGCAGCAGTGCTGAGAAGGCAGGGTTGGCTGAAGTCAACATCCTTTCGCCAGGAGGTCCAGGCTAAGATCATCGACATGCCATATGATGGAGAGTTTCTATTTGGCCAGCATGTCGACGAGGCCCTGCAGGCCATAAAAAAAGACACAGAAACGGCAAGGTCACTTGGTAGCCTGCAGTTTCGTAGGTCGTCCTTTCGCGGTGCCAAAGGACGTTGATCCTTAAATAGAGCAGGCTACACTCAGCAACAATCGTACCAAGCCTCTCAAGGTAACCAGAGGTATCAACCATACAAACAACTAACATACGGACAGCGAGGTAACAACTACTCGCAAACAAAAAGGAGGTCTTCTTATCGGGGACGGGATTCCTCCAAGAAACAATGAGATATGCCACCTGCCACCATCTCTGCCCATTCCCAAGTCAAAAGTTGGAGGAAAAATATCCTGTTTCTACTCGAACGGGTCAAAAATTACTACAGTGGGTCCTGGATGTAGTGGCCAGGGGCCACGCTTTAGAATTCATCAAAACCCCTCCAAATTCTCCTCCCAAAGGCCCACCTCCAGCTCATCTCAAGGAGCTGTTCTTCTAATAAATGTAATGATTTGGAAAGGAGCAATCGAAAAAGTCTCTCAATTGCAAAAGGGAACGGGGGTCTTCTCGAGGTTCTTGCTCATACGCAAGAATTCAGGGGAATGGCGCCCCATCCTCGACCTGCGTGCCCTCAACAAATACCTCAAAAAATTGTCCTTCCGGATGTTAACGCTTCAAGAAATCCTCAAGCTTCTCTCGGTAGGGGATCACATGGCCACCCTCGACCTTCAAGAAGCTTATTTTCATGTACCGATCCTTCCCAGGCACAGAAAGTTCTTAAGATTCAGAGTAGCTGGCTGGGATTTTCAGTTCAAAGTTCTCCCATTTGGACTTCGTTCAGCGCCCCATGTTTTCACGAAACAGTGGCAGCACATCTTTGCTTAGAGGGCATTCAAATCTTCCCATACTTGGACGATTGCCTTATCAAGGCCAGTTCTTTAGTAACCGCAAGAGCGCATGTTCAAAGATGCCTGTCACTATTCCAATCTCTGGGTCTCTCAATCAATTCAGAAAAATCCCATCTAACTCCGTCTCAAAGAAAGTTATTCTTGGGAGCCACACTAGACACTCAACTCACTCAGGCTTTCGTCTCAAAGAAAGACAGCTCAAAATCTGCAAGATGGCTCGCCTATTGCAAGGAAAAGAGTACGTTTCAGTTCGGATGTTCAAATCTTTCCTAGGAATGATCTCATCCTGCATCCCTCTGATACAAAACTGTCGTCTCAGAATGAGACCTTTACAGGAAAAACTCAACCTACAATAGTTACAGGTTTCGGGATCTTTCAACAACAGCATTAAAGTAACTCCTCGGATGCGAGAAGTCTTTCGCTGGTGGACTCAGATAAAGAATTTACAAGAAGGATATGCGTTCCTGGCAGAAGTACCAAACTTTACCATCAGAACAGATGCTTCGCTCGAGTGATGGGGAGCACATCTTCAGGGAATAACGGTAAAAGGAAAGTGGAATGTGCAACAAAAGAAATGGCACATCAATCTAGAACTACGTGCCATATTCTTGGCCTTGAAGTCCTTTCGGACAGTCATCCAAGGGTCCTCTGTACTAATTCGGACAGACTATACAACAAGTATGCATTATCTAAACAAACAGGGCGAAACAAAGTCGGCCCGCTTTCTCAGCAAGCCCAAGAGATCTGGGACTGGGCCCTAAGTCACGGGATCAATCTCTCAGCGATCCATGTTTCAGGGATTACCAATGTGCTAGCGGATTCTCTCAGCAGATCTGCGATATCCGAATGGGAGATACATCAACCAACGTTGGACAGAGTCTTTTGGAATGGGGTCACCCCGATCTGGACCTGTTTGCAACAAGTCAGAACCGCAAATACCCACACTTTGCAAGCTGGCTTCCCCACAGGGACTCATGCGGGGATGCGCTTTCGATGAATTGGTCTCAGATATATGCATAAGCCTTTCCTCTCCGATTCCGTTGGGTCCCAGAGTCATCCGCAAAATGAAGAGACAGCCTTGTCGCCTCATTCTCATTGCTCCCAGATGGCCTCGCCAATACTGGTTCACCGAAGTTCTCCTCCTTTCGGAGTGCGATCCCATTCAGTTCCCAACAATACCGAACCTTCTAACCATTGAAGAGGGTCATATCTGTCACCCGGACCCAGCCCCCTTGAACTTTGCAGCTTGGCTCCTCAACACCTTGAGTTCACACACTTAGATAACCCATGCGGATTGCCAGGAAGTGTTAGCCAATGCTAGAGCGCCTGCCACAATTAAAACATACAAGTTCGAATGGAAAAGGTTCTGTAACTGGTGTCACTCTGCCAATTTGCATCCAATTCAGGCCAGGCCGGATCAGATCTTGCCATTCTTTCTTCATTTAGCTAAAGCGAGTTTATCTCATTCCACGTTGAAGGTGTTCTTTGCAGCTATTTCGAAGTTTCGTCGAGATGGTTCTAACTCTCTCTACTCTTCTAGAATTATTTAGCAATTTTTTAAAGGACTATTTCGAATGATCCCTCCTATTCGAAATCCACCTCCATCCTGGCATCTGAATGTGATGCTCGCGCAACTCATGCATCACCCATTCAAACCAATTCATAAAGTGGACCTTAAGTTCCTAACGTGGAAGGTATCTCTTCTGCTAGCGCTGACATCAGCTAGACGAGTCCGTGATTTACAAGCATTCACGATTAAGTCACCTTTTCTGCAATTCACATCAAATTCAGTGGTGCTTCGGACTAATCCAAGTTTCATGCCTAAGGTACCAACGGATTTTCACCTTAATGAACCGGTAATTCTGAAAAAAAAATCCAAATCCTCAAACAGCGGCAGAGAAAGCTTTGCATTCCCTTGACATCAGAAGATGTCTCAAGTTCTATCTGCAGTGAACTGCAACGATTAGAAAGTCAGATCAACTTTTTGTAGCGTATGGAAGACTACGCCAAGGTCACTCTGTATCCAAACAGACAATAACTCGTTGGATGTCTTCGACAATTAGCCTGTATCATCAACAGGCGGAAAGGTCTCTCCACACCACGCCGAGAGCACATTCTACAAGAACGATTTCTTCATCAACCGCTCTTTTCGATGGTGTACCTCTCCATCAGATATGCAGAGCGGCAACCTGGTCCAACAGACACACTTTTTCCAAACATTACTGTTTGGACGCCGCAAGTGATGCAGATACGTCTGTGGGACGAGCAGTTCTCCGCAATCTTTTTAAATAAGGTGAGCCTCTGTTCTCCCTCCTCCACTATGCTCTTTTTAGACGCTTATTCTTACAATGTTGTTTATATCCTAACCAGTATGCATATGTAAGCACTATTGTATTGATATACGTTTAAGAATCTGCTAATACTGCATTGATATGCATATTTACATATATACTGTGATACAAGGAGCGTCTAACGAGCATTATCTTTTTGTACTGCTATCTACTCTGATTCAGGCATGTGAATCTATGAAAGACACCCCAATACTGGAGAAGAACACTAGTTACTTACCTGTAATCTGTGGTTCTCCAGGATTGGTGTCTTTCATAGATTCACATGCACCCGCCCAAATCCCGCAGAGGCTCTTAGGCTATGGCGTTTAGCTTCACTCCTGTGCCAGAAAATCTGAGAGCCTGAGCCTCTGGGGAGAATATTCTAGTGGGTGCTGTTGCCTTATTGGCTGCAGTTTGGACTATACAAAATGACTATGATAGTCATGAGTGTGGAAGTTTTTGCTCTTGTAGCTTAGGGCTACTTTACTTCCTGGTTGTTCATTACCAAGGTTTTTGGGTTATTATGTGCATATTATTGCTATTTTATGTAACGTGGGACTCCCACTCCGAGGACGGGAAATGATTCAGGCATATGAATCTATGAAAGATACCAATACTGGAGAACCACAGATGACAGGTAATAACTATTGTTCTTCTCCAGTATTGGTAACTTTCATAGATTCACATGCTTGAATCATTCCCAATTGTCGAGATGGGAGTCTTGACGACGGGGAATGGTTCAAGCATGTGAATCTTTGAAAGTTCCAATACTGGAGTGATTTATTTTAAATTAATGAATAATTAGTTGTTCATTAATATTAATTAATTAATTGAGAATTCATCATGGTAATTGTGTAATTTTTTTTAGGTGCGGGTTGTGAGGTTAATAGGGGCAAACGGTGGGAAGTAATTTATTTTTAATGAATTATTAATGAATTGGTAATTAATTTATAATTATGTTAATTGTTTAATTACATTTTTTCTGGGGGGGGGTGGGTTTTGGGTTTATAGGGGTAAAGGGTGGGGAGCAAATTAATTTTACTTAATTTATAATTAGTTATTAAATACTATTAGTTATTTAATTGAAAATATATTTTAATTGTGTAATTAATGTTTTTAACGCTCAGTTTTAGGTGTAGGATGTGGGGATTATAGTCGTAAAGGTTAATTAATTTTAATGAGTTATAATTTGGTTTTTAATTAATAATGTTTGTTTAATTTATAATTATGTTAATTGTGCAAATACATTTATTTTCTTTAGATTTTAGATGTGGGTTCTGGGTTTTGTAGGGGCATGGGGTGTTAAGTAAATCCAATTTATGCAATTAATAATTTTAATAAAATTAACCTCTTCCGTGCTTATGAAAAGCTCAGCTCGTCATGAGTCATGGTGTCGCTGTTCTCATGACGAGCTGTGCACGTCATGACATAAGCGGCACGCACACGCAGGATAATTCCTGTGCTGAGCGTTCTAGGAAAACGGGCATGGTCATGACGAGCTGAGCTCGTCACGAGCACCGTGGTGCTGTGCGCGCTCCCTTCCCTCCAGCACAACGGGGAAATTAGCCCCGCGGGGAAGGGACTAATAATAAATATTAATTTAATAATTAATTGTGTTGTGTGTTTTGTATATTGTGGGTATATTGTGGGAAGTACATTGATTATATTTATTAATGACTATTTAATTAATGAGAATTAATTTGTTGATGAATATTTATATTAATAGTATAAATAATTTTTTGGGTGCAGGTTGTGAGTTTTGTGGTGTTACAGGGTGGGAAGTAACTAAACTACATTTATGTAATAATTAATGTTTTTGTTGATAAATAATTTCTAAATAAAGATATTTATTTGTGTGAAAATCATTTTTGTGTTATATTTATTATAATATTTGTAGGTATGTGATATATGTTATTAAGTTTATAATATGTTTTTACATTTTAAAATTGTTATATATATATTTTTTTCAACATATGTATATATTTTATATTTATTTCGTTTTTAATATATTTTTATTTTGTTGAAGATATTTTGTTTGTTTTTTAATGTTAAACTGACTGGAGTGGGAATAGATACATTTTTCCCCTCCGCTATACAACTCTTTCCCTACTGTTGCATTTACTGGAGTGGGAATAGTACATTTTACACCTCCGCAATCCAACACTTTCCTTACTGTTGCACTGAGTGGAGTGAGAATAGTACATTTTACCCCTCCGCTATCCAGCACTTTCCCTACTGTTGCATTAACTGGAGTGGGAATAGTAAATTTTACCCCTGCGCAATCCAACTCTTTCCCTACTGTTATAGTGACTGGAGCAGGAATAGTACATTTTACCCCTCCACAATCCAATGCTTTCCCTACTGTTGTACTGACTGGAGTGGGAATAGTACATTTTACCCCTCTGCAATCCAGCGCTTTCCCTACTGTTGCACTGACCTGAGTGGGAATAGTAAATTTTACCCCTCCGCAATCCAGGGCTTTCCCTACTGTTGCACTGACTGAAATGTGAATTGTTTTTTTATGTGAATTATACATATCTGAAAGAGACATGTTAGTGATAGATTCCTTACCTTAGAATATCCCCAGGCGTCAGACTGGATCCGGAAAGCTTTCGTCAGCAGTCCCCCTGCGAGTCGATGGGCATCGTGGTACGGCTCCGCATGTGTCGCTGGCGTCGTATTCGCTGAGATGATGTCACTGGAGCTACTGACGTCAGTTCTTTCTTTTTCGGCGCCAGCAAGCGCCGATCCGGAGAGAGCGGTACCCCGTCAACTTGTTGACTAAAGTACTTGCTTGATTAAATTGTGAGTAAAACTTACTCCTGGTGCATAGGGATGCCCAGTTTCAAGATTTGGGAGGACTGTCCGCGCACGATGTCTATGACGGACCCGCACCGTGAGTGTCTCTTCTGCCTGGGGCATAACCATGACACCGAGTCTTGTCCCCACTACCGAGCCATGGCCCCGAAAACTAAGGGAGCGGTCCCGAAAGTGGCCGGAGGCCTGAGAGCCGGCCCCACGTCGTTCCAGGTCCCGGTCTCATGGGAAGTCGACGGCCCGGTCGCGGAGCAAGCACCGTCATTCGAAGTCTTCGCACTTGGAGTCAGGTAAGGCGAAGCACAAAAAGTCGAAGAAGCGTTGTCGCTCTTCGTCATCCCCATGCTGGTCGCGGTACACGGCGATGGGGCAGGTGGCACCGCCCCTGCGGCTCCAACGGACCCTGAGCAGTTACCATTGGCTTACCCACCTTTCCCGGGTCCATCGGCGACTCCAGACGAATTGCAAGAGTTTGTGTCTGCAATGGCACTTATCTTCAGCCAGTGCAGCCCCGTCGGATCCCCTTCGGGCCCCGCATGCCCCACTGCTCCGCGTTCCTCGACGCGACGGCTTTGGCCCTGACGTCGTCCACGCCCAGATGCCTCAATGGTTCTGGCCGGGGTTCCCCATTCTTGCCGGTGGACCCCGTACGGCCCCTACTGACATAGACGTCGCCGGCAGCTGACGCCAGCGTCAACTTCTTTTCCGACGTAGGCATGGTGCCAAAGTGATGTCTTCCAGCGCCGATCTCAACAGCAATGGGAGACTTTTACCCTTTTATTCACCCACGTCCTCGTCCCCTCGTGCAGGAAGGGTAGAGTTGGGAAGGGTTTGAAGACCCTCTCGCAGCACAGTGCGAGTCCATCCCCGATTGGGATGAGGAGGCGGAGGCCGGTGGCCTGTATTACACTCCGGCGTCTGGTTCACCATCCCCTTCAGCTACTATGGAGGGGAGTGGTTCCTTTTCCACGGTGCTTCGTAGGGCAGCTGAGGCTTTTGACCTCGAGCTCCCCACAGTGGCTGTCAGGACCAACCTACTGACTGAAGTGCTTCGGCCAGCTTCTTCTTCTACAGAACCGCTGTTGCCGTTTATTGAGGCCCTTTCTGATGTGCTTTTGGGCACTTGGTCCCGGCCCAACACAGGGGCTCCTGTGGATAAGGGTGTGGGTCAACGTCATTGCCCGGCTTAGGGCGACCCTGCTTTCCTCACCCAGCCCCGCACACCTGAAAGTTTGGTGGTTTAGGCCTCCACGTTCCTGAGTGCGTTTCCTTCTGCTCCACCAGACATGGAATCCAAGAAATTGGAGCAGTTTGGCAAGAAGATTTAGTCTTCCGCAAGTTCTGGCCTGCAGTCTGTGAACACTGCCTGTCTCTTGGGCCGCTCTTCCCATTCTGTATGGGATGCGGTTGAGCAGGTGCTACCTCAGTGTCCAGAGGAGGCTCAGACAGTTCTCTTCTGAGATTTTATGGAGGGGAGAGATGCGGCCAAGTTCACTATACGTTGTGGTCTTGATTCCGCTGATTCGCTGGGTAGGGCGATTTCCACAACAGTGGCGTTACGTCGTTGTGGGAGGGATGGGAGGCTTTAATAGTCTGTCAATTGTGAGGTTTATTAAAGACAAATCAGGATGGATGTGACGTTTTCTTCTTAAGGGTTTAGGGTTCTTCGGGTGGTGCACACAGAGTCTTCTTCTTTCTTCGGGTATGTTGGTTTAGCTGGTGTCTGCCGACGCCCAGGACGCTCAAATGAAGAGACAAAGAGGGTGGTAAGTACTCTGCTTAAGACTCTGTAGATTTGAGTGGGAAGCCCTTCACCACACCCGGTGCAATAACCTAGTGTCTCAAAGGTAAGGAAGGTTCGCTAACATCAGAACTCCCTTTTAAGATGGCCACAGTGGTAGATATCGCTTTGATGGTCCTGTGACCCTGGTTTTCCGAGGTCGAGTGAGGGTATTGGGAAGGAGTGCTCAGGAAATTATGCAAACAAGAGTTAAAGGGAATGATGCGGGGAACGCTATTTACAGTGCCCCGTTTTACCCATCCTCCCTCCTCCCACAACGTCCCTTCCGCTTCCCGGTACTTCCCAGCTGTGGCCCGTGTGCGGAGTCACTCACCGTCCAAGTCGTAACTCTCCTGAGTTACGGCAGCTGTTGCGCCCTCTTGGGGGGGAGACAGTATCCACCAGTCTTCGGACCACTCCTCTACATCTCCGACCTCTTCAGTGGGTTCCTCCGCTACGCCGTCTCGCCGCTCCTTCTGCTCGGTCTTCTCGGGTCCTCGCGACTTCTCTCGGCGTCTTCTTCCGGACACTGTGACATCAGCCCGTTCCACTTCTGGATCCTCCTTTTCTCCTTGCCCCGCATGCCGTGATTGGTCCGTTCTGTAGATCCCGCCTTCTACTTCCTGAAACAGAGAGGACCCGAACCAAGAGTGTCCCGGGATTTGCCTGGTGGGTCCCTGGCCCATGTGATTCCCTCCACATGTACAGGTAAGGGTTCTGCACTCACGGAGTCCCCTCCGTGTCCCCTCTGACAGTCGTCATGCCTTGTTGAGGACGACTAGCTTTTCTGCAGATGTCCAGAATACTTTGATGGGCATGCCCTTCGATGGCACCCGCCTCTTTGGTGATAAGGCGGATTCCACTTTGGAGCGTTTTAAGGACTCTCGGGCCATAGCCAAGTCCTTAGGCCTTTTGGCCGTACATACTCCTTCCACTTCCAACTTTCGTTCCTTTTGAAGCTCCGGAAGAGGCGTGCAATCACGTTCCTTTTGTAACAAGCCTGTGCATCAACAGTCCCAGCGTAGCCGCGGACGTGGGGCTCGCAGAGGCAGGTCACGGGGCCAGCGTGCGAGTCAGTCCACCAACACCCCTGCTCCCAGTGCCTCCACACCTTCCTAGTCCGGTGTTTTAGACCCACCAGAAGGGGGCAGGATTCGTCATCACCTCCCCACTGACTCACCATTACATCAGACAGGTGGGTTCTGGTGATTGTTCGAAGGGACTACCCTCTCCCCTTCGAGTCTACCCCCGCAGCCATGCCACCGCAGTGCCACCTCATGTCAGGGGATTATTTGGCACTTCTCCAGCAGGAAGTTGCGGCCCTCTTGGCCAGGGTCCATCGAGCGCATTCTGACAGCAGAAGTAAGTTGTGGTTGTTACTCCCACTACTTCTTGGTTCCAAAGAAGAACAATGGTCTACGTCCTTTCTTTGACCTTTGGAACGTCAATTACTTCCTCCTAAAGGAGAAGTTCAAGATGCTCACTCTGCCTCAGGTCTTGTCTGCTCGTGACCCACAAGACTGGATGGTGGCACTGGACCTGCAGGATGCTTATTTTCATTTTCCTGTCCTGCCGGCCCATCGGCGTTACCTACGATTCACGGTGGGCCAGGAGCATTTTCAGTTCACCGTGCTCCCCTTTGGCCTTACCAGCGCCCCTCGGGTGTTCACAAAAGTGATGGCGGTGGTCGCAGATCATCTGCGCAGATCAGGGGTTTCAGTCTTCCCCTATCTCGACGACTGGTTGTTCAAGGCTGGGTCGCCTTAGAAAGTCGTCTTCGCCCCTCCAGACTATGGCCGACCTTCTGCATTTGCTGGGATTCTCCATCAATGTGCCGAAGTCGCATCTAATCCCCTCTCAGAAACTCCTCTTCATCGGAGCGGTTCTGGACACGGCGCTGTTTCGGGTTTATCCTCCCAAACAGCGAGTCCAGGACATTCGGGCTATGATTTTTCAGCCCTTGTCCTGGGTTTCGGTCAGGAAGACCGTGAGGCTGCTGGGACTCATGGCCTCTTTCATCCTGCTGACCCCCATGCCAGGTGGCATATGCGGTCTCTGCACTGGGACCTGAATTTCCAGTGGGCGCAGCATCAGGGAAACCTGTCCGATTACGTCCTGATCTTGGAGGGTGCTGCGCAACAATTGCATTAGTGGCTCATGAATCAGCATTGGGTCAGCAGCAGATCCCTCTCCCTTCCCCAACCGAAGCACACAGTAGTGACGGATGCATCCCTCCAGGCATGGGGCGGCCACATGGGAGAGGCGGAGATCAGAGGCCTCTGGTGTCCAGGGAAGTCCCGGCTCCATGTCAACCTTCTAGAGCTTCGGGTGATTTTTCTTGCACTGAAGGCCTTTCTCCCCTCTGTCAGGGGGAAGGTAGTGCAGGTGTTCATGGACAACACCACTGACGTGTGGTATTGCAACAAACAGGGCGGGGTGGGGTCGTGGACCCTATGTCAGGAGGCTCTGCGCCTCTGGACATGTTTGGAACGTCATGGTATTTCCAGGATGGACAAACTCAGCCGCCGGTGTCTGATGGATCACAAATGGCGTCTTCACTCGGATGTGGCGCAAGGTCTCTTTAAACAGTGGGGAGAGCCTTGGTTAGATCTATGCGCCACTCAAGAGAACGCCCAATGTAATCAGTTCTGCACATTGGAATTTCCAAGGTGGCACTCGCTCTGAGACGCTATTCATCATGAGTGGAGTTGCGGTTTGTTGTACGCCTTTCCGCCTATACCACTTCTGCCCAGAGTTCTGAAGAAGATCAGACGCGACCGGGCCCAAGTCATCCCTGTGGCTCCAGACTGGGCTCGAAGAGTTTGGTATCCGGAGCTACTCAGTATGAGCCTGGATTCCCCGATCCGACTGCCTCTTCGGGAGGATCTTCTGTCGCAGCAGCAGGGGACAGTTCTCCACCCGAACCTGCCCAGCCTCCACCTACATGCATGGAGATTGAGCGGCGATAGTTGATTCCATTTGACTTGCCTCCCGAAGTCTGTGATGTCATTCTGGCAGCCAGGTGTCCCTCCACTAAATCGGTATACGCCTGCAGGTGGAACAAATTTGGGCATGGTGCACAGCCAAGACTGTAAATCCTCTTTCTGTCCCTCTTTCTGAGGTCCTTTTGTTCCTTCTTTCTCTGGCCCCGCAGGGCTCTGCTCTGGGCACTATCAAGGGCTACCTTTCGGCCATTTCAGCCTTTCTGAGGCTTCCAGATCAGCCTTCTCTTTTCAAGTCCCCTGTTGTACAGAGATTCTTAAAAGGCATTACGCATATGTTCCCTCCTTTTACTTTCATAATGCCTCAGTGGGACTTGAATATTGTTTTGACCTATCTCATGTGCGCTCCCTTTGAGCCGCTTCACAATTTTCCCTTACGTCTTCTGACTTTGAAAACAGCCTTCCTGGTGGCTATCACCTCCGCCAGGAGAGTGAGTGAGCTTTAGGCTCTTTCTTATAAGCCTCATTTTCTGTCGGTTCATCCGGACAAGGTTGTGCTTCGCACTCATCCTTCCTTTTTGCCAAAGGTTGTCACTGCCTTCCACATCGGGCAGACTATGTACAGGAATTTTTATAGCGCAAGTCACCAAGCGGTTTCTAAGCGCTTGCTTAGGGAACCCGTCCTGGTATTTCCCTGTGAGATAACCCCGGCAGGGTATCCGCAAGGTGAAAGCCAGGCATCCCGCCGCGAGGGGCCGTTGTGGAGATTAAGCAAGCTATTGCCCGGAGTCGCAGAGTGTGAACCCGTGAATCGAGTAGGCACCGGAGCGAGAATTGTCGAGTCCATGGACATTTTAGGACTCAAGACCCCGCCGAGCCGGGAATTGAACCCTGGTCCCGGGTTGACCTCTGCTTCCAGGTCTGCCTCCTCTAACCAGTGAGCCACACTTCTCCACATCACCTTGCCCACTTTCTTTCCGCCTCCGCATTCTTCCAGAGAGGAAGAGAGGCTCCACCGTCTGGACCCAAAACGAGCACTCTCCTTTTACCTGAATCGCACACAAGCATTCTGGGTGGATGACCAGCTCTTTTTTGGCTACGCAGGCACCAAGAAAGGCTGGGCTGTTCACAAGAGGACTATATCCCGCTGGGTGATCTTGTGTATCAAGGCCTGTTATTCTATGGCTAAAAAGGAACCTCTGTTGGGACTGCGCGCCCATTCTACCAGGGCAACAGCAGCCACTACGGCATTGGGACGTGGTGTCCCCTTGCAAGACATCTGTCAGGCTGCCACGCGGGCTTTACTGCACACCCTTACAAACCATTATTGCCTTGACAGTCAGGTCTGGAGAGACAACTTCTTTGGCCGTTCTGTTCTCCGTGCCTTTCTGGTGTAATCTTATTCACAGACCCACCACCTAGGTTAGTATTGCTGGGGTATCTATTCTAAGGTAGGGAATCTATCACTAATGTGTCTCTTTCAGATGAACAAGTTACTACTTGTGTAATGATATATCTGTAAGAGACATTAGTTAGTGATAGATTCCTTACCGCCCCACCCATCCTCCCCATTCTGCAAACTGATTACTGGGGTTAAGGTCATCCTTTTGGGCCCTAGTTTCTATGCACCAGTGGTCATTATCTTACATGGCTCTGCGTTCCTGTCGCACAAAGTTGTGTACAGAACTAACGTCAGCGCGAGCGGGCGCGTCTAAGTAGGCCCATTGACGTCATCTCGGCGAATACGACTCCAGCGACGCACGCGGAGCCGTACGACGACGCCTATCAACGGGCAGGGGTACTGCTGACGAAAGCTTTCCGGATAAAGTCTGACGCCTGGGGATATTCTCAGTTAAGGAATCTATCATTGACTAATGTCTCTTACAGATATATTGTTACACAAGTAGTAACTTGTGCTTTATTGCTGTGTTAAGTGTGGTGGGAATAGTAAATTGTAGTATTCTGTAATGTTATATTTTATGCAATTTTATATTTATTGTAGTCGCGAATAGTCAATCTTATTTTTGGGTGGTATAAAATATTTTGTTACTCCTGGTTTTGGGTGGGAGAATTATGTTTATTTAGTTGCAAAATGTTTGTATTTTTAATGTGGTGGGAAGTGTGTATATATATATATATATATATATATATGTATATATTTTAATTTGTAATACTTTTAGAAAATTATGTGTTTGATTGATTTATTATAATGATATAATTTGCAACTCATTTTTAATTAAAATGTAAAATGTGTGTTAATTTTTATTTTAAATTAAATTGATTCCCCTTTTTAATATTTTATGTTTTTGGTATATTTGAATATGGTTACATATATTTTTGATAATATTATGATGTTTAGGATTTAAAGTAAATTAAAATATTAGTTTATATTTGTTATATATGTATAATTATATATATATATATAGATATATTTGTGTGGTTAAAATTTTTAAAGAAGTTTATTTGTTGTATTTGTTCAACTATACATTTAATTATATATTTTTTTATAAATTAAAGTTAGTATTTAATGTATGTTTTTTTAATATCTTAAATTATATATATTTCAAATTTGATATTTAATACTATATATTATTGTAAACTATGTTTTTGTTTCGATATGTTTGTACTTACCTGTTTAAGTACAAGCAGTCGACATTTTTGCTTTCTATATATTTTCATCAATTTTTTTAACATCTGTATTTTTGTGGTCGATATTCTGTCAGTGAACCGTGACTCATTCTTTTTGAAAAAGGGATTGGACCTATAGAACAAGTGTCCAGATTAGTCTGTATGAGTTGAAGCTCATGTGACGGTTCCAGAAACAGGTTTTTACTAGATGGAAAATCCATTCTATGTTAAGGTATGAACAGGTCACTTTTAATAAGCAATCATCCAGGTAGTAGTACATATAGAAGCTATTCCAATGCAGATGGGCAGGTACCACCCCCCTACATGCAAACATTTCAGAACAGGACGGAGGGAGATATTGAAATATTTATTTATTTAATTTATTTATTTGCGGGTTTGTAGAGCGCTTGAATCGACTCCCAGTGGAGTATCTCTGCGCTTAGGAGCCAAGGACAAAAATAACAGAATATCAACGGTGGAACCTAGATCTGATTACTGGACAGCATGGTTTTGAGTTGCTTTCTGAATTTTAAATGCTATGAGCACTGTCTGAGGGACAAAGGGAGTTTGTTCCATAGTGAGGGTCCCGTTATAGATAAAGCTTTACCGCCATGCCTGGCCTTTCTTGCACGGGGTACCACCAAAAGGAGTTGGTCGCTAGATCTGAGAGAGCGGGTCGGAATGTATGGGGTAAATTTCTTTTCCAGGTATGCGGGCCCTTGTCCGTTAAGACTTTTGTGTATTAAACAGCATACTTTGAACTTCGTTCTCTGCCGGATTGAAAGCCAATGCAGTTGGTCCAGAAGAGGTTGAGATGCTGTTCTTGGGGGGACATTCAGGACCAAACGGGCCGCCGTATTCTGGATAACTTGAAGTTTAGCCAACACACCCTTGTTTGCAGAAAGTAGTAGGCCATTGCAATAGTCGATACGACTTAACACAAGTGCTTGTACCAGAGTGTTCCTGAAAGTATCTGGGAGAAGGGGAAACACTTTGTGCAACAGGCTAATAGTGTGGAAGCAGGAGCCTATGACAAAGTTGCTGTGTTGTTTCAGCGAAAATTCTTGGTCTAGCTTTATCCCTAGATTTTTAACGACCTGTTTGGGTTCTGGGGCCGATCCCAGGTCTTGTGGCCACCAGTCCGGAGTCCACAGCATTTTGGCCTCCCCAAATAACATGACGGTTTTATTAACGTTGCACTGGAGGCAGTTGAAGGACATCCATTGTGCTACAGCCTTCATGCCTGATGAAAAGGAGCCGATTACTTCAGTGGAGAGAGTTTTGAAAGGGAAGAGGAGCTGTGTGTCATCCGCGTATGACACTGGAATGAAACCATACGTGCGCATCATTCTTGCCAGGGGTGCCACGTAGATGTTAAAAAGGGTTGGGCTCAAACAAGAGCCCTGTGGCACCCCTTTTGAAATCTCCACCTCCTCTGAACGGTAAGCACCCATGGTGACACTCTGGGTGCGATTAGTTAGGAAGCTCCTTAGCCAGGCGAGGGCTTTGTTCTTTATTCCAATGTTAGCCAACCGGTCAATTAAGATGGTATGTGACACGGTGTTGAATGCTGCCGACAGATCTAATAGTACCAGGATAACGGCATATCCTTGGTCCTGGTACATGTGCAGATCGTCCATGACTGATAGAAGGGTGGACTCAGTACTATGCTTTGGCCTGAACCCAGATTAAGAATAGTCCAGGCCACCAGCAAGTTCAATGTATTTAGACAGATGATGGTTAACATGTTTTCCAATCAATTTCCCTAAGAATGGCAGTCGGGAAATGGGCCTAAGATTGGTTAGTTCGGTCCAAGGTATGGCAGTGTTTCTCCTAATTGGTCTTACCAGGGCTCGTTTCCATTCCCTGGGGACGTACCTAAAGTTAGTGAAAGATTCACGAGCCTCTTAATCACAGGGCATAATTCTTCCGTTAGAATGGGCATTATTCTAGCTGGGATTGTGTCGTCCGGGCTTCCACTCTTAATCTGTATGGATAGCGATGATACCTCCTCTGCAGTGATGAGGGGGAAACAATCCAGGGTATGCGTAATCTGATTCGGTTCATCTTTAGTTAGAGGGCGTGATGGGATCGTACTATATGCCCTGTTGGAGTTGGTTATTTTCTCGTAAATTGTGTCAATTTTCTTGGTAAAGAACTGAGAAATATCATCACATAACTGTTGTGATGACGACTCAGAGCTTTCACATGCCACTGGTTTTACGAATGATTGTAAGATTTGGTACAGAACCCTAGGGGAGTTTCCTGCAGCTGTAATTTGGAACGTGATGTGCATTTTGCGTGCTGTACGGATGGCTTTATGATAAATGGACAGAGAGTTCCAGTAACGGTTCTTACCGTCCGCCTGGTGGGACGATCTCCATCTTTTTTCCAATTTTCTGGCGGCTTGTTTTAGCGTTCTCAGTTGTTCTGAGAACCATACTTCTTGTTTGTGAGCTGGTCGGGATTTAAACAAAATCAGAGGGGCTATGTCATCTATGGGTGGCCTAGTTGCCCTTTCGAATTTCTTTAGGGCAATTTCGACGTTCTCTGAGGAAGTGATGGAGGGTTCAACAAACCTCTCTTTAAATGAGATTTTGTTGATTTTGTGCCACTGTCTTCGTTTATTGAAAAGAGAGATCGGGCCTGAGGGGGTAGGTTTAAAATGGGATGTGTGGAATTCAATAATAAAGTGGTTTGTCCACTTAATTTGTGTTGGGGGCAGGCAAAGGACCGAATGGGAATTGGATAGGACCAGATCCAGGGTGTGACCTGCCTGGTGGGTTGGCCCGTAATTTCGTTGTATTAATCCCAATAGGGACAAATCAGTCAATAAGGACTGTGCCTCACCACAATCTTGTAATTCGCTGTGCACATTAAAATCCCCTACTAATAAAAAATCACTGTCGTGATTTACAAATGGGGCAAGTATTTCAATCAGTGTGTTGGAGAAGTTTGTGCATGGTCCAGGAGGGTGATACACCAGTGCTCCCATTCGACTTTCCTTGGGAGAAGTGGTAATTTTGAAGATCAGTAATTCTAGATCGGGTGTGCTAAGTTCCTCTAACATGGTAATGGCAATTCCTTGTTTATGGACAATCGCAATCCCTCCACCTGTTTTTGTGGGGCGATCTAATCTAATTATCTTGTAGCCCATCGGGATACCTAAAGTTATGGCGGGGGTCAAGTGGGGTTTTAGCCATGTCTCAGTAAGAAATCATAGGTCAGGTTCTCTGGAAGAGATTAGATCCCATACCTTGGCTGTATGTTTTGAGAGTGATCTAATATTACAGAGGAGATTCTTGTTCCTCATACAAGCCTCAGTGGTATCATTGTTAACAGGGATGGGTTGGTATCTGTTAGTGTAGGTAGTAGGGCTAACGTTCTCCTTATGGGTGTTAAACTGAGTGCAGCAATGACAGCAGGAAAAATGCCCCTCTACATAAACGTTTTCCCCGCATATGCATCCCTGTAACGGTTTATCCGGTGGTTTAAGGTGTACCTGTGGTGAATAGGTTGTCCGCATGGTGTAGCGCAAATCCAGGTTTGCAGATGTAGCCCCCATGGCCTCTGGCCTCGTCCGGACACGGACGGGCTGGTTTTAGGCTCGTCTTCGGCGCGTACTTAGGCGCCCCCCCTGCGGGCAACCGCTGCGTGCTTGTGCCGACGAGTGGCTAAATAGCCCTTTGAGCTTAAAGGCTAGAGCGCTAACCGCTCGACTCGACTGTCAGGAAGTGTCTGGGCGTGTCTCTCTGGCTCTTACCTGTCCCGCCCTCCGCTCAACGGTATTGGATACCGAGTCGGACCGGGGCGGACAGGCTGCAACAATGAGCACAGACTTCCTAAATGAGCCCTAAATCCCCTGGCAGCTCCGTGAATGAGCGTGGGTGCACAGAGGGTGAGTGTTATAAAATTATTAATCAATTCAAACACAACAAAAGTGATTTAAAAATTTGTAATCCATTTTTAAAAGCGTGACATTTAAGTTATAAAATGAGGTCCACAAACCAACAGAGTGTTCTGCTCTGCCATTGTTTACCTGGTGCCAAGCGGGGTCGGGAGACACTGCCACTGTCTACCTTTACCGCGATCAGCCCTTTGAGCTTAAAGGCTAGAGCGCTAACCGCTCGACTCGACTGTCAGGAAGTTTCTGGGCCTGTCTCTCTGGCTCTTACCTGTCCCGCCCTCCGCTCAACAGTATTGGATACCGAGTCGGACCGTGGTGGGCAGGCTGCAACAATGAGCACAGACTTCCTAAATGAGCCCTAAAGCCCCCGGCAGCTCCGTGAATGAGCGTGGGTGCACAGAGGGTGAAAGTTATAAAATTAATAATCAATTCAAACACAACAAAAGTAATGTAAACATTTTTAATCAATTAATAAAAGAGTGACATTTAAGTTTTAAAATGAGGTCCACAAACCAACAGAGTGTTCTGCTCTGCAATTGTTTACCTGGCGCCAAGCGGGTTCGGGAGACACTGCCACTGCCACTGTCTACCTTTACCACGATCACCCTTGCCTTGAAATTGGGGTGCTGTATTTCCCCCATTCAATCAATCAAGCATTTGTAAAGCACACTACTTACCAGTGGATGCTGGAGGGCTGATCTTCTGTGCAGGAGCTGCTCGGGCTGGGGCTTCTCAATTCCCAAAGCACTTTGTCGAGGATGCCTCTGAAGTCGTGCTGGAAGCGAAGTGCAGTTTCTCCAAGATTGCCGGTTCCAAGTGTCTCGTCGCACCCACAGATCTCAGCCGAGGGGGTGGATCCGAGCATGAGTACCTCCTTCTTGTCCGAGTTCAGCTTCAGCCAGTTGTTTCTCATCCAGTCGGCAACTGCCCTAATTCTCTCATGGAGGTTGG
This sequence comes from Lissotriton vulgaris, assembly GCF_964263255.1. Classification (NCBI taxonomy): domain Eukaryota; kingdom Metazoa; phylum Chordata; class Amphibia; order Caudata; family Salamandridae; genus Lissotriton; species Lissotriton vulgaris. The sequence goes on along the minus strand of NC_141693.1, from coordinate 305,438,460 downwards.
TTTTGGTGGTGTGTGGGGTCTTTGGTGAGGCAGAGGATCAGCTGGGTGTCATTGGCGTGAGAGATGATGTTGAGGTCGTGCAGTCGGGCGACGTGGGCGAGCGGTGCCATGTAGATGTTGTACAGCGTTGGGCTAAGGGATGAGCCCTGGAGTACGCGGCAGATGATCTCAGGGCTTTGGAGTGAAAGGGGGGAGGCGGACGCTCTGTGTTCTGCTGGAGAGGAAGGAGGGGGTCCAGGGCCTTCTCTTGGATCCCGGCGTCGTGGAGGCATGTGTAGGAAGGTGGATATCTGACTATGGTTACCCCCAACTTTTTGCCTAGTGTTTAGCTGGTTTTCGACTTAGTTGGCCTGGGATCCTGCTATTCAGGACCCCAGGCTTCCTGCTCTCTCTGTTAAAATGGACTCCATGTACCTTAGGTACATATCTAATTGGATACTGGGTCACCTTATCAGTCCCTGTTACAGTGTACCCTAGGTACCCAGGGCATAGGTGCACTCAGGGCCTACCAGGGGCTGCAGCATGTATTATGCCACCCCTGGCTGGCCATCCAAATCTGACACAACTGGCTGATCAATCAGCTGGGGCAAGGTGGTGTATTCACCCTTTGCTTTAGATATAGTATACCTATATCTAACCCTAAAATGGACACATATAATCCTATAAGTCACTCCTATGGCAGGCCTTAACAATCCTGGAGGCAGAGTGCTTGGAATTATGTGAGATGGTGCTCTAGCATGAGCTGAGCCTGTCTGCAGCTTTCAGAACCAAGTCCTTTAGCTGTTTCCATGATAACGCTATACCATATACTCTTAAGCGCATTATAACCTCGCGGTTATTGCTAACTTTGGCATAGCATTATCAAAACATGTCGAGTAAGGTGTCATAGGAATTGGAATACTACCCCTTGCCAGTTCTGGCGACGGGGGTAGCATTCCACCCTTTTAGAGGGACACGACATGTATGTAACTGTGAACCCCGGTTAAAGGTAACTCGAGCCTCAGCATCACAAAATGGATGCTGCCACCACAGACACAAGTCTGACCTCCTGCTGCTGGGAGTCCTTCCAGCGAGGGAGGCTTGGACAAAGGGTTTCCTGCCTTGGGAGGTGCTAGCACCACCACAGACAGGATTTTGTGTATTAGGTAGGACAGGCCTGAAAGGAATGAGACATGCCTGGGGCACACAAGGTGCCCTGAGCATACACCGGTTCAAACCAGTTGCTGGGGCACTCCAGCTCCAGCTCTGGCGCGGAACCGGACAAAGGGTAGGGGGTGGAACCACCCCCCTTCCTGGTCCCACCCATAGGAGGGACCTAGTCATAGTACAGCCCCCTTTAGGAGAATAAAGGTAGGAGCTGGTCCCATTCCAGATTAGATTATCCTGATTTGAAACTCTACAAAGAAGAAACTATGGACTTCGAAGTTGTGCTCCACAGAAGACTGAAGAAATCTCCCTTGTGGCCAAGGAGTGACCACCCTGCATCAGCAGGCACCATCAAGCGTCCTAGCGGTTCACTTTGTCGTCTACCCGAGTGGATCCAGACTTCAGAGCCCAACGAGACCTGGATTCCCAGACCTCTCCGACCTCTACCTACATCTGCAGCACAGCTGAGATCCGTGGGTGCGACGAGACACTTGGAACCGGCCATCTTGGAGAAACTGCACTTCGCTTCCAGCACGACTTCAGAGGCATCCTCGACGAAGTGCTTTGGGAATTGAGAAGCCCCAGCCCCGAGCAGCTCCTGCACAGAAGATCAGCCCTCCAGCATCCACGAGATCTGCGGGGGGCCCTTTTGCTTGATTGCTGCTCGACGCGTTGTCTGGTCACTTGCCGGCTGGCTATTGGCCTCCTAGACGATGAACCTTGAAATCCACACCGCTGGTCTGGTTGCTCCAGACTGGCCCCTGCTTCCCTGCAAAGGAGAAGGACCCCGGACCCTCCTGGTCCGCACCAGATGCCTTTTCCACTCACCGTGTGGGCTGCCTTTGCCAAGGCCTGTTGACACCGATTCCGGATCCAACACCGCCGAAAGCGAGAGCCTGCGTGGGACAGCTCGTTCCTCCATCCTGGTCGTCGAAGACACCACCTGGTCCACGTGGCTGCAGAGTCAAGCGATCACGACAACAGCATCTGGTTCCTTCCTGGTTCCACTCCAGTCACTGGCTAGTGACTGTGAACATTGTCCCCTCTGCTTTCAGGTCTTGATCTTCCTTGATCCACCCTTGGATCACTTTGGACATCTTCCTTCTGGCCGCCTGCAGCATCTTTTCTTCCAGACTCCAGCGCTGGGATACTTACGGGTGACTACACGCTTTACAAAAACCTAATAATAATAATAATAATAACTCCATAGACTTCAACGCGGAAACCCGACACACTTTGACACCTATGCACCCGCAGCCCGTGGGTGAGGTAACAAGAGCATTTCGGTGCTCAAGGGTAGATTGACTCTCCTAGTGTCCAGATTTCCAGTCGTTTTAGTCCTAGCTAGTCTGAACTGTCTAATACTTACCTTTTCGTAATTTGTACTGTCCATTGACTTTGTTAACGCATCTCGCGTGTGAGTTCACACTCTGCACCCGCGTCCCGTGGGCCTCCTATTACTTACCTCAGGTCAGGATAGTGTAGTCCCAGCGATCCTACCACCTCTGGACAGCTCCATTCCTTCTATCGATTTCCTTATACCATTTACTTAGTATATGGTTTGTCGTGCCCCTAGGGCACCATTGTAATTTGTGCAACGTATCGTATTTTTCTTAAGAGTCTGGTCATGTGCTTAGCCCTCTGATCTCATAAAGAGTTCAGAGGTGTATGTTAGTTAATAAATATCTTGTTTATTTTCATAACTACCTGTGTGGTGTCCTTTCATTTGGTATTCAAGGGGTTATACGTGGTAAAACAGCTGGCTTCACATGCCAAAAGAGTTTAGCCTAAGACTGCTTTGTCCATGCTACCGTTGGGATAGCTGGTTATAAGGTTGACTTTACAACCAATCACCATAAGGGTTGTTTGGACTGATACAAGGTGATCACTAGAACTAGTGAGCATCATATATCAGGCCAACTTCTCACATTGGTGTGCAGCGGTTGGGATTTGGACTTGCTGTTGTTTTTACCAAATATATTCTTGAGATATCATTTGAAAGATCACATAAGGTACCATAGGTACATATAACAAAGCTTAGAAATACTCTGAGTTCTACTGAACCAGCTGTTGTAGTAGAAAGGGAGTAGCACACCCTGACTACAACTCTTAGCAGGGGATCAGTAGGAAAACCCATAGTGTAGGTAAGTGCACCACTTACACCTCACTAGAAAGCATGTCTATCACTGGAGAGAACACAGTGACTTCCCTTGTGAATATTGACCCTCCACAGGTCATTTCAAGATATGCAGCCCTCAGCTTCCAGGAGATGAGACAAATGTGTACCTCCAGGAAACTGAAACAGGGTTCCAACCCTACCCTTCCTTTTCTGAAAGGTCTCTTAGAGACATATGATGCTAGAAGGGCTTCTAATCCAGGCCCCTCTGATCCTACTGATGTAAGCATGCCCCCCTTAGAAGGTGACCCTGAGTCTAACCTCCCTGAAACAGAAGATGTAGATGTGGAAAGTCAGCCCAATTTACAACCGATGCCCAGGCTGCTGGCGCAAGACGCCTCTTAGTTCCCATTCTGAATAGTTACCAAATAAAGAGACGGGCGCTGGAAGCAGGATCATAAGAACAGAGTTTTATTACTCATGAGGAGAGCCTGTCATTTCGGACACGAAACACAGTGTCTTTCGGGAGGTGCTCTAACAAGTTCTCTGAGACATCGCCTTTTATACATCACAAACATTCCTTATTACAATAATGACATTGTGAAGCAAGGAAAAAGACATCCCGACCCCTCCCCGCTCTGGCGCAATCCAACACGTGGCTACAGTAGAGGTCCTCACCCCATACAATGGGAGGGGGCTATCACCCAGCTGAGTGTTCCGCTGATTCCTTTGGAATGTGTGCGCCTGATCGATTCTCGGAGGGGTGGGGAGGTCATGATCAATAGTAGCTCTTTTGAAGAGGGGCAAGTGCATACAGTGGTGGGCAACAAACTGTATCCTCAGGCGAAGGAGATGACCAGTGGTCCGTGCGGACAATCGGGTTCAGTGGAGGGGTCATCAAGGGAGGGGTATTCATGGGAAGAAGGGAGGTGATGGTCAGGCACGGGGTGTGATTCCCAGGGACAGAGTCGCACAGAGAGAGAGGTCCTATGACCCGTATATGAGAGAGCGGGGGCAGTCAGGTACAGCTGGGGGGGTTATGTCAGCTGAGGCGAAGGATGCTTCTTCAAGAGGAAATGGGGGGGTGCGTGGGTCAAGCAGGAGGGTTATTTTTCAGAGCAGGGTCGCGCAGAGGGAGAGGGTTTTATGGTCTGTGCATGTGAGAGTGGGGGGGGGGGGGTGTTCAAATATGCGCAGGAGGGAAGCCGGGGATTCCAATGAGCGGGCAAAAAGGCCATGGTGCCTAAAATGGCTGTCATGTATATATGGGCACGGGCTTATACTAGCGGGATGGTGCGGTCAACGTTTCACGGTATTCATGGTGCCTACAGGGAGGGGGATGGGAGAAGGCAAATGAACGCCGCTTATGTACATTAATATTGCTAATTTCCACAGTCGCCGCTTTTAACATAAGTAAGTTCATTTCCTAACTAATGGGCGTACATATAATACATGTGTGGACGATGAGATAGCGTTTGTCATATACCAGTGAATGGTGTAAACAAGAAGAGAGGGGCTCTATGTTACCCAGAGGGAAATGGAGCGCCAATGTACTGTTAAGTAAAACAAAAAGTTTTCCCGCTGGGAAGTATTATAACCTGTTACTAGATCAGGATTCAAACTCACAACCATAAATCACAACATTCATTTTTGTGGAACTAAAACACTTACCAAGAAGGAACATATACAAACAAGTTATAAAAAAGTTGCAATTTATTAAAAATAATTGGTTACAAAATTTATCGACAAAGTTATCAATTAAAAACATATATAGCACAAAAATATCCCAAACCTATACACAATATAAAAACACAGTCAGAGCCACCTAACGTGGACGTGGAGAAATTTTGGAAAGACACTGCTATCTGTCTTTTTCATTTCATTTCGGACATCTAGTTTGACAACAATGGAAGGAATGTTGTTCCTTTGAACCAGGATTGTTGTTGGCAACGCCGAATATGAGTTTAAGTTATAGCGTCGATAAATTTTGTAACCAATTATTTTTAATAAATTGCAACTTTTTTATAACTTGTTTGTATATGTTCCTTCTTGGTAAGTGTTTTAGTTCCACAAAAATGAATGTTGTGATTTATGGTTGTGAGTTTGAATCCTGATCTAGTAACAGGTTATAATACTTCCCAGCGGGAAAACTTTTTGTTTTACTTAACATATACCAGTGAATTGCATATAACCATGGCACAATCGATGCAGTTGGTGGAATGCAGCACATATGAATTCACAGTTGCTGGGTTACTTATACAAGCCTAGAGTTCAGCATACTACATAGTATAAATGTTCTGACTTTCTTTTCGGTGGCATCAATGTACAGCTTTCAAAAGTGACCGAAAAAGAAAAACATTTTGAAAGCAATACAAAGTGGTTGAGGGCGGAATTCGGTTCGACACAAGTAATTTAGTCAAATTGATGGGTGTCTTCGTCACAGTGTCTTTTTAGCAGTGAGCCATCACTGGTAGGCTCTAGTCCGTTTTCTTTCGTTGGCGCTGTTGAGCACCGGCGGTGGAGCTATAGGTCCAGCTCGGATCTATCCTTACGCGTTGCAGGGTGCGGTCAGTCCTCTGCTGTTAGACCACAGTCCTGTTCCCTAACCAATTCTTTAAGGGTGCCTTATGCTCGGCACCTGTATTTCCTTTTTCCTTCTGTGGCGAACCCCATTTCCATCTGAATGCTGTTCTTCTTATCTGAGTCAAAAAGTCACGTGAAAAAGAGGGGGTGTTGGATAGTCGAGGGAAGAGAGGGCGGAGTGGGGTCAGGTCTTTTCTTGGACACATCAAAGGACCAAGGGAGCAAAGGAGAACGAGCAGGCGGGCCCATCAATCGGACCCAAAAGGGGGGGAAGACTTCAGGCACACGTGGGTTAGCAGACTGAGGGCTTCAGGGCAGCCTTTCAACTTTTCATTTTCCACGTTTGAGATTGCTGTCTCGTCCCGTATCTTGTTGCTCTGCAGCTCCACCTTTGGTCGAGGTCACATGTGTCTCAAGATCCGCAGCCAGGCTGTACATCGCGTCCGACCCTTCTCCTCCGATGATCGTATATCTTTGAATGGGTACAAAACAAGTTTTAGAGAACTGGCAGGAGAAGACATTTATGCATTTGAATTCCGCCCTCAATCCTACGCATTTGGGGGTTACGTTCATCGGTCACAGTCAGAACCCTACCACCATGAAGTATATATGTCGGCACTCCTACTGTGTTTGTGCCAAGTCTATTTATCGTTCATTCCGGCTAACCCTTTCAAAAACAGGGCAGGGGTGCTATCATCGAGAGAGGGGGAGGGAAAACAGGCTTTCATCGAGGAGCGACAGTTAATCAAGGTCATCAGTTATACTTCGAGGACAGCTGATATGGAGCAGGGGTCAGGGAGAGGCGGGGACGCTTTGGACATTCGCGCTTGAGTGCAGAGGGGTGGGGCAATCTGGGCATTGGGGATCAATCTGGACATTGGGGCTTGTATCTCTAACGAACTGAAAAATAGGATGCCATTGACATATAGTCCCCCTATAAAAGGGCCAGATTAGGGGACATCAGCCGTCTTACCTGTCCCTTCCTTCTTAGCCAATTCAAGTTCTTTCATTTTTGCAGAAAGGAGAGGTAGTAATATGGCGAGTTACAATCATTTTAGTTTCTGTCAATTTCGCTGAACACCTTCGCGTTCAATCCAATTATCCAATTAGGCTGGTGCCGGCGGGGCACAATTTTACCACGAAAAGGAAGAGGCAATAGGGGGGGGGGGTTCTTATAGAGAGTGAGAGTCATCCGTATTCTAAACGAGCCATTCGGTACACGTATGACATGTAGAAAGGTAGAGAGAGAGAGAGAGAGAGAGGGAGAGAGAGATAGAGAGGGAGAGAGAAAGAGAGAGACGTGTACAGTAATAGGTCATTTAGTGCGCTCACAACACAGAACGGCAGGGGTCCGGTAACACGGAAATGCAAACAGAGGGAAGACATAAACCCATACATTACATACACACAAACTCAGACAAGGGAAGACAGTACGTGTGTTACATACAAAAATTTACGACAAAACATAGAACAGTTATTGGCCAAAAAGATCTCTTTCTGCATGCTGCGCATCTTTAATATCCTATTTATCTACGTGCTGAGCTCTTTTTACCTTTTCCTCCTTTTCCTCTTGTTTGCTATCTTTGCGAGCGTTCTCGATTGCTAATACTTACACACCTCGGTCAGTTGGTCGGGAATTAACCTGGTCGGGTTACTACTCACGGTGGGATCTTTGAATCATTTTTCCTTTTCTCCCTTTTGGCGAAAAGGTTCTCCAGGCTGAGGCGACGGAGGGCGTTAATCGGGAGAACAGTCGGACAGCTTAGCTATATCTATACGGGTGCGAGAAGGAGGTGGTACACGGTCTTTAAACATTAACAACATTCCTAATCTTCCAGACGGGCGGTGCTTAGGCAAACCTTACCCCGGAACTTTCCTTGTCCTTTCCCTATCTAGTTAAAACGTCATAGTTGCATTATCTGGCGTGCTGGTTCGAGTCATAGTCTGTCATATCGTACTAACCCGTCGAGTATCTACGTCAGTCCATCCTCCCAATCACTAGGTTCTAAGGGAGGAACAGTCATGTCTAAGTAAAAGGGGGGGGGGTGCTACATCTTACAAAGCTTGTCATGTATAAGCACTATGCTCAAATTCCCTACTTCCCCTTCCGTCGGTCGTTCGGTCATCACTCCTCCAAACTTCAGCCGACGTTCCGACGTGACCTGCAGATGGGAGGAGAGAGAAGGGGGGTGGGGGCAACATTCAAAACACGTCAGCGCGCATAAATCCGAAAATGTTTTTACTTACCACATACTCGATCTACCTCCACATGGTGCATTCTCTACCATCTCGGCGTTTAAGCCCAGAGGGACCAGTGGTGTTAGAAACATAATCATTGGTGTTCTGCGTATCCGCATGGATCACTCGAGCGTGGTCTTTTAGATCATGCGCAAGGGTGGTGGTCAGGTGGCGTTTTCTTCAGTATTGTTTAAGGGCACCTAAAAGTTTTTCTTGTTGCCTGTGGCATGTAATGTAATGGTTTAAGTATCGGGCTTTTTAACCTTCAACCTTAATAAAGCTGCTTATCTTTCGCTTATATCGGAGACAGTAGTAACACATTCGAGACTCATTAATGCAATCGCTACAGTTGTACTTGCTTTTTCAAAAACCTTTAATAAAAATGTTGGCGCACAAACACGAGCCTACAACCCAGTGGGCCGGCCACAGAGCAGACTGGAGCCGGGCGTGAGGGGGACGAAGTCGGTAGCCATTCATTTCATAATATAAAGTGCGGCAAGTGCAATAACATCGTATCAAAATTAATTGGGAGTAAGCATCATAAATGTCGAAAAGTCAAACTTTCAATAACCATGGTGCGTTAAAACTTAATATCAATTCATTGTCCGAATGCTCAATTAGTACCTATTTCATATCAATTCATTGCTTTAACACATAATTGGTACCCACCCTATACCAGTTCATTGTCCCAACACATAATCAATATCCATCTTATATCACTTCCTTTTCTGAACACATTATCAATATCCATCTTATCTACTTTCATTGTCCAAAAACTACATACATATCTCAGAACATCAAAGCTTGAGCAATCAGGGTACAACAAAGAGCTGAAAGTTTCATTTGTATCGGCGCCATTTTGGGCGAGGTCAGGCAGGCCCAAGTATAGTAAAAATGTTTCCTCCATCTCGTGGTTGGACCAGAACCTCTTTCGGCAGTTCAAGAGTTTGTTTTCGAAAGGGCAACAGAAGAGACTGGCAATGTGAACCATCAGTCAAAAAGTGGGGAGGGAGGCAACAATTTCTCTACCGGGTCATACTGGCATCCCACCGGAACTGTGCAAGTTGGCGGTCTTGCAGGGCCTTAGTCATTTCAAAACTGAGGTCGGCGCCGGCAGGAGTGCGCCGATGTCGCGGTTCCCAACGGGGGCGGGGGCGCCCGTGTGGAAGGGTCGGGTGCCCCCCGGCTCTCATAGAATCTTCAAGGTTGAGGAGAGAAAAAGCACAGGACGTGCACCGGTCCTGGGCCAAGCGCCGCTTTTCGATTGGGACCCTGTTGATCGAAGCGTTGGGGTGTCCTGGAAGCCCCCACCTGGGGGGGGTGGGGGAGGCTCGTTCGCGCCGCCTCCCCCTTCCAGCGACCCCACGCCGTTTCTCGGCTCCAGCACTTTGGAATGGCCGTACCAGGCAATGAAGAGAGGGGTGGGGGGTCGGAGGCAGCAAGACATCCCCCCCCCCGTGCGGCCTGCAGGGCACCGTTTTTCTCTGGACTTTTCGTAGCTGCCAGACCAGGCGAGACTACCTGCAACTCTCCAGTATTGCCGCAGCATTGCGCTACCGACCTCCACTCCGGTTTCGTTTTTCTGACGGCCGGAGCAGGCGATAGAGAGGGGGGGGTCGGAGGCAGAGGCAAGACATCCCCCCCCCCCCCCGTGGCCCGCAGGGCAGCCAAAAGAAGAGAAAAGGGGAGACCATTACAACTTTCGGGCCGTCCGCCCCACAGCCTCCCCTTCCGATGGCGGCCAGCCGGGCCCTGCTCTGCACGTGCTGAGGCCTCGCCTTCCGGATGGGCTTAACCGCGGACCTGTTGCACTTCGGGAGCTTCCGGAATGGGGGTAGGTATCTGCTGATTTGTATCTATTTCATGTTACTGTTATTTGGGCGTGGCGGGCGGTGGAACAGACATGCTTTGGATAGCGAGGGGGCGGCGGGGCCTAGCTACCTCGTGGCTGTCTTGGCGTCAAGCTTGGCTTCTTTCGCCATTTTATAATTCTTATTACGGACTATGTCTAACGTTTTCTTATTTTTAGTGAAGTCGGAAACTCATCAGTGGGCTACTGACTTAGCTCGACTTCCTTTCCTTCCTTTTCTAGTGTGTGTTTCATGCTAAAGTTTCTGTTAACAGGATTCGGTGATCACTTCATATTTTATATGTCCTTTTATCAGGGATACCCTCCGGTTGAGCCGGATGATCTACCTCCAATAAATGGTCCGGGTGGAACTAGTTTACCAATCAGTGGGGAGAAGATAGGCATGACGGATTACAACGGGGACAAAAGTCTGCACTACCTATCTTATCACGGCGGGCAAAGACTAGACAGAATATTTCTATTCTTCGTTGTTTGCAGGCGGTGAATACCTCAAAAAGAACCAATATCGAACAATTAATGTTCGGTCAATCAAACAATCAATGGGGAGAATAAGTAGGTACGACGTGTTAAAGGTTTGCGTTACCTACCCTTTCGCTATCTGCAAAGAGAGAACCTGTTCTTCCCCGTTTGCAGGCAGAGAATCTCCAGAGAACAATCCGCGAACAACAGTTCGGGCCACAATCAATCAATGGGGAGAATAAGTAGGTACGACGTGTTAAAGGCTTGCGTTACCTACCCTTTTGCTACCTGCAAAGAGAGAACGTGTTCTTTCCCTGTTTGTAGACAGCGAATCTCCAAGAACAACAGAGCAACCAATCAATGAACAATATCAGTATTTAAATACCGATTCCAATACAAACAATCAATCAATCAGTCAGATGGATAAAGCCATCCTACCAATTAGACGTAACAGGCGTCTCCTACTTGACCTTACCCGGACCGGAACATGTGGACAGTTCTTCGTCTTCCCCTTTCCAGCGCCCGGTCGTTCTCTTACTCCATGATTTTACCGCAGCAGTCCTGTGGGATCCCAGTCAGGACAGTAGGTCACTCGAGAGAGGTCCGTTCGGAATCGGTGAAGTTCATTCAATCAGCAGCCGGACGAGGGTCCTCTTAAGGCAGGTATACTCCGATCGTTTAGATGTTCACCCCCATCGTCTGGACCTCTCTTACTGGACCTTATGTCGCTGATGGGCACCGCGTTTGGGACGCCAGTTGTGGAAAGTCAGCCCAATTTACAACCGATGCCCAGGCTGCTGGCGCAAGACGCCTCTTAGTTCCCATTCTGAATAGTTACCAAATAAAGAGACGGGCGCTGGAAGCAGGATCATAAGAACAGAGTTTTATTACTCATGAGGAGAGCCTGTCATTTCGGACACGAAACACAGTGTCTTTCGGGAGGTGCTCTAACAAGTTCTCTGAGACATCGCCTTTTATACATCACAAACATTCCTTATTACAATAATGACATTGTGAAGCAAGGAAAAAGACATCCCCGACCCCTCCCCGCTCTGGCGCAATCCAACACGTGGCTACAGTAGAGGTCCTCACCCCATACAATGGGAGGGGGCTATCACCCAGCTGAGTGTTCCGCTGATTCCTTTGGAATGTGTGCGCCTGATCGATTCTCGGAGGGGTGGGGAGGTCATGATCAATAGTAGCTCTTTTGAAGAGGGGCGAGTGCATACAGTGGTGGGCAACAAACTGTATCCTCAGGCGAAGGAGATGACCAGTGGTCCGTGCGGACAATCAGGCTCAGTGGAGGGGTCATCAAGGGAGGGGTATTCATGGGAAGAAGGGAGGTGATGGTCAGGCACGGGGTGTGATTCCCAGGGACAGAGTCGCACAGAGAGAGAGGTCCTATGACCCGTATATGAGAGAGCGGGGGCAGTCAGGTACAGCTGGGGGGGTTATGTCAGCTGAGGCGAAGGATGCTTCTTCAAGAGGAAATGGGGGGTGCGTGGGTCAAGCAGGAGGGTTATTTTTCAGAGCAGGGTCGCGCAGAGGGAGAGGGTTTTATGGTCTGTGCATGTGAGAGTGGGGGGGTGTTCAAATACGCGCAGGAGGGAAGCCGGGGATTCCAATGAGCGGGCAAAAAGGCCATGGTGCCTAAAATGGCTGTCATGTATATATGGGCACGTGCTTATACTAGCGGGATGGTGCGGTCAACGTTTCACGGTATTCATGGTGCCTACAGGGAGGGGGATGGGAGAAGGCAAATGAACGCCGCTTATGTACATTAATATTGCTAATTTCCACATAGATGGGGAGGAAGATGGGGAGTCCTCTGAAGGAGAGGTAGACAATGGTCAGGTTAGAGTCAGCAGACTTACCAGGGCCAACTTAAGCCTACATGAGAATGGAACTGGGGGGGCCCCAGGCCCATCCTCAAGCAGGCCTAATCTTGGGAATAGACGAGTTAGGTCTCCCTCCAGAGGCTCTAACAGATCTATTCACACCCATGTCTCTCAGGCATCTTCTCAGAGAGGGATGACATCCCCTCAGAGAAAGGAACATGAAGCAAAGATGAAGGAAGTGAATCTGAGGATTGAGAGGGAAGAACTCGCCCTTGCCAAAGAGAAACTTGCCTTTGCCAGAGAGCAGAAATTGAGTGGGTTAGAGCCCACTGGTGGCAGCATTATCCCTAGAGATGAAGACAGGAGTTTTGACAATAGACACCTGAGTAAAATAGTGCCCTCCTTTAAGATAGGGGATGACATCCACAAATGGATGACTGCTTTGGAGAGGGCCTGCAAAGTACAGCAGGTACCCCAGAGTCAGTGGGCAGCTATATTGTGGCTCTCCTTTGAAGGAAAGGTAGAGATAAGCTCCTCACTGTTAGAGATGAGGATGCTAATGATTACCAAGTCCTGAAGAATGCACTGATTGATGGGTTTGGCTTAACAACTGAACAGTACAGGTTAATGTTCAGAGACACCCAGAAAACTCAGTCTCAGGATTGGACTGACTTTGTTGATTGTGCCGCTAAGGCTTTGGAAGGCTGGGTACTGGGAAGTAAGGTTACTGATTACACAGGATTGTATAATCTAATTATGAGAGAGCAAGTCTTAAATAATTGTCAGAACCAGTTATTACACCAGCACCTGGTAGACTCTGATCTGACCTCTCCACAAGAATTGGGTAAGAGGGCAGACAAATGGGTCAGAACCAGGATTAGGCCTAAGAACCAGGGTGGTTACAAAAAGAAAGAATCAACCAGGCCTCAAGAGAAGGGTGGGAATAAATCTACAGATCAAACCACAAAAGGGCCCCAAAAATCCTCTGAAGGGGGTGGGTCCCAAAATCCTTCCAATACCCAAAAGAAACCTTATTGCCATGCCTGCAAACAGGTAGGCCATTGGAAAACTGACAGCAGTTGCCCAAAGGCCAACAATAAGGAAAATATTCCTCCAGGTAATACTCAAACACCTCCTGTTACTACTAGTAGTAATCCCCCAGGTGGTGGGAGTGCCCCCAAGAAGTTGGTTGGGTATACTTGGGGAAATCAGGTGGACTCTGGCCTACCCAGGTCCCCTACCACAGATACTCCTGTTTGTGAAAATGGCATGGGGTTTGCCAACTTCACTGCTTGTCCCAAGACTTTGGACAAGTACAAACAGGAGTCCCTCATCAATGGTCTTAAATTTGAGGCCTATAGAGACACAGGGGCTCTCATCACTATGGTGACTGAGAGCCTAGTCCCCTCAAGGCAACTTTTACCTGGTGCCACATACCAGGTGACCAACATTGATGGAATGCAGTGAGATCATCCCATGGCAGTGGTAAATCTCAGCTGGGGAGGTGTCACTGGTCCCAAGAGAGTGGCAGTGTCATCAAACTTGCCTGTAGATCGTCTACTGGGGAGCGATTTAGAGATCTCAGCCTGGGCTGAGGTAGAGAAAGAAACCCATTTTAAAATAGTAAATCTCCATGGAAAGGTTAGTGGGGCTGTGCTGGCCACAGCCCCAGTCCAAGATGTCCTCCCTGAACAGGTCAGGAGGGTTGTGCCAGTCTCAGCCAATCTCAGAAAGATTCCTTCCCTGAAAAAGTTAGCAGGGCTGTGATGGTAACAGCCCATACCCAATCTGAGCCCCTTCTTGAAAAGGTTGGTGGTGCTGTGATGGCCACAGCCCAAACTCAGACACATAATAAATAGTGTTGTGAAGCCTGAAACTATGGATCACTCCGTTCAAACAGAGAGCATTGAGGAGGAAGAGAAATCTCCCTTCCACCAGACTTTAGGAGAGGATCAGCCTCCTCAGGGAACTGATCTTACCCCTTGTGAAGAAACTGCCCCAGAGGTAGTCAGGCATAGCCTGGCAGAACCGCTGATGTCAGTCGTCCCTTCCAAGGTGGGACCCAGTCTGGAGCAGGTAACCTGCCCCTCTCTACCCTGCCTCAGTCAGCCCAGGGCTGAAGAGGTCAGGGAGGCCAGTGGTGGACCCCAAAGGGCCCCCTGTCCAAAAGAACCCCCCAATCATCAGATTAAGGGCACTGAAGCTAGTAGTCCTAGCCAAGTGAAAATAAAACAGACTCCTGAGGGATCCCCCTTAAACCTAGTTAGGGACCTCCCACAGATGGACACTGTTGGGCACAGCCAAACCTGGGACCTAAGGGACCCAAACCTGACCTGTCCCTCCAGTAAGCCAAACAGAGGGACCCAGCCTCCAGCTTTAGGTAGCCAGAGGTTGACCCTGGGAGCACACTGCAACTCAGTCCTGGAAAGAAAGGCATATATGGTGGATAGTGATTGGAGGAAGTTGAGCCCAACATTAGTGGAGCTTCACTTCAGTACTCCATCCCAGCACCAGCCTTTTACTTTGCCAAAACACACCACAGGTAGAGATTCCCTATGGTGGAGACCCTCAGATACCCTTAGGGTGAGGGATTGCTTGGTGGACCATGAGATAGGGGGTACCCATGCCAGTGCATGCACCTCCTCATATGGCCACTCAGGCAATACAGGCTTACCTGGTCAAAGATAGCCTTATCTCCTTTCGTTTGGGGGGGTGCGGGGGGGTTGTGTAGGAAGGTGGATATCTGACTATGGTTACCCCCAACTTTTTGCCTAGTGTTTAGCTGGTTTTCGACTTAGTTGGCCTGGGATCCTGCTATCCAGGACCCCAGGCTTCCTGCTCTCTCTCTTAAAATGGACTCCAAGTACCATAGATACATATCTAATTGGATACTGGGTCACCTTATCAGTCCCTGTACAGTGTACCCTAGGTACCCAGGGCATAGGTGCACTCAGGGCCTACCAAGGGCTGCAGCATGTATTATGCCACCCCTGACTGGCCATCCAAATCTGACACAACTGGCTGATCAATCCGCTGGGGCAAGGTGGTGTAATCACCCTTTGCTTTAGATATAGTATACCTATATCTAAACCTAAAATGGACACATATACTCATATAAGTCACTCCTATGGCAAGCCTTAACAATCCTGGAGGCAGAGTGCTTAGAATTATGTGAGATGGTGCTCTAGCATGAGCTGAGCCTGTCTGCAGCTTTCGGAACCAAGTCCTTTAGCTGTTTCCATGATAACGCTATACCATATACTCTTAAGCGCATTATAACCTCGCGGTTATTGCTAACTTTGGCATAGCATTATCAAAACATGTCGAGTAAGGTGTCATACGAATTGGAATACTACCCCTCGCCAGTTCTGGCGATGGGGCTAGCATTCCACCCTTTTAGAGGGACACAACATGTATGTAACTGTGAACCCCGGTTAAAGTTAACTCGAGCCTCAGCATCACAAAATGGATGCTGCCACCACAGACACAAGTCTGACCTCCTGCTGCTGGGAGTCCTTCCAGCGAGGGAGGCTTGGACAAAGGGTTTCCTGCCTTGGGAGGTGCTAGCACCACCCCAGACAGGATTTTATGTATTAGGTAGGACAGGCCTGAAAGGAATGAGACATGCCTGGGGCACACAAGGTGCCCTGTGCATACACCGGTTCAAACCAGTTGCTGGGGCACTCCAGCACCAGCTCTGGCGCGGAACCGGACAAAGGGTAGAGGATGTAACCACCCCCCTTCCTGGTCCCACCCATAGGAGAGACCTAGTCATAGTACAGCCCCCTTTAGGAGAATAAAGGTAGGAGCTGGTTCCATTCCAGATTAGATTATCCTGATTTGAAACTCTACAAAGAAGAAACTCTGGACTTTGACGTTCTGCTCCACAGAAGACTGAAGAAATCTCCCTTGTGGCCAAGGAGTGACCACCCTGCATCTGCAGGCACCATCAAGCGTCCTAGCGGTTTACTTTGTCGTCTTCCCGAGTGGATCCAGACTTCAGAGCCCAACGAGACCCAGATTCCCAGACCTCTCCGACCTCTACCTACATCTACAGCACAGCTGAGATCCGTGGGTGCGACGAGACACGTGGAACCGGCCATCTTGGAGAAACTGCACTTCGCTTCCAGCACGACTTCAGAGGTATCCTCGACAAAGTGCTTTGGGAATTGAGAAGCCCCAGCCCCAAGCAGCTCCTGCACAGAAGATCGGCCCTCCAGCATCCACGAGATCTGCGGGGCGCCCTTTTGCTTGATTGCTGCTCGACGCATTGTCTGGTCACTTGCCGGCTGTCTAGTGGCTTCCTAGACGACGAACCTTGAAATCCACACCGCTGGTCTGGTTGCTCCAGACTGGCCCCTGCTTCCCTGCAAAGGAGATGCACCCCGGACCCTTCTGGTCCGCACCAGACGCCTTTTCCACTCACCGCGTGGGTTGCCTTTGCCAAGGTCTGTTGATGCCGATTCCGGATCCAACACCGCCGACAGCGAGAGCCTGCGTGGGACAGCTCGTGCCTCCATCCTGGTCATCGAAGACACCACCTGGTCCACGTGGCTGCAGAGTCAAGTGTCCACTGTTCACCTGATCGCGACAACAGCATCTGGTTCCTTCCTGGTTCCACTCTAGTCACTGGCTAGTGACTGTGAACATTGTCCTCTCTGCTTTCAGGTCTTCATCTTCTTTGATCCACCCTTGGATCACTCCGGACATCTTCCTTCTGGCCGCCTGCAGCATCTTTTCTTCCAGGCTCCATAGACTTCAACGGGGAAACCCGACACACTTTGACACCTATGCACCCGCAGCCCGTGGGTGAGGTAACAAGAGCATTTCGGTGCTCAAGGGTAGATTGACTCTCCTAGTGTCCAGATTTCCAGTCGTTTTAGTCCTAGCTAGTCTGAACTGTCTAATACTTACCTTTTCGTAATTTGTACTGTCCATTGACTTTGTTAACGCATCTCGCGTGTGAGTTCACACTCTGCACCCGCGTCCCGTGGGCCTCCTATTACTTACCTCAGGTCAGGATAGTGTAGTCCCAGCGATCCTACCGCCTCTGGACAGCTCCATTCCTTCTATCGATTTCCTTATACCATTTACTTAGTATATGGTTTGTCGTGCCCCTAGGGCACCATTGTAATTTGTGCAATTTATCGTATTTTTCTTAAGAGGCTTAGCCCTCTGATCTCATAAAGAGTTCAGAGGTGTATGTTAGTTAATAACTATCTTGTTTATTTTCATAACTACCTGTGTGGTGTCCTTTCATTTGGTATTCAAGGGGTTATATGTGGTAAAACAGCTGGCTTCACATGCCAAAAGAGTTCAGCCTAAGACTGCTTTGTCCATGCTACCATTATGATAGCTGGTCTATAAGGTTGACTTTACAACCAATCACCATAAGGGTTGTTTGGACTGATACAAGGTGCTCACTAGAACTAGTGAGCATCATATATCAGGCCAACTTCTCACAGCGTGTTCGTAGTGTGCAGTGGCAGACCGCGTCGAAGGTGGCTGATAGGTCCAGGAGGATGAGGGCCCCCAGTTTCTCAGTTGTCAAGCAGGCTCCTGATGTCGGTGGCGGCGATGAGAGCAGTTTCGGTGCTGTGATTGCTGCGGAACCCGGACTGTGACGGGTCCAGGATGCTTTTCTCCTCGAGAAATCCGGTCAGTTGTTTGTTGACAGCCTTCTCAATGACCTTCGCCGGGAATGGGAGCAGAGAGATGGGTCGGAAGTTCTTGAGGTCCTTGGGGTCTGCCTTGGGTTTTTTGAGTAATGCTTTGATCTCCGCGTGCTTCCAGCTCTCCGGGAAGGTGGCTGTCTCAAAGGAGATGTTGATGGCTTTCTGGAGCTGGGGTGCGATGGTGGTGCTGGCTTTGTTAAAGATGTGGTGTGGGCATGGGTCTGACGGGGTTCCGGAGTGGACAGAGTTCATGATCTTGATGGTGTCCTCATTGTGGATGTGGGTCCAGGAGATCAGGCGGTTGGTGCGGGTGGTGGTCGTGGGGGTGGAGGTCTTGGTGGTTGCCGGGGCGGTCGCGGTGTTAAAGCTGTTGCGCATGTCAGCGATCTTGCGGTGGAAGAAAGTGGCCAGCGAGTCGTAAAGGTCTTGTGAGGATGGGATGTCATTGGTGTTGGAGCTGGGGCTGGAGAATTCCTTCACGATGTTGAAGAGCTCTTTGCTGTTGTGTGCGTTGTTGTCTAGGCAGTCTTTGAAGGAGGTCTTTTTGACGGATCTGGAGGCCTTCGGAGAACCATCTGGCAAGGGTGGTGGTTAGCTGTTCTTTGGTGACTTTGCTCCAGCGGCGGCGAGGCATCTGCTAGGTGCGATGGTGCTTGGTGGGTTTCCCGAAGGTGAAGTGGCTGCAACGGTGGTCGGTCCAGTGGAGTTCGGTGGTGTGGTTGAAGAAGACGTGGGAGCTTGCTGAGAACATGGGGTCCAGTGTGTGGCCGGTGGAGTGGGTGGGTGTTGTGGCGAGTTGTCTGAGTCCAAGGTTGGCGAGGTTGTCAATCAGGGTGTAAGAGTTGGAGTTGTTGTTCTCGAGGTGGAAGTTCAGGACTCCGAGGAGGATGTAGTCCGTGGAGGCAAGGGCGTGTGTGCTGACAAAGTCGGTGATGGAGTCGCAAAACTGCGGTCAGGGTCTGGGGGCTCTGTAGATGGCGGTCCCTTTGAGGGTGGTGGTGGGGTCGGTGTGGATCTGGAAGTGTAAGTGTTCGGCGGTGCTGAGGGTGTCGTCGGCGTATGTCCAGACTTTGAGAGTGTTCCTGTTGACAATGGCGATTCCTCCTCCTACTCAGTTGGTGTAGTCCTTGTGGGTGATCTTGTAACCGTGGGATGGCTATGGCGATGTCCAGTGCAGAGTGGGGTTCAACCAGGTCTCCGTCAGGAAGGCAACGTCTGGGGTGTTGGAATCCAGAAGGTCCCAGAGTTCAACTGCGTGTTTGCGTACAGAGCAGGTGTTGAAGAGGATGCATCTGAGGTAGTTGGGTTCTTTGGTAGGTGGGTTGGCGGGCCGGACACTGGTGAAGCTGCAGATCCGGCAGGAGAAGGGTCCTTGGGTGCGCTTTGGGCGGCCAGGAAGCAGGTGTGTGATTGTCCGGTGTTGAGCGCATGGAGGGTGCTGGAGTTGTAGCGGATGCAGGTTTTGTGGCGCTTGCAGGGGCCAGGGGTCCTGGACCAGACGCGGACGGGCTCAGATGGGTTCGCCTTAGGCGCGCCTTCGGTGCTCCTGCGGCGTGGCCATTGCACGGCCTCCATAAGAGATGTGGGAGGGAGGAGCAGCGGGGGGCGAAAGCGGGCGGCGAATGGTATTGCAAGGAGTCGGGCCGCAGGGATGCAGCGGCGGGAAGAAACGGGCGAGGAACAGAGATTAGGCACAAAGAGAAAACAATTTAGGAATAGAAGAAAAAAGAGAAAATTAAGTTTGGCAGGGAAACAACAAGTTAAAAGTACAACAATGTAGGTACGAGAGGCAAGGCAGGCAAAGACTGTCAGAGCCGTGCAGCAGCGTGGGGAGCGACCTGCCTGCGAGCAGGGTCAGAGGTTGCTCCTTTCGCCGCTGCGTGGCCTCCATATGAGGGCATGTGGGAGGGAGGAGCAGCTGGGAGGCGGGAGCGGGGTGCCGAATGGGATTGCAGAGGGGCGGGCCTCAGGGACGCAGCAGCGGGAAAACGGGCGGCGGGCAGAAATGGGCGAGAAACAGAGATTAGGCACAAAGAGAAAACAATTTGGGAACAAAAGGAAAAAAAAACAAGTTTAGGCACAAAGAGAAAAACAAGTTAGGCAGGGAAACAATAAGTTAAAAGTACAACAAAGCGGGTACGGACGGCGAGGCAGGAAAAGACTGGCAGAGCCGTGCAGCAGCGTGGGGAATTTCAAATGGAAGACAGCTAGAATCAAGACATTTATGTCTTAAATATTTGGGTATCTCCCACCTGAATCAGGTCTATTGGCATTTATGCACCCTTATCATCTCTGTGAAAACTCTGGAGGATGAGGACTAAAGAGAGGAATGCAAAAATGGTAATTGTTTACCTCTGCCAAAAATATTTGGAATCATTGGTGACTGTTCTGGATTGAAATATGGACCTATACATCTTAGCGGTCCAGTGGTGCCATACAATCCTGTTTCTATAAGGAGTTTGAATGTGCTGCAGCTTCACCAGTTTGAATTTCAATATTTAAAAAAGAAAATTCCTCAGGAACCCTTGTTCTAGAAATAGATGCAAACCACCTCTGTTTTTGACAATAAGAAAGTATCTGAAAAAGTATACTTTGTCTCTTCACACTCAAAATTTTCTCTTTAGCTTGTTTGTAGAGCATAGATTGTATCATCAAGATGTTCATATGGAAGGGATAAAGAGGGACTCATGCGTCTTTCCAGAAAATAGTATGAACCAATTAACATTCTGTCTATGCTTTGGTTGGTAAAAAATTACTATTAGTAGAAACTTCTGGATTCTAAAGACTCTATAATGACCCATAAATTTCTAGCGATTGCATTCACTGACACTGGAAAGTGGTCTGCCACTCAGGCAGGAGCCATAGGAAGTTTTAATAAACACACATGAAGCACAGTTATTAGAAAAATGCAAGGGTGTAAGGAAAACCTCTGCTGCCCCTGCTGTTCAGGGGGACCCCAACCATTCTGGGGATCCCCAGTCAGCTCAAGGGCCAATGAATAAACCGTGCGATATGGGCTTGTCTCAAGATCCTTGTGACATTTTGCAGAGGTGCCCCATCATTTTCCATTACACCACTGGAGAAATGTCTACTTCTGTTGAAAGTAAAGGTTTGTCTCTTGATCCTTTAACACCTTGGCTGCTAGGCGTTTCCCCCCTGTGCTGGAAATTGCCATTTTGCTGGTGTCATGACGAGCTCAGCTCGTCATCAGCACAGCTCAACTGTGCATCATGACGAGCTGTGCTCGTCATGAGTATCGAAAGGGATATAGATGTGCCGGAAGTGACATGTGTGGTGCCTATATAGGCGCCACAATAGTGCCGTGACCTCAATTTTGCAGTGTGAATCTTTTTTGGGATAAACATGCTGTGCATTGTTCCGCCATCTAGTGGTTGGGTCCGGAATAGTCTTTGGTTTGGTTTTTTGGGTCGCTGTCGACCACCATTTGGAGTCATGTACGTCCCCTATGTGATGTCAGACGGCATCCTGGAGGTCGACGTGCGTGGTAGCCATCTTCAGATTCTTTTTTCCGCCATTGGGTCTGGAAGCAACTCAGGAAGCTCTGAAGATTTTTTGCAGTTATCCTTCGAGGGCTTCACCTCCAGATGACAAAGCCTTTTCCAATAGCGTAGTCAAAATGGCATCAGACAGGTTCGGAGTCACCCTCGAGGAAGAGAAAGGAGACACATAGTTCCTATTAGAAGCTCTGGTCCCTGCTACTAAAGGAGTTCAGTAACTACCTATGCTCCCCAGTATCCTGGATCAAGGCAAAGAAGCCTTCAAGGAACCAGCCTCTAGCAAGGGAATAACACCTAGAGTGGAGAAAAATACAAGGCATCCTCAAAGGACCCTAAGAACATCCAGGGGAACACAGTGCCAGACTCCATTATTGTGACCACAATGCTGTCTCCAATACCGGGCTTCCACCAGAAAATGAGAATAAAAGAATGGATATAGTGGGGTGAAAAATAGAAAAATAAGCAGCTACGCAATGGCATATTGTTAATTCTAATGCCTTGCTGAATAGATACGGCCACCAACAGTGGGAGGACATAGGAGATCTTCTTAACAAGCTCCCAGAAGAAGACAAAGGAAAGCAAAATCCATCATCCAGGAGGGCAAAAATGTAACAAATACTTGCCTTAAATCAGCTCTCAGCGCAGCAAACACGGCCAGCAGCTAAATGTGCACAGGTACCACCCTGATGAGACATGCCTGGCTCAGGATATCCTGTTTCAAGCAGGAAGTTCTAACTTCCATCATCAACAGACCATTCACTTGAGACGCACTCTTCGGAAAAGAGGTCAATGAGTCCCTGAAACAGATTAAAAAAGATAATGAAACGGCAAGGGCAATGGGAGCCCTACAGCAGATAGGTTCATTTAAAAGAGGTGGCTTCAATAACAGGAAGACCACAGGAAGAGGGGCATTTGGCCAGGGCCAACAAATAGCACAACAGTCACAAAGTCAAGGCTCGACACAATAAACAGGGCAACAATCAAGCTACCAAGGATGGCAGCAACAACAGAAAGCAGCCCTTTCGAGCACGAGGCAGAGGCCAAACCTAAAGAGGAAGGGGAAATGATTCAAACTGACTGGTTTGCAAAAAGAGACCCCCACCAAACACCAGTGGGGGGAAGAATACCATTTTACCTCAAAGAATGGCAAAACATCACAACGGACAATTGGATATTACAATTGGTAAAATACCGGTATTACATCGAGTTGCAAAAACACCACCAGCAAACCCACCAAAGGCATGAAAATACCAATAGTTAGAACAAACCTTGCTAAAGTCAGAGATCAAAGAACTATCGCAAAAACACGCAATAGAATTGGAGCCAAAACAGGAGTGGTTCACAGGAAACTACTCACTATATTTCCTTGTACCCAAACAAGATCAGTCTTTAAGACCAATCCTGGACCTAAGGTTCACAAACAAGTTCATATTAGCACAACACTTCAAAATGTGTACCCTACAATAAATAATTCCACAAATACAAAAGGGGAATTACATGGCAACCATAGACCTCAAGAACGCATACTTGCATATCCCTTATGAACAAAAGACACAGAAAATACCTCTGATTCCTACACAACAAAACATATTATCAATTCAAGGTTCTTCCTTTTGGAAAAATATCAGCACCATGTGTCTTCACAAAGTGTCCGCCTGCGATAGCAGCACATCTAAGAAGGAAACAAATTAATGTCTATCCCTATTTAGCGACTACCTCATAAGGGCACACTCAAAACAAACATGCTACAATCATGTTCAAACAGCTGTACAAACGTTTCAAAAACTGGGGTTCTCAATAACCCACAAGAAATCATCCTCAAATACAGAAAGGGAAAAAAAGTTCATAGGAGCAAGATTAAACACAATAGTGTGAAGGTGTATCCAACACAATAGAATACAAGATATCCACCACGAGGGGACCCTTTACCAGAAGGGACAATCTCTGACAGTGAGGAAAGTCATGAAACTGATGGGCATGATGCATGATGCATCCCGGTGATACCTCACGCACGCCAACACATGCGCCCATTCCAGGAATGGCTCACCAACAGTTGGTTTCTGATGGATACATCTGCCAGTGGATTCCTCACCTTGTGAATATCCCCCTGCGTCAGCAACATTCGGAAATTCTTTTGTAGCTCCATGTCGACGTGGACAACGTCACGAAGCATGGCATCACGCGCAGCTCCGCTGACGTCACCGATTCCATAATAGGCCTACGTCAGCGTGATGACATCAGTCCCCTTTTTCCGCGTCGTAAACGCCAAGGTTTTCGAGGGATCCTCTGTAGCTTTTATAGTAACTTTGTTACTGTTTTTTGGTTTTCGTGTTTCTTGTATCGATGTCTCCTGTCGAGATGTCCTTGAAAAAGACTGGATTGAAGCCGTGTGGTGAATGTGGTAAAATTATGTCAATCACGGATCCGCAAGAAGATTGCGTATGGTGCCTGAGCTCAGACCATGATGTCCAAGGTTGTTCATCCTGTAAGAAGATGAATCCCAAGGCCCTTCGTGAAAGAGAGGCGAAGCTCCAGGTTGCCAAGTTGAAAGGTAAAAAGGACAAGAAGGCCTCGAGATTGCGATCGAGACGGTCTAAATCGAATTCGCCTTCGAAGTCATCATCAGGGCATGCTTCCAGGTTGACAAAAAAGAAGCACAAGAAGAAGAAGCACAGATCTCGACACCATTCGGGTAAAGATTCCGATGCGAGACCGAAGTCGCCAAGTAGAAGGCATCGTAGAGATTATATATCTTTTTCTGCAGAGGTTCTGGATCCGGAAGGTGAGGCCTCTCCCATGGAGTCTCTGGAGCATTCACTGGCTCCGGTGTTGAATCACTCTCCGGCGCCGTCTCGAACACGAACTCGAGAAGAGGATGAGGCTCGTGTGCCTGAGGGTTCGACGACTTCGGCTCACCAACCCGAGGGTCAAGATGAGACTAATCCGGTGCCTCCTCAAGAGCAGCCTGTGGGTTCATACCCTCCATTTCCGGCCCCGCGACAAGACCCTACCCAGTATTTAAATGCTATGTATGGTGTCTTTACGAGAGCCATGTACCCCTCTGGAGCACCGGCTGGTCCCATGGGTCCGACGGCATTTAACCAGGGAGTCCCCCAGACTTATGCTCCGGCACCGTTCATGCCATTTATGCCGGCTCCGACACCGCCTTGGCATTTCTTGGCGCCGCCGAGGTCATCGACGCCGATTCCTTCGTCACCGGCGCCATTTTCTGTCCGACCTCGAGAACAGCGGCCTGGTCCTCCGGCTCTGAGCTCGATGCCGTCTCCGTCGGAGTCGAATCCGAATCCGCAGACGCCCTTCCCGAAGGAGAGGTCGAGGCGTGAGGCACAGCGACTTCTGGAGGAACAAAGATACAGAGAAGCCGAGATGGAAGAGGGTGAGCTACAGGAATCAGAGGATTTCTTTGATGACTTAAGGGAGGCTAGTGGACTGGAGCTGTCTCCGGATTGGGATTTAGCCTCTGTCTCAGATGCCCCTTTAAAAGATGTGGCTCCGTATCATGTGGTTATCAAGAAGGCAGCGGAGCTGTTAAATTTAAACCTGCCTACTGCGGAGTATAAGTCTAATATTTTGACAGAAGTCCTCCACTCCCCATCTTCTGTAGTAGAGCCCATGCTTCCTTTCAATGAAGCTTTGACGGAACCAATCTTGGAGGTATGTAGTAGACCTCTTACGGCTCCTGCAGTTTCTAAAGCTGTTGCAAGAAGGTATAGGGTGGCTCCTGGAGACCCAGACTTTTTATCTTCACATCCTTTGCCGGAGAGCTTGGTGGTGCAGGCAGCCTGCTCCAAGAAATCTGCAGGTGCGTTCCCTCAGGTGCGTGGGGACAAAGAATCTTAAAAACAGGACCAATCCGCAAAGAAATGTTTTTCATCAATAAGTATGGCTCTCAAGTCAACGAATGCCACATGCCTCTTGGGGCGTTACATCCATGCCTCGATGGATTCTGTGAAACAGTTGGCCCCTAAAATTCCATAGGAGGACAGAATTTATTTTAATGTGGTGCTTGTTGACACTCAATCTGCTGCTCGGCAAGTTATCCAGAGTGGGTTGGACACAGCTGATTCGGTGGCGAGAGTCATGGGATGTTCAATTGCCACCAGAAAAGCAGCATGGTTGAAGACTTCTGAATTATCTGCGGATGTCCAGGCATTTTTAATGGATCTGCCCTTTGATGGCTCGGGCCTTTTCGGAAAAAAGGCTGATGCTGCGTTGGAGATATTCAAAGACAG
This sequence comes from Lissotriton vulgaris, assembly GCF_964263255.1. Taxonomy (NCBI): domain Eukaryota; kingdom Metazoa; phylum Chordata; class Amphibia; order Caudata; family Salamandridae; genus Lissotriton; species Lissotriton vulgaris. Next base: position 305,412,764 of record NC_141693.1, on the reverse strand, counting down.
CAGAGCAACAGCTAGGTCTTTGGGTCTGCAGTCTAGAGGAACTGTGAGCAAAAGGTATAGGGGATTTGGAAGGTCCTCCTTTCGTCCCTATAAGCAGTCGCAACAGCAGCAACAACATCAAAATCCGCTGTATAAATCATACAGGGGCAGGCAAAGAGCTCGTCCTCGGGGACGTCAAGCTTCCTCCTCCTCCTCCTCCTCTTCCTCTTCCCACCCCCCACCAACTTTAGCAGAGCAGCCCTAGATCCGCCATTCCGGATCATGAGGGTCCTGTGGGGGGTCCGCTTACCTATTTTCTACGAGATTGGGAATCGATCACATCGGACATTTGAGTTCTCAATCTCGTGGAGATTCGGTATGCTCTTCCCTTTCGGGAGTCCCCACCAAATTACCCTCCTTGTCAAGGGTTTTGCTCAGAAGACCACCTGCTGCTTCTGCAGGAGGACGTCCTGGAGTTACTAAGAAAAGGTACAATAGAGGTGGTTCCATAGCAGGAAAGGGGTCAGGGATGCCACTCCCGGTATTTCCTGATTCCCGAGAAGGATGGAAGACTTGGTCCAATCCTGGACCTCAGGATCTTGAACCTCTTTCTGAAGCAGGAGAAGTTCAAGATGCTCACCTTTGCGCAGGTTCTTCAGGCGCTGCTGGAAGAAGACTGGATGGTGTCGATCGACTTGCAGGATGCGTATTTCCACATCCCCATCCTGAAGTCACCCAGGAAGTATCTCCGTTTCACGGTGGGTTCGCAACATTAAAAGTTTGCGGTCTTACTACTGCACCTCGAGTCTTCCCCAAGGTGATGGCTGTGGTGGCAGCACATCTCAGAAGGTCGGGGATACCAGTATTCCCTTATCTGGACGATTGGCTGATCAAAGCAGAATCTCCAGAGAAAGTGCTCCATCATTTGCAAGTCACGACTCAGTTGTTGTACAGATTGGGTTTTTCGATAAATGTGCCCAAATCTCACCTGGTGCCCTCCCAGCGCAACCTGTTCATAGGTGCTGTACTGGATACAACTGTATGTCGGGCATTTCCTCCACCTCAAAGGATTCGCGACATACAGGAAATGATTCCTTTATTTTACAATGGAGCGGTCGTTCCTGTCCTGAAGTTCCTTCGTCTGCTCGGTCTGATGGCTTCCTGCATTCTGTTGATCAACCATGCACGCTGGCACATGAGGGCACTCCAGTGGTGCCTCCGCAGGCAGTGGTATTAGCACAACGGAGATCTCAGGGACTCGATCAGGATCTCCAGAAATGCTGCAGCAGATCTGTCTTGGTGGAGCGTTGAGGGCAATCTGTCTCAAGGAAAGCCTTTTCATCTGCATCCATCTGTTACTACAGTGATAACGGATGCATCCACTCTAGGGTGGGATGGTCATCTGGGAGACCTGGAGATCAAGGGTCTTTTCAAATCAACCTTCTAGAATTGGAGGGGGGCGCTAGAGGGCGCACTAGCAGCATGGCCGCACTAATGTGAGGCTCCTGCAGCCTGGAGACCTTATCGGCCATTATTCCTACTTTACCACCACCTGTGCTCGCTCTGTCCGTGAATATTCCTTGAGCCTGGCCTGATACACCTTTGGTTCGAGTTTCACACATTTCTGACGCTCCTGACCGAAGTTACAGCCGGTAGCAGATCTGACCGGGAGGTGACCTGGAGACGCCTGAAGCTGCTGGCCGGGCTGCCGATCTACGTGAGACCGCGGCGCACCACGAGGCGAGAGGGCCTTCGCGTGCACCCCCAGCGGCGGCTCCCGGCGCGGCGCTGACCGCTGGGCGATTCTCACCGGAGCGAGAGGACGACTGGCGAAGATCCTGCCTCTGCGAGTGGTGAGGCGTTGTGATGTATTGCGGCGGCTGTCGCCTATAGAGCCGCGTTGTGGCATCTGGCTCTGGCGGCCCTGTGGAGCGGCGGCCATTGTGTGGGGCAGATGAGGCGGGGTATTGTACCTGCTCGTGCCCTGGTTACTGCGGGTGTTAACCGCTACCCCTGGTCACTGACTGGCTCGCGCCTGACTGCCGGCATTGATGTCCCGGGCGCTGAACGCGGCGCTGAGTTTTTATGCAGGCCCTGCACGAGCCCACTCTACACTGATGCAGCTACCATTGGAGTCTGCATGGGACCGAGGACGCTAAGTGCGGAAGGTGCTGTCTTCACCTTCAACTGGTGGAGCTAGCGGAGGACGCTGCTGGCATATGGTGGGGAGGCTACTCTGCTATTTCTTACACTCAGCCTGGGGTGATGCAGCAGTACAGCGGGGTGCTTTTCCACCTGCTGTGACTGTCGAGTGGCATGCCACTGTTTGTACTTTACTCCCGATAATCCTGTGATTGTGTTCCTACCACCTGGGGAGTGGGCTATTGACGGGGAGCGGCAGGCTTGGTGCTCATCTAAACAACTGCAGCGCTGGTGGACTGCTTCTGAGGTTGGGGGGGGTGCGCACGGAGGAAACTGCTGCTGTCAATCACGGCCCCCTCCCTGCTGGATGTACCTTGGACTGAACTGCGGATTGTGTGCTCCATCTCTGGTGTTGGTGTTACCTGCATGCTGGGATATCCCTTGATCTTCCTGCGTGCGGTGAGTGCTTAGAGGACGGAGGAGGTTTTGACCTGCGTTATCCTGTGACTGTTGGCCGCTTTTTGTAACGTCAGTATCCTAGTGCTTGCCATGGGCGGCTGCGGACGACCGGTCATGGGTAAACCGGACAAAAAACAGCCGAAGCTGTCATTTGACACATTGGCGGCCAAGAGAGGATCGCGAAATACGCAGGATGCGGGGGCTCCCGTTCCCCCCCTGCTGTATCTGACACTGTCTCCCAACCTGTTGCCCCTGACTTTCAGCAAATGATGCAGGAAATGAGGCAGGGGTTTGCCACTATAGTGGACAAGGTGGACAAAATGTCGTCGCGAATGGATGCTGTGGTGCAAAAACTGGACGTCCATGAGGAGCGCATTACAGCGGCCGAACAAAGTATATCTGACCATGATGACACGACGGCTGCCCACACAAAACAACTTGCGCGAATGGACAATGTGCTCCGGGTCATTGCTGCAAAGAATGAGGAGTTGGAGGCCAGAAGTCGTCGCAATAATATACGCGTAGTGGGTGTGCCGGAGACGACCAATTTGGGTAGGATGGAGACCTACGTGGAAAAGATTCTGCTTGCAGCGATCGGCCCGGAGGCCTTTTCTAAGCAATTTATCGTGGAGAGGGTGCACCGTTCCCTTGGACCGCGACCTGCTACTGGAACCCCGCCGCGACCGATTATCGCCCGTCTCCTGAACTATCGGGATCGAGACGTGGCTCTTTGGGCGGCTCGCGCCACCCGCACTCTATCCTGGGAAGGGTTCAACTTCTCCATCTATCCGGACTTCATGCCTGTAGTACAGGAACAGAGGCGTAAGTTCCTTGATGTCAAAAAGAAGCTTGGAGAGCTGCAAGTAGACTATGCCCTGTTGTACCCTGCAAAATTGAGAGTGACGCACCAGGCGAAGCAGCATTTCTTTACAAACCCGCAGCAGGTGGAGGAATTTGTGAATAGACTTAAGAGGGAGCGTGCAGCGAGCCGACGCAATGGAGACGATGGACAGGAGGGTTTCCACTCGGCCAATGAAGATGAGTGATGCTGAACACTGAGTGATTGATGGCTGTAAATTGTACTTCGGGGACTCCGTCATTTTTCCCACTTCCCCTCTCCTTTTTTGTCTGATTCTGATGCGGAGGACTGCGAGATGAACTCATCGCGTACTGCCAGAGGACATTGGAAGAGCGCTGGACTACGGTGGTAATGTACTCCAGGCACCCCCCCCCCCCACTGCCTGGGCCGTGCCTACCTGTGACGTGAGGTCAAAGGCGAGGTGTGGGGGGTGGTTATGTGCGCCTCTAGATTACACCCTGAAGGGCATTGCCCATTGAACTTGTTGCTTCTGTTGCAAATGTTGAGCTGGTTGGGCTTTGTTACGGGAGGGGGGGGACAGGGGGTCCTGGCAGGTTGGGGTGGGTGGTGGGAGGATGCACTTGTACTAAAGTGCGATGGTCCCTTAGGACTGTTTTTTTATTTTTTTTGTTTTCTACACTGCTATGACCATGACTGTCTATCTGGACCAAGGGCTTAGACATACTTGTACCATGACAGACCTCTCTTGTTTTATCATGCTGTGGGATGGTCTTGTGCTTTGCACTCAGGTCCGCCCCTGCTACCGGTGGGTGGTAGGATGTTGCTGGGTACTTGCTGGGTGGTGTGTTGTGGGCCCTCGCCTTAGGCACCATACATTGCTCGCACTGTTCTGGTTTATGGACTTGTATTATGCGGTTGTGTGGGGCCGATGTGTGATAGTTGGGTGTTGTCGAGTTGGGGGTGGGGGGGTTCATGAGGTGTGATTGTGGTGTAGATTGGACGCGGATGCGATTGCATAATGTTTATTTGCTAAGTTGTTCTTCGCCTGGGCGGCGGTTTGTGCACATGGGTGGGTCTGAGTTGATGGTCTGCAACATGGATAATGGCTGACATCACGCTGAATAAACTATCAATCATGTCCTGGAATGTGCGGGGTCTTAACAATGCCAGAAAGTGTAGGAATGTGTTGGCGTACTTGGACAGACATCAGGTGCAGATAGCTTTCTTACAAGAAACGCATCTCCGCCCACGGATGGACCCTAAATTCGCTAGTCATTGGGCCCTCGTTAGGAAATTTTCTTCATGTTCGTCCTATGCTCGAGGGACTGCTGTGTTGATCAAAAAAACGCTTAATTTTCAGGAGCTGGGGGTGAGATTGGATCTTGGTGGGCGGTATGTGATATTGTGGGGTAGGATTGGTTCAGATGCTGTTGTGCTTGTGAACTGTTATGCGCCCAACGTTGACACTCCCGATTTTTTTATTAACCTCTGGGGACACGTCGTTGCCATAGCACTGAGGCCTGTGGCGGATAGGTCTGACGGGAGTAACCAATATAACACTCAAGCGAGAGACGTCTTACGGGGCATACTGGAGGAGGCTGGGTTGGTGGATAGCTGGAGGTTTGCGCACCCTGACAGTAGGGCACACACTTCACAACACACGCACGTACTTGGGCGCGATTGGACTATTGTTTTCTGTCGCGGGGGCTTAGCGTGGGGATACATAAGGTGGAGCACCTCTCCAGGACTTTCTCAGATCACTGCCCAGTTAGGGTTGTCGTGACAATGCCGGGTCTCAATAGGCCGCGACCCCCCTGGAGATTGTTCCCCTCCGTACTGTTAGATCCCATTTTCAAGGCAGAGCTTGGGGAGGAGATAGAGGCATTCTTTCACAGGAATAAGGGGTCTGTTGATAGTGTGGAAATGATTTGGGAGGCATTTAAGGTGACGATTCGAGGGGTTACGATCTCTAAAAGCTGTGGGATGCTCAGAGATATTGTTAAGACCATAACGAAATTGGAATCGGAATTAAAAGGCCTGGAGAACAGGATGATCAGTGACTCGGACCCAGAGCTCTGTCATAAGTTTAGAGACAAACTGTCGGACTTTGAAGAAGAGGCTGCTAGGGAAGTGAAATATAGAGGGAAATATTGGACTGCTAGGAAATATTGTGAAGGGGAAAGACCGGGTAAAGTGCTAGCTGCCCTCACGAGACACCCAGGCTTTAGCACTGGGGTCCTAGAACTAGAAATGAAAGACGGTACCCGGTGCCAGGACGCGATAGGGATTCAGAAGGCTTTCATGCACCACTATGAACAGCTGTACACTACGCAACAGGCGGGGAAGGTCAGCTATGGGGGCTTTCTTGACGATCTTGCACTGTGTTGGCTCTTTGAGTAATGGAAAGGCGACGGGTTTGGATGGACTCCCTGCGGAGTTCTATAAATGCTATGTTGATATTATGGCCCCAATGCTTAAGGAGGTATTTGAGGAGTCTCTGGAGGTAGGGATTCTGCCGGGCTCGATGAGGGAAGAGGCAATTACGTCTCTATTAAAACCTGGCAAGGACCCTTTAGACACAGATTTCTACCATCCCCTATCGCTGCTTAATTGCGACGCGAAAATATTAGCAAAAGTACTGGCGTCACGGCTATCTTTGCTTATGCCCACTATAGTGCTTCCGGATCAGTCCGGCTTCGTGCCGTGACGTGCGACCACCCATAATCTTCTCACCCTCTTCTCCTTACTTCCGACTATAGCTCCTGAGCTCCCTGTTGCCGTAGTTTTTCTGGATGCTACGAAAGCATTCGATTCGGTGGAATGGAATTACCTCATCGATATATTGTGTAGAATGGGCTTTCCTAAAATATTTATTGCGTGGGTGAAATTACTGTACACCCAACCTGTGGCCAGAGTGATTGTTAACGAAACTCTCTCCCCTCAATTGCCTATAACGAGAGGTACTAGACAGGGCTGTCCTCTTTCCCCACTGTTATTTGCCATCGCAATAGAGCCACTGGCGTGTCGAATCAGGCAATTATATAAACACAGTGCGTTCAACTGCTTTCAGTGCCAGATAGGTGTGTCACTTTATGCGGACGACATCACCTTGTATGTGAAAGACCCACAGGTGAATCTGAATCCGCTACTGCGGGAGCTTCTTGTTTTTGGTAGAATATCCGGTGTGCACATGAACTGGAAGAAATCACAATTCTTCCCACTTACGGCGGCTGTTGAGAGATTCCAGCTGGATTACCCCCTGGAGTGGTGCGATGCTGATCTTCGCTATTTGGGCATAGTGATCTCACTTAATAGAGAAGAGACGATTAGGCTCAATTACGGAGTAGCTATCTCTAAGTTGGCTGACAGTATCACGCGATGGATGGCCTTGCCGCTCTCTATGGCGGGCAGAGCTTCACTGGTGAAAATGGTGATACTCCCACGCTTCTTGTATTTGTTTCAGAATGTCCCATACCACCCCGGCGCCTATTTTTTTAAACGCCTTAGGTCGGAACTCCTTAGATTGTTCTGGGGGGGCAAACAACCGAGGCTGAAATGGTCCACTCTAACATTGCCTTATGACAAAGGGGGGTTTGATGTCCCGGATTTTGAGGTATATTATCTGAGCGCCCAGGCGCACTATGCCTATTATTGGATGCTACCCACGCCCTTTATGCCGCAGATAGCTGCTGAGGAATGGATTGTGCATCCCCTCCCACTCAATGGTATGGTAATGGGGAGAGTTAGTGATGTGGAAACGCAGACCACCACGGTGACGTGCACGATAGATGCATGAACTCGTATTGCAAAGGTTTTAGGAGCCACGATGCTTTACTCACCGGCGTTGCCACTTGCGTATCACCCCAAATTGTCACTGCTGGTGGAAACGGGGTTTCAAAATATGTGCAAACGAAACAAGCTATCCACGTGGGGTGACCTGTTTCTCAAGGGTACTCTTCGTACGAGAGACCAGTTCTTCCATGAGGAACGGCCCTCTCCCGTAGACGTTTTTTATTACATACGGCTTCGGCAGGGGCTCCGTGATTTGCTCCCACAGTTTCCGGATGAACCCGGGGTAGCCTTGCCACTGCATGCTATGCTGGTGTCTGATGGCCGACATCTGGTCTCGAAGATGTACAACACCATTAGGACGCAGCGAGAGACTCCGGTTAGTCATGCGCGTGAACAGTGGAGTCTTGAATTGGGCGTCGATATCACTGATGAGCAGTGGACCTATTGTTGTGGCGTCACTGCCAATATCTCATCTAGCTGCCGGCTAAAGATAATACATTATAAATTTGTTCAGAGATTTTACTACACTCCAGCTAGGAAGTTTAGATTTCGACTAGCAGAGGATGATAGATGCGCTCGGTGTCGGGCGGAGGGGGCTGGTTTTCTTCATTTGGCATGGGAGTGCAGTGCGGTACATGACTATTGGGTCTAGGTTTATGATGCACTGCAAATCATGACTGAGAAGGCTGTGACATTGGATCCCTTGGTTAGGCTGTTGGGATACACGAAGGAAGTTCCGGTGCCTTACCGCAGGTTTGCAGATGTAGCTTTATTACTAGCGAAAAGAAGGATAGCCTGTAGGTGGGGAAGAGGCAGAGCTCCGAAATTTAAGGAATGGTTGGATGATATAGAATATTGTCAGGATCAATATAATGTATATGCTGACTTGATGCCCGTGCGGTGTAGACCCAAGGACTTCTGGAGTCCACTGCAGATTTACTGGCTGACCAAGGCCGCACAGCGGGCGGACTCGGATAGTGATAGCCAGGATGGCGTGGTGTGAGGGTTGTCATCTCTGGTGCATATGTACTGCCTTTATTGAGAGGCATGATTGATTACTATGTGCGTTACCTGCACCGGAGTGCCATGAGAGGTGTGCAATGGATGCTTGGGGGCACGTTTCAGATGAGCTGGGGCTCACAACTCCTTTACGCGTTTCCTCCCAAAACCTTGATTCCTCGGGTTCTGAGGAAGATACGTCAAGACCGGGCCCAAGTCATATTGATCGCCCCAGATTGGCCAAGAAGGGTGTGGTACACATATCTTCCCTACCTCTCCTCGTGCCCGACACTCCATCTCCCTCTCAGGGCAGATCTCCTCTCTCAGATGGAGGGGCAGGTTCTACACCCCCAGCTCCAGACCTTACACCTTCATGCCTGGAGATTGAACGGGGAAACCTGAATTCTTTTTCTCTCCCATATGATGTGGTGGATATCATTTTGTGGGCCAGGCGTGATTCCACCAAGTCTATCTACTCTTATAGATGGTCTAAATTTGTGTCATGGTGTGGGGAGAAGTCCATTGACCCTTTGAAGGCTCGATTGTCTGACATACTTCTGTTTGCACTTTCTTTGGCTCAGCAAGGGTTTGCTATAGCTACGGTCAAAGGTTATCTTTTGCCTTGTCGGCATTTCTCTGTCTGCCGGACCAGCCGCCCTTATTTAAATCACCTATTGTTTTAAGGTTTATAAAGGGCCTTACAAATACATTTCCTCCTACTCCCTTTATTGTGCCTCAATGGGACTTGAATCTTGTGCTCACTTTCTTGATGGGTTCACCTTTTGAACCTTTGCACAAGTGTCCCTTGAGACTGGCTTTTAAAACGGTCTTCCTGATTGCAATTACCTCGGCAAGGAGGGTAAGTGAGCTTCAAGCTCTTTGTTCAAAGCCCCCATTTTTGACCATTCATGCTGAACGAATGGTACTCAGGACCAGGGCTGCTTTTCTTCCTTGTCTTCCTTTTCTTTCATCTGGGGCAATCCATTACCCTCCCTACCTTCTATCCTCCCCCTCACCCTTCCAAGGAGGAGGAGAGACCTCACCGCTTGGACCCTAAGAGGATGGTGAGCTTCTACCTGGACAGAACCAGAGAGTTCAGAGTGGATGACCAGCTCTTTGTGGGTTTTGTTGGAGCCAGAAGAGGCAAGGCAGTGCACAAGCGCACGCTGTCAAGATGGATTGTCTTGTGTATCAAGATATGCTACTCTCTGGCGGGTAAGGAACCTCCTGATGGTTTAAGAGCTCATTCTATTTATTTATTTATTTAAGGATTTGTAGAGCTCCTGGTGACCCGGAGGCATCCCCGCGCTGTAAGACCTGTAGGGCTGGCTGAGAGGCTGCACTAAGGTCCAGGAGGATCACTGCCACTGATCCCCCCGAATCCAAAATGCACCTTGCCTCCTCGATGACGGCGAGGAGGGCAGTGTCCGTACGTTGGCCAGGGCGAAACCCCGTTTGGGACCGTCGCAGCAGATTGTTCGATTCCAGGAACTGGGACAACTGAGCGTTGACCATTTTTTCGGCAATTTTGCTGATACCCGGAAGGAGCGAGATCGGTCTATTCTACTAGAGCAAGGTCTGCTACATATGCTTTGTCTAGGGGTGTACCTTTAGAGGACATTTGTAGAGCAGCTACTTGGGCTTCCCTCCACACTTTCGCGAAGCATTACTGCTTGGATTCCGAAGTGAGGAGGGACGGCCACTTTGCGCGTTCTGTCCTCCAGGATTTTTTGGTATAGGAGGGTGGACACTGCTGTGGGACTATATTCACAAGGTGAGGAATCCACTGGCAGATGTATCCATCAGAAGAACAAGTTACTTACCTTCGGTAATGCTTTTTCTGGTGGATACAGTTTCTGCCTGTGGATTCCTCACATGCCCACCCGCCTCCCTGTTGTCCACTCTTCTATACCTAAGATAATGGCAATGTTTTAATGTATATATGTTACTTGCAAAAGAAGTGTGTTATTATACATGAGTTGCTACATTGTCTTCACACTGTGTGTGTTACTTTGACTATTTTGTACTGTGTACACATCTACTGTTATCTACTGTTATCAGTCCGTCCGTGTGCCTCGAAGGCATGGAAAAAAGGGCGGAACCAGATGTTGCTGATGCAGGGGGATATTCACAAGGTGGGACCATGAGGAATCCACAGGCAGATACTGTATCCACCAGAAAAAGCGTTACCGAAGGTAAGTAACTTGTTCTTCAGGCCACAGTTGGGAAGATCTAGTGGTTGTTACACAAAGGGTGCAGGCACAGATACAATGGTGGGCATCCAAAAACATCGCATAGGGAAGACCTTTCAAGGACCCAACTCCATCTGTGATAATAACCACGGACGCATCCCTCAACGGTTGGGGAGCACACTTCAACCAACTCAAAGTACATGGCCAATGGAACCAACAGGATTCCATAAAACACATCAACTATCTGGAGAAGAAGACTGTCTTTCTGGCGCTGATGGCATTCCAGAAACACATTCAGGGGAAAACGGTGCTGATCCAGACAGACAAAATCACGACAATGTTCTACCTCAACAAACAAGGAGGTACAAAGTCCTTTCCACTAAGCAAACTAGTATAGGACATCTGGCAGTGGGCACTAACTCAGAACACCAACCTACAAACAGTGCATCTGCCAGTAGTAGACAACATTACAGAGGCTCAGCTGAGCAGACATAACTGCTCACACGAATGGGAGTTGAAACAGACAGCAGTTCAATACCTGTTCAATCACTGGGGAACTCCAGTAATAGATCTGTTTGCAAAACTACAGAACAAGAAATGCCAATCCTTTGCCTCGAGGTTTCCACATCACCTGTCAAGGGGGAATGCACTGTCACTCAACTGGTCATAGACATTTGCTCACGCTTTTCCACTGATACACCTAATACAAAGAGTACTAGTAAAGGTAAGTCACACGGGAACAAACATGATTCTCATTGCCCCTCAATGGCCAAGACAGACATGGTACTCAACCCTACTGGAACTATCCAAGGGAAACATGAGGTCAAAGCAGAGAAGGATCTTCTGACAAAGCAACAGGGCCACATTTTTCATCCAGAACCAGCAACACAGCACCTGGCAGCATGGCGCCTGAACACATAGAATTTGTCCACCTCAATCTGCCACTAAGAACTATGGAAATTCTACAGGGGCCAGAAAACAATCAACAAGAAAATGCTATGCAGCAAAATGGAAGCAATACACCACATGGTGCACTGCTAACAATCAGTGGGGTTCAATCAACACGCAGGAGACAGTAATCACTTATCTTACCTATCTCCTAGACAGCAACGTCAATTACTCAAGCATAAAGGTGCACCTAGCTGCCATTGTAGCATATACAAGAGGGAGAGCATGCAAACGTTTCTTCACAAGGCCTCTAATCAAGAGATTCTTGGAAGGAACAAAAAGGATTGCCCCACCGAGGTCAGCTTCTGTACCCACATGGAGTCTAGATACAGTGCTTTCACAACTAATGACAAAACCTTTTGAACCCATGCACAAGGCAGATCTTAAACACATCACTCTTAAAACAGCCTTTCTCACCGCCATTACTTCACTACGGAGAGTAAGTGAGTTACAAGCTCTAACAATACAAGAGCCATACCTACAAATTCTTGAGGACAAGGTAATTTTAAAAACAATCCTCACTTCATACCAAAGGTAGTGTCAAAATATCACTTGGATCAAAATATTCTCTACCGTTTTTCTTCAAAAATCAAAAAGGGAAAGCAGACAAAAGTCTCCATACCTTGGATGTAAGGAGAGCGTTACTGTACTACTTACAAAGAACAGAACAAATAAGCAAAACAAAACAATTGTTTGTCGCATACGCTCACACCAACACAGGATCACCAGTCACAAAAGCAACAATTGCACAATGGATAGTACAAACCATCCAGTCATGTTATGCCTATGCCAAAAAAAAGAACTGATTATACGGCCTACAGCTCACTCCACTAGAAAGAAAGGAGCAACCGTAGCTTTCATAGCTAATGTACCCATTGATACTATTTGCGCAGCAACAACATGGGCATCACTGCACACCTTTATAAAGCATTGCTGTGTGGACATACAAATGAGTAAGGAGGCTCAATTTAGACAGAAGGTGCTTCAACACCTATTTGCAGAGTCTTCCTCTCAACACAGCCTCCAACATTGGGAGAAACTGCTACATAATCTAATGCACAACATGTGAATCCAGAAAAGGATTCATGCTGCAAAACGAAATGGTTACTTACCATTAGGAGTAGTTTTGCAGCTTGAAGAATTTTCTGGATTGACATGCCACCCACCCGGCCTCCCCTAAAAGGAAAACAAACATGTTGGGGGAGCAAATGATTACATCGCTTATTTAATTACCATCTCAAGGACTACCAATAGAAAAGAAGAACAAAGAATCCGAAGATCGCTACCACGCACGTCGACCTCCAGGATGCCATCTGACGTCACACAGGGGACGTACCTGACACCAAATGGTGGTCGATAGCGATCAAAACAAAAACAAAAAAAAACACTATTCCAGACCCAACCACTAGATGGCGGAATAATGCACAGCATGTGAATCCAGAAAATTCTTCAAGCTGCAAAACTACTCTTGCTGGTAAGTAACCATTTTTTTCTTGTTTTCTGAGCCATCAAGGTGCATTCCGACTCAGGCTCCTCTGAGTCGTTTTCTGACTGACTTTTTTGAGCGTTTGTCGACTTCGACCAGTGTGCCTTTGTCTTCCATTTCTTTGGCGTATGTCTCAAAAGAAAACAACTGGTTTCAAGCCTTGTGGGGCTGTCCCAGGCAAATGTCTGTGACAGACCCCCCACTTGGTGTGTCTCTAGCACATGAAGAGGGACCACAAGTCCAGCCCTGATTTGCAGGACTATGAACCCAAAAGACTTGTGCAAGAGGTCCATGAAGCTTCAGCCCGCTCACCATGCAACTCAGCACCGCTCCAGGTCCGGGTTTGCGAGGGAGGTCGTAGGACAACTCTCATTCATCCGTATCAGTCTTCGTCGCAATCCTGAACTACTTCAGGTAAGTCTCACAAGAAGAAGTGCAAGAAGTTGAAGCATTCTTTATCTTCTTTGCACTGGTTCCATTCATTGGACGTGGCTCAGGAATGATGCCACAAGTCCATGCCCCTCTCCCAGGTCATTCCTGTGGAGTCTGTGCCTGACTGTGGGATCAGTCACCCTTCCCTGAGTTTCCCGAAGCAACCTCTGCCCAACTTATGCAATTCTATGAGGCCATGAGCCTCAATTTTGGGAGGACTGACCCTTGTGGAACAGCTTCAGGCCCCATGGATTCCAACTGGATCTTCGCAGGCAATTCCACCCTCAATGCCATTCGGGCACTCCGGATCTGTTGATAGATCCAGATCGGCCCTGGCTGCGACTTCGTGACTTCCTTCGGGGACCATTCCAGTGGGTTTGTTAATGGGAACATCGTGATTTATGACTCTGATATAGACATGGACTTAGCCCACATGGCTTGAATTGGAGCTCTATTTCCCTAAAGGGCCCTTTGAGGAACATGAATGGAGGGAATCTGAGGACCCTTTGGCTATTCTGACCCCCAAGCAGAGTCCATGGCTGACAAAACCCGATATGAGGACCTGGATGATGTCAGAGGTCTAGATACCTCACCAGACACTGGCCTCCTCTCTCCTCCGACAGTGGCTATTGAGGAATGGGCTTGCTTTGCGATGGTGGTCCAGTAGGCGGGTGAATCCCTGGACCTTCAGCTGCCCACATTTGTGGCCATACCAGTGTCTTCATAAAGGTGCCTCAATCCAGAGTGTCCTCCTCAGAACCCCTACTCCCCGAAACCAGTCCCAGGATGCTTGTTTCTCGTCCAGGGAGGACCTGGCTTCGCAGTTCGGGCTTGACTGTCCCATGGGGAACAGGGTCAAGACTGATTTGCATATGGCATGGTCATAACTGGGGTGGCATGGTAGGCAAAAGAATAATGGATTTAACCCAGATCTCTTGACTGGATGTGAAAGTTTCATTTGATCTGCATTCTGTCTGTCATCTGTGTGTTTTGGGTCCCGGGCTCACTGTAACACTGGGTTCAAGCTAGCCTGGCTCATAAGGTGTAATGTGCCAAAACCTGTCCTAGGATGCTTGTTTCCGGTCCATGGAGGACCTGACTTGGCAGTTCGGTCTGGACTGTTCCCAAGAGGAACAGGGTCAAGACTGATTTGCATATGTCTGGGTCCAAACTGGGGTGGCGTGATGAGCAAAAGAACGATGGGTTAAACCCAGAACATTGTGACTGGGGGTGAATGTTTGCATTGTTCAGCATTCCGTCCATCATTTGTTCTTTTTCCTTTCATAGATAGTAGGGCCACCAATATGTAGTTGGGGCACACCATGGCCCAGCGACAGCCGCATTATGTCTCCCACTCCTTTCTTGACTATGGCAGGTTCTATCAACTGTGTCTTTTTTCCCCTAGCCACAACAGCAACAAGGCACCTCAGTGCTTTTGTGGCCACGTATGCGGCTCTCTCTAGCCTTGTGGGAACCAAGACCAGACCTCAACCCAATCCACTCCCACCCCCACTGGCAGCCTAAGAGCCCCTTTAATTTGCTGTCATAGCATCATTGGCACCTGGTTGGTGGCAGTATTCACCACCACCTGTCCCAGTGGTGGGAGATTACATCAGACAAATGGGTGCTTCAGATTGTCCAGCTGGGTTATGACCTACCTTTCCAACAGACCCCACCATCTTTGCCACTGTTCCCCCTAGTTGGCTGATGGAGGACCACCTTTTGCTCTTGCAAGGGAAAGTGCTTGCTTTTCTGGACAAAGGAGCCATTGAGAGGGTGCCGGCATCAGAAGTAGGTTGTGGTTGTTATTCCTGATACTATGGTGCTGAAAAAGAAAGGAGGCCTCTGTTCTTTACTTGACCTACTTCCTCTCAATTCAAGATGCTTTCTCCGGCTCAGGTTCTTCCTGCTCTCATCCCTGGAGACTGGTTGGTAGCGTTGGACTTGCAGGACAACTACTACCATATTCCCATCCTGCTGCCCACAAGCTTCACCTGCGATTCATGGTGGGCCACCAGCATTATCAGTTTGCTGTGCTCCCCATTGGCCTTATCAGCACCCAATGGTTTTTCGCCACGGTGATAGCGGTGATTGCAGCACATCTGTGGAGGTCAGGGGTTTCAGTCTTCCCCTACAACTGCCTGCTGAAGGTGGGCTCACCCCAGGCAGTTGTCTCCCACCTCCAGACTACAGCGGACCTCCATTCACTGGGGCTCACTATAAGCATGCCGAAGTTACACCTGTCTCCCTCTCAGATACTCCCTTTCATCGGTTCTGGATACAGTGGAGTTTCATGCGTATCATCCAAAACAGAGAGTCCAGGCTATAATTCTGATGTTTCAGCCTCTATCCTGAATTTTGGTGAGGCTGACTCTGTGGTTGCTGAATTTCACAGCCTCCTGCATCCTGTTGGTCAAACATGTCCATTGGCATATGTTGGCTCTTCAGTGGGATCTAAAGTCCCAGTTGGCACAGCATCAGGGAAATCTCTCAGACTTGGTCCAAATCTTGGCGGAAACTGCAAAAGATCTACAGTGGTGGCTCATTGACTGTGATTGGGCCAGCAGCAGACCCCTGTCCCTTCCCCACCCAGGGCTCTGAGTAGTGACAGATGCATCACTCTTGGGTTGGGAGAGGTGGAGATCAGAGGACTCTGTTCTCCTGTGGAGTCTCAGCTCCATATCAACCTGTTGGAACTGAGAGATTTGCCTGGCATTGAAAACTTTGTATCCATCCATGAAGGGAATGCTGGTTCAGGTGTTCACAGACAATACCACTGCCATCTGACAGCAATCAGGGAGGGTAGGGTCTTAAACTCTGTCATGAGGCCCTTCATCTTTCGACTACCTTGAAAAGTCAGAGCATTTTCCTGGTGGTTCAACATCTGGTTGGCTTACTGAACCACATAGCAGACTAACTCAGTTGTTGATGCCTCGCAGAACACGAATGGTGTCTCCATCCAGAGGTGGCACAAGGTCTCTGCAAACATTGGGGACAACTTTGGCTGGATCTATTCGCCACCTCCGAGAACGCACAATGTCAGTTTTAAAGGTGGCTCTTAGCCGGAGACACCTTTCATCTAGAGTAGAGCTCAGGACTTCTGTGTACCTTTCCACTAATACCATGTCCAGAGTTCTCAAGAAGATCCGGAACGGCGGAACCAAAGTCATCTTAGTGGCAATGAGAGTATGGCATCCCTAACACCTCGAAATAAAGGGGGGACCCCTAGGTTCCTAAGTATTGGAGGCAAGCGTTTGTGATCAACGTTAAACTTTGTACACGCTGAAAATGAACAAGGAGAGTGTATCAGCGACATGTGGGGCGTAGGAAATACTGATAGCGTTGCCGCTTACACAGCCTTTCAAGCAAAAGAACTTACTCAGTTAGTGGACGGAAGCTGAATTAAGAGCTTCAACTGGGAATAAATCGACAAAAGTTCAATCAGGGAAACATATGAGGTAATAATTGGTACCTCCAAAACCTCCAGTTATAGACAACTATGAAACAACCCAGGAAGGATCGGGGGAGTGACGCATACCTCTGCGCTCTGTCCAGTGGACCCGATATCTGGCGAGCGGGCTGTGTATAGCGTCTATTAAATACTGACCGCGAGGCCGGCAACGTGCAAGTTGTCAGTGAGCACGTAACCCAATCAGGCGCTAGATGCTAGCGACGCTGCCCTAATGTGGCCAGTGTCTGCGTGTAAAGCAACGCATTAGCTGTTGGATAGAGAGAGGCAAAACTAACTCCCGATCCTTCCTGGGTTGTTTTATTGTTGTCTCTACCTGGAGGTTTTGGAGGTACCAATTATTACCTCTTATGTTTCCATGATAGATCTTTTGTTGATTTATTCCCATTTGAAGCTCTCGATTAATTCAGCTTTTGTCCACTAACTGAGTAAGTTCCTTTGTTTGAATGGGTGTGTAAATGACAATGCTGGCAATATTTCCTACGCCCAAGGCCACATGTCGCTGATGCACTCTCCTTGTTCAATTTCAGCGCGTACAGAGTCTAACGTTGATCACAAACGCTCGCCTCCACTACATAGGAACCTACGGGTCCCCCCCTTTTTTTTTGTATTTCCACCTGAGCTCCCTAGGTGGTTCTAAAGGGTAATTCTCATTCCTATCTTCAAACAATGAATTACGAGTATGCATTCCATCACCTTAACTAACTAGGTGTACCCTTCTTTTAAATCATACATAGGTGTCTCCCATTGTCCTGATGAAGACCCCTGCCTAAGGACACAAAATTACCTGCCCACATCCCTTGGGTCGAAACGTCGACGGCTTTATCTTACGACGTCGTACAGACAACAGTGATTGTTTAACTGTGTCATTACAATGCTATGGTTTTTTAAGTGTGTTTAGCCTTCAAAGCGCCTGGATAGGTTTCTAATCGGTTGTTGATGTATATATTGCACACCGTCCTTCCTTTTCTGTCAACCCTCACTTACACACATCTTTAAGCACTCCCTCTGTCCCTATTTGGAGCACCCCTTCACAACTATGTTGATATTTTTGCGGTTACTGAATATGAATACTAACATGTCTCAAATATGAATAAATTGTGAATTTGATTTACTGAAGGTGATGATGTATTTATTGTTGAATATATTACCACTGTGACCACATCATTTTGTACTATACTTGATCCGGGTCCGGTGGTTGTCTGGGTTCCCCTGTTGTTTTGTAATGCACAGATTTGCCAAGCATTACTGCTTGGACAGTCAGGTTCGACATGATGGGCCTTTCGCCCATTTGGTCCTTCAAGACTTTGTGGTCTGATAAATTTGCAGACTTACCTCCCGGAAGAGTTTGCTTTTGTATCTATTCTAAGGTACCGATTCTGATAATGGAAAGCTCTATTAGATGAACAAGTTATTTACCTTCTGTAGAGCTTCATCTGATTAAGACTCTATCTAGCTGCAAATTTCTAACCGACCCTCCCATTTTCCCCTTTCTGCGAACTGTAAATCTCACATCAAAGAGATCCTTTAGGACCTCACTTTGGGCACGCTGGTCATTCCGCCTTAGTATGGCTCCATGGTGCTGGCAAGGATAAATTGTCACCAACTGAGGTCAGTACTCTACAGTGCCACTCATTTAGGTACCGCGCACATCACTTCCGGTACGGACCAGGCCAATGCGGATCCGAACAACGCCACCTGCCAGTGAGCAAAGGCAATGCTCAAAAAATTCTAGATGCAGTCTGATGCCTGGGAAATATTCTAAGAAAAGGAATCTGCAGCTAGATAGGGTCTCTAGCAGATCAATCATTACCAAAGGTAAGTAATGTGTTCTTTAATTCTGCGTCACTTCTTCATAATGTTGTTTCTATAAAGAGAAGTGTGTGAAAAATTGGTGCCAACTCCACTGAAGTCAGTCAAATATTCCCAGTCGCCTGTGAAAATCACTGTAATAGTTTCACTTGTAGACCCAATGGGATGGAGTTCTTTTTAAGGTGTTCTTGTAGAACTTGTGCATGGAGATATGTTCTTATTTGTTTTTTCTTCAACCATTTAAGTTTGTCCATACTGCCATATTTATTTACCGTAGGCTTACTGTAGCTTTTGCTTAAAAGTGACAGGTTGTCCTACAACTTTGAGATTACTATTCTGTATAGGTCACAGTGTGTGGTTACAACATTCTCTATATAAGACGAATGGGTTGAAAATATTCTGAATATGCCCAAATGAAATATGGACTTATTTTAAACTTCTCTGTGGGTCAGCACTCAGGTGCTTTTCACTGTTATCCGTTGAAATTACTGGCATGGAAAACTCTTTTTATTCTGGCTGTAAATTTGGCTAGGTGTCTTAGTGACAATCAAGCCTTGAGATCTCCTTTGCCTTTGAAAGGCGCATACCAAAGTAGCAATGGAATTTCACATGTTCCAGGCAATTCTCCTCCTTCCCTTCATTTACCCACCGCATCCCTCCATGGATGAAGAATAGCTTTGGCTACTAGACCACAGAATAGCTTTGTATGGCAACATACAGAGGCTCTAACCTTTGAGGATGGTTGATGGCCTTTTTATTGGGTTTAAAGGTTCTCAGATGTGTAAAGCAGTCAGGAAGTAAACAGTTTCAGGATAGTTGACTTAATCTGCTAAAATAAAAGCTATGACTCATTGTTCTGATAGATACATCTGCCTATGGATTCCTCACCTTGTGAATATCCCCTGTGCAGCAGCCAATCGGAAACTTTTGTAGCTCTCCACGCCGGCGAGGTCATGGACGACGTCACAGAGGGTACGACTCCGCTCGCGACCCCGCTGACGTCACTGGATCCATAATAGGGCCTCGTCGGCGTGATGACGTCCATTCCCTATTTTCCGCCCCGTCGACGCCAACGGTTTCTTGGGACTCTCTGTAGTAACATTGTTATTATAGTTGTTTTTGTCTGTTCTTCTTGTTTCCTTTCGAAGATGTCTGGGAGAAAATCTGGTTTCAAGCCCTGCAGGGAGTGCGGTAAGCAGAAGCCCATCACTAACCCGCACGAGGATTGCGTATGGTGCTTGTCTTCCGATCACGACGTCGATGGATGTGCGTGTTGCAGTAAGATGACCTCTAAGGCATTGAAGGAAAGGGAGACAAAGTTATTTATAGCCAAGATGAATAAGAATAAGATGGCGAGTAAAAGATGATCGAGGTCGAGGTTGAGCTCTCGTTCCGAATCCAGATCGGGTTTGAAGTCGGCGTCGGGACATTCGAAGTCGAAGAGACATAAGAGAAAGAAGCACTCTTCAAGGCGTCACTCTGATAAGGAGCCGGCGCCGAAGTCATCTTCTCCTCGACGTCACAGAGGTGAGGTTGATCCTTCTCATTCAAATCCAGACTCGCCAGAAAAGGAAGTGGCTCCTGAAGTCGAAGTCTCTCGATCACCGACGCCGGCTCCTTCGGATTCGGTACATTCTTCGGATCCGGGTGAAGCCGAGCCAGAACAAGAAGATCAGGAGCAGCCTGAAGAGGTTCCTTTGTGGGCGCCGACGTGCCCGACTCCAGGTACACCGGCTTCAGAGACGGCGCCGGGAAATTATCCTCCTTTCCCGGCTCCAGGTCAAGACCCATCACACTATCTTAACGCTATGTATGGTGTCTTCGCAAGGGCCATGTACCCCTCTGGTGCGCCTGCAGGCCCCAGGGGTCCTTTTGCCTACAATTTGGGTGTTCCTCAGGCATATGCTTAGGCTCCTTTCTTCCAGCGACGCCGTCCTGGAATTTTCCGGCGCCGAGGGCTCCGGCGCCGTACCGAGAATCTCCAGCGCCGTACAGAGAATCTCCGGCGCCGTCTGTTCATCCTCGTTCGGCGCAAGCGGCGCCGTCGAATCCGCATTCTACGCCGGTCTCGAATCCGATGGAGTCGGTTGTGGATCCATCAACTCCAGTCCTGACGATTCGCTCCAGGAGGGAGGCCCAAAGAGCTGTGGAAGAGGCACGCTATCGGCAGGAAATGGATGAAGGTGAAATTCCTGATTCAGAGGACTATTTTGCAGAATTAAAAGATGCAAGTGGTCTTGATGTTCCCCTGAGTGGGATTTTTCTCCAGGGTCAGATGCTCCTTCGAAGGAGGTAGCCCCGTATCATACAGTTGTGAGAAAAGCTGCTGAAATATTGGACATTAATCTTCCTTCCACCGAGTTTGAGTCCAATTTATTGACTGAAGTGTTGCATTCTCGTCCTCTGTGACTGAGCCTTTGTTACCATTTAATGAGGCAATTCTGGAGCCAGTGTTGGAGGTTTGGAAGAAGTCTTTGTCTGCACCTGCAGTCTCCAGGACTGCGGCACGGAGATATAGGGAGGCACCTGAGGATCCAGAATTTTTGTCAGCCCATCCTTCGCCTGAGAGCCTTGTAGTTCAGGCAGCTTCCTCGAAGAAGTCTTCAGGGGCTTTCCCTCAGGTTCCAGCAGGCAGGGAGTCGAAACGGATTGACCAGTCTACTAAGAAGGTGTTTTCATCCGCGAGCATCGCACTGAAATCTACAAATGCAACTTGCTTGATGGGAAGGCATATCCATGCCCTGATGGATTCCTCTAAGCAGTTGCTCCCAAAACTGTCTGATGAAGACAGGAATAACTTTCAGGAGGTTTTGGATGATACCCAAGCTGCTGCGCACCAGGTCATTCAAAGTGGCCTGGATACGGCTGACTCTGTGGCTAGAATTATGGGCTCTGTAGTGGCTACGAGAAGGGAAGCTTGGTTGAAGTCTTCAGACTTTTCTCAGGATGTGCAGGCTCCTTTGGTGGACTTACCATTTGATGGTACAGGTCTGTTTGGTAAGAAGGCTGATGCCGCACTTGAAAGATTTAAGGATAGTACGGCCACGGCGAGATCACTTGGCTTACAGACTCAATCCAGAGGTTCCTTTCGTAGATACAGAGGATTTGGGAAGTCATCCTTTCGCTCGCAAGGACAGCCTCGTCAGCAGCAGCAGCAGCAGCAACAAAATACGCTGTATAAATCTTATAGAGGAAGAAACAGAGGTCGTCCACGAGGTTGTCAGCCCTCCTCCTCCTCTTCCTCTACCTCTCCCCCTATCGCCGCAGCAAAGCAGCCCTAGAATCCCCATTCCCAGTCATGTTGGTCCTGTGGGTGTCGGCTTACCCATTTTCTGCGAGATTGGGAATCGGTCACTACAGACAAATGGGTTCTCAATCTTGTGGCAATTGGGTATGCTCTTCCCTTCAGGGAATTCCCTCCAAGTTACCCTCCTTGTCAAGGGGCTTGCTCAGAGGAACATCTCCGTCTCCTTCAGGAGGAAGTTCTGACCTTATTAAAGAAAGGCGCAATAGAGGTGGTTCCAGTGCAAGAAAGGGGTCAGGGATGCTACTCCCGGTATTTCCTGATTCCCAAGAAGGATGGCAGGCTTCTCCCCATCCTGGATCTCAGGATCTTGAATCTTTATCTGAAACAAGAGACGTTCAAGATGCTTACCCTTGCGCAGGTTCTTCAGGCGCTGCTGGAAGAAGATTGGATGGTGTTGCTCGACTTGCAGGGCGCGTATCTTCATATCCTGATCCTGGAGTCGCACAGGAAGTTTCTCCTTTTCACGGTGGGGTCGCAACATTATCAGTTTGCGGTCCTTCCGTTTGGAATTACTACTGCACCTCGAGTTTTTACCAAGGTGATGGCAGTGGTGGCAGCCCATCTCAGGAGGGCGGGAATTCCTGTATTCCCCTATCTGGACGACTGGGTGATCAAAGCAGAGTCCCCAGAGAAGGTGCTCCATCATCTGCAAGAGACAACTCAGTTGTTGTACAGGTTAGGTTTTTCAATAAATGTACCCAAGTCTCACCTGGTGCCCTCACAGTGCAACCTGTTTATAGGGGCGGTACTGGACACTACTGTTTGTCGAGCATTCCCTCCACCTCAAAGGATTCTCGACATTCAGGAAATGATTCCTTTGTTTTACAATTGAGCGGTCGTTCCAGTCCTGAAGGTCCTTCGCCTGCTCGGTCTGTTTGCTTCCTGCATTCTGCTGGTCAACCATGCACGCTGGCACATGAGGGTGCTCCAGTGGTGTCTCCACAGGCAGTGGTATCAGCACAACGGAGATCTCAGGGAGTCTGTGAAGATCTCCAGAGACACTGCAGCGGATCTGTCTTGGTGGAGCGTGGAGGGCAATCTGTCTCAAGGAAAGCCCTCTCATCTGCCTCCATCGGTTGCCACGGTGATAACGGACACTTCCACTCTAGGGTGGGGTGCTCATCTGGGGGATCTGGAGATCAAGGGTCTTTGGTCTCCAGAGGAAAGGTTGTTTCACATCAACCTTCTGGAATTGAGGGCGATTCGTTTGGCACTCAAGGCCTTCCTCCCTTCCCGGTCAGCCGGTTCAGGTCCTGACGGACAACACGACCGCGATGTAGTATGTCAACAAGTAGGGAGGAGTGGGGTCGCATCTTCTCTGCAGAGCAGCTCTGCGTCTCTGGTCCTGGGTTCAGGACCACCAGATTTGTCTGATGGCAAATCATCTGGCCGGAGTTCTGAACATTCGCGCAGACGGTCTCAGTCGGGAGTTCTCAGCCGACCACGAGTGGAGGCTTCACCCAGAGGTGGTTCGTCACGTGTTCTGGATGTGGGGAACTCCTCAGGTGGACATGTTCGCCACACACGAGAACGCTCCCTGCCTGTCATTCTGCAGTCTCCAGTATCCGTCGCAGGGAGCTTTGGGGGACGCGTTTCAGTAGAGTTGGAGCTCGAAACTCCTTTACGCGTTTCCTTCCATACCCTTGATTCCTCGGGTTCTGAGGAAGATTTGCCGATACCGGGCCCAAGTTATATTGGTAGCCCCTGATTGGCCAAGAAGGGTGTGGTACACAGATCTTCTCCACCTCTCCTCGTGCCCGCTGCTCTGTCTCCCTCCCAGGGCAGATCTCCCCTCTCAGATGGAGGGGCAGGTTCTACACCCCCACCTCCAGACCTTACACCTTCATGCCTGGAGATTGAATGGGGCAACCTGAATTCTTTTTCTCTCCCGCCTGATGTGGTGGACGTAATTCT
Organism: Lissotriton vulgaris; assembly: GCF_964263255.1. Classification (NCBI taxonomy): domain Eukaryota; kingdom Metazoa; phylum Chordata; class Amphibia; order Caudata; family Salamandridae; genus Lissotriton; species Lissotriton vulgaris. The sequence continues at coordinate 305,389,013 of NC_141693.1, read as the reverse complement.
TTCGGCCAGGCGTCTTTCCACCAAGTCAATTTATTTCTATAGGTGATCCAAATTTGTTTCCTGGTGTGGAGAGAAATCTATTGACCCCTTGGGAGCTCGTTTGTCCAACATACTTCAGTTTGCTCCTTCTTTAGCCCAGCAGGGTTTTGCTGTGGCGACTGTAAAAGGTTATTTATCGGCCTTGTCGGCATTCCTTTGTTTGCCAGACCAGCCGTCTTTATTTAAGTCACCTATTGTGTTACGTTTTACAAAAGGTCTTACCAACAAATTCCCTCCAACTCCATTTATTGTGCCTCAATGGGACTTGTATGTTGTCTTAACCTATTTGATGGGTTCACCCTTCGAACCCTTACACAAGTGTCTCATGAGACTTCTGTCTTTTAAGACTGTTTAGGTCTCGCCCTGGAATAGCATCCGAAGGATGCGTCCAGGGTCGGAGACTATAGCGAGCTGACACGGGGGAATGAGGGACAAAAAACTGTCAGGCGCTTCTCCCCGGCTGGATTCAGCTGCTTGCACGCGCACCAACATTCACGCATGCGCACATCACAGGCACACGCATACACAGCACTCACGCATGCGCACATACACACGCGCTGCTTACTTTCACTTTGCAACCCCCCCCCCCTCCCCCCCCCCCCCACCAGTCATCGGATTTTTTTTTTTTTTTTTTTTGAAAAACCTTTATTTGTAGAAAAAAGTACACCGCTATTCAGCCATACATCCCGGAGGCCAGGCAGCATTGCGATCACAGGAAGGCTCATGTACAAAAACAGTGCGCAAAAGCAGTCAGGTTTAATTTTCAAGAACTAGCAACTTGGAAAGGAGAACCAAAGAGTAGAAGGGCCCCGAAAGGCCACCAAAGAACGAAGTGCCTGGGCACGAAGGAAAGTAGAAGAGAGAGAAAGAAGAAAGGGAAGTGGCCGAGGACAGTACATAAGAAATTGAAGGGGCGCAGCGGGAGGGGGTCGGGGGCCGCACAGCCAATTCAATTCAGAATAGCATTTGCAGCAGTAAGGTATGGGGGAGTATCACACCAGGATGTTCCGTCCGGAACCACGGGAAGGGTTACAGTCTACTGGGAGGACTGGACGTCCAAGTCCGGCTCAAGCGGGGGTTCGCATAAATCGCCCCGATACGAGTTCCAGGCTCCCCACACTGATCTCCACATTTTGGGCTTACCCCTGGCCACATACACCGTTTTCTCCCGCAACATGCACCAGTCCATGTTGGTCTCCCAGAGGCTAAGGGAGGGGGGAGCGGGCGCACCCCACTTCTGGGCAATGTCCCTTTTGGCCACCATATTGCCTAAGGTGACCCACCGGGTCTGGGCCACACTGTAGTCATTCGGACACCACACATTTAGGAGACAACGTCATGCCTCAGCCGGCAGGGCCACACCAGTCACATCCTCCATCACCTCATGCACTCGCCTCCAGTACCGGGCCACACCAGGACACTCCCAGATGATGTGCAGGAAGGTAGCGAGCGCGCCACAACCCCGCCGACACAGGCCATCCGTGGAAAGCCCCACATGGATGAGCCTGGGGCCGGTGACATACACTCTATGTAAGATTTTCAACTGGACCAGACGTAACCGCGCCGATATGGCCACCTCCCTGGGGGAGGAGGCCGCCTACTGCCATTCCTCATCGTCCATTTCTATGCCATCATTCACCCAGTGCATCCTCAATCGTTCAAGCAAGTCCACCCTCACGTTGATCAGTTTTTTATAAGTCAGGGAAATGGCGCTGTCCGGCATGTGGCCGTCCAGCACCCGATCCTCCAGGGGCGATGACTCAGGGATAGTACCACCGTCAGATACGTGGGGGGAGAGGGCATGGCTGAGCTGGGCGTGTCGGAAATATTCCGTCGACGCCAGCTGGTACTCGAGTTGCAGCGTGGCAAACGACTTGATCCTACCCCGTGCAACCATGTCTCCAACTTTAGATATTCCGATGGTGTCCCATCGGTCAAACCCCTTGGTCTTCCACAATTTCCCCAACACGTCCGAGTCATACAGGGGAGTGGCTAGAGTGATCTTATCTTTCCAGCCAAGGGTGTCGGTGACCGCGCGCCATACGTGCACCATCGTTCTGGTGGGGCCCGTCAACCTACGATCCAACGACCTGGAGTAGAGAGCTCTGTAATAGTTACCGTCGTTAACTAGCCACCGATCCATAGCGTAGCCCGGACTCGCCGCAGGGCCATAAAGGCCGTGGTTAACCGCCGCTAGTTGGGACGCCCAATAATACCGCCGCATATCCGGCAGTGCAATACCACCGTCATAGCAGGGAATAGTCAATTTGAGCAAAGAGATCCTCGGCCGCCCATCCCACAGCAGTGCCCGCTGCAAGGATTCGATCTCACCGAAGTACTTGGTCGGGACCGGGTCTTGGGAGTTCTGCAAAGCATATAGGAAGCGAGGCAACGCCATCATTTTGAACAGCGCGGCCCTGCCCATCAAAGAGATAGGCAGTTTCTTCCAAATCTCGACATCCCTCCGTAAACGCTCGAGCGGTGGCAGAAGATTACGGGAGTACCGGGCGCGAGGGTCGCGCGACACATAGATGCCCAAGTACCGGAAGCCCTGTTGGGCTACCTGAATCGAGCATCCACGGGGGAGACGCGGAGTTCCCCACACAGTGTGTACAGTGAGGATTTAGACCAATTAATCACCAGTCCCGAATACGACCCAAAGGTGCCCAGCAGGTCAAAGACTACGATAAGCGAGCGACAAGGGGAGGTGAGGTAAAGGAGGATGTCGTCCGCGTAAAGCGATACTCGGTCCTCAACACCAGGCGACCACGTGATCCCTGAAACATCTGGGTGCGTTCTAAGCCTTGCCGCTAGGGGCTCCAGTGCTAGTGCAAACAAGAGCGGCGAGAGCGGGCAGCCCTGCCTGGTGCCCCTGTGCAACGTAAAGGAGGCCGAAAGTCTGCCATTAACAGCCACATTAGCCAGCGGTGCAGAGTATAACAGTCGGACCCATCCAATATAGGACGGCCCGAAGCCCAGTTTGGCTAGCACTGCCCACAAATAGTTCCATTCTAGGGAATCGAACGCCATAGTAGCATCAAGCGAGGCTAGGACCGCCGGGTCGCGAAGCAAATGGGCGCGCGCCATAACTGCGTGGAGTCTCCGTAGGTTAAGCGCAGTGTTCCGGTGCGGTATGAACCCGGACTGGTCCGGATGTACCAAATCCGCGATCACGCCCACCAGCCGGTTGGCCAACAATTTCGCCAAAATCTTGGGTTCGGCATTTAACAGCGAAATGGGCCTGTAGGACCGGGACAAATTCCGCGGTTTCCCTTCCTTGTGGATCACCACAATGGTGGCGAGTCTCTGGTCCGGGGGAAGTTCTCCCTGCTCGCGGGCCTCGAGGAACATTTTGCGTAGCGGTGCGGCCAGCGCGTCAGCCTTTAGTTTGTACAATTCGACCGGGATCCCGTTAGGACCCGGTGCTTTGCCGGAGCGCAGCGAGCGAATCGCCAGGGCTACCTCGTCATCAGACAGATCTCGATCCATGTCCTCACGTTCAAGATCAGAGAGGCAGGGGAGGTCAATTTCATCCAGAAAGGAGGCCGAAGCAGATTCCGGGAGGGGAGTTGCGGAGGTATAAACACCTTCAAAATATTCAGCGAAGGACCCGGCTATAGCCGCCGGGTCCGTCAAGGTTAAGCCGTCCTCACCCATCAGTTCCGGGACCACCCGGGACGCCAAGTCCCGCTTGTCCAACCAGGCCAGGAGCTTGCCGGCCTTGTCGCCGGAGTCGTAAATCCTACCCTGCTGTTCCCTACTCAAGGCCTTCGCTGCGTCAGTGGCGGTGGCCCGGAGTTCGGATTGCTTAAGCGAGATGGCATGGACCAGGTCGGGAGACGGGCCCAGTTCCAGCCGGGCGTTCAAGTCTGCGAGATCAGTCTCCAGCCGCACCACGTCCTCGTCGCGGCGGCGGCGTGCCTCCGCTATCAGGGAGAAGGCCTCACCACGAAGAACAGCCTTAAAGGCCTCCCAGAGGGAGACTGCGGAGGTAACGGAGCCGGTATTTTCGGCAAAGTACCGGTCCATAGTCTTGGTCAGGAGAGATCGGGTCTTCGGGTCGCGAAAGTACCACGGGTTAATGGGGGCAACTCGCGAGGATGTGGGGACCTGGAAGTCAAACGAGACCCAGACCGGAGAGTGGTCCGAGATGCCTCGAGCCAGGAGACGCGCGGTGGAAACAGACTGTGCCTGGGCCGCCGGGGCCAGGACATAGTCCAGCCTAGAAAAGCTACCATGAGCACCCGAGAGGAAGGAATACTGTCGCTGAGTAGGGTGTAGCAAACGCCAGCAATCAATCATCCCCATGGAACATACAAAATCAGGCATCCAAGACTGGGAAGGGCGAAGATCCCTAGTGGGAAAGCGGTCCAGGACCCCTGAGACAACCGAATTGAAGTCCCCACCCACCAATAACAATCCCTCTGGAAGGCCTAAAATGGCGCCACCCAGGTCCCTGAATGTAGTCTCCTGCAACCCCGGGGGAACATAAACCGAAACCAAAACTAGTGTGCGGCCCTCCCATCTACCCACCAGTGCCACGTATCTGCCTCTGTCATCAGCCAGCACAGACTCCACCTCCAACGGAAGGGACGCACGCACCATGATGCCCACCCCCCTGGAGCCCGAAGAGAATCCCGCATGTGCCACCATTTTGTATCCCCGTCTATCCAAGGCCTTGCAAGCATGTCCCACCAAGTGGGTCTCCTGTAGAAAGACTACATCCGGCGAGCAACGCTTAAGCATTTGTAACACAACGCCCCTCTTGATACGATCACCCAACCCGTTTACATTCCAGCTCAGCAAATGAAGTAACTTACCCCCCATCATCAAGGACGCATCGCGTCCCCCCCCCCGCCCACATCAGCGCCCAATGCAGCAAAATAACATACCAGAAGTTCCTCAGCCAGAAGAAGAGGCAAAACAGAGAGAAAGTACAAAAAAACACACCCCAACTACCCACCACCCTGCACCCCTGCATCAGACTAAAATCCGCCCCAACTAGCAGTGTGCCTGTCGCCCCTTAACTAACCTACAAAAAGCCCACAAAGGAGAAAGGAGGCATCCCATCCCCCCCGTCATCCCCCATATCAATAACAAAATGAGTCTATGAAAGCTACAATGTCAAATGCCGAAGCACCTCACGGCTACCCAGGTCTCGGAAGACAAGTAATCAAGTAATCACTCCTGTGCTGCCGCGCCTCCGGTGGTGTCCTCCGTCTGGTCGGTCGATTCAGGCCGTTCTTGGGGCAGGGTGTCGAGCCAGTGTCCCACGTCGTCAGGAAAGTCGAAGAAGAAAGTCCGGTGGTCTCGCTCGATGCGAAGCTTAGCAGGATATAGCATAGAGTACCGCAGGCCCATTTCCCTAAGTCTCCGCTTCACCCCGGTGAAACTCTGCCGCTGTTTCTGAACGGCCTGGGTGAAGTCCGGGAAGAAGTTCACTTCAGAGTTCTGGAAATGGAGAGGGCCCGCGGTCCTCGACGCCTGTAGGATAGCGTCTCTATCCCTATAGTTGAACAGCCTCGCGATGATGGGGCGTGGGGTAGCCCCCGATTTAGGCGGCCCACCCGGGATCCTGTGGGCCCTCTCTACCGAGAAGAACTTGCTCAGGCCCCCGGGTTGTAAGTTTTTCAACACCAGTTCTTCCACGAAAAGTTCAGTTGAGTCCTCCTCGGCCTTTTCCGGTACTCCGGTGATGCGAACATTTTGGCGCCGCGCGCGGCCTTCGAACTCGTCCAGCCGACGCGCCAGCACGCCATTAGCCATTTTCAAGTTGCGCACCTCCGTCTGTATGTCAGATACATCCGTGACCAGGCTGGACGTCTTGAGGTCCAAAGATTTCACCCGGTCATTAGTCTTCCCGAGGTCCGTCCTGATGAGATTAAGTTCAATTCTCAGGGAGTCGACCTTGCTGGACAGCTCCTCGCGAAGTGTGTGCACCTCCGTCCTCACCCCCGATATCGCGCCCATGACGTCCCTGAGCGTTACCTCGGAGTCATCCGGCGACTCGTCTCTCCTCGGGTCTCTCGTGCGAACCACCTGCACCGGTGACCCCTTAGACTGGGAGAAGCGCTCGGGAATAGTGGTCTGGGACTGAGATGGCTTCCTGGTAATCCTCTGAGTCTTGCCCGCATCCGAGCCACCCTTGCCCGCCATGTTGGCAATCACGGGACGGGGGGGAATACCAGGGGGCGAGAGAGTCCAGCGGGGTACGTCGAGTGCACACCACAAGGTTTCCAAGGTCCAGAATCAAGATCGTCTAGCAAGGCGATCGGAGCTCGGGAGCATCCTGCGGGACTGAGAAGCTCTGGCAGGGAGGAACTCCGTAGGGACACCGCTGCTACCCGCCCTGGCACAGGCGACGCGGGAGGAGCCTCCGGGAGTCGACGACACAACTGAGGCTAGGAATGACCAATTTTCATTCCGAAAGCGGGTGCCGCATCAGGCCCGGCTTAACAACCGATTCCCACCATCGTGGGACAGGATGGGAAGCAGGATTAATTCGGAAGATCGGGAGGTCTTCGGAGCTCCGAGCTCACGCGGCCATCTTGGTTGGCAGCGAAGCTCCTCCCCCCATCGGATTTTTTTTACACACGCACGCATGCATGCATACATACACACACACAGACACACGCGCAGGCACACACGCACACACAGGCACACAGACAGACACACACGCGCGCGCGCGCACATGTCCCCTCCCCCCCTCACCGAGTTCTTTTAGTGTGTCCCTCTCTCCTTCCCTCTCTCCTTCGGCAGGCAGCGGGTCATCCTAGTAGCAGGCGGGGCTCTCCACGAGCACAGGAGCCCCGCTAGCTGACACGCAAATCTTCCGGCAATCTTCCGGCTGACGGGCACAGGAGCGCGGGGTAGGCTCCCGTCTGCTTCCTGTCTTTTTGCGGCCCCGCCCCCGTCCCAACACAGGTTGCCTGGCTTCCTGTTCGAGCCGGGCTGCGGCGGTGAGTTTTTGCATGTTCTACAACTTTAAATTGTATGTCTATATAGTCAATTAAAATGATAAATAAGTCCACAAAGCTAAGTAGTCACATATATAGGCTTCTAATGTATAAACGGTCTTGACTTGTTTATGCCATGATGCGATGCCCACTCATTGGTCGCCACCCAGCTGGATGAGACAGCGTAACCGCCATTGGCTGAAGAAAACTGTAAAACGCAAGGCGATTGGTTACTATGGTTCACACCGGCGTAGCTAGGGGGGGGCGAGGGGGGCGGTCCGCCCCGGGCGGCATCATTTTTAAGGCGGCCGCGGCCCGGCACTGGAGGCCCGTTGCGGCCGCGGCGGCAGTCCTGTCAAGTGTCATGCATCAGGCGTGACACGAATGCATTTCAGTGTGGTAATCTGCATTACCGCACTAAAATGCATTGTCACGTGTAACTACTGTGACTCTGAAAGCACAAACTGTCGTGGACTGCGTGCGCTGTGACAATGGCTGCCTCACCTCACTCAGCTTCACTAGTGCTTCAAAAGTATCACAATTTATTATTGGGAACATTCACCCGCGGCACGGCTCTGACGCCTGACGTCATGAACCAAAGACTAGAATGCCGGGCCCAGTCAGGTTGTGCTTGCACTTTGCAGCACATCCTGCTGCTGGAGCGCGGAGTTTGAGGAAGGTGCCGCCCCTCACTGCTGGCCGTTTTGCTGGTGGCGCCGCAAATTGAATCATGGCGCCGTTCACAATACTGCTGGCACCTCGCACTGACCCGGGCTATCGCCTTGCCTGTTGCTCAGTTGTTAATTTACTCCCCGCCGAATTATTGCAGCCGCCCTTACTATTTCAAAATTATAAACTAAATACGCCCTCATTCAGACAAGCTACTGGAGCGTCGAGGACCTGGTATCGCTGACCCTGAAGCTGCGTGCAGTTTTACTTCACCTCTCAAACTACGTGAGTACTTAATTTACATTTTTCAGTGTTCCCCAACGTTCTGTGCCACCCGGGTTTTTCACGAGACAAATAGTGCGAAGGAGGTTTCAGGCAGGGCAGGGCCTTATCCAGTCCACTATTCAGCCAGGGTTCCACACATACTGGAAAGTTAGTCCCAGGGCGTGCTTTCTTTTGCAGTGTTTTTTATATGGCGCGAAGGTGACCCGATGGTATAATTGAAGGGTTATTCTAGCGCCAAAGTTTCATTACAAGGTCAAGTTCATTAGCTGTTTGGCACGTGGAAATTAAATTATTTTCCCAGAATCACAATATTTTGGGCCGGTTAGTCGAGTTTGGAACCTGGCTCCCAGTGCCAAAGTCAGCAGCCACTGATCATTTTTCCATGACCAGCACCACCATGTTCTGCATCGTGTATGCAGAAAAAAACAACAGATTTGTTTTGCCTTCTTACGTAATGCCATACCAAATTGTAGCAGGCTAGCAGCTGATGCCCCACACCACTCCTGCTAGGCTTCAGTGACGATGGAGCTACTCCACAATTCACAATCATGATCGAACACACCGATGTACGGTACCCAACCTCTGAATGAGGAGGGGCGGGACTGGGGGGGTGCTGAGAGGTAAGACAGATTTTGTAGCCATCTTCACCTTCCAAACGAGCAATGCCTTCCTTGGACTTCAACAGGGTCACAGAGGAACCTCCTCGCCTTCCAAAAATGCTTCAATTGAGTTCAATAGGCTCCCCCTCAAAGGACCCCCAATTTACACACACTTAGGATACGCAAAAGCTTAGGGGTGCGGTGCTTTGCCTAAGAATGGTCTGAGACAGAAGCATGTGGGAACGGGCTGCATAAGAGAATGCTTTGTAATGCATTAAAGAGACGAGTGCAGTGCAGAATATCCACTGTAGCACTTGCTCAGTGTGCCATGCAGTGTCCTCGAGAGAGAGAGAACTAAATAAATACAAATATATATTATATATATATATATATAATCAAGTAGTCAGTGCTATGTAGGTTCTGCAACTGTTGGAACATTGAGGCATAACGCATACTCCGTGCACTATGATTACTGATAACTGAAGTGTAAAAGTGCACTGGTCCTTTATCACGTAGCAGTGTGAAGTGCAATTGCTGAACTTGGCACACAGCTTAAAAGGTGGTAGATACATAATTAGGTTATGGAGACGTGGCATGCCTATGGTATTTTTTTAAACGAGCAATCTTTCTCTATGCATTTTCTGGTTATGTGTCATGAATTATGTGGCAAGTGATAAATTATGTGGCAAGCGATGAATTATGTGGCAAGTGATAAATTATTTTGCTAGTGATAAATTATGTGGCAAGTGATAAATTATGTGTCATGAATTATGTGGCAAGTGATACATTATGTGGCAAGCGATGAATTATGTGGCAAGTGATACATTATGTGGCAAGCGATGAATTATGTGGCAAGTGATACATTATGTGGCAAGCGATGAATTATGTGGCAAGTGATACATTATGTGGCAAGCGATGAATTATGTGGCAAGTGATACATTATGTGGCAAGCGATGAATTATGTGGCAAGTGATACATTATGTGGCAAGTGATAAATTATGTGTCATGAATTATGTGGCAAGTGATAAATTATGTGGCAAGCGATGAATTATGTGGCAAGTGATACAATATTTGGCAAGTGATGAATTATGTGGAGGGGAGGGGCTATAATCATGCAGAAGACGCCATTTTGCTGCTGCATAAGTCATAGGTGGGCTGCATCATTATATGTCAATATGCAACATATTTTATGTCCCTTTTTATAAAAACAAAATGTAACTACTGCAAAAAAAAAAATTCTTTTATGCAAACAAATTTAAATACTGCATAAATAATTTTAACAACAAATACTTTATATGTAGCTTTTTATGTACATAAGAAAACTATAGCATAAAGCAAAAAACATTGCCATTTACAATAATAATAGCTCAAACTTAAATAATGCGAGACCTATTGCATTGCAAATGCTTGTTTTCTTGTAGCAATTACCTCGGCAAGGAGGGTAAGTGAGCTTCAAGCTCTTGGTTCGAAACCCCCATTCTTGACCATTCATGCTGAGAGAATGGTACTTAGGACCAGGGCTGCTTTTCTGCCTAAGGTGGTAACTCCTTTCCATCTGGGGCAGTCTATTATCCTTCCTACCTTCTATCCTCCCCCTCACCCTTCCAAGGAGGAGAAGCGGCTTCACCGTCTAGACCCTAAGAGGGCGGTGAGTTTCTACCTCGATAGGACTAAAGACTATCGTATGGACGACCAGATTAGTTGGATTTGCTGGCTGTAAAAAAGGAAAAGCGGTGCACAAGCACACGCTGTCGAGATAGATTATCCTGTGTATAAAGATCTGCTACACCCTGACTGGTAACAAACCTCCAGAGGGTATAAGGGCTCATTCTACTAGAGCAAAGTCTTCAACATCTGCTTTGGCTAGAGGTGTGCCTGTAGAGGATATTTGTAGAGCCACGACTTGGGCCTCCCTCCACACTTTTGCGAAGCATTACTGCTTGGATACCGAGGTGAGGAGGGACGGCCACTTTGCGCGCTCTGTCCTCCAGGATTTCTTGGCATAGCAGAGTGGACACCCTCCTCCGGGAGTGGGGACTGCTGTGGGACTCTATTCACAAGGTGAGGAATCCACTGGCAGATGTATCTATCAGAAGAACAAGTTACTTACCTTCGGTAACGCTTTTTCTGGTAGATACAGTATCTGCCTGTGGATTCCTCAATGACCCACCCGCCTCCCCGTTGTCCACTCTCTATACCTACTAAGTGTATATTTGAAAAGAAAAAAAAGTTAATGGATGTATTTATATGGTCATGCATATTGCATTGATTTCACACTGTGTGTGTTGTTTTGAATACTGTGTACTATGTATACTATTACTGTTTGTCGGTACGTCCGTGTGCCTCGGGGGCACGGAAAAAAGGGCGGCAGGGTCGCGAGCGGAGTCGTACCCTCTGTGACGTCGTCCCTGACCCCGCCAGCATGGAGAGCTACAAAAGTTTCGGATTGGGGATATTCACAAGGTGAGGAATCCACAGGCAGATACTGTATCTACCAGAAAAAACGTTACCGAAGGTAAGTAACTTGTTCATTAGGAGATTTGAATAGCTGTATGTTGATCATAGTATTGTTAATACACTGGTATAGAAATTCATAGAAAACCATTTCTAAAGAATGGAAGTTGGAGGGGTTGTGTAATTATAATTGTAGTACTATAGTTCATGTACAAACAATATTTTCACTAAAAATACACTACGCAGTGGGGATATCAGAAGCTATACATTTTACTGCTATTATTGTTTAAGAACATACCTAACAAAAATAAATATTAGATGCTTTGAATTGTTAGTGAAGCTAGTTCCTGAAGAGTTTAAGGTTCATTTAGTGAGGAGAATCGCTGCCTCTGCAGTCATCCCCGAGGATGTTCCATTCTAGACGAGCCGTAACATGGCAACATAGTCTTCATTCACTCAGCATTACCGCCTTGTCTCAGGCAGGGCCGGACTGGGGAACCCAAAGCAGTCCTAGCAAACATTCTTAAATCAGCCTTGCTTTCTTCATCTCCTCATTCTATCCCTTTCTATCCATCCATTCTTTCTCTCTCCTCTGTTTATTCTCCCTCTCTCATCGCTTTCTGTCTACCTCCACTCCATTTCTCTGTCTTGAATCTTCGTAGTCCCTGCTGCAGTTAACTCTGGCGTTGGCCCACCGGCGAAATGTCTGTGGGATAAAAGGCCTGTCCGACCCTGATCTCATGCATGCAAGATTGCTCCCAATTTTTACTGTAGGGTTTTTGCTTTGTATCCCTAACCTGCCTCTGTGAGAGCCAGGATTGTTATTTGGGGGAGGCTCCACCAAATTTGAATTCTATTGCCTGTTAGGGAAAAGACGATGGCTGAAACAAATTTCTGTCTTAACTCCTGGTGGCTATGGCAAACAGCAGAGTGCTATTCCCCACAGAAATTAGTCTTCATTTTTAAGTAGCACAAAAACAACAGTAAAATCTGAAAACCAGAAGATACAGTTCCCTACCCAGTTTAGTAAAATGAAGTCAAATTTGGTGATAAACAAGACCAAAACAGCAACAAATGGATTACAGGATCAGGAGATACAAGAAAGAAAGAAGTAAAAGTAAAATGAAATGATGCATAGGTATAAAAACAATGTTGCAGGGGCAGTAGAGAACTGGTGACCAAAGTACAAATTTCAAATGAGGGCTGTGCCAGTCCATCACACAATCTTTTACGATCATCAACACTTTTATCAAATCACTGTCTGAAAATGATAAACATGTATGATGTAAGTGATGGTGATTGCACAGAAATTGCTGGTGGAATGATTGGTACAATGTAGAGGGTGCACGGTTACACAGAAGATGGAGACTGCTCTTCCCTACTCTGCAGTAGTGCTCACGGCATGGCCGAGGTCCTTTGACGAACTTGACCGAGGGAGCCTAGACACAGTGATGGCAGATTACAGTCTCAGACCCAGCGCTGAGACAGAAGCTGTGTGTTATGCTGTGCCAGCATGCATGGATCTCCCTCGCCACTCTTGTGCCTAGATCATCATTGCTGTAATGCCATGGGAACCAGCGATTTTTTGTGAGGTCAACGGATTCCAGGAATGTTTGTTGGTAGTTGACAGAGGGTAGGTGAAGGAGCTCCTGTGGCAGTGCAGGTTGTTGAATATTCATATTGCAACAAATGATCTGCTTCCTGTTATTGCTTCAGTTTGGCCTGTAAGGATGGGATATGCCCCCAAGTTGATGCACAATCCTCAAGGTAATGGCATAGTTGAGAGGCCAATCGTTGAATCAATGGAACAATACAAATGGCAGTGAAGTCTGTGAGAAAGACTGGACACAATGGTGTCGGCATACATGAATGTTGTCTCAGGTATTTTAACTTTTGTGAGAATGAGATGAAGATATTTCAAAACCAAATTAAACCCACTCTGTATTAAGGAGTCTAAAACTCAGAGTGAGGAATATAACGAATTAAAAGTAAAGAGGATTTCAGAAAGTAACTATTGTATTTGTATTGAAAATTGCATTTATATAGCATTTAAAATCCAGTTGGAAAGAAAGAGCAACAGCTGAATTGGTGATGCGTAGAGGGTTAACCCTGAAAAACATACCTGGTGGGCGGGCAGTGCTGAGTGTGAATGGGTTGTTAGTAACAGATGACAGGGAGAACACTCCAAACAGTAGAGAGTATGGTCCTTGATGCACGAGGGGAAGCCCGCAAAGAACATCATGCACCTGTTAGGTTTCGTGACTTTGTTATGAATAAATTGTCCCACTAATAATTATGCAGCATTAACTTTTTCAAGTAAGGTTTAAACTGTTTCCTTTTCATTGTTTTTTCATTGGTAAATAGGAGATGTGAGACAATGCTAGAGTTAACTAGAAGGATTTGTATATTTTCTCCTCATTGATCTTGAATGCAAGCCACTGTCCTCTTCTGACTCAGTTTGGACAAAATCTTTCATAGTATTTTATGGGTTAACCACAGAGTCAACCTCTTTTTCCAAGATCATTATTGCAAAGAAATGGACATATGTATACTGTGCCTGCGTGCAGAGATCTGCCTTCGTGCTCTCGCGCCTATGTCGTCACTACCCACCGTGCCACTGCAACCAGAGATCTTTGTGAGGTCACTGCATTCCGGAGGTGTTTGGCGGTGAATAACAGAGAGCAGGCGGAGGAGCTCCTGTTTCGCTGCTGGTCGTGGCTTCCTGTTATTATTTCATTATGCATAATTGGCAATCTGAGAGCATAGACGGAAGCCTTCGTGTGCACCAGCGGCCTGCCTGAGAGCAACTTGGAGGAGGTTGTGCGCCCCTGGGTGGGAAGCGGCGTGGGTACTGGCTGGCGCCGCCCTTTGATTAACTGCAAAGGCCCGACCGGCTGTGGGGCAGGTGAGCGCGCGCCGAAAAGACTAGAAGGCAGGCTGCAGCCGACAATGCTGTGAGTAGAAAGGCTCCTTCCTGCTTAAGAGATACTGGGCCACATCTATCATGCATGCTACCGGTCGCAAACGGCCAATTCGCAGAATCGCGCTGTTTATGACAGCTAAAATGATTTTTGGTTTTATGAATTCCTATTTGCAATACGGTTACATGTTACATGTTACCGACTCGCAATATGGAATTTCGAATACACACCAATTCGGTGTTAGGAAGGGGCGTGTTCAGGATGTCCCATCATAATACCGAATCGTAGTGTAAGTTTTCTTTTCATTTAGGACCAATGCCTGCTCTTAAAAAATGACAAGAAACTTTTCCATTTTTCTTTTTTTAAACGCAACCCGTTTAAACAGGCTGCATTTAACAAAAATGATTGCTTTATTTAACAGCAATCACAGACTTGGTGGTCTGCTGACCCCCATCTCTGTGATTTTAACGATTCCGAATGAGTCGCATATTACGACCTGCCTCATTAATGTTAATGAGGTAGGTTGTTTTGCGACCCACTAGGAAACGTTAAATGAAACTTAAGGAGTTTCATACGTTCAAATAGTGATTACCTAATTGCGATTCATAATGATACATATGATTCTAAATAGGCGTTTGACTGTATGGAGTGCAGCTTCCTATTCTCAGTATGAAGCAGGCATGGACTATTGAGAGTATTCTTGGTGGAATCTCTGTTATATTGTACTCTGATCCCGGTGCCTGTGTAAAGGTGAATAACCAGATTTCTCCCCCTTCTCTATCTCTAGATCTCAAGAGGAGGTCTATCACTATTACTGTATGCTATCGAATAGGAGCCCTTGGCTTGTATTGCCAGAAAACATCACTCACATGCAGGGCTGCTTTTTAGGAGGCACATAATTCTTCTCTCTCGACAAGCTAATGGCTTTCTTTTGTTTGAGTGAGAGCCAAAGCGAAGCCTAGCTCCACTTCTCCACGAATCCATGAGATTTGCTGGACTATCAGGCCTCCGAATCAACTGGAAAAAATCAGTACAATTTCCACTCACTTCTAAGAGGCCCCAATTGAGTCTGTATGCCCATTGAGATGAAGTGACAATTCGCTGCAATATCTGGGAGTTCAGGGCCACTGCAAGATGGCTTCGATCCTGAGACTGCGGTGCTCAGTCTCCATATTCTTTGTCTCCTGCCCACATATTTCCTGACATGTTCCTCTGAATATGGTCTTGTGGTTTTTCTGTGGGTGAAAATGTCCGCGAAGAAGTGTGGCAGCACCTTTTGTACCATAATGTGCCCTAACATTATTTGTGTGACTCAACAAGCCACTGTAATATAGTCATGACAAAACAGTTCTCCCTGAAATCCTAATAGTGTGAAAGAAAATGTCTGGTGCTCTAATCATTGTGAATAGTCTGTTACAAAGATGAATAATACACAGAAAGTTTCATAGTATCCATCACAACTATCATTACTTAAGGTAGTAAACCTTTTCATTTATATTACAAAAAAAGAATAGTCACTATGTAAGAGGTCTACATTTCTGGAGTACTTTGAGTCTTTTGTGATCCAGTGCTTTGCAAGGTGTGGTGAATTTTTTGAAAAGTGAACTTAGTGCCTAATTTAAAGTTGGATGGACAGGTAACTTCATCCCAAACGTTAGAGATTTCCTATCCGCCTTAGTGCAAGTGCCATAGAATATTATGCACTTGTAAATGGAAATCCGTCATGTTTGCAACAAAGTAAACCAAACTCTAAATCAGGCCCTCGGTGTCTTAGGCAAGAAAAAAAAAAAAAATATATATATATATGAACTAAGCTTGTATGCTTGATTCAAACTGCCGCAGCTCCAAACCAAAGGGTATGTCGTCCGCGCGGATCAACCAAGCAAGATCCATATGAATTCACCATATTTCCATTTACCAAGGTAAAGGATGACGACGCCATGTCTTGATGAAATGATAATTTTAATTGTCAGCTGCGGGACGCATCTCGCCTGTCCTGCAGGCTTGTTCACCAACAGTATACAATAAAGTTTTCCACCATTTTAAACTCACCAAATTCGTGTCACATGTACAAAACTACAATTGCAGTGCATTAGACAAAAGACTAGTAGTTCTTCTGTTTCAAAATGCAAAATCACGATAAACTCAACGTTTTTACGCGCAAACCTTCAAATGTTTTATAAAATGAATTGTAATTAGGAAATTCATTACCCCCGCTGTGAATTCAGATAAACCTGAAAATTTTAAAGCTCAATAAACTAACGCCACACACGGAGTGCAATCTAGGCAAAATGGGGCACCAATGATGCTTGATCAGATTCTGATCATGGGCCAGTACCCCCAAATAGGAAGCTCAAAATTACCTAATTTATGCATCAAAATTGATATACTAAGAGCACTAACTAGATTTCAATATCTTGCTGTAAATGAAGCCTAAAACATTACGCACAGTTCTGCACTCAAATTGCACTCTCACAATTTAACTTGTGTCATGCTCAAGTGGGCTGTGTGGTCAGAGCGGAAAAGCTAAAAACACAATCTGTATGTCAAGTTCTCTGCAATAATAACAACTACAGTGCACAAAAATTCCCAAATAAAAAATAAAAAATCTTATGAAAGAATACATAATGGTTTAAAAACATTCAGAAAGGGAAGAAGAAAAAATGCATTATAACATTCACAGGTGAGTATGAAAATCTTCCTCCATATTTAAACCAGCAGGCATTTTACAGTTTAATTTAATTATGTACGAAGATTTTAGTCTTCTCAAATATTTTTCTCGGTTACCCCTCTCTCATTGGGCTTGACTGCTTCTATTACAAAATAGGACAGCCCTGTTGTATTCTTGTGATGGTATCATTCAAAGTGGCGTGCCACAGGATAGAATTTCTCCATTTTTGATGGCTCTTAAGTGTTGTAACACACGTTTGTGTACAGGTAAGATCATACTGCCCACGTACCTCAAGCCTCAAGGGCTTTGAAGCACGTAGACAGAGAGGGGGCCACAAATAAAAATATTTGAGAAGACTAGAACTGTACATAATTCAATTAAACTGTAAAATGCCTGCTTGTTTAAATATGGAGGAAGATTTGCATACTCACCTGTGAATGTTATAATGCTTTTTTTCTTCTTCCCTTTCTGAATGTTTTTAAACCATTATGTATTCTTTTATACGTTTTTTTATTTTTTATTTGGGAATTTTTGTGCTCTGTATTTGTTATTATTGCAGAGAACTTGACATACAGATTGTGTTTTTAGCTTTTCCGCTCTGACCACAAAGCTCACTTGGGCTTGACACAAGATAAAATGTGAGAGTACAATTTGACTTAATGTAATTTGAGTGCAGAACTGTGCATAATGTTTTATAGGCTTAATTTATAGCAAGATATTGATATCTAGTTAGTGCTCTTAATATATCAATTTTGATGCAATAGTCAGGTAATTTTGAGCTTTGTATTTGGGGGCACTGGCCCGTGATCACAATCTGATCAAGCATCATTGATCCCCCATTTTGCCTAGACTGCACTCAGTGTTTGGCGTTCGTTTATTGAGCTTTAACATTTTGAGGCTTGTCTGAATGCACAGCGGGGGTAATGAATTTCCTAATTACAATTCATTTTTTAAAACATTTGAAGGTTTGCGCGGAAAAACGCTGAGTTTATCGTGATTTTGCGTTTTGAAACAGAAGAACGACTAGTCTTTTGTCTAATGCACTGCAATTGTAGTTTTGTATGTGGAACAGATTTGGTGAGTTTAAAATGGTGGAAAACTTTATTGTATACTGTTGGTGAACAAGTCTGCAGGACAGGCGAAACGCGTCCAGCAGCTGACAATTAAAATGATCATTTCAGCAACACAAGGCATCGTCATCCTTTACCTTGGTAAATGGAAGTATGGTGAATATATATATATATATATATATATACACAGAAGATAATCCCCTCTAGTGCATGCGAGAATAGATGAGCCACTCCGATTGTGGGGGTGTAGATAAACAGTTTTATTCAGCAAACAAACAGACGCGTGTCCACCTCTCTTGGGGTCTTGGTCATATTTAAATAAGTGAATATGTTCATCCTTCAGTAGATAAAAACTAATAAATCCAGCAGCCTAATTTTGTATTCATTGGGCTGACAGTTGGTATTTAACATTGTCTATGAAAGTGCTTTGCCGTGCTGCTGTCTACTTCTTTGTTTATTACTGATTTATTAATTATTATTCACAATATGCTTCATACTGGCACCCTGAAATGCAATTGAAAATGTGCAGCCTTTAATGTAGTCAGCATTTTGCAAATTGAAAATTAGAGCTATTTGCCAACAAGTGTCTCATCAGGTTTCATATTCCGCACTCATGTGAGTAAACCGAGTTCGGTACGCTGTTTGCCCATGTGCACATACCACATATTCAGTTGGCATCTGGACACATGCCAACTGCCTAGGAATCCCGTTTATGGTTGTTACAAACAAACATTTTCATCAGAAATAGAATTGGCTTCGTATTTGCATGTGGGCAGTATACTGTTTTTAAAAGGAGGCTCAATTATGTGCCCATGTGTCCTTGATGCATTAAAGTAATCTGTTTTATCAGACATAAATATTAATCTGTAGATGTTGTGCAATGGACACCAGGATGCTTGAAGACCTTAATATAGATATACCCCAAATCTGCTCTTGTTTTGTATTTTCTCGTCTCCAGAAATGCTTGGTGCAGGTGGCCTTCCAGCCTTCGCTGGACGACCGTACTATCCGGGAAGAGGCTGTAAGGATTCTGTGCAGAGCCGCGGAGGCGAGAGATGCACTGGAAAAAGTGGCTGTGGAACTTGAAGTTCTGGTAAGTTGTGACCTGCATGTATGGTTAGAAAGAAACTGTAGTACAATCTAATCAATTGTAGTTGATTTTTTACTAAAATGTTTTGGAGCAGTCTACGTTTGCGAGAGAAAAGGCAACCTTTGTTCTCTCTTCTGGAACTATTCAAGCACTTGATAGGTTCAAAGACTGGTAGCAGCCTCTTGGTTTTATGGGTTCCAGGCATTCTCCTGATTCATCTAGTGACCCTCAGGAAACACAATATGCATGATATTGGATTCGTTAGCATATCTGTAGGTTACTTAACTGGTCTGGTCTTCATCAAGACATCAGAATCAGTCATCCAAAATATTGATTGGTCTTTAACCCACAGGAGGTAATGTGCCTTCTGATAGATACATCTGTCGTGTGGATTCCTCACCTTGTGAATATCCCCCTGCGTCAGCAACATTCGGAAATTCTTTTTGTAGCTTCGCGCCGACGTGGACCCGGACATCATAGAGGCACGGCATCGCTCGCGACTCCGCTGACGTCACCGACGCCTATAATAGGCCCACGCCGGCGTGATGACATCAGTTCCCTTTTTTTCGCGACGTCGACGCTAACGGTTTTATGGGATCGTCTGTAGCCTTGGCTGTAACTTTGTTACTTGCTATTTGTTTCTAGTCTCTTTGTCTTCACTTTCTTTCGACATGTCCTCGAAGAAGACCGGGTTTAAGGCCTGCGGAGAATGTAATAATATAATGTCCACCACAGACCCACATGAATGCTGTTTGTGGTGTCTGAGCTCCGACCACGATGTCGAGGACTGCCAATCTTGCAGGAAGATGACACCAAAGGCCCTCCGGGAAAGAGAAGCAAAACTTCTGGTTGCCAAGTTTAAAGAAGGAAAGGAAAAGAAGAAATCAAGATCGCGGACTCGACGCTCGAAGTCAAGGTCTCGCTCGAGGTCGCGATCGGATTCGTCCTCAGCCCATGCTTCAAGGTCTTCGAAAAAGAAGCATAAAAAGAGAACCCATGAATCCCAACATCGTTCGAGGAAGGAGTCTGGTTCCAAGCCGAAGTCGCAGGTGAAGCTGGTCGAGAAGGTGGTGGTTTCTTCGGCTTCGCAGGAACAGGATGCCGAGGTTGAGGCGTCGCATGCGAATTCACAGAGTTCGCCGAAGCAGAAAGCTGTTCCATCTCCGGACCCATCCCATCCTTCAGGTCGGGAGGATGAAGGTGAGGAGTAGGTGGTTGGAGAGGGAGAGGCTCCGTTGCCCGAAGGTCTGTCTACTCCGGTGCACCAGCCTGAAGAGGAGGTCTACGTCGCTTCGACTCCGCGCCCTCGGGATCCACCTGGGGGTTCGTATCCAGCCTTCCCAGGTCCGGGTCAGGATCCTTCGCATTTCCTGAATGCGATGTTCGGAATTTATTCAAGGGCTATGTATCCCTCTGGGGCTCCTGCTGGTCCCATGGGTCCGTTGGCATATGGTCTGGGTGTTTCTCAATCCTATGCACCTGCGCCCTTTATGCCCTTTATTTCGGCTCCGATGCCGCATTGGCATTATCCGAATCCGGCGAGGCCTTCGACACCCAAGCCTTCGACGCCAAGGTCGATGTCTCCGAATCCGTCGACGCCAGTCCCATCAACTTTGAAGCCGAACCCTGAACGACGTTGTGGATCTCTTCCTCGTCCGACGTCGGGTTCGACGCCGGCTCCGTCGGAGTCGATTGCGGATCCGTCGACTTCGAATGTGAAGCAAAGATCAAGGCGTGAGGAGGAGGAAAGATATCGAGAGGAAAATCTGGAGGAAGGCGAACTACAGGAGTCTGAGGACCCTTTTGAGGACCTGACTGTGGCTAGTGGCCTAGATCTGTCACCTGAATGGGACCTTGTTTCGGTTTCTGATGAGCCCTCAAGGGATGTGACGCCTTATCATGTAGTGATAAAGAAGGCTGCGGGTTTGTTGAACATTGCTCTTCCAACTGCAGAATTTAAATCTAATCTGCTCACGGAGGTCCTTCACTCTCCTTCATCAGTGACTGAACCGTTGCTGCCTTTTAATGATGCCTTAAAGGATCCAATTTTGGAGATTTGGAAAAAGCCTGTATCAGCTCCTGCTGTATCTAGGGCTGTAGCTAGGAGGTATAGGGCAGCTCCTGAAGACCCAGAGTTTTTAACCTCTCATCCTCTACCAGAGAGTTTAGTGATGCAGGCTGCCTGTTCCAAAAGATCTACGGGTGCATTTCTGCAAGTCCCAGCTGAAAAGGAGTCGAGAAAGCAGGATCAGGCTGCTAAGAAGGTTTTCTCCTCTGCCAGTATGGCTTTGAAATCCACGAATGCTACCTGCTTGATGGGGCGTTATATCCACGCTCTTATGGACACTGTGAAACAGTTGGTGCCCAAGGTGCTTGAAGAGAATAGAAAAGACTTCCAAGAGGTAATATCTGATACTCAAGCTGCAGCAAGGCAGGTTATTCAAAGTGGATTGGACACGGCAGACTCTGTGGCTAGGGTCATGGGTTCTTCCGTAGCGACAATAAGAGCTGCATGGCTGAAGTCTAGTGAGTTTTCCACAGATGTCCAGGTGGCATTAATGGATCTTCCATTTGACGGGTCTGGATTGTTTGGAAAAAAAGCGGACACTGCTTTGGAATGCTTTAAAGACAGCAGGGCAACAGCAAAGTCGTTGGGCCTTCAGACCAGGGGCACTTTTGGTAGACGTTCAAGAGGATTTAGCAGATCTTCTTTTCGAACCTATAAGTCAACCCAGCAGCTGCCGCAGCAGCAGCAAAACACGTTGTATAGATCTTATAGAGGCAAGCAGAGGGCCCGGGCTCGGGGTCGTAACGCTTCCTCTTCTTCCTCCTCTTCCCCATCCCAGCCCCCAGCCTCCGCAGCAAAGCAGCCCTAGATCCGCCATTCCGGATCATGTGGGCCCAGTGGGGGGCCGGCTTACCCATTTTCTTCAAGATTGGGAATTGATAACATTGGATCTTTGGGTTCTCAATCTTGTAGAGAATGGGTATGCTCTTCCCTTTCGGGAGTTTCCCCCAAATTATCCTCCTTGTCTGGGTTATTGTTCGGAGGACCACCTGCTTCTCCTGCAGGAAGAAGTCCTGGCACTGTTTCGAAAAGGTGCGATAGAGGTGGTTCCGGAGCAGGAGAGGGGTCAGGGATGCTACTCCCGGTATTTCCTGATCCCCAAAAAGGATGGCAGGCTTCGGCCAATTCTGGATCTCAGGATCTTGAACCTTTACCTGAAACAGGAGAAGTTCAAGATGCTCACCCTTGCTCAGGTTCTTCAAGCGCTGCTGGAAGAAGACTGGATGGTTTCGCTCGACTTGCAGGATGCGTATTTTCATATCCCATTCCTGAAGTCGCACAGAAAGTATCTCCGTTTCACGGTTGGGTCGCAACACTACCAGTTTGCGGTCCTTCCGTTTGGTCTTACTAAAGCGCCTCGAGTCTTCACCAAGGTGATGGCTGTGGTGGCAGCACATCTCAGAAGGTCGAGGATACCTGTATTCCCGTATCTGGACGATTGGCTGATCAAAGCGGAATCTCCGGAGATAGTGCTCCATCATCTGCAAGAGACAACTCAGTTGTTGCACAGGTTGGGTTTTTCGATAAATGTACCCATGTGTCACCTGGTGCCCTCCCAGCGCAACCTGTTCATAGGTGCGGTACTGGACACTACTGTATGTCGTGCATTCCCTCCTCCTCAAAGGATTCGCGACATTCAGGAAATGATTCCTTTATTTTTCAATGGAGCGGTTGTTCCAGTCCTGAAGGTCTTACGTCTGCTCGGTCTGATGGCTTCTTGCATTCTGTTGGTCAACCATGCTCGCTGGCACATGAGGGCACTCCAGTGGTGCCTCCTCAGGCAGTGGTATCAGCACAACGGGGATCTCACGGAGTCAGTGAGGATCTCCAGAGAAACTGCAGCGGATCTATCTTGGTGGAGCGTGGAAGGCAATCTGTCGCAAGGAAAGCCTTTTCATCTACCTCCATCGGTGGCCACAGTGATATCGGATGCGTCCACTCTAGGTTGGGGTGCTCATCTGGGGGACCTGGAGGTCAAGGGTCTTTGGTCTCCAGAGGAAAGGTTGCTTCACATCAACCTGCTGGAATTGCGGGCGATACGTCTGGCGCTCAAGGCTTTCCTCCCTTACCTTCGCGGGCCGTCAGTTCAGGTCCTGACGGACAACACGAACGCGATGTGGTACATCAACAAGCAGGGAGGAGTGGGGTCGCAGTGTCTCTGCAGAGAGGCTCTGCATCTTTGGTCCTGGGTTCAGGACCATCAGATTTGTCTGATGGCAAATCATCTGGCCGGAGTTCAGAACGTTCGTGCAGACAGTCTCAGTCGGCAGTTCTCTGCCGACCACGAGTGGAGGCTTCACCCGGAGGTTGTTCACGGCATCTTTCAGATGTGGGGGACTCTATATTAGCTGCTGCAGTGTTCTTACTATTAAACCCTTTCCCCCAACAGACTGGATATCGAAAAACGTTCTTACGATATTTAGTTAATGGCACTCCGTGGAACCACTTGATGTCATCACAGCATCTGACAGTTTTGCCTTTTTTATATCACAGCTCCATGAAAAACTCCCACATGCCGGTAATGTAGTTATTTTTATTTTTAACATGCTTAAACGGATGTAGTGATCCAGAGCTTCAGATTACTCGCAATATCTTTTATGCAGCATTTTGTCAGAAATTGTCAATAGGGGGCTATGTTAGGCTTTAAATAATGTTGAAGACCGATTATCTCTCACTGATGCACACTTTATTTGCCTTTCGAGTTTGAGGGGGTCATCTGAACTGTGCAAAGTGAGAACTTTGTGCTCTTACAAATTCCATAGTGGTTAGAATTCGGAAGGCAAAGCTGTATCTACCTTTCATGAGGAGCACTCTCCGTCACGATCCAAAGCGAGGTAGACTGTTGTTCTGCAGCATTGGATCCTTCATAGGTTCACATGCTTGAATGATCTCCCGGGATCAGGTAGGGAACCCTTGATAGTTGGATCCGAAACAAAGCATTTGCGCATAAGCACTTCTTGATCAAGCTGTGGTGTGTACCGAGACATGCTCATGAGAAGAGGGCTGTGTGCTCTTTAAAAAGAAGCTTGTGAGTAAGTGAGCATGTGCTGAAGAACTTTTGTCTCCAGCTGTAAAGCCTGTGCAAAAGACATATGTTCCATTGTTTAAGCCCTTTATCTTTTGATCACATTTGTGGAAGTTCTTTTGGAGAATGCTGTGACCCAGTGTTACGCAGTCCTTTACCAGTGTTTCGCGTGGAAGACTATGCCCTACAAGGGGATCATGAATACAGGAGAAGCCAGTCTCCATCAGTATTGAAGCAGATGGAACCCTGTAGAGGCCTGAGTACACTGCAAGTGGTGCGTAGCAAGGTTGTGGTGTAGATTAAGGATAAATGAGGTAATGTGCATTCCTTACGTGACTTAAAGATGTAAACTTTTCTTTGAGACAGAAACCCATCAATGTACAAGTCAGTGCAGATTGATTGAAGATAGGAAGGAGTAAAGATCATGATTTTACTTCAAAAGAGAATATGATTTTGAGCAATATGTCGGACAGTGTTCCCCACATGTCCAGAGGAACCAAATATCCAAATATTTGCTGAGAACATTGACCAGTGGCTAGACATATTATATATATATATATCGGCGCTCCAAGTTCTTGCGCTCTTTTGATACCCTCTCGCTTCGAACCTTGGGCATGCTTTGCCAAATATAGGTGATATGTTGATGTTACCAGGAAAAGCAGTGATATTTAGTATATTTGATCTGCCATCAGCATATCACCAAATTGAGTAAATCTACATACTTTTGTTCATAACCACACTAGGTGCATTCCATTTTACGTGAATACCATTAGAGATCCAATTGCCTACTTTAGAATTCCAGTAGGTAATGAATACATTGCTTGGGAATGTACCCAGGATTAGATGATACCAGGATGGCATACTAGTTTACACAAAAATAAGGCCTGAACTTAATGTTCTGAGGGATGCTTATAAAATTAGATTACTCACCTGTGGAAACACCGGACACTCTTCCAATAGGGCTTGCACACACACAGAAGGCACCAATGGCCTCTGTTCCACTTCCGGGCATGACAAAAAAACTGCATATAAGTGACACTCCTTTGTTCAGTTCAGTTCCTCTTTTTCTGTGCCCTTTTATGCAGATCCAGAGCTCCACTTCTACATTTTTTCTGTTTTTCCCCAAAGTTTGTTCTTCAAGGATGACATTGGGCACGGATATCACCTTCCAAAATGAAATGAATTCAATCTGCTGTGAGGGTCTCAAACAATTAGTCACATACGTGCATACCATCTGCCTTTGGTTCCATGACAAATGCTCGGTAATGCATACAAAGGTCTTTTGGGAGTGAGAGGCTAAACTCTACATCACCAAGTATAAAGCACAGAGTTGGTCCTGCTCCAAGTCGCAGGGGTGTTCCAGTTCACTATTGTCAGGTAAGTCCAAGACAAAGGTGAAGGACAAACTAAAAAGAAAAAAAAAGTCTAAGCATATTTTTGGGTCTCCTTGAAGTTTCTTTTTTTTTATTTCAAAAGATTTTATTAGAAAGATTTTTTTTACAATCACAGTACAGAGTCAGACAAAGATGAAGGCAATACTGGTCTTGCTGTTGCTACAAACATAGCTGTTGGTACATTCTGGTTTACAGAGACGCTTAAGTGATGCTTATACATAATCGACTTATAACCTTGGCGGCACTTCAGCGTACATGTGCGTTGCCTCCGTAAGTAGGAAGAGACAATGTGTAGAGGTGAGTAGGAGAAAGGCAAGCAGAAGAAAGAGAAAAACTGATACGAGTATGGTGAGTGGTTGGTTGCTAGACTACAGAGTTTACTGACGGGCGGCAGCAGTGCGGGGGCGGGGGGGGGCTGGTGGTGGCCAGTGGTGGTGTCTGGCTGTGCGGTGTGTTCATGGCGGTTTTTGCGAGTCAAGGTATTTGTCCAGGGAGTGCCACATCTCGTTGCCCTGGCCGACTTGGGAGGTTTGGTTTTTTGTTATGTTGTCTGCTCCCCTTAGGAAGGTGACCCAGTTGAACCAGACTTTGAAGGTGGCTTTCCCCGTGTCCTCCCAGTTAGAAAGGATTGTTTTAATTGCCGCTGTGAGGAGTAGGTCAATGAGGCTCCTGTCGTTAGTAGAGTGTATCTCTTGGGCCATGAAGGCGTTTGTTAAGCTGAGGATGTCTAGTTGTGGTGTGTACCCCGTTACGTTGTAGATGAAATCTCTTACCTTCCCCCAGAATGTCTTTACTTTGGGGCAGTGGATGAAGATATGTGCTAAGTCTCCTTTCTGTTTCTGGCAATTCCAACATAAGTCGTTGTTTCTCAGCCCGACCACCGCTAGGTGCTTGAAAACCCTGACTTCAATGTCTGAATCGAATTGTATTCAGATTTTTGTAGAACCAGCAGCATGAAGATTCTCCGGTGCCTAGGGAGTCCTCTCCAGGCGGATGGCTTCACCTGTGTGGGTGCCATCCCCAGTTCGACCTCAGGTGACTCCTCTTCAGGAAGGTATGGATCCATATCCTCCTTTTCCTGCTCCTGGGTCAGATTCTTCGCATTTTCTCAATGCAATACTTGACATGTTTGCCAGGGCCTCTGCTCCATCCGGTGCACCTTTGGGCCCCCTTGGGTCCTTTGGCCTTTAAACTGGGTGTTCCTCAATTCTATCCCCAGGCACCCAGCACCAAGATCCTCCAGTCTGGCTCCACGGACTCCTTTGGCTGCTGAGTCGGCACCGCCTCGAGTTCGATCGATGTTGAGGTTCGAAGCCGAGGCTCCTGCGTCGACGTCGTTGATGTCTTCACTGGCACCACCTGTGGCTTCACCTACGCAGATACCTAAACAACACTCTAGGAGAGGAGGAATATGCACCGAATCAGGAGGAAGGGGAGATTGTTGACACTATGGATGCGTTTGAAGGCCTTCATGAAGCTAGTGGCCTTGATACTTCTCCTGAGTATAATCTTCCATCTGCAAATGCAGGGGTTGTACAGGACATTGCTCCATATCATGTGGTCATAAGAAATGCGGTTGATTTACTTGGTCTTCAGCTTCCCTCAGCTGAGGTGAAATCTAATATTCTTACAGAAGTTCTTAATACATCTTCTTCAACTTCTGAACCGTTGCTTCCCTTTAGAGATGCTTTGACGGAACTAATCCTGGAGGTGTGGCAGAAGCCTTTATCTGCTCCTGCGGTTTCTCGTTCCATCTCGAGAAGGTAAATGCCCGCTCCTGGAGATCGGACTTTTTTATCATCACATCCTATGCCGGAAAGTTTGGTTGTCCAGGCTTCTTGTTTGAAGCAACCTTCTGGTTCTTTCCCTATCATTCTCGGTGAACGATGGAGAGAGCGGCAAAGAAAGTGTTCTCTTCCGCAAGTATGGCTCTTCAATCCACTAATGCAACTTGCCTTCTTGGGAGATATATCCATGCTTTGATGGACTCAGTTGAGCAACTAGCTCCGAAGTTGCCTGAAGATCATGCTAATTTCTTAGTAGTCCTTTCTGATTCGCAGGCTGCGGCATGTCAGGTGATTCAGTCAGGCATGGACACTGCTGACTCTGTAGCTCGTATGATGGGATCTTCTGTGGCTGCAAGGAGACAAGCATGACTTCGATCATCTGGTTTCTCTTCTGATGTTCAGGCGACTTTGCTGGATTTGCCCTTTGATGGGTCAAAACTCTTTGGTTCAAAGGTTGACTCAGCCTTAGACTCAGCTTTAGAGCATTTTAAAGACAGCAGAGCTTCTGCAAGGTCTCCGGGTCTCCATGTGCAATCTAGAGGATACAGCTACAAGCGGTATCATGGATTTAGGAGGTCTGCTTCCTTTCGTTGGCGCCAACAATCTCAACAGAGTCAGCAATAGCAGAATCCCTTGTACAAGTCCTACAGAGGAAAGAATAAAAGAGGCCTCAGGGGGAGCAGCTCTACAACAATCCTCCTCCTCCTCCTCTTCCTCTACCTCCCCTCCTGCCACCGTTGGTACAACAGGAAAGTAGTTCTAGATCCCCCATCTTAGAACATGTTAGTCCGGTTGGAGGTCGGGTGTACCACTTTCTACAAGATTGGAGACCTATCAGGTCCAATCGTTGGGTCTTGAATCTTGTAGAGAATGGGTGTGCCCTTCCCTTTTTGGAGTTTCCTCCTCCTTACCCTCCTCACCAGGGTTGGTGCTCAGAGGATCACTTACTGCTTTTACAGCAGGAGGTTCTTACTTTGCTTCAGAAAGGTGCAATAGAAGTGGTTCCAGAGCAGGAAAGGGGTCAGGGTTGCTACTCCCGGTATCTCCTGATCCCCAAAAAGGACAGTCGCTTGAGACCAATCTTGGACCTCAGGATTTTGAACCTTTACCTCAGACAGGAGAAGTTCAAAATGTTGACCTTGGCTCAGGTTCTTCTTGCACTGCAACAGGAAGACTGGATGGTGTCCATCGATTTACAGGATGCGTATTTTCATCTTCCCATCCTGAAGTCGCATCGGAGATCTCTCCAGTTCATCGTACGGTCGCAACATTATCGGTTTGCGGGTCTTCCGTTCGGTCTCACTTCCGCACCTCAAGTCTTTACAAAGGTGATGGAGGTGGTAGCGGCTCATCTCAGAAGGTCAGGGGTTTGTGTTTTCCCCTACCTGGACGACTGGCTGTTGAAAGTCACCAGAGTTGGTTTCGCGCCACTTGCAGGTAACAGCTCATCTATTGTTCAAATTGGGTTTCTCGATAAATGTACCCAAATCTCTCCTGGTGCCTTCTCAGCGCAGCCTGTTCATAGGGGCAATACTGGTCACTACTGTATGTCGCGCATACCCGCCTCCGCAGTGGATTCTCGACATACAGGAGATGATTCCTTTATTTCACGATGGAGCGGTTATTCCAGTCCTGAAGGTTCTTCGCCTGCTTGGTCTGTTCGCTTCCTGCATTCTGTTGGTCAACCATGCACGCTGGCTCAGGAGGGCACTGCAGTGGTGTCTCTGCAGGCAGTGGTATCAGCACAACGGAGATCTCGGGGCGAAGATCAGAATCGCCAGAGAAGCTGCGGGGAGCTGACTTGGTAGAGTGTGCAGGGCAACCTGTCTCCAGGAAAGCCCTTTCAGCCTCCTCCGCCGGTAGCCACAGTGATCACGGATGCCTCCACTCTACGGTGGGGTGTTCATCTGGGGGATCTGGAGGTCAAAGGTCTTTGGTCTCCAGAGGAAAGGTTGGCTCATAGCAACCTGTTGGAATTGCGGGCTATACGTTTGGCACTAAAGGCTTTCCTTCCTTCCCTTCGCGGTCAGTCGGACAACACTACCGCAATGTGGTACATCAACAAACAGGGAGGTGTAGGGTCGTATCGCCTCTGCCGAGAGGCTCTGCGACTCTGGTCCTGGGCTTAAGGCCAACAGGTTTGTGTGTTTGCAAATCATCTGGCCGGTGTGCTAAATGTTCGTGCGGACAGTCTCAGGCGGCGTTACTCGGCCGATCACGAGTGGCGGCTTCATCCGTAGATGGTCCATCGCATCTTTCAGATGTGGGGATCTCCTCGATTGGACTTGTTTGCCACTCACGAGAACGCGTACTGCCCTTTGTTCTGCAGTCTCCAGTATCAGATGCTGGGGGCGTTGTGGGACGCGTTTCAAATAGATTGGAGCTCGCAACTCCTTTATGCGTTTCCTTCCATACCCTTGATTCCTCGAGTTCTGAGGAAGATTCGCCAAGACTGGGCCCAAGTTATATTGATCGCACTGGATTGGCCAAGAAGTTTGTGGTACACAGATCAACTTCACCTCTCATTATACCCGCCGCTCCGTCTCCCTCTCAGGGCAGATCTATTCTCGCAGTCGCAGGGGCAGTTCTGCACCCCCACCTGCAGAGTTTGCACCTTCATGCCTGGAGATTGAACAGGGCAACCTGAGTTCCTTCTCTCTCCCGCCGGATATAGTGGACGTTATTTTATCATCCAGGTGACACTCCACTAAGTCTGTTTACTCTTCCAGATGGTCCAGATTTGTTAAATGGTGCGGAGAGAGAGACATTGATCCTCCTAATGCCTGTTTGTCTAATATTTTGGAGTTTTCACTTTATTTGGCACATAAGGTTGTGCTGTAGCTACTGTCAAAGGCTATTTGTCGGCTTTGTCGGCCTTTCTATGTTTGCCAGACCTGCCGTCTTTATTTTAAGTCCCCCATTGTCATGAGGTTCATTATAGGCCTTACAAATAAGTTCCCTCCCACACCTTTCATTATGCCTCAGTGGGATTTGAATCTAGTTATTACTTTTTTAATGGGTTCTCCATTTGAGCCTCTTCATTCTTACCCGTTGAGGCTTCTTTCTTTTAAACCGTTTTTCTTGATTGCCATTACCTCGGCTAGGAGGGTAAGTGAGCTTCAGGCTCTTAGTTCAAAACCTCCTTTCCTGACCATTCATGCGGATAAGTTGGTCCTAAGGACCAGGGCTGCTTTCCTTCCCAAGGTGGTTACCCATTTTCATATGGAACAGTCCATTACTTTACCCACCTTCTAACCTCCCCCTCACCCTTCCAAGAAGGAGAAGATCCTGCATCGTTTGGACCCTAAGGGAGCTGTCAGCTTTTATTTTTGGATCGGACAAGAGATCTGAGGCTGGACGATCAGCTCTTCGTAGGCTATGTTGGGAAGTTGAAAGGCAAGGCTGTGCACAAGAGGACTCTTTCCAGGTGGATTATCTTGTGCATCAAGATTTGCTACGCCCTGGCCAAGAAGGACCCTCCTGAAGGTATCAGATCTCATTCCACCAGAGCTATGTCTACTTCTTCTGCTTTGGCTAGTGGTGTTCCTGTTCTTGATATCTGTAAAGCAGCAACTTGGGCCTTCCTCCACACCGTTGCAAAGAATTACTGCTTGGACTCTGTGATTAGGAAAGATGGTCATTTTGCTTGTTCTGTTTTGCAGGATTTTTTAGTCTAGCAGGTGGACACACTCCTCCAGGAGAGGTACAGCTTTGGGAGTCTATTCAAAAGTAATCCACAGGCAGAAGTAACCAACAGAAGAACAAGTTACTTACCTTCAGTAACGCTTTTTCTGGTGTATACAGTATCTGCCTGTGGATTCCTCACGGTCCCACCCGCCTCCATGTTGTCCACCTGATTCTACCAAAAAATGTTTTATTTTAATCATGTTTATGTTTTAATAATGAGAAATGCTTTTCCATTGCTATTTTTCTTTGCCTTTATTTATTATTCATTTGTGATTTTACATATGTGTATATACTTAATATGCTATGTATATATTTGAAAATGTGTCGGTCCGCCCGTTTTCCTCAGTGGCACGATAAAATGTGTGGAACTGACGTCAGCAAGCCGACGAGGTCTTTTTGTGGTTCCGATGACGTCATACTGTGCCGCGAATGGAGCCTGTCTATTGTAACGTCCTCATCAACGTGGGAGAGCTAGGAAAGAATTTCCCATGGAATGCTGGCGCAGGGGGTATTCAAAAGGTGAGGAATCCACGGCAGATACTGTATCCACCAGAAAAAGTGTTACCGAAGGTAAGTAACTTGTTCATTTAATTTGGTCAATCATGTTTTTGGATCCATTTGTTACTGCCATTTTGTACTCCAGTAAGTGGCTATAGGCAGCTACTTTCTTCCTGGATCCTGTGGTTTCCGAAGCTGCTTCCTGCAAGACAAAAGTGAAGGAAAACATTCACAAACAGCAAACTATTCCTCTGACTTTGGGTATGGGACATGTTTTAATTTTTCAATAAGAAGGTACTTACCATCCATTTAGTGGTCCATATTGGAATTTCTTGGTGGTAATCAACCCTGGAGTTATATCAATTGTATATTGGAATCTACAAGAGCAAATGAGAAAGCAAGAGACTTTACATTGGAAAAGGGACTGCTGAGCATGAACTAATATCCAGAGTCTTTTGTGCCATAATAGGCTTCCCAACCTTTTTGTGGCTGTTGACGCGGTCCCCCACAAACCCCTTTAGCTTGCCCTTTCAACATCACAGGCACCCAGTTGGAGGCAGGATACGTCATCACCTGCACCACTGGAAGTCAATACCATCCAACCGATGGGTTTTGCTAATTGTCCATTTTCCTAATTGGACACCCTCCCACCCATGCTTCCCACTTACAACAAGCTGAAGGAGAACCACCTCTCTGCTTCATCTGATAGAGACGTCTAGCCGCCGATTCCTTAACTTAGAATATCCCCAGGCATCAGACTGGATCCGGAAAACTTTCTGACGCAGCACCTCTGCGTTCACGGACGTGACGTCAGCGTAGCCATATATGCCCCTCCCGGCACGCTGACGTCAGTTTTTTTCTTTTCTGCGTCCCAACGCGGATCCTGGAAACCATTGGTTCCTTGGCCTGTTTTTCAGGTCTTCTCGACGCCTTTGGTGTCCCTGGAACAGTGTGCGATACCTTCAGGCTTTAAGGCGTGTGAGACTGGAGCATGTCAAATGTCTGTGACGGACCGGCAAACCATCTGTATGTGGTGCCTCGGGTGCACCACGTTTCCACGGAGTGCGACAATTTTAGCGGATGAAACCCAATTCCTTACGGGTGCGTCGGATGAAATTGCTGGCCGCACGGCTGTCCGGTCCTTCACCTTCGCGGCGCCGCTCTCCCTTTCGGGATCGAGCCCACTCCTGAGGTCGTTCCCGCAGACGTCGTTCCAAGGGTAAACACAAACGTAAGTCCAGGAGGTCTTCCTCCCCTCCCCATGCCGCTGGCGCCTGCTCTTCTGGCTCCCTGCCGGGAATGGGCGTCCAGCTGTCGTCTCCTCCGTACCCCCCCTTTCTGGGTGCCTGAGCGACACAAGCCCAAATGGAGGCTATTTCTGAGGCACTCCGCTCTTATTTTGGGTCACCCCATCTCCCTGGTGCGCCTTCGGGTCCAATAGAGGTGGAAGGCACTCATGGCGGGTCTTCGCCGGAGGATTCTTCCTTGGCTGCGGCTGTGTGCATGAACTCCGGTTCTGGAGCTGATTCAATGCCGACGGGACACGGCCCAATGGGTCCTCCCAGTCATCTGTCTAGCCCACCCCATCAGTCTCCGCATAGCCCTGAATGGCTCCCTGCGTCGACGTCGGAGGTGGCACCGGGCTCAATGCCCTATTCCCCACATGTTGCAGTGGGGTCGACGTCGGACGGCGCCCAACCCGAATCCCCCTTGGAGGTCGTCGACGTCCAGACGACTCCGGCTCGACGTCCGTCGAAGCCGGTACCGACGTCCACGTCTCCTCTATTTCAGGAGGTTGATGTTCCACCCGACTCCTTGGACGTCGATGCGACTCCCTCTTGGCGTCAGTCGACGCCGGTGCCGGCGCCTACGCCTCTTCTTATGCCACACGCTGGCGCTCTTCTGGACTCCCCTGATGTGCGGCCGTTTCGGCCCATGGTGCAAGTACCTTTTGTTGCGTGGACTCCGGGTCAGCCCCTGGCTCCTCCGCTGTGGCTGTCTAGTGGACGGGTTAGTCTTCAGCCATCCCCTTTGGATGGGTTATTTTCACTTCCCCCCGGATGGCAACTGAAGCTATAGCTGCTTACGCACAGGCTATTCACAGGGCGGTTGCTATTCTTTGTTTTCAGCCCCCTGTGGTTCCTATGCCTTCTGATCCTTTGTTGGATCTTCTCCATATGGAGCCGGTTGAAGTGAAGCCTTTGCTGCCCCTTGGTGCATTCTTGTTTGACATCATGCTGGACACATGGGCAAGGCCTTCCTCAGGTGACCCTGTTGATATGGCCATAGCTCGTCAACACCTAATGATCCACTCTGTCACTTCACTAGGGCTCAGGGCCTAGTTGTTCAGACAGACTTCCACTTACAGTCTTTCTCCGCCCTGCCTCTGTTGCCTCCCACCAGGGAGTCTAAGTGGTTAGACGCATGTGGTCGCCAGCTTTTTGCCTCTGCCAGTTGGGCATCCATGCCTTGAATTTACTGTACCTTGCCTTGTGCCCTTGTTTTCGGGGCACTTTCCCCACCGGAATTGTTACACATTTCCCTGCTGCTTTCCGCACATGTGTTTTACACACTTCTGCTTGGATTCCTGCTGTGCCACTCTCAAGGGGAATGTTCTCTTTAGAATACTCGCTTCTTGAGTCCTTAGACCATTTAATTGGTCCTGACTGTTTCCGACTGTCGTGTCTAGCACCGTCTCCTCCTCTATCTTGCAGGGGACCGTTGCTCCTGCTGGGTACGGGGCTTATGTGGTTTACTAATCTGGACATTGTTTGTCCACTTCTGCTTCACCATAACTGTTGGTACTTTTCACGTCCTCTGTATTACGCTTCCTTTCTGGGCATATTTCTTTGCCTCTATATCTGCTGTGCTGTTACACAGTGAAATCGTGCTGTCACCGTTTCTTCCTTCGGTGTCCGTGGTCATTGACCCGGTCTTCTCGCCTAAGTGCTCTTCTGTGGATGTTCAGCTTGCTTGGTGCCCCTTTCTGCCGGTTGCCTTCGTGCTATTGCGTCTCTCTCATACGGGCTGCTCAGTCAACCCTACGGGAGGGTTCTTGTTCTTCTTTATGTGGTTCTACCGTCTGCACGGTATGCTACTGTTTCGTCCGGTCCTCCACTCGGCTATCATTCTTACTGTAGTCCAGTTTTGGGTGCTTCTGATGGTTGCCGTCAGCTCTTTCACATGCCTCATAAAAGAGTGACTCTCCAACGGGGTGTCTTATGTTTCTACTATTACTGGCACTTTCTGTTCATGGATCGGAATCCTGCCAATACTGTCCTACGTATTTGGCTAGTACAGAATTTAACTGTGTATTTTCCACTGTTGTGCTTACTGGACCAGTGTGTGTTGACTCTGTCATTCCAGTTGTCTTCCCTATGTATTTTATTTACGGTCAGCACGTCAGATGCTGTGGATCCACCAGTCCCTGGGTTCAGTTCCACTTCTTGCGAAGTCATGAACATTCCCTTTCAAATCAACATATCTAGCGTATGTTTTCTTTCTTTCACGCTGTATACATACGGGGGTCTTCATGGTGTTCTTGACGACTTATGGTGCTTTTGCCTCCCAATGTTTTTTACTTTTTCTGAGCTTCATGGTCTGGTGTGGCTACGCTGGTTTGCGGTCCCCACCGTGTGTCGTCACCTTGTTCGCGGCTATGTTGCCTCAGCAACTTATTGGGGTTCAGTAGCAGATTCGCCTCCTCTATGGGTATGGCTTTGGTATCCATTGTAAGTTAAGGAATCTGCGTCTAGATATCTCTATCAGATGAACGAGTTACTTACCTTCAGTAACGATGTATATGGTAAAGACATAGTCGAGCCGCAGATTCCTTAACGCCCGCCCGTCCTCCACGTTCTGCGAGGATCTTTTCAGGTTAGGCTTACTACGCTTGCCTCCCTCCGTGTGGTTTGATCCTTCTGCAGAGTAACGCTTTCACTTCACTCCAACACAGGATGCTGATACTTCATTCTGTATTCATGGCTCTACTGCGTCAAGGCTCGTGATTGGACGGTATACTCATGTGTCATGTATCCTTTCCAATCCTACTCTCAGGGTTGTACAGTGTGGGTTCTATTCATGTTTTTTCCCACCCCGCTCTCCCCATTTCTATCTTTTACCACCCCTGTGCTCCATTGGTTGAAGTCTATTGGCTCTGCCACATTTATAGGTCTCTTATTGGGGATACACCTCTTTCTGGTGATGTTCTATGGTCAATTGTCCTGGATTCTAGGTTCCCTACTTGTTGTCCTTCAGAGTTATACATTAAGGTTGCAGACTTTCTGTCGTCTGCCAAGTAACGCGTTTGTCAGGAGGTGTTGGCTCTCTTGGCCAATTGAGCCATATAGAGGGTGCTGGCATCAGAAGTAGGATTATTGCTATTCCCACTACTTCCTGGTGCCCAAAAAGGATGGAGGCCTTTGTCCTATCCTTGACCTGTTCCTTCTCAACTTCTTCCTGAAGGAGAAGATCAAGATGCTCACTCTCGCTCAGGTTCTGTCTGCCCTGGACCCGGGAGACTAAATGGGTGTGTTGGATTTGCAGGATGCATACTTCCACATTCCCGTCCTGCCTGCCCACAGACACTACCTGCAGTTCATAGTTGGCTAAGAGCATTTCAGTTTGCTGTACTCCCTTTCGGCGTTACCAATGCCCCTTGGGTGTTCACTAAGGCCATGGTGGTAGTTGCAACACATCTGCAAAGGTCCGGGGTCCTGGTCTTTCCCTACCTTAATGATTTGTTGTTGCATGTGGATTTTCCCCAGGCAGTCATCTCCCACCTTCAGACTACGGCGAACCACCTGCACTTGATAACATTTACTATCAATGTGTTGAAGTCACACCTGACTCCCTCTCAGATGCCACCTTTCCTAGGAGCTGTTCTGGGCACAGTGTAGTTTCGGGCCCATCCTTGCGAATGGTGAGTCCAGGATATTCAAGCTATGATACCGATGTTTCAGCCTCTAACCTGGGTTTCAGTGAGACTGACTCTGAGGCTGCTGGGTTCTGCAGTGGGGTCTAAAGTTCAAGTGGGTGCAGCAATCCACGTATATCTTCAACATTGTCCGGATTTCAGACGGTACTGCAAAAGACGTGCTGTAGGGTACACAGTCAAAATATCGAATTTAAAATTTCGACCTACCAAAATATCGTGTTTGAAATTTCGAAGGTGCCGAATATCAATGTCAAGAATATCGATGGACAGAATATCGACCCTAAGGTAAGTAATATCGAAATTCTTTATATCGATGTAAGTAATATCGAAGTTAGTAATATCAATAGCATATATATCGATGTAACTAATTTCGATGGCACTAATATCGATATTTTTATTATTTTTTTGTTTTTTATTATGTATGTGTTATATGTTTTAGTTAAGTATTTAAAATAATGTATATTATATGTGTATTCATTTTATATATTAATGCATTTATTTATAAGTAAATTATATGTTTTAGTACCGGAGCGGGTTGTGGGTTTATAGGGGAATAGGGTGGGAAGTAATTTAATTGTAATTAATAAAACATTTTTTTATGTATAATTTATTTAGTAATTAATTATTAATTGGCAATTAATTATTTTAATTGATAAATTAATTATATAATTGGTAATTAATGTTAATTTTAATTAAATGTTATGTTTTAGTACCGGAGCGGGTTGTGGGTTTATAGGGGAATAGGGTGGGAAGTAATTTATTTTAATTAATATAATATTTATTTATGTATCATTTATTTTTTAATTAATTATTAATTGGCAATTAATTATTTTAATTGATAAATTAATTATTTAATTGGTAATTAATGTTAATATTAATTAAATGTTATGTTTTAGTACCGGAGCGGGTTGTGGGTTTATAGGGGTATTGGGTGGAAAGTAATTTTATTGTAAATAATTATTTATACATTTTTAGTTATGGATAATTAATGTATTAAATAATTATTAATTTGTAATTAATTATTTTAATAGATAATTATTTTTTAAATTGTCAATTAATATTTGTAATTTGTAAATATATGTTAATAACTAGAAAAAATAATTAATTCATTGTTAAACATTTTTTTAAAATATTAATTTGTATAATGTATTTTAATTTTTAATATTGATTTAAATTTAAATAATATTGTATTGTTATGATAAATAATGTATTCTTTAATATTTATTATTTGGTGAGTAATATTTAATAATTATTATTTATTGGTGTGTGTTGTTAATTTATTGTCAATTAATTATTCAAATGTAATTGGTTTTATTAATTATTAATTGTTTTTTATTGATGTTGATGTATTTGAAAAATTAATTATACATTATTTCAAATATAAACATTATTTAGAAGTATGTTAAAATAAAAATCTATGTTATTAAACGCTTTCCCTACTGTTGCACCCTTTGGAGTTGGAATAGTAATTTTTCCCCCTACGCTATCCAAAGCTTTCCCTACTGTTGCACCCTTTGGAGTTGGAATAGTAGTTTTTATCCGTACGCTATCCAACGCTTTCCCTACTGTTGCACTCACTGGAGTGGGAATAGTAATTTTTACCCACCCGCTATCCAACGCTTTCTCTACTGTTGCACTCTCTGGAGTGGGAATAGTAATTTTAACCCCTACACTATCCAACACTTTTCCTACTGTTGCACCC
The DNA here is from genome assembly GCF_964263255.1 of Lissotriton vulgaris. NCBI lineage: Eukaryota > Metazoa > Chordata > Amphibia > Caudata > Salamandridae > Lissotriton > Lissotriton vulgaris. The sequence goes on along the minus strand of NC_141693.1, from coordinate 305,351,162 downwards.
ACTGGAGTGGGAATAGTAATTTGTACCTGTACGCTATCCAACGCTTTCCCTACTGTTGCACTCTCTGGAGTGGGAATAGTAATTTTACTCCCTACACTATCCAAAGCTTTCCCTACTGTTGCACCCTTTGGAGTTGGAATAGTGATTTTTACCCTTACTCTATCCAACAATTTCCCTACTGTTGCACTCACTGGAGTTGGAATAGTAATTTATACTCTTACGCTATCCAACGCTTTCCCTACTGTTGCACTCACTGGAGTGGGAATAGTAATTTTTACCCAGCTGCTATCCAACGCTTTCCCTACTGTTGCACTCTCTGAAGTGGGAATAGTTATTTTTACCCACCCGCTATCCAATGTTTTCTCGACTATTGCACTCTCTGGAGTGTGAATAGTAATTATTCTCCCTACACTATCCAATGCTTTCCCTACTGTTGCACCCTTTGGAGTTGGAATAGTAATTTTTACCCTTACGCTATCCAACGCTTTCCCTAATGTTGCCCTCATTGGAGTGGGAATAGTCATTTTTACCTACCCGCTATCCAACACTTTCCCTACTGTTGCACCCACTGGAGTGGGAATAGTAATTTTTACCCGTGCGCTATCCAACACTTTCCCTACTGTTGCACCCTATGGAGTTTGAATAGTAATTTTTAGCATTACGCTATCCAATATAATTTATATTTATTGATGTATTTTATAATATTTGAATTATTAATATAATGTTGAGTTTAATTATTTTTTTTAATATTGAAAGTATATTTCATTGTTTTTATGTATTAAATATAAATATTTATTATTATTTGTTATTATTTATGCGTGTTGATGTATTTGTAATTTATAGTATTTGTTAATATTTTTAAATTAATTAAAAAAATAATAAATATTATAATTAAATAAATATATATTACATATTGTATGTTTAATTTTAATTAAATGTTTAACATTAAATATGTATTATTTATTCATTTTAACCATTCTAAAATATTTTTACATAAGTTTAAATTATATAAAAGTATTATTTACTTTATATTTCTTTTTTTAATAACAATAAAAACAATATTTTTAATTACGACATTTTTAACATTGATATTTTAGTTTCGATATTTTTGTACTTACCATGTTGTAGATAGGGTGTCGATATACTTGCCTTCGATATTCCAGCGTCGATATTTTGTCTGTCGATATCCTGTCTCTTGATATTCTGTCAGAGATTCGTGCTGTAGTGGCTAACGAACCGCGATTGGGTCAACGGCAGATCCCTCCTCCTTCCACAACCAGAGAGGACTCCACTCTACCCAATCTGGCTTCCGCTCCAATTTGAGTACTGAGACCGCTCTTTTGGAAGTTAGCGAAGCCATTAAGGAAGCTCTCGACGCAGGTGGAAGAGCAATGCTGGTTATGTGGGACTTGTCGGCGGCCTTCGACACCGTCCCGCATGAGGCCCTCTTGAGAAGACTTCACGAGATCGGTCTCAGAGGGACGGTGTTGAGTTGGCTGAGATCTTTCCTAGCGGGTCGCCGACAAGTGGTCTGGGCCCCCCCGTACTCCGCCGAAGTTCCGCCCATGGATGTCGGAGTTCCACAAGGGTCGGTGCTGAGCCCGACCCTTTTTAACATCTTCATGACTCCATTGGCGGTGCTGGCGGAGGCAATGGGTGCCCAGATCATATCATACGCCGATGACACCCAGCTACTCTTCACCTGCAAGAAGGGCATGGAATTTGACGGGGAGAGCATCCGTGGTTGCCTTGGGGCTGTTTTCAACTGGTTTCAGCGAAGCAGCCTCAAATGCAACCCTGATAAATCTGAGGTGCTCTTCTTCGGATGTCAGGCAGAGCCGCCCTGGCAGGAATGGTGGCCAGTGAGCATGTCCCCCCCTTCTTCCTCCTCTTCGGTCGCTAAAAACTTGGGGGTCAAAATAGATAACACCCTCGCTTTGAAAACACAGATCACAGGTCTCACAGGTACCTGTTTTGGTCTGCTAAAAATGATTCGCAAATTCCTTCCTATGCTCCCTGTTGCCCATAGGAAGATGACAGTACAAGCTCTGATCTGCTCCAGGCCTGATTATTCAAATATCCTCTACCTGGGCTTGCCGGATTACCTCTTGCACAAGCTCCAGGTTGTTCAAAACTCTGCGGCTAGAGCCATCTTCGGCCTACCCCGGCAAGCCAGAGCATCTGAGTTGCTCGCCTCCCTGCACTGGCTTCCGATTAAAAAGCGAATCACATTCAAAGCTCTTACACTGGCTCATAAGGCACTCCATCTGGTAGGGGCCTCCTACATTCGGAAACGGCTTTCCTTTTACAAGCCCACCAGATCTCTCCGGTCCGAAAATCTCGGCTTGGCAATGGTGCCTCCAATTAAGAAAGCCAGAATTGGTGGACGCTCTTTTAAACATCTTGCCCCCAAACTATGGAACTCCCTTCCCGTTGATCTCCGCCACATCCCCAATCTGCTTGCCTTTAGAAAGGCCCTGAAAACGTGGCTTTTTAATCAATAATACTGTTATGTCTGTTATCCTTCTCTTTTTTCAGTAATGGGTCAGAAAGCGCCGGGACACTCCTTGGAGTAGCCGTGCGCTATATAAGTTACCCATTAACATAACATAACATAACTGTAGTGACAGATACGTCACTGCTTAGTTGGGGCGGCCACATGGGAAAGGTGGAGATCAGAGGACTCTGCGGAACATGGGCTTCACATCACTCTTCTGGAGATTCGTGCTATCCGATTGCCATTGAAAGACTGTTTTCCTTCAATGAAGGGAAGGCTAATGCAGGTGTTTCTGGACAACACCACCGCCATGTAATACTGCAACAAACTGGACGGGGTGGGGTTATTGACCCTTTGTCAAGAGGCGCTACGCACAAGGACATATGCCTAGTGGCTCAATACTTGGTGGTCTCTTTGAATGCCAGAGCGGACCAACTCAGCCATTGAAGCCTAACGGATCACGAATGGCATGTCCATCCAGAGGTGGCGCAAGTCATCCCTGTGGCTCCAGATTGGGCACAGAGAGCTTGGTACCCAGAACTCCTGAGCATGAGCATTGATCCTCCGATCAGGCTGCCTCTTCAGACAGATCTCATGTGTCCCTCCATCAAGACAGTAAAAGCCTGCCGTTGGAACACGTTTGTGGCATGGTGTAAAAGAATAACATTGATCCCTTATCTGCACCTCTTTCACTAGTTCTCTTGTTTATTCTTTCTTTGGTCCAGCACAGCTCTGCTTTTGGCACCATCAAAGGATACCACCAAAGGCCTTTGTTATGCCTCAGTGGAACCTCAACTGGTTCTGACATTCCTAATGTGCGCTCCTTTTGAGCCCAGTCAGACTCCTCACTATCAAGATGGTATTCCTTGTGGCAATAACATCTGCCAGGAGGAACTCTGAGTTGCAGGCGGTGTCTGCTAACCCTCCATAAGTCTCGCTCAATCCAGACAAGCTGATCCTTTGGACTCGATCAACTCCATTCCATGAAGACAAGTCCATCACTCTACCTACTTTTTATGTCCCAGCCCATCCTGCTAAAGAGGGGAAACTACACTGCCTGGACTCAAAGATAGCATGGTTCTACTTTAAACGTACCAAAGCATTCCGGAACTATGGTCAACTCTTCGTAGGGTAAGTTGGGCCAAGAAAGGCAAGAAGGTGCAGCAACATACCATCTCACAATGGCTAGTACTCTGCATCAAAAATTTGCTATGCATTTGCCAAGAAGCAATCCCCCAGATGGCTTGTTTGGTCATCGCACCAAATACAAAGCTGCAGCCACTGCCTTAGCTCGTGGAGTCCCTGTCCTGGACTTTCGTCAAGCAGAAACATGGGCGCCTTTGCACTCGTTCTCAAAACACTACTGCCTAGACAATCAGGTCCATCGTGAAGGGCACTTCGCCCATATGTTCCTGCAGGAATTTCTGGTACAATCCATTTCACATCCCCATCTTCGTGGAAGTGTTGCTTGGGTGTCAAGTCTCAGGTAAGGAATCTGCAGCTAAAAGTCTCTGTCAGATTAACAGGTTACTTCCCTTTAGTAACGCCTTATCTGGTAGAGACCCTATCTAGCCACAGATTCCTTACCGATCCTCCATGCTCTATGAACAGATTACAATGATAGAGTTACCCCTCCCAAGGGCCCTAGACATGCAGACCAGTTGTCAGTGTTCTTTGTGACTCTCACTTCTGGCCAGGAAAGTTGCGAAAAGAAACTAACATTAGTGTCCTGAGGCGGCACCTCCATAGGCATCGCGAATATCACTTCCGACGCAGACAGGAGCTTAGCTTTCTTCATTTGTCTCTGGAAAAGTTGAACTTGTAGAGAAAGATGTTCATTTAACTAGGGGAGGCTTCGAGAGTGATGAGATCAGGCAGTTTGGGGTTAAATGCTGTGTTGGATCTGGGTGAACAGTAGATATGATGGAAGGTGAAGTTAAAGGTCTGTGTGGCAGACAGTTCAAGAGGGGTTTGAAAATATGGTTAAGTGCCTACTACTGGAGGGCCACAATGTTCAGTGGATGGCTACTTTTCCCATCCTAGTTGGTTCTGTCACAACTCTAGTTTTTCCAATATTCGGGCAGAATTCTACCTCAAATCTGCAAACTCTACACCGATTTGCTTGGCTCTTGAAATGTTAGCCATAGCTGCTTACCATCTTCCCGCTATTGTCTTTTAAGGTCTTTTGGAGACCAGAAGACCTTTGACTAGAGTTGCCTATAGGAGCTAGTTCACATCGTTGACATAGCATTGCAATAGCTCATGTGACCCTCTTCTGGCTAACACAGTCCTCATTCTCCAATTTGCCATTTCACAGCTGGATAAAGGGCTTAGAATTGCTACAGTTGAAGACTATTTAGGAACTAATTCGACGTACATTGTTTCTTCTGAACAAGGTTCTTTGTTGTGTTTGCAGATAATTGCTATGCTTTTGAAGCAGCTTCAGAATAGGTTTCTTCCAAAGCAATTTGTTGTCCCCTTATGGGATTTGAAATTATTGTTTTAATTTCTCATGTGACTTTCTTAATAGCCCTTACATTATCATCTCAAGTATCTTATCTGGACAGTGACTTTTCTTGTAGCCATACTTTCAACTATGAGTGTGAGTGAGCTTCAAGCTCTGCTTGCTTCCATTCTTTTCATTACGTTCTTTAAGGACAATCTTGTGTACAACATAAACCATTATTTTTCCCATAGTACCCTCTAGGTGTTGTGATTCTCAGGAAAGTACCCTGACATCTTTCTTTCCTCCTCCTCTTCCTTCTATGGATGTAGACAATGCGTGGCATTTAGCAATTGTGTTACTAGGAATCAGTCTTTAACTGTTAACAACAATCTCTTTTTCTTATAAACATACCCTTAGACTTCATCCAACCTCCTTTTTAGATGCTATGCTACAGGAGTCGTTTAAAAGTAATTAATTAGAACACTTGCAACATTCTTTCTGATGGAAAAAACAGCTCCTACGGATTCCTTAAAATTGTCCACCTCCCTTACTGACAAGGGTACGCTGTACGTATTTCTATATTTATCTTGGCTACATCTTTAGCCTCCACTTGATGTGGAAATGGACTGAACTGCCATAACTGACACAACAGGCTCTTGTAGTGATCCCATGCATGGCTTCCTGTGAGGTCTTTAGAGGTTGACCGTGATGTTGGACAGCGCCTCCTGGTGTCAGTGACTCAACAAGATTGAAAGTTTTCTGAATGCAGTCTAGCACCTGGGGACGAGGTTCAAAACTAGAAAACTTCTAAGAGCCATCATATCCATCAAAAATCACATTTTCGAAGGTAAACAACCCGTTCTTCAGAGTACATGTATATTTGAATTCCTTGGGTTGAAGTTTGTTCTTCTACTTGCAGGCCGAGTCAAGTCCTATAATGTTGTTTTGTTCTAGATTAATTTTGGAGCCTTCCAGTGCAATGTGTTTTGGTGATATAGAAGGTTTTGTAGGTGATCTGAACATTGATCGTTTTCTGTTAAAGTTTGACTCTTCAAAAAACATTAAAAAAGACAACTTATAAACCTTACTCGATTTTATTACACAGAGCAAAGACAAGAAGGAGAAATCCTCTGCGAAGAAAGGTTCGAAGAAATCTCCAAAAGTAAAAGTTCCTGAACCCCCTGTCCAAGCACCAGCACCACCACCAGTTCCCTTTCAGGCTCCCACTCCAGAGGAAATAAAAACAGAGTGAGTGAATTGTATTGGTTTTGCTGAAGCATTATCACATGTCTTGCTGATGAATCCCCAGAGATGTATCTCTTTCATTGTTGGTGAGACATGGATCAAAGATACTGTTTTTAATGCGATTTAAGGCCTATATCTTCTGTTTCTTTTGTTGGATTAGTTCACTTTGAAGACCAAAGAGGCAATCAACCCTCCCCAAAAAGCAGCGAATTGGGAAACTACAATCATTGTGCTCATGGTAGTGCATCAAGATAAGTCCTTGATGAGAGAGACCTGTTGATAGATTTGGTGGGTAATAGTTCAAGTTCGAGTTAAAAAAAAAAAGTTCAAGTTTAAAAATCTGTATAGCACACTACTCACCCAGAGGGTCTCAAGGCGCTTGAGGGAGGGGGTACTTTACTTATCGAATATCCAAGTTTTTAGTTGCTTTCTGAAGGAGAGGTGGTTCTGTGTAAGGAGGAGGTGGGTGGGGAGAGAATTCCAAGTTTTGGCCGCTAAGAAGGAGAAGGATCTACCCCCCATGGTTGATCTATGGATGCGTGGAATTGCGGCGAGGGCTTGATTGGAAGATCGTAGTTGTCGGGTGGGGGTGTGAAAGGACAGGCGCGTGTTGAGGCATTCGGGTCCTATGTCGTAGAGGGCTTTGTGTGCGTGGGTGAGGAGACGGAACGTATTTCTCTTGTTGACGGGGAGCCAGTGGAGGTCTTTCAGGTGACCGGAAATGTGATCTTGGCGGGGGATGTCTAGTATGAGTCTGGCTGAGGCGTTTTGGATGCGCTGGAGTTTTTTCTGTAGTTTAGCTGTGGTTCCGGTGTAAAGGGTGTTTCCGTAATCCAGTCGGCTTCTGACCAGTGCGTGGGTGACCGTTTTTCTTGTTTCGGTGGGGATCCAACGGAAGATTTTTTTGAGCATGCGTAGGATGTTGAAGCATGATGATGAGACGGCGTTGACTTGTCTGGTCATCGAGAGGAAGGAGTCCAGGATGAAGCCCAGGTTACGTGCATGGTCCGTTGGTATGGGTGCGGTTCCCAGGGCCGGTGGCCACCATGAGTCGTCCCAAGCAGAGGGGGATGATCCTAAGATGAGGACTTCCGTTTTGTCCGAGTTCAGTTTTAAACTGCTGTTCTTCATCCACTCGGCTACATCTTTCAATCCTTCGTGTAAGTTGGTTTTGGCGGTGTTTGGGTCTTTGGTGAGGGAGAGGATCAGCTGGGTGTCGTCTGCGTAGGAGATGATGTTGAGGTTGCGTTGGCGCGCGATGGATGCAAGGGGATTCATGTATACGTTGAAGAGGATGGGACTGAGTGATGATCATTGTGGTACCCCGCAGATGACTTTGGTGGCCTCTGATCTACAAGGGGGGAGGCGGACTCTCTGGGTTCTTCCGGCGAGGAACGAGATGATCCAGTCCAATGCTTTCCCTTGTATTCCGACGTTGCTGAGGCGTTGTATGAGGGTGCTATGACAGACTGTGTCGAAGGCTGCGGAGAGGTCAAGTAGGATGAGGGCAACTGTTTCTCCGTTGTCCAGTAGTGTTCGAATGTCGTCTGTTGCTGCGATGAGGGCGGTCTCGGTGCTGTGTTTGGCTCGGAAGCCGGACTGTGAGGGGTCGAGGGATTTGTTGGATTCGAGGAGGGTGGTGAGCTGATTGTTGACGGCTTTCTCAATGACTTTGGCAGGAATGGGAGGAGCGAGATGGGGCGGTAGTTCTTAAGTTCAGTGGGGTCTGCTGTGGGTTTCTTCAGAAGGGCGCTGAGTTCGGCATGTTTCCAGCTTTCCGGGAAGGTAGCCGAGTTGAGGGAGCAGTTGATGACGTCTCGGAGATGGGGTGCGATGATGGAGTCTGCTTTGTTGAAGATGTGGTGGGGACATGGGTCGGTTGGCGATCCTGAGTGGATGGAGTTCATCAGGCGGATGGTGTCTTCAGTGGTGATTGGGTTCCAGGCGCAAAGGTTGATAGAGGGGGGTTTTGGTTCGGAGGTGGGTGGAGCGGACTATTCTCCGGACTGGTTTTCAAAGCTGTTATGTATGTCGGCGATTTTGTTGTGGAAGAATGAGGCTAGGGAGTCGCAGAGGTCTTGGGAGGGAGTGATGTCGTTGGTGCTGGCGGTGGGGTGGGTAAATTCTTTGACGATGTTGAATAGTTCCTTGCTGTTGTGGGCGTTGTTGTCAAGTCGATCCTTGAATGCTGATTTCTTGGTGGATCAGATCAGTTGGTGGTATTTGCGGGTGGCGTTCTTGAAGGTGGTCAGGTTGTCAGTGGTTGGGTTTTTTCTCCAGGCTTTCTCGAGGGTGCGACAGAACTTCTTGGATTTCTTAAGGTCATCGTTGAACATGGGGGCTTTTTTGCTACCTTGCTTGATTTGATGGTTTTTCAAGGGTGCTAGTTCGTCGGCGCTGTGGGTGATCCATTGTGTGAGGGTGGTGGCTGCTTGGTTTGGGTCCAATGATTTGGTAGGAGGGTTTTGGTGGAGCGATGTGAAGAGCTGGGCGGTGGTAATTTTGTTCCAGTTTCTTCGGGGAACTGGTTGTGGGAGGTTGTGGGTTGTGGTCTTTTTGTAGTTGAAGTGAACGCAGCTGTGGTCCGTCCAATGGAGAGCTGTGGTGTGGTTGAAGGAGATGTGCTTGCTGGAGGTGAAGATTGGGTCGAGTGTGTGTCCGGCATAGTGGGTGGGGGTATCAACAAATTGTTCGAGTCCGAGGTTGGCCAGGTTGGCCAGGAGGGTGGTGGTGTTGCTGTCGTTTTTCTTTTCCAGGTGGAAGTTCAAGTCTCCCAGTAGAATGTAGTCCTCGGAGGGGAGGGCGTGTGGGCTGATGAAGTCGGTGATGTCTTCACTGAATTGTGTGCGGGGTCCTGGAGGCCTGTAGATGAGGGTCCCTCTGAGTGTGGTCTTGGGGTCGGTGTGGATCTGGAAGTGAAGGTGTTCGGCGGTAGCGAGGTTGTCGTCGGAACTGGTCGTGATGCGGATGGTGTTCTTATGGGCGATGGCGATGCCTCCTCCTGTTTGGTTGGTGCGGTCCTTTCGGATGATCTTGTAGCCGTCCGGGATGGCTATGGCGATGTCGGGAGCTGATGAGGCGTTCATCCAGGTTTCTGTAAGGAAGGCGACGTCCGGCGATGTAGTGTCGAGTGGGTTCCATAGCTCAATGGCGTGTCTGTGGATCGAACGGGTGTTGAGTAGGATGCATTTCAGATGGTTAGTGTTGGAGCTCTGTTTGGAGTTAGTGGATTTGGTGTGAGTCCTGATGCTGTCGAACTTGCAGGAGCGGCAGGTGAAGGGTCCATGGATGTGTCCTGGGGCGGCTTGGTAGCAGGTTGGGAATCGGCCGGGGTTAAGTGCTGAGAGGGTAGCGGCGTCGTACGTTATGCGGGTGGAGTGGATTTTGCGAGGAACAGGGGGTCTGGCGCTGGGAGCGGTCCAGGCGCGGACGGGCGTAGACGGGCTTACCTTTGGCGCACCTTTGGCGCGCATGGGGCGCGTCCGCTGCGCGTGAACGCTGCGCGCAAAAGCATCTGTCATAAGTGGATAGTGGAGGGGGTGGGGCGAGGGAGGAGCAGCTGGGAGGCGGGAGCGGGGTGGAGGGACGGGCTGGGAGTCAAACAAACACAAAATGGCAGCAGAAACAAAAGCGAAACCAGGCTAAGCAAACACTCAGGCAATGCAGGAGTCAGGATGGTCACAGCGCTAGGGAAGGCAGGACGATTCCTATGCTATCTGTGGGAGGGAGGAGCAGCTGGGAGGCGGAAGCGGGGTGGAGGGACGGGCTGGGAGGCAAACAATCACAAAATGGCAGCAGAAACAAAAGCAAAACCAGGCTAAGCAAACACTCAGGCAGTGCGATATAGCGCTACGATATAGCGCTATGATGTGGCACAATTTAAATGCAGGCAGTGTTATAGTTCAGCGCAGCGCTACAATACTAATCTGGCACGATATGAAGGCAGGCAATGTAGCAGTCCAGCGCTACGAGATCAGGGAGCATGGGGAGCGACCGCCTCTGCAGGAGACTGGGCTCCCGATTTGATACAATATATATTTCTAGGCTTTATGTGAGGGTATTTTCTTATCAGGGAACAGAAAAAAAGCAAAGTTTTACTCGAGGGCAGGGACCTGGAATGTATGGGGCAGCAACATTTACAGAATGAGATAAGTCATATGGGAATGATATGTACTTTGCAGCAGCATAAAATATCTGCTATAATAGGACCCAAACGTGCAGACCACCAAGTAGGGGACCAAGTATTACTTGGCACTCAAACTAATGTTTGGTCTTCAACATGGTGGCCTGCACGTCCTTTTCCTCATCCAACACCTAAAGTCTAAAATCTAGGAGTCGGGCTATATCAAATATTGACATTTGAAGATCAAGTAAACTCCCTTCTAGTCCTCCTGGCATGCCTCACAAGCTTGAAATTATGCAGGGTTTTTATCTTTGCAGGCGCTAGCCAATCATCAATCTAGCTATTAAACTTGAGAGGCTTTAGGTAGCATGAGTATTGATGCTGTTACAGCAGTAACAATATATCACAACTAAATAGCTCTTCAGATGAGGCTTAACAACATGTGGCATGTAGTTCCATAAAATATTGCACAATGGTTACTGTGTTACACAATATTCTGACGAATGTAAGGAAGATCATGAAACATTCTAGGGTCTGTGGTAAATGGGAGAATTTGAAGCAGGTGACTGTAAGGACAAAGCACAGAGAGAGGCAGGGAAAACAAACGGACTCCAGGAAACCAGAAGGAAATAAACATGGAAACCTGTCAAGAGGTAGGACAAAACAAAAGTGCAAAAATTGAAAGGTCTAGGTGAGAACTGATATCAGCAACTGGAAACCAATGCAACCACTACAATTGTTGTCCAGCATGTAGCTACAAATTGTGTTTCATGTTTGTGCTATGACTGCCTAGAAGTTGTACAGTGGTCAGTAATTGTTCCAGACAATCTTTTCTAGAGACATAACCTTCCATTTTAAGATGTACTGAAACGTATTCTTCCCGCAAGGAATCTTGGTACACAGGAACATTGAGGGAAGCAGAGGAAGGTCTTCACTGTCACAACATCACTGAAGATGATACAGCTTCATCCCTCTCCTCTCTGCTGTTGGAGCCTGTGGGCACCTTCCAGTACAGACAGTTAATTTCCCTGAGTCCAATAGCAAATAACATCATCCACCAGAAATTCTGGCCTGTGACCAGTTGTCTGGCTTTGAGGTACAGGCTCCCATTCCTTTTTTGTTTCACCTTAGAGTGTCAGGGTGTACTGGCCACTTCAACAGTAACTGCCCTCCTACGGATAACCCAGTGCCTACTTAACTAGTGATGACTATATGCATCTGTCCTTAACTAGGGGCATTCAGTTAATGTGTCTGCATGTCAGACACCTGTAACCAGACTCTTGGCACCACTAGAGCGGTGACCTCTCTGAGGAAGGGTGGCACATATGTTCCTTTGAGGAATGGGTAGACCAGAAACATTTGATTTCATAGCTACTGCTTGAAGTTAAAACCCTATAATACAAATATTGGTACTGTTGTTCTAGCTTTGAAGAGTTACTTTGCCTGTAGATTCCAGTATTAACTATGCTTAAGTTGCTTACTGCCTGGGTGCTATAATACTTGTTGGGGTCAGAACTCTGGCCCAAAGGGTACTAGATACTTTTGGATTTCTTAGTATTAAGTGTAGCATATTCATTTTGTGTATGTTAAGAACTTTTCCTTCATAAAGTAAAGCACTAACTAGACATTGATTAGCTAGTATTTCTGTAGTTTGTGTCTAACCGACCTTTCCTCCTTGAGTAAGCCTTGGGCTGTTCTGCATAGGCTGGGGTCCCCAAATTACAGTAATGACTCAGTGGGGGTCTCTGGATTCTATTAATGGTTCAGTGAGCATCCTGGATTTCCAGCAATGATAAAGGTGTGGTCCACAGGAGTCAAAAGGCTAAGAACCACTGGTCTAAAGAAAGGAGGGGCAGGACTGTTTCTTGTTCTTACAATAATGATTGTTTTTAGAATATTTTTCTTTTGTTGGCTAATTCTTTCTTCTGTCTAGCTCTGATGAATATGTGGCAGCTCAAGCATCCCTCTTAAGAAGTTTCAGTGGAAAGTTTGAAAGGTTCATCGTGCCTTGCTTTGTTGCCAGCGGTGGGGACACTGGAGATCAGAAAAGTACTGGAAATCTAACCTACAGGTACAATAAGTGCTGGAGCTGATCATATGTCTGCATATTCTCATTTGTAAAGAACACATACACTTTGATTGTAAAAGCCATATGGGGAGAGCAGATGACCAGAAAAAACATATTCTGTTACCCTCATGGAATCGCCAACATTGGAGATTCAGAAATTTGATTTCAGAATATATTAGGATCTAAGCACTGAAGTTGTAAAAGTGGAATTTTTCACGAGCCTGCTTGATCCAATACCATCCTTATGAAAGAAATGGCATATGCTGAGTGGTTGTTTTCAGATGAAAAGACCTTACCCTTTGAAATATTTCTGATATAGGAACTGATATACTATCCTCATGCCGACTCTGATGTCCAGCCCCAAACCAGCTTTAACTCTACCCCAGTCGAGGTCCCGCTCTGATTCTACTGCAGCTCAACTGATTACCATACCACCTGAGTCTGATTCCATGCTCTCGCTACCTGAGGGGCATCCTCAGAGGCTTGATTGTCTTTTTTGCTCCAACTCTGACCAGAGCTTGCCACCACTCAGGGAGGATGATGGTAGGGATGGGGATGGTTTTCCTCCCCATTATGATGATGAAAGTTTTTATATGGACCTACATGAGGCCAATTGGCAGCATAGGTCCTGGACCTGCAAGTGATTTTTGTTGAAATCAAGAGAAATGTTCTTACAGATATTTAACAACCTGGGTAAGATTCATCTGAGATCTTGCTTCCGTTCAGTGAAACCTTAATGGGCATTTTATCTAAGCCCACCAGTGAATAGGCAGGTGGCCAGACGCCACCGAGCAGCACCTGGCAAATTCTTGTGGTTAAGACCTGCACCCTCAGGGTGAACCACAGATTATGGCCTATCACCCTTGCCCCCCCTCTCCTGCTAAACACACAGGGGGTGGAACAAGATTGAGGCATTCGTAAAACAAATGCTTTCTTCAGCTAGCCTAGCATTATGGTCAGTCACTGCAGTTTGTTTATGGTGCCAGTATTCTCACAGCCTCTGGGACATGGCCGGTGAGATTCTGCTGGTGTCCTGAAAGAACATAGGGCCTCCATGGCTAAAACCATTTAAGATGGTTAGAACGTGGCTAAATACATGATTAATTCTGGACTTGATACTAGTGATCATCTGGGATGTGCCGCAGGCACCAGTGTGGTACCCTGTTGCCATACATGGATGTGTTCCTGAGGCTGTTCAGGAGACATTCAGGCCTTGTTTATGCCCATAGATGGCGCATGCATATTTGGTGAGAAATTTGATTCTATTTTGTAATGTTTCAAGGAAAGAAGGGCCATGGTGCTATATGCAGCTCTACTTACATGGTGGTACAGTCAACATGGAGCTGCATGGCACCACCTAGTGGGTGCGAGAGCACTGCTAAGTAAATGTTCAGATTCAGTTAGCAACTGAGGCATGTTCTAAAGGTAAAATCTAGAGGCCTGTACATTGGGCTGGAATGTACCAATGACTACATTTGGGAAATGAATTCTATCACTGTGGGGGAGGGTTCAAGGCAGGTCCAAAGACTGCAAGCCTCCACATATTCTTTTTTCATCACTCACATCACACCTTCTCTTCATGGTAAAGATCAGTTGCTTTATAGCTCTAATTCTGTGCAGAAGTGGTAAGTAAAATACAACTGTACTTGTTTTGCTTTTTATTTTTAACAGCCCTTATAACACCTTGTACCTGGAGTTGCACTGTCCTGTCATGGCCCCTGCGCTTGTCGTTACCTCTGACAATGGAAAACACAACATCAACTTTGGAGAAGTTGCAACAGGTACTTAAAGCTTTAGAAAACCTCTTGAGATGTCTTGATTCCTAAAATAAGGAGGATTTTACCTTGCCAAATTTCATAGATTTTTCTTGTCATGGTCCACTTATCATTGGTAACACTGTGTCCCATTCGCATGGATTACTTCTATTGTGCTCCTTAACCTAGGTACTCTTGTGGTGTCCTCAATCATGGATGACTGCCAAGGGTGTCCCTTGCCTGTGGATGTTCGCTATAGGCCTTTGACAAATGGTGACTGCTCTGTTGTTCCCATATCATAGACAAATACCAGGACTCGAGAAGGAAGACTCCGATATAGGAGATAACCTTTTCCGCCCAAATCGGCACTTGATAGCGACACGGCTATTGTCACAGTTATTCGTTCAATCCAAGAAGTAAGGACACCCTTGATATAGGAGGGAAATATTTTCTAAAACACCTACTAAATTAACAAATTGGTGATCTTGTGGTCCAGGAGACACTCGCCCTCGCAGGAGTGGGAAGTCAGCGAAGACTCCACAATTGGAGAAATTACGCTTCAGTCCCAAGATGTAAAGATAAGCCCTGAAGAAGCCTGTGTTGGGCGAAACGCGTAGGCTGTGGATTTTATCAATTACAATAAAAGTATTTGAAAGCTACGTCATCTGTTTGGAGATTCGTCACTCCTGTCATCTATTCATGTCTAATGTATGGCATTTGAAGCCAAAAATCTGTATGATACACGTTGCTTCTCCACATTTGTGTAAAGAAGTTTATATGTAAAGTTAAGACCAACATTGGTGGCTGGTTTTAGGAGGCGGGCAATAGTACACTGTGGCTGGAACCAAGGAACGGTTTTCAAATCTGCCAGTTAGTGCTGCAATAATACCTGCCACCAGGTTCTGTGTTGTAGCCGTGGGTGGGAGGTTGTTGATAGGCAAATTTGGTGCGCACTCTCTCTGAACTGTCACTCTGTTCGTGTATCCGGCCTGGATGTGTCAGCAGGTTGGCAAACTCTACTAACGCCTGAAGCCTGCTATTCCTAGGGCAGCGCTTTTAAACACCCCGAGCCTTGTCTTGGGGCATTTTCATCCTGTGCCAGGTGTGCGCGTTCAAAAGGTAAGCAGGGCCACACACCCAACCACACACACACACACAACCACACACAACACCACACACACAACAATACATACACAACTACACACACACACCAGCACACACAACCAAAAACACAATACACACAACCACACACACACAACCACACAAACAATCACACACACACAAAAACACCCACACAACCACACACACACCCACACACACAACCACACACACAACCACATACAACCACACACACACAACCACACTGTCAGTGCACACTTTCTACAGGCACAGACACCATCAGTCATCAGTGCATGCTGTCACCGGGCACAAACACCACCAGCCGTCAGTGCACGCTTTCACCGGGCACAAATACCACCAGCAATCAGTGCACACTTCCACCAAGCACACACCACCAGGCGTCAGTGCACGCTTTCACCAGTTACACACCACTGTTGTAAATGAATCTAGGACCCTAGTGTAAATTTTCCCGATTCATGCCCTTATACAGGTATTCTTTATCATATCCTTATATAGGCATAGAAATCACTACCATATTTGGCCTAAGCCTTGCAGCCCAAATACGGCATGGCTACTTCCACTAAGTTCCAAGAATCAACAACGATTTCTTGAAAAACCTGCCTTCAACAGCTAGGGACTTCCCCCTGCTTGAATATTGA
The DNA here is from genome assembly GCF_964263255.1 of Lissotriton vulgaris. Classification (NCBI taxonomy): domain Eukaryota; kingdom Metazoa; phylum Chordata; class Amphibia; order Caudata; family Salamandridae; genus Lissotriton; species Lissotriton vulgaris. The sequence goes on along the minus strand of NC_141693.1, from coordinate 305,335,251 downwards.
GTTCAAGAAATTCGGGAGTTTTCAAAGAATCAAGCCTTTGAGTGACGTTAAGTCCAATCATGCGTCAAACTCGGCACCTTCAAAGTATAAATACGCCTAGGTTTGCCCAGACAAACACACAGTGGTTTGGAGCAGATCGACTATCTACTTGCCCGACTCCCTGCAGCAGCAAGTGCCGAAGGAAGCCTACCCTCCAGCTGACGCACTGAGAGACTCTGTCTTTTCTCCTGCCGAGAAATCCAGCTCCAGTGTTTCCGGCTTACCCTTGCAGGTATCTGGTAAATTTAGTCCTGAAAGAGAGATACAAGACCTCCTTCATTGTAAAACCAAGGTACGGAGCTGATTAGACCTTTTAGAGAATTCTTGGAATAGATTCCTGGCAGAGAACCACTAAACTTAAGCTGTTCCTCACTTATTTCTTCCCTTGTACTAGACTTTACTTTACTGTACTTTATAATGCTGTTCGTATTATATGCATTGTACTTTATTACAAGTGTTACGATTGTAGCAGTACATTTCTTATGCTTGAGAAAGAAGACTGTTCAATAAATACTTTATATTGAAAACGCCCGTCTCTCTATTTTCTCAGCACCTCTGGTGAAACGAAGCATGCACGATTGACTGAGTAAAATAGTTATTTATTCTTTCCACAACTCTAGAGATTGATTTCTCATTCTTGGAAACAAAGTTGTCATGTTTATGCGGTTGTCAGAAACTAATCCCTTCTTGGTTATTCGAGAAAGTTTCTAGTGACCTCTGAGCTAGCTGGCACTCACAATTAAGTTTAATATATTCGGTAGAGACCTAGTCGACCTCAGTCCTACGTCTAAACTACAGTATATATTATTCCAATGCGCAGAGCCTATTGGGAATATAGGAACTACACTACATGGCGCCCAACGTTTGGTAAGGCGATAATTTAGCACTAGATACTAGAGTAACTCAGTTGTGCTTTTCACACAGACCCCTTCTTCCAGTAAAATACTCCAATAGATGTCTGGAGTGGGTAAAAGGTTAATATCCGCCAAAACTGAGTAGGACGAAAATCCTATGTATTAGTTTTTGGTTTATTCAACGTTGAAGGATACAGTGTTCCAAAATATTGTGCACCTAATCTTTGTTTCCTTGAAACTTTGCTCTGCAAAAACTTTGAGTCGACAAAATGTCGGAGAGTGACGACGAAAGGGAGAGAGCTAGAGCAGCAGCTCAAGCAGTCTTAGATGACACAAATCTCCAACAAATTGACGCAGATGCAATCATCCCGGTAAATGTAAGGAAAACTATAACTATAAAACTTATAGAAAATGGGGTATCATCAAGAGGTGGTAAAGTAATCTTTGTTATAGAGGCACATGAATATCGGCAGACAGAGGTATTCTATTCATGGATTCTATTTCCTGCAGCAAATGCAGTAACACACAAGTTCCACTACTATAAAGTAGAGGAACCTCCAGCGGAATACGTTACTTTCGAGGACGTTGAAATTCCACTAACTTACCAGGAGCATCAGCTCTAGTTCAAAGGCGCCCTACAACATCAAAATCACATTACCAGGCTCGGTCCACTAGGTAGACCAGGAGCAACATGGCCGGTACTGGCCAGCTACACACCACATCCTGACATTAACGGAATGACAGGTCCAGAACTGTTAGCTCAGCTGAAACAGTTAATTAAAATACATAGACAATGGGTTCAATATGTCATGCAGACTTTAACAGTCCAACCAGCTGTAAGGATTCCACAGCACACCCCTCACCAGGGGAACACAAACAAAATTACACCACAGACTATACAATCAGTCATTGGTAAATTACCCGCAAAGAGGGAACAAGTTCCGTTCTGGTTAGCTCAAAAAATTACTCAAATAGAGGCAGTATTCCCTGGTAGTACACCTCATGAAAAACACAGCATTCTGACAATCTGTTAACCAATGGGGATAGCACCACATGTGCAGGACCGTGACACTTGGGGTACAGTCTTGGCTTCCATCTACACAAAAACACATGGTGTACCGTCCATGGCGGTAATACCAGATGTTCTGAGGCAGATTCAAAATGAATACGGTCCAGAACCGGCCTTAAATCTAGGTATGAAATTACTGAAAGATTTCAAACAGTTCTCAGCTATATTATTAGCTAACATTAGAGGTGAAGCAGCATCTGTGGCAATCCGCCAAAAGTTAAAAGAAACAGTTATAACAGACCGACCATCCGACCATATGAGCTTGCTAGAATTATTGAAAAATCTTATGAAGAATTAGGAAGAGATAGTTTGGGTGGGAAACCAGTAAAACCCGAATTAACAGAAAATCCTGAAAAGGTGTTTATTAAAAATAATCTCACTGCTCCTAAAAAGAAGTGGGAAAATACTAAACGGACACTTTCTAAAGAGAAACGTTCTCAATCCAGAGGAAGATCTCCCCAATGGGGAGGTAGGTCTCCCCAACGGGAGCCCTCTGAAAAAAGGTATAACCTTAGGAATAGGGATAATTTGAAAAAACCTGACAGATATCAAGATAATGATACACGTCCCTCTCGATCTTTTCAGACTTCCTCGCAGAAATCAGAAAGAAGAGGACGGTCAGAACACAAGGAAGAACGCGTCAAGTCCAAAGACAAAGAACCCGTTCACCAAAGTAAAAAAGCTCAATTTTCTGAAAAGAAGGTAGCAAGCATAAAGATCAGAAATGCAGAGGATCTTGAGGACACAACTCAAGAACGGGGAGTAGGCTCAGAAAATGCTAGACAGCACAGCAGAGGTCACCATAGTTCGCAGGATCCTGAAGGATTATCTGGAGACAGTGCACTTGAATGAATGCATTCAAGTTGAAACTGCAGACACCAGGGTTAGTGTACCCCACAAGTTATATGAAGTAACACTCCAGATGGAGCGGGACATAACTAGAAAAATAAGAGCACTCTTTTGGGAGAAGCTCTGTAAGGGCTATGACATTCTTCTAGTTAAACAAGACTGGCCGCCTGAATTTCTCAGGAAGTGCCCACATGGCGAAGAGATAATTATGCCAGCCTTCTCAAACCACATTATAATCCATAAAAAATACACATATGCCAGTAAATGGGCTGTGGCCCAGGCTCCAGCATTATATAAAAATCATGTAGGATGGGATGAGGATTCTCCTCACCATAAAATCCAGTTAAAGAATCAGCCTACTGCACAAAGGCAGTATCCAGTTAAGCAAGAAGCTAAAAAACAAGTCAGGGAGATTTTAAATCAACTTGAATACCAAGGGGTGATTGAAACATGCACCTCGTCAATGAACAATCCTTTGTTTCCTGTCTCCATACCAGACAATTCATATTGTCTAGTATTGGATTACAGACACTTAAACTCTTGTTGCAAAACTTTTGCAGTACAAAATGCACACAGTGCAGCACTGATGAATAACATTGTGTGCAAAAAATACAAAACCACATTAGATATTTCAAATGGTTTTTACTGTCAAAACATTGCACCTGAAAGCAGGCATCTGACCGCTTTCTCAGTTATGGGGACACAGCGACAATTTTGCCGTATCCCCCAAGGATTCAAGAATAGTCCAGAGTTATTTTCAGCCAGGGTAACAGAGTTACTACAAACGTACGATGATGAGGCTTTATCCTATGTCGATGACATCTATCTTACAGACGACGACTTGGACGTACACTTGAAAAGAGTGAACACCATAATACTTGGGTTCGTATCTGAAGGGTATAAATTCAATTTTTTCAAGAAATCACGAATTGCCCCCCTCAACGTCCTATTTCTAGGCTACGAGTTATCAAGTGAAGGCAAAAGCCTTGCAGCTAATTTTCTACAAAAATGTGCGCTGCTACAACCTCCAAAGACGTTGAAAAACTTACAGTCAATTCTAGGTTTCCAGAATTTTGGAAGAACTTATGTTCTGAATTACGCAGAAAGGGTTAAACCTCTCTACAAATTAATCAAACCTGATTTCAAACCAACTAATTGGACTCAAACACACACAGAAATTCTGCGTTCAGTCCAATCAGACATGTTAGCAAAAACACAATTACAGACACGTGAAAACGTGTGCAACCTTGTGATCCGAATCATCCCAGGGAGATGCGAATTCACATACCTGACCTTTAATGAAGGAGAAACGGTACCAATTGCTTACAAATCACACTTGTACACACAAGCAGAAATGAAATTCACTTCTACTGAGAAAATTCTGACAGCAGTTCAAACTGCAGTAGCAAAGGAGAGAGCCCTTGCACAGGGTAAACGCATAATGATCATTACACCTGTACCTGCCTTAGAGGCAGTGACAAAAGCGAGCATTCCAAATGCAAAAGCTTTACATACAAGATGGATACAATGGGTTAACTCTCTTGCTGCAACAGACGTTGAATACGTGTTTGACCCATACTTGAAAACACAAGAATTTCTCCAATACGAACATGAATGTCCTCTGCCGACTGAGATTCTGCCTCCAGAGCATTACGGCTGTATAATATATACAGACGGATCAGTGCAGCCTGCAATTGGGGGTAAACAAGCCTATAGTGCTGCGTGCGCGATTGTTAAAGGTCGCTAGCGCGAAGGCAAATTTAGACCTATGGTCACAAAAACTCAATCACTGGGAGACTGTACAGCTCAGCGAGCTGAACTACAGGCTTTCAAGATGGCGCTTGAAAATACTGATCGCGAATTCCCCACACTGATAGTGTGCGATTCATATTTCTGCGTTGAATCTTACAACAAAAATTTGAAGAACTGGGTTAAAAACGGGTTCAAAAATTCAAAAGGTGGCACAATCAAGCATAAAATGCTTTGGGAACAAGTAGTTCTTTTACAGAAAGAACTACAAAAGATTCACGTGATTCATACACTGGGTCATCAGCGTGATGGCGTTCACGTTGCAGGGAATTCATTGACTGATGAAGCCGCGAAGGGAGCTGTGCAAACGGCTTCCGTAGCTACAATCGCTCGCTCAAAAAGAGTAATAGACGGTGAAACGTCACTAGCAGTAAAAGCCTCTATGGAAGGCAATCATGCAGTGTTACCTCTAAACTATCCACTCACGTATACGTACATAATTGATGCAAACGCCGTTCCTTTTGCTCGAATCCCTGGAGTGGGGGATAGAGTAATTCAAACAGGAAGCGGAGAGCTTACTTGGTTCAAGGAGCACATATGGGAGAGGCTCTGACACATCAAGGGATCTTGAAATCTCTAATAGAATTAGAAGAGATGTACTGGTGGCCAGGAATGAGAATTTAAGTTTACAAATTTGGAATAAACTGTGATACCTGTTACAGATATCATAGCTTTGACAACCACCAGATACCGGACTACAGTGTAGCCAGCCCAGTACAGATACCTTTGTTAGACAGCATTAGACTATCTACACGCAAACATCATCATGGACAGATGCGGTCCCAGAACTACTAGGACAGGATTTATTTGGATGTGGCCCCAGCGCTCGGCACACGCCAGAACTGTTATAAAGGATTTGCGAGTCTTTCCCTGCACATACGCAATCAGCACGCTACATTCTGACCAGGGTCCTGCGTTTAGCTCTCGAGCTTACAAGGAGGCCATGGCAAGTTTGGCCGTTGCATTGCGGTATTCTAGTCCCTTCCATCCTGAGGGTAATGCGGTAGTGGAAAGAAAAAAACGTGACATAAAGCAATCCATAACAGCTAAGGTATTAGGTTCAGGTGATGGGTGGGTCAAACATCTAATAAGTGTCCAACGTAGTCTTAACAATCTGCCAAGAAATTCTCTGGGGGAATCACTCCATATGAACTACTATTTGGTAATAGAATGATAATCGAAGACCTCGATTGTCAAACTTCAGTGGTGGAACAAAAACCCTTTGATGTCAAAGCTCGTTTGGCTGTTTTACAGGACTTAAATGAAACAAGAAGAAGTCTGAGTACCACAACACAGAAGCCAACGACCACTGAAGAAAAAACACCTGTCCCAGCAAGACCTGTCTGGATTCCAAAGATTGGGGATTCAGTTAGGGAAAAGATATCGGTGAAGAAGGAATTTGGGCCTTCTTACAGAAAAGCAGTACCTGTCTTGGCGATCCAAGGAACAAGATCAGTAGTACTACCGCCCCTTGCTGGTAAAAGGGAGAACAGAGTTGTATTGATCGACCTGGTCAAACCACAACATGTGGCCAATAATAAGTAGTAGGCCAAGTGGACTCCCAAGATGTAGTAGAAGACCAAATCTTGCTACTATCCAAGAGGTTCAAACTGAAAGACTTATCACCTTTGATAAACCTGCAGTACGAAAAGAAGGACTATGTAACAAAGCCATGGAACTCGTGCCTCTTGAGACCCAAATAACAGTTCGTCAAGAAACACCTGTCTACAATGATGTAGCCTCTGACTATACTAATATGACAAAGGAAGACGCAACTCCAAAGATTAATAACAATCCTGATGCAATTCCAACAATTGACAGAACTGCCTCTGGCTATTTCATCAACTTTGATACATTTTCTGAGGATCCCAGTGAATAAAACTCTCAAAGAAAAAAACAACAGAACTCTTTCATCAACTTGAGAAAGTATATCTGGTTTCACCATGGATTGAATTTTGGATTGGTTTAGGTGTATTTTTTCTCCTGCTCTGGCTGATTTTAGTTTTAAGCTTGGGACAAATGATAGATGGAAAATACAGTACAATGGACACAGCAAGTCAGAAAATCAACTTGGTCCTAAAACCTCACAAATCATCCCATTGTGAAAAGAGAGACCTGTCATCAGTAAACATCACAGCCGTTCCTATACCTGGTGGTATAGCATGGGACAGAACTGATTATGACATCTATGGCCCGGTGGAGCTGCTGAAGATTCCACACCAGTTCAAGGTTTCTTTAAGTGACTTTGTATCACCCAGCACATTTTCTGATGATTGGGACTTTGAGACTATTAATAATATGATGTCAGATTTAGAAATGTCTGCAAAATGTACTGAACATGACTATTTAGAAGGATCATCAGATTATGAACAAATATATTGTTTAATCATTATGGTCACCACTATTTGCACAAATCTGCAAGTTCTAGGAATGTTTTTACATATAACCAATGGGAACATTGTCCCACACCACCAAAAGGCAGCTCAAAAACATTTCATGAAAAGTTTTCATACTTCTCAGGGTTTAATGTTACTAATCCAGAAACGTTTTATTTCAAAAATGTAAATAAGACAGGAATGAAAACAATGTTGACCAATACTAAACAAATTTATTCTGCAAACTTTTATGCTCAGCTGTCTACATTAGGTTTTGACTTCTGGAAAGACAACATTGAGACAAAAACTGTCGGGGGCACAAAAGACTGGCAGGTACAAGGTTTAGAAGCCTTGTTCAGAGCCTCCATTATGCCAGAACAAATAATGTTTTTGAATGACACTGTTCAACAGACTTCTTGTCTTGGCCTGGCTAAGATAAAAGATTTAAATAAACCGTCTTTACCTAAACCCACTTCTGAGAGTAATGATACTACAGAAAAGGAGGTAGACGTACCATATATTTTAACACAAAACAGAACTAATCCTGATTGGAAAAAATGGTTAATCTGGCCCACAGACACCAATAACTGTCAAGATAGATTCCTGAACAAAACACAGGTGCTAAAACTGAACAGGCCAGATCCAAGATACTCCCAGAAACAACATCCAGGGATAGTAACAACATACAGTGTAGGAAAACTATGCCTTGAGTGGCTAAAGACATCCACACTTCCGGAAATCAAACAACACTTATCTTTACTTAAAGAAATCAATGATTTGCGAGATTTCTTAATGGGACCTCGCAAACCACGGCAAAAACGTTTCATATACGCCGGTATATACGCTGCGTACAACGAAGCTTGGAAAATAACGCAAATGGAAACTGCAGAAAGAATACGAGAAATTGATCGTATTAATGTAGAGAAAGTCTCTCTGTAGTGGACAATGGGTTAACGACTCTGTCCTCCAGAATATATTCTTTGGACAGCATTGTATCCTCTGCAATTGACATAATGGAACAGGACTTGCTAATGTTACAACATGGCCAGTCTCAATTACGTTTTATAATGCAGTTAGGCTGGACATTGCAAAATCTTCGTTCAGGCTACGTGCCATGGCGTCTAATCAACACAACATCATTGTTTGCTGTATTTAACCTTACAGATAAACAAATCTGTTTGGCACAAAGAGGAGCAGACTATACGGTGCTGAGCATTAAAAAACTGGAAAGATTACCATTGACAATTTCTGAGAAGCCTGTCATTGAATGGATAATACATGGTACCATCATGATACCAGTGAAGATTTTCCAATTTCAGTATTGTCTACAGCATATACCAGCGGGCCTGTATGAAAGGTTGGGTAAAGAATACATTAAGTCGACCTGGACTTTACCTTACACACACAAATGTTGGAACAAGGGAAAAAAGGTATTCCTTAGTGGTAAAAATTGTAAGAACTCACTAAGTGGTACACTTTTGTGCAAAGGTATTAATTTACACGGAGCCTGCGATGGTTCTGCAAAAAACGTCTCTTGCCACCTGCACGGTACACCCTCCACAGTGATAGAACCCATTTTCAGGCAGCTATCCAATGGCAGTTACGTTATGCTGAATGATCACAGCTGCTGTGGCATGTTGCCAGGAAAACTTTATCTCGTTAGTGTGTCGTCCATGGTCACTTGTTGTATGCAAGTATTGTATCCAACGCACAAGACAGACAGTGGGATGGCATTATGGCCTTCAATGAATATCTCTTCTATACAAATTGATACTTTAAGCAGAATAAAAGCCATTCTTTTGCAAAAATCTGTGCCACTGACCTCGTCTAAAGAAAAGTATGACCTGCAAGTTGCGAAGACATCTGCAGAGATACATGCATTATTATCAACAAACTGCCCAGTATATTTCGCAGAAATGTTAAGTCAAATCTTAAACATGTCTGATACCAGTGGCATAGCACATGTATTTAAGACGATTTTTTTCGGGACTGTTAACACCATTTGAAGCAGTCCTCTGCATTTTTCCAAATTTCGTGCACTCTGTGTTCGGCGGTCTGCCTCTCATCTTGGGACTCGTAGCAGGAATTCTATTTTTATTCCTTCTAATCTGATATGGCAAGTCCGGCAACTGATGATACCCGGACTACAATGGAAGGAACCCTCCTTACCATGAGGTATCGTGAGAGGATTACACAGATTCTTGGCTTGGCTCGTTTAAGAGATCTGAACACAACCCGGTTTCTATCGTTCAGACCAATCTGGCAAGATTGCATCTTACCTGTTCTACGATGCCTGCTTTGCGGAGAAGAATGCGTGTTGGACATTTGTCTTACACTTCCATCAGTCCTGCCATCGCATGTCGACGCCTTGCTAGGTCCGGTAACAACTCATGCATTGTGTTGTCCCCAACGGCTACCAATCCTGATGACTGCATTCATTGAGGTCTCACCAGTAAGTCTAACTGAGGGTGAGATACGAGGATCAACAGGCACACAGGTACCATCTGATATGAACACTGCTAATGCGGCACCTGGCGCTGACGGCAATGCTTCTCATCTGTGCACATTTGATCTGCTTGATCAAGTAGTTCCACTTTCACCTACTGTGGTAGACGATTTCTTTGCCAGCCTAGACGATCTGATGTTTTCTCCTGACACCGAGAATAACTTTTGATTCATGCACACAGTGTTCCCTGAACTCTGAACTTCAGCCTTCACTTTTTCAAAACAAAGACTTCTAACTTTGGAACTCTATTTTTTCACAACCAATTGAATTTTTCTCTCCAAAACATTCAACTTTTTTTGCATGAACTAGTCTGCTTAAAGTAGAACTATTCTTAGATAACAAGAAATTCTGTTCCTTTTTGAACACTGCCTAGAGAAAATATTTGGCCTTGTTCTCATATACCCATTGACATGATATGTTATGTTATGAAATGGTCTCGACCTTTCTTTCTGTATTTAAGAGCCATTTTCATTAATGTAATTTCATGATTCATTCAGTTAGCATATTTAGATACCATACTCTATGCTTAGAATGACATCACTTCCTTAAAATGCTTACTGTAGAAATCCTCACTATTTCTTTCTTTTGTACAACTATTTCAAGTGCCTGTTATGTATTTTGGGGTGGCATTGTAAACACTAGCTTTAGATATGTTCAGTGCTTATACGTTTAGATTTATTCAACTTAAGATCGTGGAGTGGATGTTGTAAATTAATCTAGGACCTTAGTGTAAATTTTCCCGATTCACGCCCTTATATAGGTATACTTATCATATCCTTATATAGGCATAGAAATCACTACCATTTTAGGCCTAAGCCTTGCAGCCCAAATACGGCATGGCTACTTCCACTAAGTTCCGAGAATCAACAACGATTTCTTGGAAAAACCCGCCTTCAACAGCTAGGTACTTCCCCCTGCTTGAATACTGAGTTATCCAAGAAATCCTGGAGTTTTCAAAGAATCAAGCCTTTGAGTGACGTTATTAAGTCCAATCATGCGTCAAACCTTCAAAGTATAAATATGTCTAGGTTTGCCCAGACAAACACACCGTAGTTTGGAACAGATCGACTATCTATTTGCCCGACGCCCTGAAGCAGCAAGTGCCGAAGGAAGCGGACCCTCTAGCTGACGCACTGAGAGACTCTGTCTTTTCTCCTGCCAAGAAATCCAGCACCAGTGTTTCCGGCTTACCCTTGCGGGTATCTGGGAAATCTAATCCTGAGAGAGAGAGATACAAGACCTCCATTCTAAAACCAAGGTACGGAGCTGATTAGACCTCTTAGAGAATTCTTGGAATAGATTCCTGGCAGAGAACTACTAAACTTAAGCTACTCCTCACTTACTTCTTCCCTTGTACTAGACTTAGGTTAGGTACACCGGGGTAGGCGTATTTTAGAAGCGCCAGTTGAGTACTTTTAGTCATTATTGATTACTGTATGTATTTTATACATTTTATGCACTTTTATGGCTTAGAAACTATATCATGCTTTTACAGTACTACTTTATAATACTGTTCGTATTATATGCATTGTACTTTATTACAAGTATTACGATTGTAGCAATACATTTCTTATGCTTGAGAAAGAAGACTGTTCAATAAATACTTTTATTGAAAACGCCGTCTCTCTATTTTCTCAGCACCTCTGGGGAAACGAAGCATGCACGATTGACTGAGTAAAATAGTTATCTATTGTTTCCGCGACTCTAGAGATTGATTTCTTATTCTTGGGAAACAAAGTTGTCATGTTTATGCGGTTGTCAGAAACTAATCCCTTCTTGTTTATTCGAGAAAGTTTCTAGTGACCTCTGAGCTAGCTGGCACTCACAATTAAGTTTAATATATTCGGTAGAGACCTAGTCGACCTCAGTCCTACGTCTAAACTACAGTATATATTATTCCAATGTGCAGAGCCTATTGGGAATATAGGAACTACACTACACCACCAGCCGTCAGTGCACGCTTTCACCAGTCACACACACCACCAGCCGGCAGTGCACACACTTCCACCAGGCACACACACCACCAGCCATCAGTGCACAATTTTTACAGGCACCCACACCACCAGCCATCAGTGCACACATCAATTGTTAACGCATCCACAATGAACTATTGTAGCAAGCGCAGTATGGCGCACTTTACTTTTAAACATATTCATCTAAAGCGCAGCATGCCACCATTGCTCCAAAAATAAATGCACATTTTTTGGCCTAGAATTTATAGACTTTTGTTGCAATTGGTGTTGCAAGATTTAGCAATGCCAATAGCTCAAGCTTAATAATGCGAGACCTATTGCATTGCAAATGCTTGTTTAGATTGATGAGGACACAGCGGCTTCAACAACAGGGTTTTGCAAAAACCATGACAACTCAAAAAACAAGCACACACTGAAAAAAGCTGTCAAGCTGGAAACCAACATCAGCCCTTATTGTTTAAAAAGCAATCGTTGAACTTGTTTGTACCTTTGATTGAGAGAGCCTATGCTCTTTCCTACCTTGTACCTGTATTCATACACATTTCTGGTTCTCATTTGTTTTAGGACAGAGGGTGCTAAAAAAAGTTACTGTGCAAAACATCTTCCATGAGCCTCTGGATGTATCCTTTACATGTCCATCAAGCAAGCTCTGTTTATCTTCTTTTGTATCATATCTATTAATGTTTTTACTTATTGATCCAGTTTTGTGTTTCCTTTTGTTCAGGCGAAATAGAAATAGCCTCTTCCCGGGAGAATGGACAAATAGAAATTCTAGCAATTGAATGGAACAGGTTAATAGCAATGATTTGTGTTTGATCAAAATTACAAAATTATATGATGAAATTGAAATGTGTTCAATTTCAGAACGTTAATGTCTCCAATTTAAGTTTCATATGCAGTGACAGGCATCAATTTGACTACTACGTTGAAGCATGCTGGAAAATCATTTATTATTTTTGGCTGTCCAGGTTACCGTGTGCACTTCGTATTCTCGGTTTTTATAAGCAATTTTCTCTGGCTGCTTTAATAGGCCAGCATGCAAGGTTTACAAAGAACACTGCAGTATGCCTTTTATGGCTCTGAAAATGGTTGGTATTAAGTTTCAAAACTATGCTGCAATTATGAAGAAGGCTAATCCTCAAGACGATGACCTGCATTATGGTGATACTTATGAGAGATTGGTGGTTCTAATATAGACGTCTATCTGCAGACACCTCACCTTTTGAATATTATAAAGGAGTCAGACTTTGGGCCATATGTATCATCATCCAGATTTGCGATTCTGAAATAGCGATTTTTTAGAAATCGCTATTTCAGAATCGCAAATTGGGATGTATGTAGAAAATCGCAATTTTTATGCGAATCCTTAGTATTCCTTAATTGCGATTCCCAAATTGCGAATCGCAATTAAGGAATAATTTCTCATTCATTTCTATGGGCCAGGAGGCCCATAGGAATGAATGTGAAGTTATTCTCGATTTGCGATTCGCAATTTGAGAATCGCAAATGGAGAATAATTTCAAGGATGCAGGGGTGTCCAAAGGACACCCTGTTGCACCCCTGAAATAAGCATGGGTGCACATGTTGCGCACATACATGCCCTAAGGGCATGTATGTGCGTCACATGGCACTTTGAAAAATGCGAAAATGTGCATTTTTCAAGGAATTCGCATATTACCAACTTGAAGTTGGTGGTAATTTGCGATTCCTTAAGGACAATTTGCATTTTTTTTGGCTTCATACATTGCATTTAAGGAATCGCAAAATTTGCAATTCCTTAAATGCAATTGTAAAATAAGGAATCGCAAATTTTGCGATTCCTTGTTTTGCACCAGCTTTTCTTTGATACATTCCATTTAGCAAATTCGCATTCGCAAATTTCGGCGTTTGCGAATGCGAATTTGCTTGATACATATGGCCCTTTATCCTTTAAATTGTCAGCAGAACCTGCTGGTAGGTGGTACCGTGCTGCTCTGCGCTCACACTATTCTGCTGTGGAAATGACATGCAGGGCCTACATAGGCGTCACTTTCTTTCGCTGACGTCATTCCTTTCTTCCTAAGGCACCAGGTGGACCTGGAACTAACTCTCATCTCTTTGAGACCCTTACCTCATCCAAAATTGTCATTATGCAAGGAAAATGTCACCTCCCAAAACCACAGGTTTTTTAACACTGCAAGGATCTGTCACAAACAAATTTCTGTGACATATCTTGCAGGTCGATAAATTCAAAGGCCATACGAGTCAGCGAGGAGAAACTGCATCACCAAGCACTGGGAGATTCCATGATGAGACTGGTCCAGATTACAATTTCAATCCCGGTCCAGCTTCAGAAGTCACAGGAGTCATTCCAGAGGTCTATTTTCATCTCAATCAAAGTCATCACGTAAGTTGAAGAAAAGTACAAGAAATCTAAGTGGGACTTGTCCCCTTCCAGTCACTCACATACGCCTGATAAAACACGGGGTGGAACCATACTTCTTAATCTTGTTTCCAAAATCGATTGACGTCCGACCCTAGTTCTGCAAGACCTTGCTCTGACTCTTCGGATCCTTGCCGACTCCCACTGCAGCGCCTTTGGCCCCACAGAGTCAAAAGGCCCTCTAACTGGAATACCTTTGGTGGGTTTGCTCTCTGTTTATTTATTTATTTATTTATTTATTTATGCGTTTTTATATAGCGCGGACTTTACCCGAAGGTGTCAGAGCGCTTCACAATAGACCAGAGCCAGTTAGACCCTTCAACCCATCACGGGCTACCTCCGGCTCCAGTCCGCGACGGTTCTTAGAACTACAATGCAGATGTCGACTTCATCTGCGCTAGAAGACGTGGTACTTATACTGTCTGATTTGGAGTCAACGCAGGTCGACCTCGACAGAGGATATGCTAGGCCACTGTCAAGGTGCCACTACCTCCACTTGACCTGCCACTTCCACAAGGGAGAACACACACCCTTCAGCCCCTGTTTGCAATTTATTCAGACCATGAATATAACATGGGTGATGAGATTGGGCAGCCATACCTCCCTAGAGTCAGGGCTACTCTCACTCCCTGGTCCTGCCTCTGAAGAGAGTGCTTCTCACACTGTGGTGATGCATAGCATGGCTGAAGTCCTTGACCTACATCTCCCCACCTTGGAGATCAAGACCATTGTCCTGACAGAAGCACCCCGTCTTGCCTTTCAATCAGGCACTTACGGATGCCTTGTTGAGGGCTTTGACCAAACCTTGCTCTGGCTCTACAGTCAACCACCAGATCGCAAATTGTCACCGCCCTAACACAAGCGACTGCACGTTTTTATTTCAACACCCCTCCCCTGAAACTGTGGTGGTGCAGATGTCTACAAGCTGGATGAAATTCGACACTTTTCCAACTACTCTTTGGGATAGGGAGTCAAAATTGGTTGAAAAACGTCTTAGAGACCAAGAGAGTCTTCTCATCCACCAGCATGGCTCTGAGATCAGTGAATGCCAGCTGCCTATTGGGGCACTATTCCCATGCCCTTTGGGATTTGGTGGCTCAAGTCCTCCCAGGTGTTCCTGAATATCTGTGACCTGTCCTCTCCCAGGCTATACAGGACAGAAGTGACTCAGCCAAGTTCACAATTTGTTGTGGCTTGGACACCACTGATTCCATGAGGCAGGTCTGTGCTACCAGTGTCACCATCTGCTACCACGCTTGGCTGCAGTCAACCACTTTTTCGGACAAAATCCAGTTGTCTCTCATGGACAAGCCCTTCAAAAGGACTCGCCTGTTTGGGGAAAAATCAGATTCCTCTCTAGAGTGGTTTAAGGATAGTAGGGCCATGGCACGCTCCCTGTGCTTATCGGCACCACTTTGCTAACTGCATCAGCCCTATCACTCCTTTCATGGCTTTGGCAGAGGCGTCCCGTCAGCCAATCCAAATTCAACAAGATGCCACCAGTGTCACAGTCCAGGCAGTGGTGCCCACCAGCCCAACCGTTTCAGGCGAATATGTTGTCTATTGCACTGCCCCCCTCAGTGTGATTTACAAAACCCCTTTAGCATGCCCTTAATAGAGCATAGTCACCTGGTTGCTGGCAGGATCTGGCGTTTTTTGCTGGGTTGGCAGGCCATAACTTTGGACAGGTGGGTCCTGCAGATTGTTCGGAAATGGTGCACGCTACCCTTTTTCCATGCCACCGCACCTTCCACCATCCCCCCAAAGACTGAAGACCTTCTGTTCATTTTCTGCATCTTGCTAGAATCCTTACCAGAAAGAATGTAACCAAAGGTAAATAATTTGTTCATTAGGAATGAAAGTTTTGTTCAGGCTTGAATTCATGCACCATATGAGGCAGAAAAGGTAACCCCCATTGCAGATGGCCTATGTACTAGGCATATACATTAAAACAGTATGCATTTGGCAATAGACAGAGGTACAGTACTCTCAGGCTATGGAGATGTGATCTGATCTACAAAACATCATCTGTAGTGTGGATGTTATGTGTATTTGTAGAGCGCAATATCACATGCAAGAGTATCCTGGCACTAAGCAGGTGTGTGTGACTAACCCTGCCTTTGGTAGGTTGGATAATTGAAAAACCAGGTATTCTGCTTTTTGCGGAATTGAAGAAGAGAGGAGGAGGATCTAATGTGGAGTGGGGGGCTATTCCATTCTTTAGGGCCAGTGTAAGAGAATGCATGTCCTCTTTTGATGGTTCAGTGTATGCATGGGATATGGGTGAGTAGTCCTGCAGAGTGGAGGTGTGTGGGTGGTTAGTGGAAGGAGAGATGTGTTCAGGAAGGTAAATGTGTGTGTATATCAGGTTCTAGTGGAGCTCCCTGAGGTGTGCTGTCATGAGAGTTCTGTGCGAGAGGTTGAGGATGAGCCTGGCTGCTGAGTTCTGAATGGTTTGTAGTCTTCTAGTGAGTTGCTTGGTCCTGGCGTAGAGGGTGTTATCATGGTCCAACTTGCTGGTGACTAGGACATTGGTGACAGCTTTTCTAGTGTTGCTTGGGAGCCATTTTAAGATCTTCCTCAGCCTCTGTAGGTTGTGGAAGCAGGATGAAGTGACAGCTTTGACTTGTGCGGTCATGTACAGTGTACAGTTTGCTGTTAATGATTATTTTGAGGTTCTTGCCAAGGATGCTGGGTGTGTGAGTCCAAAATCACTCAGCTACCAGTTGGAGTCTCGTAGTGAGGTGTCCTTGCCAAAGATCACTACTTCTGTCTTGCCGGTGTTGTGCTTGAAACAATTGGCTTTTATCCAGTTAGTGACATTGTTCATGTGGGTGGTGAACTTGTTTCTTCTGTTTGGGGTCTTATCTGAGCGGGAGAATGAGTTGCATGTCGTTGGCATAGGAGAGGATGTTGCTGGCTTGTGCGCAGATGACGTTGGCCAGCTGGATCATGTATGCTTTGAAGAGGGCGGGCTGAGTGATGAACCTTGAGACATTCCACAGATGAGTTTGTGGTGTTATCTGAGAGAGAGTATGAGTTCATGTCTCCAGAGATGAGTTTGTGATGTTATCTGAGAGAGAGAGTATGAGTTGCATGTCATTGGAATAGGAAGGATCTTGCGGGCTTGTGCTCGGATGACGTTGGCCAGCTGGATCATGTATGCTTTGAAGAGGGGGGGGCTGAGTGATGAACCTTGAGGCACTCCACAGATGAGTTTGTGGTGTTCCGAAGTGTAACATTCCAGTCCGACAGCTTGTAGCTTGTAGTCTATCTTTTAAAAAGGAGCAGATCCAGCGGAGAGAGGATCTTGGGATGCCAATCTCATGCATGCACATGATGAGGATGGGGTATGAGACAGTGTCAAATACTGCAGAAAGGTCCAGCAAAATGAACGCTGCTCTGTCTCCTCCATCAAGGAACATGTTGATGTTCTCTGTGGCGGTGATGAGTGCTGTTTCTGTACTCTGGGCTTGATTCCGGAATGCATGGTGTTAAGGAGCTGGTGGGTGCTGAGGAGGGCGGCAAGACATTGGTTGTTTAGTTTCTGTAAGAACTTTGCCTAGTATGGCAGGAGGGAGATGCGTCTGTAGTTGTTAAGCATAGGTGGGTCAGCGGATGGTTTCTTGAGCAAGGGCATGACGATGACATGTTTGAAGGTGTCCGGTAATGTGGCACTGAGTATTGGTGTTAATGCTTAACTGATCGGTACGCATCCTTTGGTGAAGCATGGTGGGCGCAAGGGTCACATGGGGCCCGAGTTGCTGGTCTTCATGGTAGCAGCAATTTTGATGGGCGGGCCATGTCCTCAGGGTCATTTCTTCGGCCATTATGGGAAGTTGAGATACGATGGTGACGGGGTCTAGTTAAGGATCGAAGATACTGTATATAGATGGGGTTTTGTTACAGAAGAATTTGACGTGCTTGTTCCAAAGGTCTTGTGAGGGGGTGATGTTGCTGGAGGCAGTAGGATGATGGAGAGAAGTCCAGGAGAATGATAGCTACTGTGTCTCTTCTGTCAAGGATCATGTGGATGTTTTCCGTGGTGGTGATGAGTGTTGTTTCTGTACTATAGTTAAGCCTGATTCTGAGAAGGAGCTGTGGTTGCTGAGGTCGTAGGTGACAAATGCAAAAACCACGGTCCTCGGAAGCTTGTTTCCGGTCCAGGGAAGGCATGGCTTGGCAGTTCGGGCTGGACTGTTCCCATGAGGCACAGGGGCAGACTGATTTGAATATGGCCATGTCTGAACTGGGGTGGTGTGGAGTGCAAAAAAACTATGGATTTAGGCCCAGATCTCTGTACTGGGGTGAATGTATGACATTGTTCTGCATTCTGTCCATCAACTGTGTTTTTTGCATTTGTCACCCCGAGTGGGATGGGCATGCTCAGACATGAGTCCCATGCACTCCACACCACTGGATTCAAGCAAGCCGGGCTGAAGACGGCTGGAATGCCAGAAACCGGTCCTCGGAAGCTTGTTTCCGGTCCAGGGAAGGCATGGCTTGGCAGTTCGGGCTGGACTGTTCCCATGAGGCACAGGGTCAGACTGATTTGCATATGGCCATGTCTGAACTGGGGTGGTGTGGAGTGCACAAAAACGATGGATTTAGGCCCAGATCGCTGTACTGGGGTGAATGTATGACATTGTTCTGCATTCTGTCCATCAACTGTGGTTTTTGCATTTGTCACCCCGAGTGGGATGGGTATGATCAGACGTGAGTCACATGCACTCCACACCACTGGATTCAAGCAAGCCGGGCTGAAGACGGCTGGAATGCCAGAAACCGGTCCTCGGAAGCTTGTTTCCGGTCCAGGGAAGACATGGCTTGGCAGTTCGGGCTGGACTGTTCCCATGAGGCACAAGGTCAGACTGATTTGCATATGGCCATGTCTGAACTGGGGTGGTGTGGAGTGCAAAAAAACGATGGATTTAGGCCCAGATCTCTGTACTGGGGTGAATGTATGACATTGTTCTGCATTCTGTCCATCAACTGTGGTTTTTGCAGAGGTCGTAGGTGAGGCATCGGTTGGTTAGTTTCTCTAATATCTTTGCCTGGTACGGTAAGAGGGAGATGGGTATATAGTTGGAAACACAGCTGGGTCAATGGATGGTTTCTTGAGCAGGGGCATGATGTTGGCATGTTATCAGGCGTCCAAGATTGTGGCAGAGTTGATGGAGGCATTGAGGATGGTTGTTAGTGCTTCACTGATTGATAGACATCCTTTAGTGAAGTGAAGAGAGAGCAAGGGTCAGGGGGGCCCCCTGAGTGGATGGTCTTCATGATTGCAGCAGTTTTTATGGTGGTGATGGCAGAGCACAAGGGCAGGATTCCTTCTTTGACCTGTGTGGGAAGCTGAATTGTGAGAGTGATGGTGTCCATTGAGGATTGAAGAAGCTATATATGGAGGTGATTTTTGTTACAAAAGAATTCTGAAAGCTTGTTGCAAAGGTCTTTTGAGGGAGTGATTTTGCTGGAGATTGCAGATGTGCTGTGAATTATTTGGCGATGGAAAATATTTGCTTGCTGCTGTTTGTGTGGGTGTCAATACAATCTGCAAGCTTTGTGCTCTTGGTGTTCCATATCTGCTGGTGGTAGCCTCCTAGGGAAAATGTCTTTATCTGGGTTTCTTGACATATTCTCCTTTTGCGCACCAGTTGCTTGCTGTGGCGTTTCGTCAACCTGAGTTCCTCTGTATACCAACTGGCCTGTCATCGGGCACTTGCCTTTGGGTTGTGCTTGAGCGGAGCGAGGATGTTGGCACATGCAATGATCCAGCTGTTAAGGTTCTTGATGGCTTTTGGCAAGGTGCTTGTGATCTCAGACCAGTGCACAGAGTCGGGGTAAAGCCCACTCCTCTTCTGTGATGCTTTTCCAGCTGGGGCAGGCGGTTCTGGTGGTGGCTGGTCTGTGGTGATGTGGGGTTGATGTGCTGAAACTGAGTGAGTTCTGTTCAGGTCATAGCTACTGGTTTGTCGACTGAGGTGTTGCAGATAGAGGATAAAATGGGGTCCATTGGTGTTTGGCAGTGTGGGTGGACTCGGTAATGTGCTGGGGGAGGCCAAGGTTTGTGGTGGATCAAGGTGCTGGTGTTGATGATGATCAGAGGAGCGACGAAGTCCATGATGTCGCTCGCGAAATTGGTGCTCGGTCTTGGTGGTATGTATGTGAGAGTTCCGAGCATCGAGAAGTTGTCTGTGATGCGTATCGTGAACATGAGGTGTTCCTTGTAGCTGGTGGGGTTGCCCTTGTTGGAGGTGCAGCTGATGGCATCTTTGAATATGATGGCTTATGCTGATAGTCTTGCCTGGCAATCTTGTAGCACGTGGGTATGGCTGTAGAGGTTGGGTTTAGCCATGTTTCAGTGAGGAAGAGCAGTTCTGGGGAGTGGTCACGCAAGTAGATCCCATATCTCTGTGGCGTATTTAGTGAACAAGCAGGTGTTGAGGAGGCATGCATGAGAGTGTAGTGTGATGTGTGGGTGCTTGGTCTGTGTGAGTTTGCGCGAGTAGCTGGTTTGTGTGAGTGTAAGCTCATCGGGTGCTGGGTGCTCTTGGCGCAGGAGTGGTAGGTCTGGGAGAATGCAGGAGAACTTGCAGGAGGTGCATGTGAACGCTTCTGTGTTGTGTGGTTTGGCGTGGCAGCAGTGTGGTGAGCAGGGGCCATGGATTATAAGCACGGAGGAGCGTGGCAGTGTAGCGGTAGGTAAACTTGAAACCAGGGTTTCCGGCCCGAAGCACAGTTAGGTTTGCCATCTATCCAAGAGAAACATTCCGATAATTTGTTGTTATTTTAATAGTTTGCAAAGGCTCAGTCATGATACTAAATAGGACTAGAAACAATATTGTATGTGTTCATTTGTTACAAACCTTTTCTGTCTTTCTTTACCTTAATTATTAGTTATGTAATATTAATGTAGGTCTAGAAAATATTTAAAGTGCTTTCTATTTATATTTCCTGTTTGAAGTATATGCAGATCGGGACTAAAAATTCCGGCTTTAGGCAATTTTGCGTAGTGTTTTTACTTGCCGGGACACTAGGATACCGGTGGTGCCGGTAGAAAACCAGCCAGGTGACTTCTCAAAGCTCAGTACAGGAATGGACAGGCGCAGACAGGCTTTGGCATGTCTGTGATGCAGCTGCCATTAAGTAGGCCCTGTGAGAGGGAAGGAGCGCAGGATGCTGTGAGCAGGAAACCAGTTGTTTTTGGTGAGAAACCAGTGATGCCACTTTCTGTGCAGATGGATGGTGAGAAATCCGGTGACATCACTTCATGTTCTGATAGCTGATGGGAGATCTAGTGATGTAATTTCCTGTGCTGATTGGTGCTGGGAAATGAAGTCCTCTTGCCTGGCTTTTTCTTTAAGAAATGATGAGTTCAGTATCCTTTGAAGGCTTTGTAGCATGTAGGCTAGTATCCTCAGTTATATGCTGTTAGCATATTCAGTCATCGTTATACCAATGAATGGTGGTTATAAACTTAGTAGGAAACAAATATAGAGAAATATTATTTTTTTGAGTTAAGTTGTTAGGAGATTTAAGAATGCTATGGGGCGAGTTAAGTAAACAAATGATTGGTACACACAGCTACATACCAGTTGGTAAAACAAAAATGTGAAACATGAAATAATGTGAAAAGATAGGGCGCATACCTTTTGAAATTACTGAAGTGTGTTTTACGTCCAGGGCTCTCAGTCAGTGAGGAATGAAGGACAGTCACTTTGGTTTTGCTTTGTATGTGTCTCAGGTGTTCTGGCACACCCATTGGTTGATTTCTTCAGGATGGGATAGGAATTAGATGGAAGTCGTGTTTTCGTTTTTTTACCAATTTGTGCATTGCATAGCTGCAGGTAAAAGTGTAAATAATTGCCGGTGAGTCCGCCGTATGTACGTTAAAAAGTATCAGGAGCAATGTAGAAGTGTGGTGTACCTGGCATATCAAGCTTTGGGTTTGAGTTGAAATGTGTTATATTTAAAATCTAAATCTTAATAATCAAGAAAGAGGCTGTCCATTGGAGTCTTCTATTAGGTTGAGCTAGTTAAAGACGATAAAGATTCTGGCATCAACCATTTCCACCTGTAGGTTGTCAGTGATAGAGGAGAACACAGACTGAAGAACCCCGTCTGGGTGCAGGGAAGGTCTTGATGCTTTATTCCAAGAAAGATTGAGGTTGTTCTGACAAAGCGTGTTTCAGACTTTTTTTTTTACGAATATAGGCGTTTGGGCATTGATTTAAAAATGCACATTGGTTAAAAAATGCACAGCAGTTTTGTGTATAGTAGGATTTTTAAGCAAGGGCATGGTGAGGCCATGTTTGAATCACTAAGGAAGGCACTATTCCAAAAAAGGTGTGGTAACCCAAATTTAGAATGTCAAAAGATTCTGATTCTGAGACCCTGCTCATGCAACCTAATAAGGTTGTAAAGTGCTCCTCACCCATGAACACCTTCATGCTTCATCATGTGACCCCCTGAACCAGAATGATGCTTCATCTGAGTTGGCTCAACAGAACTGGGCGCTCTTAATGTAGGGATGGAAAATATAAAATTACCCAGGGAGTCACCAGGCACATTAATTTTAATGATGGCCACTCTGATATGCTTAAAAAGACATAAGTACTATAGTAAACTCTAAAGGTGATAATGGCCTCTGCGTCACTGATCTGGTCTACATGTTACGGCTATCAATGCGTTTCCGGGACAGGCGGCCTTTGTCACGACCAAGATACAATAGTGACACTTGTGTATCAAGAATCCTGCTGTGATTCTCAGTCGCAATTTTTATCAATATAATACATGCACACCCTCATGCAAACTTACATAAGAGCTCACATTGGTCTTTCCTAGTGTGGGGTAAATTAGACCCCATAAGGTGTGGGGTGGGACTGGTTCTGTAGTCACACTTGCACCAAGAGTCCCAGCCTGCTTTCTGACCTGACATGCCATACCCCGGCCCTGCACCTTCACTTTGGAACAAAAACAAATGTTAGTGATAGGAAAGGCCAGTGATATTGTTTCTCTTAGGTTTTGGAGAACGTGAGTATGCTGAGAGCCAGCTGAAACCATATGTATTTATTCTAACTTTAAATTTTTTACTCCGTTCTTATCTATGCAGACTCAATCTATGTTTTTTTAAACCATGTGAAATTAGCATCTATTCTATCATGTCTATGAAAATGTAATCCTTTTTTAACTTCTACTGAATGTTTAAGTATTACGTCATGCTTTTAAGATATGTTTTTATCGAATAAAGCTTATTTCATTCATTCATTCATTCATGTGTATTTACTTCCTATGAT
This sequence comes from Lissotriton vulgaris, assembly GCF_964263255.1. Taxonomy (NCBI): domain Eukaryota; kingdom Metazoa; phylum Chordata; class Amphibia; order Caudata; family Salamandridae; genus Lissotriton; species Lissotriton vulgaris. Next base: position 305,312,056 of record NC_141693.1, on the reverse strand, counting down.
CAGAACACCTGTAAGAACATAAGATCTCTATCATGAGAGCTTTATTAAACGTGGGATAGCTCCCTGAAATACTTATCACAAAGAAAAAATTATCTCAAAAATAAATATTTCAAAATAAATATTTAAACGTTGCAAATGGATAGTGTCCTTCATCAGGAAGTGCTACGAGGCAGTGAACAGGCCTCTCCTTAAAGGAACAGTGATGCATTCCTGAAAGTTTACTGTTTAATAGATTAATGAAGTACTCATGATGGAGAAATAAGATTACAAGTAAATGTTTTTTTCTGATATCCACAAACAATGTCCAGACGCATATTTTGCACTATTCATATCCATTCTTTTGTGACTCCATTCATGAATATGCATTAGCAACAATACAGTCACCAGGCCTGCACATCCTGCATACATGAATCATAATGGTGTAAAAGTAAGTAATTTTTATATTACAATGCACCAATGCACTCTACTGTACGTATTCATTGTTCTATAGCCACATTCAATACTAATGTTACACTTCAGACCTGCACACACTCTGCACCTGACTATGTATCATTCAACACAAGTTTCCAGTATACTAGTACTGCGCACATGTGCACACTGTCAGTGTCACAAATGCATGTTTCTGTATCACATCCTTGTATAAATATTGCAGTGGCACAGACTACATTTCAAATGTTAATTATTCTGCAACAGCATGTAGTCATAACACTATATTATCTTGCAGTCTCTTGACACTATATGTGTGCGTTAATATATAAAATACAGTTCTGTCAGTAAAATGCACTACCAAGTGTAGTTTATACTTAATGGGACTTATTCACTAACGTTGTGTGCTAGGTGTGCGCTGCTTTGCATTAGGGAAGTGTTTCTTGAGTGTTACATTGGTTTTCCCAAAAAACCACCCATGTCTTTTTAAACAAAGCCAAGCTGCTAACATTTGTAGTCAAAAAAACAATGCCTCTTTAATTTGGTGTTAAAAAGAGAAATGTTTCAATTCCTCTAAACTTCTCTGAATTTGTATGTGTGCTGCACAGCACACCTATAAAGTAGGAAAAGTGTGTCTGCCTTAGTATTTTGCTCTGGAAGTGCGATGTCTACTACCAATGCTAGACATCACGCAGACACCTAGCTGCAATGGTGCATGTGTGTGCCTGGAGCTTGGCAGCCTGATTGTGCGTTCATGCTAGGTAAGAGACCTGGAGCATCCTATCTTAGCATATGTGCCAGTGTCCGGCTCTCACACACAGCGCAACAATGTGTGACAAGTTTGTAAACTGCCCCATTCTGATAGTGACATCTATCTGCAGATACCTTACCTTTGAATTTACCAGGTGTCAGACTGGAGCCGATAGATTTTTGAGCGAACAGTACCCCTGCTTGCCTGTAGGTGGTGTCGATCAGCCCCATGTGACATAGTCGGCGCTGGAAGTGATGTCCGTGTCATCTATATAGGCGCCACCTCAGCACGCTGACATCAGTTCTTTTCCTTCCGTGCCAGTTAGCGCTGATCTGGAGAAAGAGCTAACCCCCTGTCACTTTTTGAATTCTTTTATGAGGAATTCTTCCTCCTGGTATGTTGAGTGATGTCTTCAAGGAATACAGGGTTTAAGCCATGTGGCTGTCGCCTGTCATTGCGCCTTGTCGGGTAGAGACCCACACCTCATATGTCTGTGGTGTTCGAGCACAACCACAACTCTACGTCGTGCTTAGACTGGCGTGTAATTGCAACAAATGCATTGAGGGAGCAGTCTCTAAAGCTGCTAGGGGCCCGGCAGGCGACACCACGGACATCTTGGTTCCAATCAAGATGGAGGTCACAGAACCGCTCCAGGAGCTCCAAGTCCTTTTGCTCCCACTCCAACTCATCAGGACATTTGGGGAAGAGGCACATGGAGCATAAGAAGTTATAGTGTGCTTTGACTTTTCCTCGTCCGTCAGTTGATATGACGAAGAAGCATTAGTGTTTAAGTCACGGTTCTTCAGAATCGTTGCCAGGGCCGACTTTGATCCTCCTAGCTTTTCCGAGAGCTAGCGTGATCCCCGTTCAGGTAAAGTAATTTTAGGAGGCCATGTGCCGCGTATTTGAGGGGACTGGCCCTTCAGCTCTGATGGGCCCCCATGGATTCGATCCCGGAGCCAGACCAGCGTTGGTTGTGCCACACCAACCTCCCCCAATGCTAACCCCAATGCCAATGCTCCTGGCGCCGCCAGCGCTAGCCCCATTTACATCCATGAATCCAACATAGAGCTGGGACAGCATTGATCAACGCCAATTCTGACACAGACAGGACCCATATGTCCTAGGTCCATGCCTGAGCCCTAGTCCAAAATGCTAGGCTTCAGAGAAGAATGGGAGGGGTCACTGGACCCTTTAGAATACCAATTAGAAGTTCAGGAAGGTATGGGCTGGTGTGAGGAACTCAGTGATGCAAGTGGTCTGGACTCATCGCCAGATACCAGTATGTTTTCTCCTCCTACTGTGGCTATCGAGGAGGGCGCATCATATTTCATGGTGGTGAAGAGGGCAGCTGAGGCCCTGGGATCTTGAATTGCCTTCGTGACAGTCAAGACTCACATCTTGATGAACGGTCTACAAGCTCCCTTTTAATGAAGCACTGACAGATGTCCTGCTGTGAACCTGTTCCAAACCCAGCACAGGGGCTCCTGTGAACAGGGCAATTTACCACCACTATTGCCCTGCACTTGGGGAACCAAACTTCCACAACCAAACCACACCCTTGAGAGCTTGGTGGGTCAAGCCTCTATATCCCGTGGCCCGGTCCTTGCTGCACCCCCAGACTGGAAATCTAAGAGGCTGATTAGCTTGCCGAAGAAGATGTTTTCTTCCGCCAGCTTTGCATTGCTGTTGGTAAACACTGCATGCTTATTGGGTAGCTACTCCTACTCTCTGTGGGACACATTTGTGCAAGTGATGCCACATGTCCCAGACGAAGCCTAGGTTGTTCTTTCCCAGGCGTTCAAGGTCGGGTGAGACGCAGCAAAGTTCAACATTAGGTGTGGTTTGGACACGACCGACTCGCTAGGCAGAGCGGTTTCGTCGATGGTGACACTTAAACACCACGCCTGGCTGAGAAAATCAGGCTTTTCAGGGGATGTCTAAGCTTCCCTCAAAGACATGCCCTTCGATGGTAATAGTCTGTTCAGAGAAAGACTCGGTGCTGGAGCACTTTAAGTACTTGCCGGCTACAACCAAGTCCTTGGGCCTCTTGGCTGCCCCACGTCATCACCAACCTGCCTAACACACCTTTTGTGGTTACGCCAACCCTATTCCAGGCACCGCCCCATGCAAGCTTCCCAGACTGTGCGGGGTCGAGGACGCGTTTCATGCCGACCCTGTGGGTCAGGTAGCCAGAGGTCTGCCACAACCACCAATTCCCCTACAGCCGCAACCTCTAAGCCCTCCTACACTTGCCCTACAAGATCATGGGCGTCCAGTTGGTGCCAGAATTAGCCATCATCTAAACCACTGGAAGTACATAACATCAAATAGTTGGGTTTTACAGATTATACAGAAAGCTTACTCCGTTGTATTTAAATCCTCGTCTCCCCCTTTGCTTCCGTCTCATTATCGACTGATGGAGGATCATTTGTCCTTGCTCCACGAGGAAGTCACAGCTCTGTTGGCCAAGGGAGCCATAGGGAGGGTTCCTGTGTCTGAAGTAGGCAGTGGTTGCTATTCCTGCTACTTTCTGATTCCCAAAAAGAACAAAGGGTTTCGGCCTATCTTAGATCTTAGAACCCTAAACCCTTTCCTCAAGTAGTAGTTCAAAATGCTCACATTGGCTCAAGTTTTGTCTGCCCTGGACCCTGGAGCCTAGATGACAGCATTGAACTTGCAGGACGCCTATTTCCATATCTCTGTCTTGCCTGCCCATCAGTATTACCTGTGGTTTACGGTACATCACAAGCACTGTCAATTCATCGTGCTCCCTTTTGACATTACCAGCACCCTTCGGGTGTTCACCAAGGTGGTGGCGGTAGTCGCAACTCATCTGCGCAGATCAGGGTTGCCAGTCTTCCCCTATCTTGACTACTAGCTGCTGAAGGCAGGCCAGCCACAGGATGTTGTCTCCAACCTCCAGACTACATTGAACCGTCTGCATTTGCTGGGGTTCACTATCAATGTGCCAAAGTCACACGTGAGTCCCTCTCAGACGCTCCCTTTCATCAGAGCTGTTCTGGATACGGTGAAGTTTTGGGCTTATCCTCCTGAGCAGCGAGTACGGTATATTCAGGCTATGAAACCGATGTTTCAGCCACTATCTTGATTTTCAGTGAGAATGACTCTGAGGCTGCAGGGCCTTGTGGCCTACTGCATCCTGTTAGTGACTCTTCCTAGAAATACTGATGTAAAAGAAGAACTAGGAGTTATGAACTCAGGAATTAAGTATCCAGGGAAAGACACTCTAAAAATACAGGTGGAAAACGGTGAAAGGGCAGTATGGTATCAAGACTCAAAAGAAAAGGAATCCAGCGATTGCACAAAGTCCTGGTCTTGGGTATCGGAGACTTTGAATAGTAATAAAGTCTCTACATGCCTAGGACAACCTGTTTAACAATGGATTAAAAATCACATCGTGGAACATGGCAGGAAAAACTAAGAATAAAATGTCAGAAGCCACGAGTAATCAACCTGATATCCTGATCCTGCAAGAAACCTGGGCAACCGAATCCTTCTCTCAGAAAAGTTACTATGTTTATGACATTCCAGCAAGAGCCACCAACCGGGGTCACGCAAAAGGTGGTTTGGCCATTCTATTGAGGGAAGAATACTTGTGGGCCCAGGAAGTTGTTCAGACCAAATCAGACAACCTGCAATGCATAAAGGTTTCCTTAAAAATACATAATGCAGCATCCAAAAAGGCAATCCTGCTCTTCAACGTATATGCCCCTCCTGGCAAGAAACAAGACATCATATTCTCAGATATCATGGAAACAATTACGCAGATAGTAGAAGACCAACTCCACTTGCCATATATAATCGCAGGCGATCTAAATGGCAAAATCTCTAATTCTGAAATCAGCAAATGGGTACAATTATACAATGAGGAATTTGTAGAATTTACAACTCCACATTTCCCTAAAGGCATACAAACCGATAAAAGAGGCAAACTACTACTATCAGTATTACCTAATCTAAATGGAGTAATCTTGAATGGCAATATAGAAGGTGACATTCCGGCATCATACACCAGACGGGGTAACGGAAGCTTTTCTATCATTGATTACATCATCTGCAGCATGGATTTGCTGGAAACTGTTACGCATTTGCACACAAAGTTTAGTCTAGAGAGTGACCACGCTTTGATGAATCTAACCACCGATTGGATGCCTAAACCATCATCTGGCAGCCAGATCATTTTTCATAGAAGTTCTGTCTTGATAAAAAGTGAACAGAGACGAATTTTCTGGAGCTCAAAAACCCTGGACAAAATTTCTACATTGATTGAGCACACTCAACTCTTAGCGAAAACAATTTCGGAAGACCCAATAGAAAATTTTGAATACATAATTAAGGAACTCAAAAAATTTCTATTAGATAAGCTACATCATGATACTGCAGGAAATAACAAGTGGAAAAATCAAACCCAAAACAAAAATAAAAACCAAAATTCTATCACTAAGAAAAAACTCAACAAACTTATACGTGCCCAATACGTGAACTTTTCCCCGTCTATCGAGAAAGAAATTAATAAACTAAAAAATCAACTGAGAAGAGAGAAACAAAGAAATAAAAAAGTAATTCAAGATCGTAATTGGGTTGACATTCAAATAGCTGCAAAAGAATATAATCAACGCAAATATTGGTCCCTTATAGCCAAAATAACAGGCACAAAAAAGAAACTCCAAACAATACCGGTCCCACCGAAGGATTGGGAAACCTACTTGACTGATCTATACAAAGCAAACCCGATTAAACCAGATGGAAAAAGTCCGGACAATAACAAGAAAAAAGAAAATTCACAAACATCCAAAATCACAGCAACCTCAGTAGAATGGAACATCCGAAAAGCAAGAAAAACAGGTGCCTCTGGCCCTGATCAGATACCTATTAAGATTTTTCAAGCAAACCCAAAGGAGTGGGGTCAGTTGCTATCAACCCTTTTTAACCATATCTTCAAAACTGGACAAGTTCCAAAATCTTGGCAGGGGAGTATCATCATCCCAATACATAACAAGCATTTACAATGCAATGGTTTTGCCTTTGTTAAAGTTAGAGCTATTGGCATTGCTCTTGACATTATTTTTATTTATGTTTTTTGTAAACAAATAAATAATCTCTTGCCCCTCTTCATGAATGATGAGATTCTTTAAAAGATGTCGGTATTTGTCTAACAAGGTTCCTTTTAAAGTTAAACTGACTGCTTGGAGCTAAGGAGTGGGTGTTCCCCATTGAAGGCGATTCACTTCTGCGGTTCTGGGGAGAAGCCGTTCAATTACTGGTTGCAGGGCACCATTTATGTATTTTGTCATTTATGTTTCTGCTGCATGCAATGCTTAATTTGAACCAGTGGTTGACGGTGGGGCCCACAGGCTCATTTTTGCAGACCGGCACTTATTTTCTTGCATCAGACATTTACTGAGAGCAAGAGAGGGGAAAATTCACAAAAAGGAAAGAAGGAGGAAGAGAAAGAAAGAAAGAAAAACATTGCAAAGGGATAAAGCAGGAACCTGCAAGAGTTGCACTTTACAAATACTGACTAAGATACAGGGGGCGGGAGTGCCACGTGGTGGATTAGAGAGGCATGAGCTGGATTTAACACTACGAAGCCTTGGTATACACAAATTTCTTTGCGGCTTTCTGAATGGAGTTATTTGGAAAGGCAGGCAGGTAGGTGGCAGGCGTGGGGGTTGGGTTCATGCACAGGTGTGCACGCGCCTGCCCGTGTATAGTGACACCCACTGGATAATGTCCCGGTCAGCTGTGCAGGGAGGAGGAAACCCAGAAGGCTGTTGATGTGGAAGCTTATATGGACTCCATATTTCAGTTGCTAGACAGAATATTGTCAGATGGGGCAAATTAAATACAAATACTTTTGTTTTTTTGCTTGCACAGTATGAAATGCTCCACGTCACTCCTCCCATGGGGCCCCCGGATGTGCTGGTGAACAGTCCCGTGTCGGATGCTGGGGGCTGGGTGGATGTAAACAAGGAGACCCTGCAACACAAGAAGTATCCCAATGTGTTCGGAATTGGAGACTGCACCAACCTCCCAACATCGAAAACGGCGGCAGCTGTTGGTAATACTGAGCACTTATTAATCTTTTTAAAGTGTTGTTTTTACCTTTGTGGCCCACAGTCTGACACATTATGTGCAGAGCAAAGCATATCCACGCACAACCTGCCTATAGACGATTTGTTTATCTGTGGCAGCCATGCACGTGTCCTGGAACTGATAAAGATGGACGCAGGTTCTGAACTTGACGCCTTCCCTCTTCGCAGCACAGGGTGTACTTAACACTGAATGTTCTCATGTGACAGTGCAGAGACAATTTTTAAACGTCACCTGTTGTGTTTATTACAACTACTGTGACATCGTGGCTTTCGGGTTCATGTAGCAGAATGATCTTACTGAACATGTGCATGATATCAGATAATTCTGCGGCTGGCCTCGTGAGACGAACAGTCCCGTGTCGGATGCTGGGGGCTGGGTGGATGTAAACAAGGAGACCCTGCAACACAAGAAGTATCCCAATGTGTTCGGAATTGGAGACTGCACCAACCTCCCAACATCGAAAACGGCGGCAGCTGTTGGTAATACTGAGCACTTATTAATCTTTTTAAAGTGTTGTTTTTACCTTTGTGGCCCACAGTCTGACACATTATGTGCAGAGCAAAGCATATCCACGCACAACCTGCCTATAGACGATTTGTTTATCTGTGGCAGCCATGCACGTGTCCTGGAACTGATAAAGATGGACGCAGGTTCTGAACTTGACGCCTTCCCTCTTCGCAGCACAGGGTGTACTTAACACTGAATGTTCTCATGTGACAGTGCAGAGACAATTTTTAAACGTCACCTGTTGTGTTTATTACAACTACTGTGACATCGTGGCTTTCGGGTTCATGTAGCAGAATGATCTTACTGAACATGTGCATGATATCAGATAATTCTGCGGCTGGCCTCGTGAGACCCCGCTGGTTCAAGAATATCAAATATGTGCCTTGATAATTTTTCGGAAGTAAGACTGTGGTTTCCTCTGCAAGTCTTTCTCCTGCTCGCACAGCAAACGAGTCAGTGACGTGGAAACGCCCCGTCCATCTTGACGTCACCTCGTTATACAACTCGCTTGGGTACAGCTGTCGCGCCTCTGCTATCACGCCGAGGAATCCAGGGTAGAGAAATCTAGGCTGAAAACGTTTTCTTGGCACCTTATCGGGTCGCGCGCTCAGCCTGTCTGCTGTGACATGGCAATTTCATGGGGCCGGGGTGGGCAGACCGTGAAGGGGGAGGTGGGTGGGTGTCTGTGGGAGCGCACCTGGCCGCTTCTCTTCAGCACTCCACAGACGGTGTTCCAACGCAACATGTTCCCCAAGTGCAATGCCGTGACAAATATAGTTTCTGATGTAGCACTTCATTCTGCACGGTTTACAAGCACTTAATATTACTGTATCAAATAATGCTTAATTTACCAACCCATGAAGGATGGAAGGATGAGTTAACCTTGTCTGAAGTCGAGCACGTGACTTCCAGACCTCTCCAGCAAGCGTTAATTTACTGACGCCGCCGGGCCCGTCATATTACACAGTACAGACTACTTTTATTCCTCATAATGGACGCCGCCTCCCACCCCTGCCACTGTGTTGCCCCCGCTGTCCACAGAGCACAAGCAGCGAAAAGGAAGCGGTGATTGACTCACTCCCGGCTGCTCTTGCCACACCGACCTGCGGGGGACGAGGAGGGGCAGAAAAGGAAATACCTTCTCCGCATTAGCAGCTCACTCCCCCGCCCTCGCAGCCAGCGTGGAAAACAGACCCACTCCCACCCCGAGCGGCGCAATGATGAAAGGCGGAGCACTCCTGCGCCCCGCAGCCCCCACCTGAGCTCACCTTCCGCTGCTGCTTCTCCCAGGCGGGGTCCAGCAGGAGGTCCCGGTCCCAGTCGTCCTCCGGGTGCATGTAGTCGTTGGTCTGCATGTCGTAGTGGTCCATGCTTGCTTCCGCTCCCTGAGCCCCGGCCTGGAGTGCTGCTTCGTGCGGTCTCAGCCTCCCCCTTCAGCCGCTGCTGCCGCCCCCACAGTGTAACTCACGAGGCAGCCCGAGCTACACTGTGCGGCTGGGTGCAGGCTGCTCCCTCTGCGGGGGCTCAACCTAACCTCGGGGCACGCCCCCTCCCACCCACCGGGCGCAGGCAGCCAGCAGCGGGCCCCGCCCAGCCGGCCGCGGGCCGCCCTCACCCGGTCACGCCATTGGTGCAATGGAGTTCGGAAAAGTTCCCTTTCGAATGCCGCTGCCCCGTCATTGGTGCCCGTCCCTGTCAGTCAGGTCTCCCTGCAGCTCTGAGACTAGGTTGAGTGCCCGAGCCAGGCCCCCGCAGCCCACGTGACACCCAGTGCCTGGGACCCACTCTTTTGATGACGTTTCGAAGCTTTTAGGGGGCTTACAGTAGCAGCCAAGGGCTAGGGCAGCACCACTTGGTACGGTGACCAGATTTTAGGAAGCAAAACAGCCGGGATCTCGAGGCACCTCTAGCAGAGCACCATAGTGCTTGCCGTCTTCCTCTACTTCTTCCCCGGGCTGCGGGGGGCGGGCACTTCCGGCCGGCCGCGCTAGGATTGGCCGGCCGGCCAGTCACGGGGCAGGAGAGACGCAGAAGTGCCGGCAATGCCGGACCAGACACGGGGGCGTTCCCGGCGTCGCGTGACGTCGGCAAAAGCCAAAGAATGTCGGGAACGCCCCCGTGTCTGGTCCGGCATTGACGGACAGGCCCCTCGTCCAATGGCAAGGCTCCGTTTACGGAGCCAGCCAATCAATGACGAGGGCCGAACCAAGCCACACTACTCTTCTCATCAGGTTTTCGCCTGCGCGAAAAAGCTGCGCAGAAAGCGCAGCTTTCGCCAGGCAAAACCTAAAAAGGGGAGCAAGATCATCGCAGGGAACTACCGTCAAATAGCACTAATGGATGCCGTAGGAAAAATCTTTGCCGCAGAGGTATTGGATCGACTGAAGGATTGGGCTTTTTCGCTGGATCTAATACCTATGTTCCAAGCAGGTTTTAGACCGAAACATTCCGTTACAGATAATATTGCTATCATCCAGACAATACTAGACAAATATGTAACGGAAAAATCTCAGGTTGTATACGCAGCATTTATAGACTACTCGACTGCGTTCGACCGTGTTGACCGACCAACCCTATGGCACAAACTCAGGGGACTCGGAATTCCAGAACAATTGCTGCAAACCATAGTAAATCTTCACACCAGCACTTGGTGTCAAGTACAAAGGGGGGGGGGAAAAGGCTTAACGAAAATGATCAATACAGCTAACGGGCTAAAACAAGGGTGTCTCCTAGCCCCGATATTATTTTCCCTATATCTAAGCGACCTGCCCAAACAGTTACAGCAGGGCTCAAGTTTACCCCCTAAAATCGCTAAGCACAGCATACATGCACTACTCTATGCTGACGACATAGTGAGGCTAGATCTTACTCCCTTCGGTTTACAAAAATCACTGGATATCCTGTACAAATACTCAAAAGAAAACTTTTTAATCCCAAATTTAAAGAAAACAAAAATTGTAGCCTTTTCGGGGAGGAAACCAAGTGCTAAATACAGCTGGAGCCTCGGAGGAGAAAAGATAGAAGTAGTTGACGAATATCCCTACCTCGGCAGGATTCTCTCCAAGAACTTATCAAATACAAAACAGATAAAAAATTTAATGAGGAAATCTGAAGTACACGCTGAGGCCCTCTTAAGACTCTATTGTTCTACTGGGAACAGGCATTTTTCCTCACTGTTAATAATATATAGAGTAAAAATCCCCCCTGTACTATCTTATGCAACAGAGTATATTCCAATAAAGCAGTGGATCTATATGGATCGCAAAGAAGGAAAAATTCTAAAAAGAATCATGAAGGTCTCTGATTCTATACCAGTTCAAGCACTGAGACTAGAATTCTCCATTACAAGTTCTTACGCTACAGCTGTGGCTAATGTAATTAGGTGGACCTACAATCTTCTTCACGCAAAGGAGGGCACCTTAAGAAACCTATTGAAAAAAGAAACTCTTGACGTTGAAGTCAAAAAACAGACTTTTATAAATAACATGACAGCTGTACTTAAAATGGCAAAAATTTGTCCGGACATTTTGCTCACCTGGTCAGCAGCCCAAATGAAACTTTTCCTAAAATGTTTTACCCCAAAACTGAGTTATGAGCTAGACTACGAACACTGTAAAAAATTATCAACATATAAATCTTACGTAGACTCACTGGAATACCAATACATCCACCCATATATTGGGTTTTCTTTGACTCATGGTGCAAGGAGGACGATTACTATGTTAAGATTGGGCATCCTACCCGTATTAACCTACACAGTAAGATGGCAACCAGGAGGATCGCCACTATGTCCTTTGTGTGAAGGGGGTGACCAAAACATTGAGCACTTGCTATTTGTATGTCCTAGCTCAAAAGTAACTATAGCACGCACAAGATACCTTGCCCCTATTTATCGCACCTGCAGAATTACAAGAGTGAGCAAACTTTTAGAGTTGTGTATACAGCCACCGAATGAATTTGTTTGCTACAATTTTGATAAATTTTTAAAATCTTTTTTACCATTATATTGATTAATGTTGAAATTATCTTTTATTTCTGTAAAATGTAATATTTGTGGTCCTCTGTCGAGTACCAATACAAATAAAAACTTTTTGACTTGACTTTGACTTTGACTTTTTTGACTGTTAGTGACTCATGCCAGATGGTATATGCTGGTTTACAGTGGGACCTGAAGTTCCAGTGAGGGCTCCACCATGAGAATCTCTCCGACATTGTCCAGATCTTGGTGGGAACTGCAAAAGACCTACAGTGGTGGCTAACAAACCTCTGTTGGATCAGAGGCCGAACTCTGCCCCTTCCCCAACAGTAGTGATGAATGCGTGATTCCTGGGATGAGGTGGCCATCTGGGAGAGGTGAAGATCAGATGACTCTGTCTGCGGCAGAATCCGAACTCCACATAAACATGCTGGAGCTCTGAGCAATCAGACTCGCATTGTAATCCTTTCGACCCTCCATCAAGGGAAGGCTGGCACAAGTGTTTACAGTCACCACCACCGCTATCTGGTACTTCAAAAAACAGGGCGGTTGGGTTCGTCTCTGTAAATCGCTGTAACAGCAGGACATAGTTCTGATGATTTAACCCCTCACAGGTCCCTTGACTGCCAGAGTGGACGAACTTGGCAGTCAATGCCAGCAGATTATGAATGGTGTCTCCATTCGGAGGTGGCCCAAGGTCTCTTTCAGGAGTGGGGGGGGGGGAGCCTTGGTTAGATCTGTTTGCCTCCGCCGTGAACGCTCTATGTCAAGAGTTTTGCATGCTGGAGTTTCTAAGGCGACTCTTGCTTGGAGATGCTTTTCATCTCAAGTGGAGCTCAGCCTCCGGTATGCCTTTCCGCCCAGGCCACCTCTGGGCAGAGTTCTCAAGAAGATCAGGAACAACCAGGTCCAAGTCATCCTTGTAGCTCCGGACTGGGCATGGAGAGTCTGTAATCTGGAGCTTTTCAACGTGTAAATGTAAATGTACATGTATTTATATAGCGCAAATCGCCCACATTGCAGGCATCTATGCGCTTGCTTAGGGAACCCGTCCTGGTATTCCCCTGTGAGATACCCCGGCAGGGTATCCACAAGGTGAAAGCCAGGCATCCCACCGCGAGGGGCCGTTGTGGAGATTAAGCAAGCTATTGCCCAGAGTCGCAGAGTGTGAACCCGTGAGTCAAGTAGGCACCGGAGTGAGAATTATCGAGTCCGTGGAATTATTGAGCCCAACCCCCGTCGGGCGGGGAATTGAACCCTGGTCCAGGGCCGATCTCAGCTTCCGGGTCTGCCGCCTCTAACCCCTGAGCCACACTTCTCCACATGAGCATTGTTCCTCCAAATAGGCTGTCCCTTCCAGGAGATCTTTGGTTGCAGAAGCAGGGGAGGGCCTTCCGTCCAAACCTGTTAACTCTCCTCCTTCTTACGTAGGGATTGAGTGTTGACAGTTGACAGATTTTAACTTCCTCCCAAAGTCTGCAATGTTATTTTGGCAGCGAGGCATCCCTCCACCATACAGTATATACCTGATGGTGCAAGAAATTCATATTATATTGTACAAAAAAGTCTAATGACCCTCTTTCTGCTTCCCTTTCTGATATCCTTCTTTTTATTCTTACCCTTTCCTAGCAGGACTCTGCTCTGGGCAGTCTGTTACCTTTCTACTGTGTCTGCCTTTTTGCAGCTGCCTGCCCAACCTTCTTTAGTTAAGTCCCCTACTGTACATAGGTTTTTTAAATGTCTTTTAAATATGTTTCCCCCTTCTCCTTTCATTATGGTTCGTGGGACCTTAATTTAGTTGCAAAAACAACAGTTGATGGACAGAATGCAGAACAGTGTCATACATTTACCCCAGTTCCAGAGATCTGGGCAATCCATCGTTTTTTTGCTCACCATGCCATTCCAGTTTGAACCCAGACATATGCAAATCAGTCTTGACCCTGTGCCTCATGGGAACAGTCCAGCCCGAACTGCCAAGCCAAGTCCTCCGTGGACTGAAAACAAACATCCTAGGACCGGTTTCGGGATCTCACCCCTCTACAGCCAGGATAGCTTGATTCCAGTGGCATGGAGAGCACAGGACCCACGTCTGGGCATACCCGTCCCAATCGGGGTGACAAATGCAAAGACAACAGTTGATGGACAGAATGCAGAACTATGTCACACATTCACCGCAGTACAGAGATGCGTCACAGTGTCAAGACTGATTTGCATATAGCTGTGTCTGAACTAGGGTGACAAAGTGAGCTAAAGAACGATTATGGATTCAACCCAGATCTGTGACTGGGGGAGAGTGCCTGGAAGGTTCCACCACTCCGTCCATGATCTCCTTGTGTTTGCTTTGTTTGCCCTAAGTTGTCACTGTAGCCTGACTAATGAAGGCTGTTGGCCAAAAACCAGTCCCAGGATGCTTGTTTCCGGTCCAGGGAAGACATGGCTTGGCAGTTCAGTCTGGACTGTTCCCATGAGGCACAGTGTCAAGACTGATTTGCATATAACTGTGGTGGCAAAGTGAGCTAAAGAACGATGATGGATTCAACCCAGATCTGTGACTGGGGGTGAGTGTCTGAAAAGTTTCAGCACTCCGTCCATCATCTCCTTGTGTTTGCTTTGTTCGCCCTAAGTTGGCAGGGTTTGCCCAGACGTGGGTCCCTTGCTCACTTTGCCACTGGAATCAAACTAGCCTGGCTGATGACGGCTGTTAGCCAGAAACCGGTCCCAGGATGCTTGTTTCCGGTCCAGGGAAGACATTGCTAGGCAGTTCAGGCTGGACTGTTCCCATGAGGCACAGTGTCAAGACTGATTTGCATATAGCTGTGTTTGAACTGGGGTGGCAAAGTGGGCTAAAGAACGATGATGGATTCAACCCATGTCTGTGACTGGGGGTGAGTGTGTAAAAAGTTTCAGCACTCCGTCCATCATCTCCTTGTGTTTGCTTTGTTTGCCCCAAGTTGGCAGGGTATGCCCAGACGTGGGCCCCTTACTCACTGTGCGACTGCAATCAAGCTAGCCTGACGGATGACGGCTGTTAGCCAGAAACCGGCCCCAGGATGCTTGTTTCCAGTCCAGGTAGGATGTGGCTTGGCAGTTCAGGCTGGACTGTTCCCATGAGGCATAGTGTCAAGACTGATTTGCATATAGCTGTGTCTGAACTGGGATGGCAAAGTGAGCAAAAGAACGATGATGGATTCAACCCAGATCTGTGACTGGGGGTGAGTGTCTGACAAGTGCCCCATGATGCACCAACATCCTTCCATGGTATGACAAGGTAAAATATTTCATTCTGCTTGATAGCGTTTTTGCTTGCCAAATGTCATGAAAAGTAATGTCATCTTTCAAGGTGCATACACGAAATACTTTGCCAAGTGCATGTTGCTGCTGTCATGCTTTTAATACTTGCTTGAAATGCGGAGTTTCCAAAGAGAGGGATCACCTCTCTCTTCTCCCTTTCTGATAGATACATCTGCCGTGTGGATTCCTCACCTTGTGAATATCCCCCTTGCGCCAGCAACGTTCGGAAAATTCTTCGTAGCACGCCGGCGTGGACGACGTCATAGGAGCACGGCATCGCGCGCGACTCCGTCTGACGTCACCGACTCCATATAAGGCCCAAGTCGGCGTGATGACGTCAGTTCCCTTTTTTCCGCGTCGTCGACGCTAACGGTTTCTGGGATCTTCTGCGATACTTTTGTATCTTCTCTGTTTAGCTGTTACAGTTTTCTCTGTTGGATTTCACTTCTTCGCCGAGGATGTCGTCGAGGAAGACAGGTTTCAAACAATGTGGTTCCTGTTCAAGGATGATGTCGATCACCGACCCGCATTCCGACTGTCTGTGGTGTCTTGGTTCGGGTCACGATGTTAAGAACTGTAGTTCCTGTGACAAGATGAACCCCAAAGCCTTGCGAGAACGGGAGGCGAAGCTTCTGCTTGCAAAGGTGAAGGAAAGAGAAGCCGGAAGGTCTTCGAGGTCGGTATCCAGGCGCTCGAAGTCGAGACAGCTGTCGCGGTCGAAGTCGAGGTCGGCTTCGAGGGCCAAGTCGAGGTCGAGAGAGAGATCAAGGTCCAGAGAGAGGTCGAGGTCCAGAGGGAGGTCGAGGTCCGGATCCAAGTCGGCCTCGGGCCATGCTTCGAGCTCCTCGAGAAAGAAGCATAAGAGGAGTAAACATCACTCCAGACGCCACTCTGGCAAGGAATCTTCGGATTCGAGGAAGAAGTCACGTAAACATCACAAGGACTTCGTGTCTCCCTCTCCGGCTCGATCTCACGTTGGTTCTCCAGTTCAGGAGCCGGAACAGGATCTGGAGTCGCACCATTCATCGGTGCATGAAGAAGAGGTTCCTCGAGCACCGACTCCGGTTGTGGAGCCTGAAGAACAAGAGGGCCAGGGTGCGCCTTTGCCGGATCAGCCTCCTTCGGAGCGGCCGTTGGGTTCGTACCCACCCATTCCAGGTCCAGGTCAGCATCCCTCGCAGTTTTTAAACGCCATGTTTGGGGTTTACTCGAGGGCAATGTATCCCACTGGTGCGCCTGTTGGTCCCATGGGTCCTTTGTCTTTCAATTTGGGTGTGCCCCAGGCTTATGCCCTAGCCCCCTTTATGCCGTTTATGCCGACGCCTTGTACTCCTTGGCTCGGTACGGCGCCGCCGAGGTCGTCGACTTCGCTTGCGGCTTCGCCGACTCCGGATCGGCTTCGTGGTGATTCGGATCGTGGTGCTTCCCGTCCTCAGGCTCCTCGCTCGACGTCGGCTCCGGCGCCGTCAGAGTCGTTGCCGGATCCATCGACTTCGGTCCGCATGGAATGGTCGAGGCGCAGGGCTCAACGCCTCTTGGAGGAGAAGGAGTATATGGACTCCGAGGTTGAGGAAGGAGATTTGCAAGATCAGGGGGATTGTTTTGAGGACCTTCAAAACGCAAGTGGCCTGGAACTTTCTCCTGAGTGGGGTTTGCCATCCGTTTCTGACACTCCATCTAAGGACTTGGCACCCTATCATGTTGTTATTAGGAAGGCTGCAGATTTGCTAGGCTTGACTTTGCCCACAGTTGAATACAAGCCCAACATCCTTACGGAAGTTTTGCATTCGCCTTCTTCAAATGTGGAGCCTACACTTCCTTTTACAGAGGCATTGACTGAACCAATAAAGGAGGTCTGGAAGAGACCTTTGTCTGCTCCTGCGGTTTCCAGGTCAGTGGCAAGGCGTTACAGGGTGGCTCCTGATGACCCTGAATTTCTTTCCTCGCATCCTGCACCGGAGAGTCTGGTAGTGCAGGCCGCATGTTCCAGCAGGGCTGCGGGCTCTTTCCCACAGGTGCCGGCAGACAAGGACTCTAAGAAATTGGACCAGTCTGCAAAAAAGATTTTCTCCTCGGGTAGCATGGCCTTGAAGTCCACCAATGCTACTTGCCTTTTGGGGAGATACGTTCATGCGTTGATGGACTCTGTTAAACACTTTCTCCTAAGCTTCCGGAGGACGATAGGAAGAACTTTAACGAGGTGGTTGCTGATACTCAGGCTGCAGCTCGTATGGTTATACAGAGTGGTATGTGTGAAAAGGAAGGGGTATCCCCGACTAGAGTTCCTAATTCGGGATAGGTATACTATTTGAAACAAAAGAAATTAGGAACTGGTTTTAAATGTAGGACATGGACGGACAAGAGACAGTGTCCATGAGCAATGTTAAAAACGGGCGGACATTTTAGAAGGGTAATGCAGACCTTTTGTTGTCCGATATTAATGTGATTGTTGTTCCGTTATCTAGTTTAGGGGGGGGGGGTTTTAAGAGGCGACGAGTGGAAGCTCATAGTGTCTTGTTATAGATGTCTTGGTGGAGTCATTATGGCGGGCCAATACATTTGCGTGATGCTTTAGGCGGAGAGGTCGACGGTGTCCTGGAACTATACTAAAAGTGGGCGGACATATTGGAAGGGTGAGACAGACCCTTTAATGAATGACATGTTAATGTAGTCCTTATTTGATTATCCAGCGCGTAGATGTCATACTTAGCCATGTTTTTATGTACAGTGTGTTAAACAAGCTTCCGCACAGCTTTCAAGTCAAGATCAATATTTGAAATGCATTTAATTAAATTTAGGATGCAATAAATATGCATATATATGTAGATCAATAATTACATGTATAGTGGAGGCATGCACACGATAAAAATCTGTAATAAATTAAAGATGTTTTTTAATATATAATGATAATCTAATAAAATAAAATCCTTAATTTTGTACCATGCACTTTGTTTCCCCTTAGTCTTTGCTGTCTCTTGTCCGTCCATGTCCTACATTCAAAACCAGTTCCTAATTTCTTTTGTTTCAAATAGTATACAGAGTGGTATGGACACGGTGGACTCTGTTGCCAGGATTATGGACTCTACTGTTGCAACAAGAAGGGCCGCATGGCTTAAGTCCTCCGATTTTTCTCCTGATGTTCAGTCTACATTGTTGGACTTGCCATTTGATGGGACAGGCCTCTTTGGCAAAAAGGCTGACATAGCTCTGGAGAGATTCAAAGACAGCCGGGCTACGGCGAAGTCTTTGGGCCTTCAGTCAAGGGGCTCTGCGGCTAGGAAGTTCAAGGGTTTTGGCAGATCCAATTTTCGTCCCTACAACCAAGGACAGCAGCAGCAGCAGTAGCGTCAGAATCCTCTGTATAAAACCTACAGAGGAAAGCAAAGGGGCCGTGGTCGTGGACGCCAGGCCTCCTCCTCCTCCTCCTCTTCCTCTAATAATCAACCCCCTCCCTCTGCAGCAAAGCAGCCCTAGATCCGCCATTCTGGATCATGTGGCTCCGGTGGGGGGTCGGCTTACTCATTTTCTACGGGATTGGGAATCGGTTACATCAGATCTTTGGGTTCTCAATCTCGTAGAAAATGGGTATGCTCTTCCTTTCCAGGAGTTCCCTCCCAATTACCCTCCTTGCCAGGGTTTTTGTTCGGAGGACCACCTTGTTCGCCTACAGGAAGAAGTCCTGGCTTTGTTCAAAAAGGGTGCGATAGAGGTGGTTCCAGAGCAGGAAAGGGGTCAGGGGTGCTACCCCCGGTATTTCCTGATCCCCAAGAAGGATGGCAGGTTATGTCCAATCCTGGACCTCAGGATTTTGAATCTCTATCTCAAGCAGGAGAAATTCAAAATGCTCACTCTTGCGCAGGTTCTTCAAGCGCTGTTGGAAGAAGACTGGATGGTGTCAATCGACTTGCAGGATGCGTATTTTCACATCCCAATCCTGAAGTCGCACAGGAAGTATCTCCGTTTTACGGTGGGATCGCAACACTACCAGTTTGCGGTCCTTCCGTTTGGTCTTACTACTGCGCCTCGAGTTTTCACCAAGGTGATGGCAGTGGTGGCGGCACATCTCAGGAGGTCGGGGATACCTGTATTCCCGTATCTGGACGACTGGCTGATCAAAGCGGAGTCGCCCGAGAGGGTGCTTCATCACCTGCAAGAGACATCGCAGCTGTTGTTCAGGTTGGGTTTTTCAATAAACGTGCCCAAATCTCACCTGGTGCCCCCCCAGCGCAACCTGTTCATAGGTGCGGTACTGGACACTACTGTATGTCGTGCATTCCCTCCTCCGCAAAGCATTCGCGACATTCAGGATATGATTCCTTTATTTCACAGTGGAGCGGTTGTTCCGGTCCTGAAGGTCCTTCGCCTGCTCGGTCTGATGGCTTCTTGCATTCTCCTGGTCAACCATGCACGCTGGCACATGAGGGCACTCCAGTGGTGCCTCCGCAGGCAGTGGTATCAACACAACGGGGATCTCAGGGAGTCAGTGAGGATCTCCAGAGAAACTGCGGCGGATCTGTCTTGGTGGGGCGTGGAAGGCAATCTCTCACAAGGAAAGCCTTTTCAGCTTCCTCCATCGGTGGCCACGGTGATAACGGATGCATCCACTCTAGGGTGGGGTGCTCATCTGGGGGATCTGGAGGTCAAGGGTCTTTGGTCTCCGGAGGAAAGGTTGCTTCACATCAACCTTCTAGAATTGCGGGCCATACGTCTGGCGCTCAAGGCGTTCCTCCCTTCCCTTCGCGGTCGGTCGGTCCAGGTCCTGACGGACAACACGACCACGATGTGGTACATCAACAAGCAGGGAGGAGTAGGGTCGTGGTGTCTTTGCAAAGAGGCTCTGCGTCTCTGGTCCTGGGTTCAGGACCACCAGATTTGTCTGATGGCGAATCATCTGGCCGGGGTCCTGAACGTGCGTGCGGACATTCTCAGTCGGCAGTTCTCTGCCGACCACGAGTGGAGGCTTCACCCGGAGGTTGTTCGCAACATCTTTCAGATGTGGGGAACTCCTCGGGTGGATCTGTTCGCCACTTGCGAGAATGCTCACTGCCCGTCATTCTGCAGTCTCTAGTATCCGATGCAAGGAGCATTGGGGGACGCGTTTCAGTTGAGCTGGGGAGGTCAGCTCCTTTACGCGTTTCCTCCCATACCCTTGATTCCTCGGGTTCTGAGGAAGATTCGCCAAGACCGGGCCCAAGTCATATTGGTCGCCCCGGATTGGCCAAGAAGGGTGTGGTACACAGATCTTCTCCACCTCTCCTCTCACCCGCCGCTCCGTCTCCCTCTCAGGGCAGACCTCCTCTCTCAGATGGAGGGGCAGGTTCTACACCCCCACCTCCAGACATTACACCTTCATGCCTGGAGATTGAACGGGGCAATCTGAATTCTTTCTCTCTCCCTCACGATGTGGTGGATGTCATACTTTCTGCCAGGCGCGACTCCACCAAGTCCATTTATTCGTATAGGTGGTCTAAGTTTGTATCTTGGTGTAGGGAGAGGGATGTTGACCCGTTAAAGGCTCATTTATCTGATATCTTGTTGTTTGCTCTTTCTCTGGCGCGGCAAGGGTTTGCTGTTGCCACTGTTAAAGGTTACCTTTCAGCCTTATCGGCATTTCTCTGTTTGCCGGATCAGCCCTCTCTTTTTAAATCACCTGTGGTATTGAGGTTTTTGAAGGGACTCACTAATAGGTTCCCTCCTTCTCCCTTCATTGTGCCTCATTGGGACTTGAATCTTGTGTTGACCTATCTGATGGGTTCGCCATTCGAAACCTTACACAAGTGTCCAATGAGGCTTCTTTCTTTTAAGACGGTCTTCTTAGTTGCAATTACCTCGGCAAGGAAGGTAAGTGAGCTTCAAGCTCTTAGTTCCAAGCCCCCGTTTTTGTCCATCCATGCTGAAAGAATGGTTCTCAGGACCAGGGCTGCTTTTCTGCCTAAGGTGGTTACTCCCTTCCACCTAGGTCAATCCATTACCCTTCCTACCTTTTATCCTCCCCCCACACCCTTCCAAGGAGGAGGAGGAGAGGCTTCATCGCCTGGACCCGAAGAGAGCGGTTAGCTTCTATCTTGATAGGACTAAAGACTATCGAATAGATGATCAGCTCTTCGTGGGTTTTGCTGGCTGCAAGAAGGGCAGAGCGGTGCACAAGTGCACACTTTCCAGATGGATTATTCTCTGCATCAAGATTTGTTACTCTCTGGCGGGTAAGGACCCTCCTGAGGGTATTAGAGCTCATTCAACTAGAGCGAAGTCTGCTACTTCTGCATTGTCTAGAGGTGTTCCTGTTGAGGACATTTGCAGGGCCGCGACTTGGGCCTCCCTCCACACTTTTGCGAAGCACTACTGCTTGGATGCTGAGGTGAGGAGGGACGGCCACTTTGCGCGCTCTGTTCTCCAAGATTTCCTGGTGTAGCAGAGTGGACACCCTCCTCCGGGAGTGGGGACTGCTGTGGGACTCTATTCACAAGGTGAGGAATCCACACGGCAGATGTATCTATCAGAAGAACAAGTTATTTACCTTCGGTAACGCTTTTCTGGTAGATACAATATCTGCCTGTGGATTCCTCACTGACCCACCCGCCTCCCCTTTGTCCACTCTGCTATACCTGGGTTTATGTGCAAATGTAATTATGGTTTTGTATATCTGATTATGTATAGTTTTGCACTTTAATTGCTTTTGATTTGCATGTACTGTGTACATTGTGTATATATATCTATATATATATGTATATGTACTCGTTGGTCCGTCCGGGTGCCTCGAAGGCACGGAAAAAAGGGCGGAACTGACGTCATCACGCCGACGTGGGCCTTATATGGAGTCGGTGACGTCAGACGGAGTCACGCGCGATGCCGTGCTCCTATGACGTCGTCCACGCCGGCGTGCTACGAAGAATTTTCCGAACGTTGCTGGCGCAAGGGGGATATTCACAAGGTGAGGAATCCACAGGCAGATATTGTATCTACCAGAAAAAGCGTTACCGAAGGTAAGTAACTTGTTCTTCTCACTCGCTTTTACCAAATAACCGTGGCAATCCAATGGCAGGTACGCTCGTAAAGCGGGTCATGCCCCCTCAGTTTAAATGTCCCAAGAAAAGCTCCATTTTACCAGGGGCCCCCAACCATGCAGGGCGGTCTCTGTAAGCAGGAATGGAGAATCCTGCTGCTGCAGGTTTGTGCCAAGAAAATGCAGAGCCCAACTCCGACTTCTTTTCAAGCCTGACATTTATTCGTCTGCATAACAGCATTTAAAACTACTCATAGTGCCGACACCGCCATCCGCTCCCAACCAACATCATACACATTTTGCCCATATAATGGTTACACTGGACACATTGTTTCTGGGTGAGAACTGCTGCAGGTTTATTTTCATACAACAAGCGTATGACATTTGATGGGTTATCTTACGGGCGATCCAAGGCAGGCAGCCCCTCGCTGTCCCGCTTGCCTAATGAGCCAGCCAGCACCGTGAGTCGACGCTCGGACAGTACAGCACCTTGTAGATCCTTATCTTATACTCCCGCCCCCCCTTTCAGGGTGGAGCGGTATGGCACACCCCCGGTTGGTTCAGGCCCCCTGACCGCCCGAAGGACTAACGGGGCGCCGTCGCGGTTTCCCGGAACCTCCTGCGGCTCCAGGTCCTTGGCTAAGGCACCCTTACTGTGCCAGGCAGAGGTACCCTTACTGTGCCAGTCTGCCGCAGAGGTACCCTTACTGTTCCCGTCTGCCTCCAGATCGCCCTGTAACTCCGCCACAGCTCTAGAGGAGGCTACCATCGATGACAGAGCCCCCCACCTCCGAGCTTCCTACTTCCATCTCGCAGCTTCCCGTGCATCCGAATATCAAGGAGAAACATATCTGTTGGAGCCGGCCCTTTAGGCAGGTTCACCCCGAGACTTTTTGCTTTTTCCTAGCCTGTTTCTGGAACCTGGTGGTGGTGATTTTAGGCCTCTGCGCACTTTTTCACTGTGGTACAGTGTAAAGTGCTTGAGCTCTCTGTGTATGTGTGGTGAGTGACCTGCCCTCCCATAGGAATGAATGGGGAATATGTATGCCCAGGTAGTTCCTGATGTGTGGGGAGTGCAGGGGCGAGTTTGGTATGAGAGAACTCGTGAGACTGAATGCTGCGGAATGGTATATGCAGCATGATTGTGTCTAGTCTAGAAGTGCCACTTTTAGAAGTTGGCATATTTGTGTAATTTGTGTCTGGCGTGTGATTGGCGGGTGAGCCTGGTCCAGGAGGGCCTGGGCCTGCTTGTGGATTGACTGTCTGGTTTGAGGGTGACAGGGGCTGGAGAGCCCAGGAGGTTGTCTGAGTCAGCCCATGGATGAAAGGTAGCATCTGCTGCCAGGGAAGTGGGAGGAGATGGCACCTGATAGTGAAGGGCTGTGCCTGCCTGACCACAATGCTGGCTCCACCCCCCCCCCCCCGCTGGGCGACTGTCACCTCTGTCCCTGATACTGAAGGGACTTCCCTATAACCAGTCCTAGCTGGTTCTCACACTGCCTGCACAAAGACTTCAAAGACTTTTCTCTGTATAAGAAGGGGCTGTGTCCCCTTCCAAAATGTTCTTGTTTCTAACTTGAATCTGCCAGGGGCGTGCTGCTGCTTGGGCTCAGGGGAATCCATGGGCCCAGCCCAGCCCCTGGACACCTAATGGACTTTCCTGGATGCTGCTCCCTCTTTTATTCCTAAAGCTTTGCCAAAACGCTGTGCAGATTGTGCTGTTTTGGACCTGGAGCGTGTGGTGCTCAACTGCGGAGCGTGGGTAGGGATCGGTGTGCTCATCGGCACATTCCCAACGAGGGTCGGAGGTCTGTGGCACCTCCCCTCGTGTATCTTGCTCCAGAGAGATTGTGAGGCCAAGAGGGAGGTCTTTCTGTGACCTGCGCCCTCAAAAGTCATCTGCCCCATATTCACCGCCGCTCCCCGGGGCCAGGAATACCCCCAGAAGTTGCCGTTTAAAAACGGAGGCTGCCGCTGTGAAGATCGGAGCCGCTGCGCTCCCATTGGCTGAGGGAAGCTGAGCCCCCTCACTGACGCCGCGACGGGATTGGCCCGTGTGCCGTTGCGTCATTGCCGAAGCTGTGCAGGGATTGGCCGCCCAGGATTTGTCATCGTAGGCTTGTCCCGGGAGCCGCACTGCCATTGGCTACTCCCGGGTGGTTGCGAGGGCTCGCCTTCAGAGCCGCGACCTGATTGGCCCATCAGTGAGGAGCTGCTGCGGAGACGCCGGGGCCGAGCTGAGAAGAAGAGCCTTCACGGAGAAGACCCGTCCTCGCCGAGGGAACCACGAGTGCCTCTGTGTTCCCCAGCCTGCCGTCCCAACTGCCGAGTGCCTGCATACCTCCCCCGCCGCTCGTTGGAGGGCCGAGAGCGGGCGGGAGAGCAACCGGGTCCGGCCGGGGCAAGGAGCGAGTGTGCTCTGTCAGGCGCGGGGCGCCGGAAGCCATCTGAAGTGCGAGGCTGTGCCGGTGAGAGGAAAAGAGTCCGAGGAGTACTCGGTGAGGCGCGCTTACAGCGCTTGGGGTGCATTTACTCTCAGGGCTGTTTGGAAAGTGATTTTACTGCTGGCATTACTTAGTTTGCTCGTTTTTGAGAGCTAAGTGGAGATAAGGCGATAGTATTATTTTTAATACTGCATTACGAGAGACTTGAGACAATCTGTATGAGAAACTTCCTGATAATACAGGTGCAGATGAACCAGGGAGGTTCATGGGGGCATATTGGTTCAAGAGCCTGTGGGGCCTCCCGCCGTTTGGCGCAGTACTGTTCAAGGGCCAGTGAGAGCCCATGCCCTAGTTTGCTTGTGATCACAGCTGCCCAGCAATTAGTGGGCAGCTGCACCGTTTAGGTTTTGTGATTGTCCTCAGGTGCCCAGCAAGTAGTGGGCACCTGCAACGTTTTAGTTTTGCGCCAGTGGCGCACCCTGACTGGCGTTGCTTGGCAGCGCGCCCTGACATTTGGACACAGGGCGTCTGAGCCCCAACAAGGCCAGTTGGCCTAGGGACTGCCACAGGTAGTGGCTTATGTGAGTTTTTGCTCAATTGTATGGTTATTGCACCTCTGAATGTGTTTTCTTGCGTCATGTGTTATTCCTGCACCTCTGAATGTTTTTAGGCATCATGTGATTTTTGCGCTATTGTATGGTTCTGGCACCTCTGAATGTTTTTAGACATCATGTGTCTTCCTTTTCCCTGCGCTGCACCTCTGAATGTTTTAGGCATCATGTGTCTTCTTGCGCTGCACCCCTGAATGTATTTTATTGCATCATGTGCTTTGTTCTGAACACCGCTGAATGTGTAGGTTTATGCATCATGTGTTTCCCTTTACTACTCCTCTGAATGTATATTTATGCATCAATGGGTAAGGTGTTCTTTCCTAGACCCCTAAATGCTGTGTGATACTTAGGTGGTTTTCCTTTACTACTCCTCTGAATGTGTTTCATGCATCATGGGTAATGTGTTCTTGTTTATACTCCTAAAAGTATTTTATTCTTAGGTGGTTGTTCTTTCCAGTACAGGTGGCCCTAGTGAGGCCCTGGTCCCCTGCGTGACATTCTCCTAAGGTGGTTAGGGTTGCGTAGGTGGTACTTACCTGTTACCAGTAGATACTGGTTGTGATTTATAACTGTTACTTTGTGCTACAGTGATTTTATATCCTTTTATTCTAATTTCTGACAAGTATTTCTATTTCTAAAAGTGTTGATTCTGACAGTGGCCCATGTGGTCCTGTCTTGTAAATAATCCCTTATGAATGTTGCCCGTGCCAGTTGGCACAATGTACATGTGTGATTTTTTATCTGATGTGTGTTTACAATACAAAAGTTATTTTAATATAACCTTGTGTGGAGTCCCTTTTGTGGTGTGCCTAGGATGTTGTTGCTGTTGTGTGCTGGCGCAAATGCTTTACACATTACCTCCGAGTTTAGCCTTACTGCTTGTGCCAAGCTACCAAGGGGGTGAGCAGGGGTTATCTTGGTGTGTGACTTCCTTGCCCTGACTAGAATGGTGGGTTCTGCCTGGCTTTGGCGTCAGCCTTAGCCTACCAGAAATAGCCAGTTCTAACATTGTTGGTCAGCGGTGCGGATTTGAACTTGTGTTTGCGCAGTGCCACAGCGACAGCTGGCTACATTACAAAACTCTGCAATTTTTTTCAGATAGTCACATATTTGGGATTATTGTTTTTGATTTTTGTTTTTCCTTAAGAGTGTCATTTTCAAATGCGTTCCTGCGCTTTATGTTTAGTGGCAGATGAGAGAAAGTGACAGGGTGGGACGCCAGTA
This sequence comes from Lissotriton vulgaris, assembly GCF_964263255.1. Taxonomy (NCBI): domain Eukaryota; kingdom Metazoa; phylum Chordata; class Amphibia; order Caudata; family Salamandridae; genus Lissotriton; species Lissotriton vulgaris. Next base: position 305,285,703 of record NC_141693.1, on the reverse strand, counting down.
GAGGGGGAGGTTCCCATAGATTAGGAATCCCTTGCTGGGTCCAGTGCCCATCCCTGTTCCTGTCCCTGTGTGGGTAGATGGAAGAGAGGGAGTGTGGAGGAGAAATGGCTAGCTCAGGAGGGTGGTTATCCCCTGAGTGTAGTGTGTGTGTCTGGATTCCCCAGTATGGTAGGATCCAGTGGTGGCAGCTTAAATGTGTCCAGTGCGTGTGAAGTCCCATTCCCAGTTCCCAGAGTATGGTGCCTGGTGCTCAGTAAGAGGGGTACAGGTTGTGAGTCAGAGGCAGTGAGGAACTGTCTCACCAGTCTGGAGGGGGAGTGTATGGATGAGTGGTGTCTTGAACTGGAGGAGTTGGTGTGAGTTTTTTTTAAGGAGCTTGCACATGAGTTGTACCTCTGGTGGTGTGCAGGAGGTCCTGCAGAGGCACTGGACAAGAAGGTGGATGTCTGGCGGTGTGCTAGATGTCTTGAAGAGGCATTAGGAGGTGATTCTAAAAGGAGTGGCTTGTGTATCTGATGATCCTCTGATGAAATACCCTCTCTGGAACCCAGTAGAGAAGGTGGAAGTGCTGATGAAATTGTGAACCAGTTAGCAACATTCCGCCCAATTAGCCTGGAAGAAACAAGGCAGTCAATCTTAACCACAAAATCTGGGTCCCCATTTGACCCCTGTCCCATAAGACTCCTGCATCTCATGGTAGATGAAGTAAACCCTATGATTAACGAAATCGTAAATCATTCACTTTCCACGGCCAATGTGCCACTGGAATGGAAACTTGCTGCAGTGAAACCCTTACAGAAAAAACCCCTTCCTGACCCTGCGACTCTTTCCAATCTGCGACCTATCTCACTTCTCACAGCATTATGTAAGATCGCTGAATCACTGGTTAACAAACAGCTGACCATGTTCTTAGAAGTCAACGAGATATGGCATCCCAATCAGGCGGGGTTTAGAGCCCAGCATTCAACAGAATCGGCTCTACTGTACACGACAGACACCATTCGTACTGCCCTAGACCAAGGAAAGAAGGCCGTCCTGATTTTATTAGACCTGTCGGCGGCCTTCGACACGGTCTCTCATGCCATCCTATTAGATCGGCTAAAAACATCGGGCGTGAAGGGGACGGTACTAGAGTGGTTGGAAAACTACCTAAGGGACAGGAGACAGGTGATAACCCTGGGGGAATTTACCTCCACGGAAAAACATCAGACGATGGGAGTACCCCAGGGGTCCAGCCTCAGCCCGACATTATTCAATGTCTACACTGCGCCTCTGATTAAACTAATATCATCTTTTGGCATAGAGGTAGTAGCATATGCCGATGATACGCAGTTAATACTGGTTACGGATAGGGACAACCAGTCATGGGAAGAAACATTCAAGGAATGTTTAACTGCCACCTTTGATTGGATGCGGAAGAATCACCAAAAATGTAATACAGGAAAAACAGAGATCATTCCGCTAGGCCCAAATAATGACTTTATTCCCAGGCAATGGTGGCCAGAAAGGGCAGAAATACCGCCTCATACAACCATAGTTGCTCGGAACCTGGGGGTCACGTTTGATTCCAATCTCGCCTTCAAGCAGCAGGCAATAAAAGTGGCAGGAATGTGCTTTGGCTTAATCAAAAGCCTGAGGAAATTCTTTGATTTACTCCCTTTGGAGGCGAGGAAAACTGTTGCAGTAGCGTTGGTAACGTCGCGCTTAGATTATTGCAACAGTTTGTATGCTGGCACAAATAAAGAAGTAACTTACAGGCTTCAGCTAGTGCAAAGCGCTGCTGCCAGATTGGTGCTAAAATGGCCAAAAAGATCGTCAGCCTCAGGGGCATTAAAAGCTCTTCATTGGCTTCCCATTGTAAAAAGGATCCTGTTCAAGGTTTTGATTATAACATTTCGAGCAATGCACAAAACAGGACCATTATATCTACAGAAAAAATTCAAGAGATACTGCCCAACCAGAAACCTACGATCATCAAATTCCAATACTCTGGTGATTCCTAGGTTTCGTTTAAAAACCCGTGGAGGAAAGTCCCTGGCAGTACTGGGTGCAAAGGCTTGGAATACTCTGCCTCTTGCCCTGAGAACTCTGGATAAAGAAACAGAGTTCCGCAAAGAATTAAAAACTTGGATATTTAAACTGCAAGATAGCATGGCCAGAACTCTAGTTTGATGCTTGCCTCTGTTTTTGGTCCAACTCTAAGTCACTTTGTCATCTGGTAATTTGCCGGAGGTAGCGCCTAGATGCTCCATTGGAGCGATTGCTGCGCGATATAAATAAAATTTTACATTACATTACATTACATCCTGTGAAGGGGAAGAGGTTCATGTGTAACTCAGCTAGGTCCCAGTAGTATGGTAGGTGTGTAGGGGCTCACGCCCTGTCTCAGTGGAGGCGGAGTGAGTGTGGAACGGTGTGTCCCACGTTGGCCTGAAACCCTATCTCAGGGCTGGGAGGGTTCCCTAAGGGAGCGCCAGGTCAGGGGCCTAAGCTGTACATAGGTCATTTGAAGACCTATGTACGAAAGGACGAAAGTGTCTGTAACCAGAACTCCGGCGGTCCTAGTGTTGGGCAATACCGCTCCTAAGTGGAGGGTGCAGAAGTCCTGGCTCGCTGAGCATTTGACCATCTAGAGTGCTTGACCATTTGTGGGGCCTCTGGAGGTCGTTCCCCGAGGAGGGGGGAAAGCCAGGTTGGGGTTGTGGCCTGACCTGGAAGGAGTACTGAAGGAAAGTGTGTCACTGATACGCCGCTGGCGTGTGCTCTGCCTAGCCTGGGACATACTGAGAATTACCCTGTGATAGGGAGTACTGGAGGAGAGTGTGTCGCTGATACGCCGCTGGTGTGTGCTCTGTCTAGCCTGAGACATACTGGGCCTGTAGTCATGGAACTGGAAGGGGGTGCAGAGGGACGGTGTCCTTACTTCTGACCCCGGTGCAACCTGAGGGTTTAGATCTTAGGTTGGGAGATTAGGAAACTTCTAGGTCAAGAGGAATCTCTGCCAAAGTGGATCAGCTGAAGAGACTGAGGGGGCTGCCCTTGCTGTGTGTTCTGGGGCTCACCTACAGTTTGTTGTTTCCACTAAGGTAGAGGAAAGGGGACTTTGCTGTGTGCTGTGTCCCCCCACCTGCTTGAAGAGGAACTGTGCTGTGTGCTTTGTACCTCAGAAGTGGAATAGTTTCCAGTTGGTAGACCAGTGATGGAGTGAGGTCCTGATCTGGTAGGAGAATTGTGTTCTGGTGAGTGCTTTTCTGTGAGGGTGCGGAAACCCAGAAGTAGAGGTAGGGTGGGGCATTCTTGCCCGTGACCTCTGGTCAGCCTGGGGGTGTGGACCATAGGTTGTTGGATCAGTGGTAGTTGAAGCTACACTGAGAGAGAGAGAGTGGAGAATGGCTATTTTGTGCCAGGCGTTATTGCCCCCCGCTCTGTGGATTGGGTAGGACCTGTGATATTTGGATGGTCTTGGCTGTGGATGACTAGTGAGTACCAGTGTGGTATCCTAGTTGTGTCAGAGAGTTATTGTTTGGAGGTAACCAGGTGGGTTCAGAGTGGCGTAGAACCGGAAGGTGTCCCTGCTGTGCGGGCCCGTGTCCTTGTTTTGTCGCCCAAAGCAGTGAAGCCCATCAGTGGAGTGATTGGTCTACCCTGCGTTTTGGCTGGAAGGGGGTTGTGTTGGATCCGGCCCTTTAGGCATGTTCTCCCCGAGACTTTTTGCTTTTTCCTAGCCTGTTTCTGGAACCTGGTGGTGGTGATTATAGGCCTCTGCGCACTTTTTCACTGTGGTACAGTGTAAAGTGCTTGAGCTCTCTGTGTATGTGTGGTGAGTGACCTGCCCTCCCATAGGAATGAATGGGGAATATGTATGCCCATGGTAGTTCCTGATGTGTGGGGAGTGCAGGGCGAGTTTGGTATGCGAGAACTCGTGAGACTGAATGCTGCGAAATGGTATATGCGGCATGATTGTGTCTAGTCTAGAAGTGCCACTTTTAGAAGTTATGCCTCCGGGATGTATTACTAAATCACTCAGTAAGACAATAGATAAAGCTAAATGAATTAGTTTTACCAGGACAATTTATTTTGTCAGTATCTTTAGAATCAGTTTTTTAGATGATTATCTTTTAGGCAAGAGAATCAACATTATCAACTCAACCTCTAGCGACTGAATTTTCACAAAAGACTAATGTACAAATAACATACAAAAACATTGAATTAATCATCAATAGACCTTAACAAAAAAGGACTAATGTATATGTGACATACAAAGAACATTAAATCAACATATATCATTTCATTCCAATTATCAAAAAACAGTTAATCATGGACAGAAAGAATTGCCAATATTAAATATGCATTCAGTTTCCACAATGTGGTGCACTGTTTCTTTCTAGAACCACATGAGTCGAAGTTTAAACATTCCTTTTAAACTTGAACATTCATATTAAATGTATTAACAAGAATTTTATGCGAACTAGTGCCGTAGCCGACGCGTTTCGAGTCCTGTTAAGAAACTCACAGGGCTCTCATCAGGGCAGCATTAAATGGATTCCACGGGGAACTGTTATCAATGAAAAAAATGAAGGATCTATGTTTAGTAAGGGTTCCTCCAAATCCATTAAAAACCAACAACACTAAGCTAAAAAAGCATCCACTGGATGCATCGTACCTGATTGAGGGCTTGAGTGCGACCTTTTATTAATAGTAGTGTGGCCGCCACTGTGTGTCTCACACTGCAACAGAGAAGGAATACATTCAAATGATTGTCCTTTAAAAAGAAGGTGCCCGCAAGCACGCCGTGCTACAAAATAGGGAGTGAAATTACCTTAAGTGAAAGCCTCAAGGGTGGTCTCTTGTCAAGGCATTGTTTATTGTTCCAAGGTGACCTAAAGTGTGGATAAACGCTTTTATCAGTGTCCGCCTACATGTATTTATGCAATACCTTTGCATTACTTATGAGAAAAACATGGGGGTACTCACAAGTCTTCCCTATTCAGAAGCCAAACAGTCCACCGCAACCTTGCGTGAGGTACTGTGCTTAAAGTTGGTTCTGCAATGTAAAGTTTGCGAAATGAACCCGGGTCACAAACGTGCTGCCTGAATCAAAAGTTGCATTACATTTGAAACCTTTTTTAACGTGGCGCCTGCCGCTTTTGATATATCAAGTTTGTCATACTCACATTTTGTAATAACTCTGAAGGCTGAACAGCCCACCGCAATCGAGCGTGTGGCGCTGTGAGTAGGAATTATGTCTGTAAAGGTAAACGAACACAGAATCAGTGTTCATGCTAAATGTGGCGAAATTTAACCAAGCGCCCAAAGCAGGGCAGCGCGCTGTTCGCGGTCTTACCTTCTTTGGTTCAAAAAGAATCTTTCTGTTTTCTCTCATTAAATGAGCACGAAGCAAAGTGTAGACAAACACCAAAGGTTTAAAAAAACGGAGGTTTTGGTCACATGGAAGTGATCAGCCAATCAGGTGTATTCAGGGCCCGGTGAGTGCAACACAGGCCTTCTGGGGCATGTAGTCCCAAAATGTATTATAGAAAAAATATATAATGAAGAACTTTAAATGCGCTGAATGATTTTTGCAGCACATAGCATGCGTGTAGGTCACCTGCTGTTGGGGCAGGTTGTGTTAAAAAAAAAAATTCATGAACAAACATTTTTTGCATATTCTTGCAATTGTGATGCATTTATTTATTGCCCGTATGGCGGAGCGGCTAGGGAATTAGGGTTTATTGCCCAGCACAAGAGTAGCGACTAGCTACACCCTACTCAATTCGCTCATGCAATTTAACCCCTTATTGATGCTATCAAACTTCATTATGAGGTACGCCTCCTTGCGCAGTAAGGCGCTTTCAATATTGGGTGATTGATGCCTTGGGTCAATCCATGTCAGCACGGTCCATTTAAAATCATTCGCATCATGGTTCTTTTCAATGAAATGCTCCACCATCGGGGCAGACACCACCTTTTTCTTTATCCTTGAGCGGTGCTGCGTAATTCTCACATTTACAGCTTGGCAGGTCTTGCCAATATAAACTCTGTTGCAGGGTCACACCACAGCGTAGACCACATTCTTGGTCTAACATGTTGTGAACATGTCATGTTTCCATTTTATGGCATTATGATCAAACAGGTTGCCCTCGATAGTAGAAGGGCAAGACACACAATTACCACATTTGTGGTGACCACATACCGGCTTCAACTTCCACTTTGCTATTAGGTCACTTTTCGGTTTTGGGATAAAGCTATCCGCTCTGATTAATTGCTGTCCTATGCTGGTATTTTTTCGCATAGCGAAGATGGGCTTTTTTAGGGGATACTCAGGTTTTCTAACAAGTGCCAATTTTTCAAGATGATACTTTTAAATTGATTTGTGTGGGGGCCAAACGTTGTTACGCAAACCAATTTATCTAACTCCTTCTTGTTTTTTGTTTGCAACAGACTGTCTCTAGGAGTGAATCTGGCGCGTTTCATGGAGTGTTTTAATAATTTTTTGGGGTAACCCCTCTTGGCCATTTCATTACAAAATGTTGTGGCATGAATGTCAAAGTCCCCTACTTCAGTACAGTTGCGTCTTATCCACAATAGCTGGCCATAAGGCAGGTTTTCTTTCAAGCATTGTGGGTGTTAGCTTCTGTAGTGTAAGATCGTATTGCGATCAGTATCCTTTTTAGGTCTCGGCTTCGAGACCTATTGTCACGGAGTTCACTCTCAACGGAGCCAGAGCGGTGAACGAGCGCCGATTGCATCTCGTGGACGCGCATGCCGAGCCTCCTGGAGCCGTGCACATCTCTTGCTCCACATTCACACTCACGGAAGCACACACTCACGCACGCACACACACACACACACACACACCCTCCCTCTCTGCCCACTCCCTCTCTGCCGCCCCCCCTCGACCCCCACTCACCGGGCTCTTTCCCTCGCAGCGGGTCAGTCATGGAAGCAGGCAGACTCGGTGTCTTCTCCGGGGATCTTCAGCTGATGTGCACGCCCACGCTGCGTCTCGTGCGCGCCCGCCACGCTGTTTCGCACCTGTTGATCCTCAGCTTGTTGCTTACAGCCAGTGGGTTGGACTTGAATGTACTCGACAAAATATCCTTATATAACTAAAAAGTGAGCATCATCTTCATCTCACGTTTGTAAAGGTAACCATGAACACCAATTGTGTTAAAATATATTGAATACGATAGATCACCTTCCACTCGCCCATACATATACTTTAAATTCCTTATTCATATTATTAGAACAAAGCAACGCAGAAGATAATTTTTGGTTGTCTGTGGGTGGGGAGATGGGGTTAGCACTCTCTGCCCTCTTTTCCTATCATTGACTCTTTGGCGCCTATAGGAAAAACCCAAGCTGCTTATACTTTAGAGGAATTCTGCATAAGGATTATTATAGTGTGAGTGCAGAGTGCGCACAGTTCAGAGTGCGCAGAGTGCAGAGTGTGAAGTAGTGAGTGCAGAGTGAGTGAGCAGAGTGTGAGTGCAGAGTGCAGAGTGTGAAGTAGTGAGTGCAGAGTGAGTGAGCAGAGTGTGAGTGCAGAGTGTGAAGTAGTGAGTGCAGAGTGAGTGTGCAGAGTTTAAGTGTGAGTGCAGAGTGCAGAGTAGTGAGTGCAGAGTAGTGAGTGCAGAGTAGTGAGTGCAGAGTAGTGAGTGCAGAGTGTGAGTAGTGAGTGCAGAGTAGTGAGTGCAGAGTGTGAGTGCAGAGTGTGAGTAGTGAGTACAGAGTGCAGAGTAGTGAGTGCAGAGTAGTGAGTGCAGAGTAGTGAGTGCAGAGTAGTGAGTGCAGAGTAGTGAGTGCAGAGTAGTGAGTGCAGAGTAGTGAGTAGTGAGTAGTGAGTGCAGAGCAGTGAGTAGTGAGTGCAGAGTAGTGAGTAGTGAGTGCAGAGTAGTGAGTGCAGAGTGTGAGTAGTGAGTGCAGAGTGCAGAGTAGTGAGTGCAGAGTAGTGAGTGCAGAGTGGTGAGTAGTGAGTGCAGAGTAGTGAGTAGTGAGTGCAGAGTAGTGAGTAGTGAGTGCAGAGTAGTGAGTGGTGAGTAGTGAGTAGTGAGTGGTGAGTGGTGAGTGCAGAGTAGTGAGTAGTGAGTGGTGAGTAGTGAGTGCAGAGTAGTGAGTAGTGAGTGGTGAGTGGTGAGTAGTGAGTGCAGAGTAGTGAGTAGTGAGTGCAGAGTAGTGAGTAGTGAGTGCAGAGTAGTGAGTGCAGAGTAGTGAGTAGTGAGTGCAGAGTAGTGAGTGCAGAGTAGTGAGTGCAGAGTAGTGAGTAGTGAGTAGTGAGTGCAGAGTAGTGAGTGCAGAGTAGTGAGTAGTGAGTGCAGAGTAGTGAGTAGTGAGTGCAGAGTAGTGAGTGCAGAGTAGTGAGTGCAGAGTAGTGAGTAAATATATTGAATACGATAGATCACCTTCCACTCGCCCATACATATACTTTAAATTCCTTATTCATATTATTAGAACAAAGCAACGCAGAAGATAATTTTTGGTTGTCTGTGGGTGTGGAGATGGGGTTAGCACTCTCTGCCCTCTTTTCCTATCATTGACTCTTTGGCGCCTATAGGAAAAACCCAAGCTGCTTATACTTTAGAGGAATTCTGCATAAGGATTATTATAGTGTGAGTGCAGAGTGCGCACAGTTCAGAGTGCGCAGAGTGCAGAGTGTGAAGTAGTGAGTGCAGAGTGAGTGAGCAGAGTGTGAGTGCAGAGTGCAGAGTGTGAAGTAGTGAGTGCAGAGTGAGTGAGCTGAGTGTGAGTGCAGAGTGTGAAGTAGTGAGTGCAGAGTGAGTGTGCAGAGTGTGAATGCAGCGTGCAGAGTTGACAGCAGAGTGTGAGTGCAGAGTGTAAGTGTGAGTGCAGAGTGCAGAGTAGTGAGTGCAGAGTAGTGAGTGCAGAGTAGTGAGTGCAGAGTAGTGAGTGCAGAGTGTGAGTAGTGAGTGCAGAGTAGTGAGTGCAGAGTGTGAGTAGTGAGTACAGAGTGCAGAGTAGTGAGTGCAGAGTAGTGACTGCAGAGTGTGAGTAGTGAGTGCAGAGTGTGAGTGCAGAGTGTGAGTAGTGAGTACAGAGTGCAGAGTAGTGAGTGCAGAGTAGTGAGTGCAGAGTAGTGAGTGCAGAGTAGTGAGTGCAGAGTAGTGAGTGCAGAGTAGTGAGTAGTGAGTAGTGAGCGCAGAGTAGTGAGCGCAGAGTAGTGAGTGCAGAGTAGTGAGTGCAGAGTAGTGAGTAGTGAGTAGTGAGCGCAGAGTAGTGAGTGCAGAGTAGTGAGTGCAGAGTAGTGAGTGCAGAGTAGTGAGCAGTGAGTAGTGAGTGCAGAGTAGTGAGTAGTGAGTGCAGAGTAGTGAGTAGTGAGTGCAGAGTAGTGAGTGCAGAGTGTGAGTAGTGAGTGCAGAGTGCAGAGTAGTGAGTGCAGAGTAGTGAGTGCAGAGCAGTGAGTAGTGAGTGCAGAGTAGTGAGTAGTGAGTGCAGAGTAGTGAGTAGTGAGTGCAGAGTAGTGAGTGGTGAGTGCAGAGTAGTGACTGCAGAGTAGTGAGTAGTGAGTGCTGAGTAGTGAGTGCAGAGTATTGAGTAGTGAGTGCAGAGTAGTGAGTGCAGAGTAGTGAGTGCAGAGTAGTGAGTAGTGAGTGCTGAGTAGTGAGTAGTGAGTGCAGAGTAGTGAGTAGTGAGTGCAGAGTAGTGAGTAGTGAGTGCAGAGTTGTGAGTGCAGAGTAGTGAGTAGTGAGTAGTGAGTGCAGAGTAGTGAGTGCAGAGTAGTGAGTAGTGAGTGCAGAGTAGTGAGTGCAGAGTAGTGAGTAGTGAGTGCAGAGTAGTGAGTGCAGAGTAGTGAGTGCAGAGTAGTGAGTAGTGAGTGCAGAGTAGTGAGTAGTGAGTGCAGAGTAGTGAGTACAGAGTAGTGAGTGGTGAGTAGTGAGTAGTGAGTGCAGAGTAGTGAGTAGTGAGTGCAGAGTAGTGAGTAGTGAGTGCAGAGTAGTGAGTAGTGAGTGCAGAGTAGTGAGTGCAGAGTAGTGAGTGCAGAGTAGTGAGTGTTGAGTAGTGAGTGCAGAGTAGTGAGTGCAGAGTAGTGAGTAGTGAGTGCAGAGTAGTGAGTAGTGAGTGCAGAGTAGTGAGTGCAGAGTAGTGAGTGCAGAGTAGTGAGTGCAGAGTGCAGAGTAGTGAGAAGTGAGTAGTGAGTGCAGAGTAGTGAGTAGTGAGTGCAGAGTAGTGAGTAGTGAGTGCAGAGTAGTGAGTGCAGATAAGTGAGTAGTGAGTGCAGAGTAGTGAGTGCAGAGTAGTGAGTAGTGTTGGACAGGCCACATGACGGGCCGCTCTCCCCCGGCTCGACCAAGCCCGAGCCAGTCACACAAGCACCACACACCACCATTGCACGTCCTACGTCCCCTCAGGGACACCTGCCCTCGAGCATGATAACCTCGTGGGTCCGATCCACTGCCGACCCATGCGCCCAGCCAGGGCCGCCATCTTGGACACTTCGCCACGAGGCCGCCTGGCCCCCGATCGACCTCAACCCTGGGCCTAGCCCGGCCTCAGACATTCCGGCACCACCCTCCACCCAGGAGGTGAGCGAGCTACTTGGCCAGTCAATGGGAGAAAGAGGTGTCGATGGTTCTCCCCCGGCCAGTGCCGCTCGCCCATCGCCTCCCCGGGCGCTGGCTCCACCCCCCTGCTGGGTGTCTGGACTCCCTCATCCCGGACCTCCCGACCTCCAAGTGCGAGGGTCCGGACATCAAAGCACGCCAGCCCTATAACTGGGGCAGCTCCAGAACAGGAAGGCAGTTGTATCTTGGAGTCGAGAGACGAAAGAAGAACTCATCCTGGACGGACTACTGGCGCTGCCGTAGCTCTGTCCTGTGCACCATCCTCCTGCCTGTTGGCGCTGCCACAGCCGTCGTAACCTTCATCCTTCACCGTCGTCCGGATCTGCTGGCGAGGCCGCGGACCGTTGTAACCGTCATCTGCATCGGGACCTGCTTGGCTTCTCCACGGCCCGTCGACCATCCTTCATCCATATCGGGACCTGCTTGGCTTCTCCACGGCCCGTCGACCATCTTTCATCCATCTCGGGACCTGCTTGGCTCCTCCACGGCCCGATCAGCAAACACGCCGAGCTCGAGGATTGAGAGCTATTGAACTCATTGGTAACTAAGACTGTCCCGCTACCCTTTTCCTCAACCAGAGATCAGAACCGAGGGGACCCCTGAGTCCAGACCTCCTTGTATTATATCAACGTAACCTGAGAATTGCATATAAAGTCTCGTTAACCTTCAATCTTGTGTGGCGTCCGTCTGTGGGGGGGAAGTTACTTATCTGTACAGTCGTTGGAGACGGCTCTCCCTGGAGACCTCTCCCCGTAAACTCGGCCGACCCTCCCGGTCCGTCTAACATTGGTGGCAGCGGTGGGATCCGAATCACCGCATAACGTACAGAGAGTAGCTCACCCCACAACGAACAACAATGTCGACTAAAGAGAGCGGATCAACTGAGAAGTTCCAAATGGAAAAACTAGAGGAATACAGCCATCGTGAACTAAAGCAGTTCTGCATCGAACTAGGTATCGCTACCACCGGACTAAGTACCAAGGACGATTTTAAGCATGCCCTAGAATCTTGGGCAGAGACCGGGGATGTCGAAGCCCCTGAGCAAAGCACCGCGAAAAAGACCAACACGGCCCCTGAAGAGCAAAGAACGGGTCTCTCGCAAGACGAGATCCAAGAAAGAGAAAAAGCCCGACTACACGAACTCGAAATGGCCCGACTCAAGATGGACATAGAACTCAAATTGGCCGAGCAAAAAATAAACTTAGAGCACCTTCGCCTCCGAGAAGAAAGAGAGGAGAAACAGAGGCAAAGGGAGCTCGAGGAAAAAAGACTAACGTACGAGCATGAGCGGAACCTAGCCGAGATCAACCTGCGCAAACAGAATAAAGAGTTAGGGGTGCCCGACAGACCGTCCACCCCAGGGACCACGGACAAAAAAGTGCACATCCCCAAAGATGTGGTCCGAGAATATTTTCGAGAAGACGACATCCAGCAATGGTTTAAGGCATATGAAATCGCGATGACTGCGCACCGGATCGATAGAGCCGACTGGGGAGCCGGCCTATGGGGCAAATTCCTCAATGAGGGCCGCGATACTCTGTTACAGCTCCCAGACCACCAGATGACCTCCTACGACCATATGAAAGCGGCCCTCCTCACTCGCTATGGCCTCACGCCCGAGATGTACCGTCAGAGGTTCCGAGACTGCACACGCATTCCAGGTACAACTTGGGTGGACTATGTAACGTACTTTAGCCGAGCCTTCGAAGGCTGGATCAGAGGGAACAACGTCACGACCTACGAGCAGTTGTTCAATCTGATGGTATGGGAGCATCTGTCCAACAATTGCTTCATTGAACTACGCCAACACCTCCTCGACAGCAAGTTAACCGATCCCCGGCAGCTCGCAGCTGAAGCTGACCGGTGGGAGATCACCCGAGTGGGCCGGAATGGGTCCTACGAGCAGAACAGGAACAACAATGGTCACCCCCGACCCAGAGGAGGAGGAGGGGGCCAAGGACGAGGAAGAGACAACACTCCGGCCGCCCTCACTACCAGCACCACCCCCCCGGCCAACCGGGGCAGCACCCCGGCGCAACCGGGATACAGAGCCAATGTTACATGTCACCGATGCCAACGAGTCGGCCACTATGCAAACGACCCAAGCTGCCCGCAGTATCAGAGTCCAAGACCCCGCCAGGTGGCCGCCGCGGCACTAGGGGAAGAACAGATCTCCGAGGAACAAGAAACAGACGAGCAAGAGTATCAAGAGTGGGAGCCAGCCGCCATGACTCTCGCGTGCTTAGGGGGAAGAGACATGGTCCCGCGGGTCCCCCTACCCGCTAACACCCAGAAGTACAGCCAGTGGGTGAGCATCAATGGACAACGGGCCGAAGCCCTTCGAGACACCGGGGCCAGTGTGACAGCCGTCCGCTGTCATCTGGTGACCCCAGAACAATATCTACCGAACATTCTCTGCCCTGTGCGATCAGCCGACAACTCGGAGAGTCTGTGTCGGATGGCCTGCGTCCCCTTTGAGTGGGGAGGGGTCTCCGGCATGTTGAAAGTAACGGTCCGAGACGACGCCCCCGTGGACTGCCTCCTCGGAAATGACCTGGAAAGCTCCCCGTGGGCAGCCGTGGAGCGAAAAGAACACTTGGGAATGTTGGGCGTCCCAGACTGGGCGTGCGTCACCACCCGGTCCATGGCCGCCCGTGCCAACCATCACCCGGAAGAACCAGAATGGCCGGCGCCTCCGCCTCCGGTCGCCCCCGCCGAGACCCCCGACCAGGGCATCCCCCTCGAACCTGCTCAACCTTCCGACCTTGCTAATCTTGACCAGTGGGCTCAAGAAGGGGGGCCCACACAAGAACAATTTCGTCAGGAGCAGAAGACCTGTCCCTCCCTTGAGGGACTCCGACAACAAGCGCTCGCCCAAAGCGCAGGGGATACCTCCGGAACTCATTGGGTCTACTGGGACAATGACCTATTGTACAGCGAGCAACGAATCGCCGAGCTGGGGGCCAACCGAGTACTAGTGGTGCCACTCCGCTTTAGAGACTTCCTGCTAAATCTGGCCCACGATGTCCCCCTGGCAGGGCACCTGGGACAAGATAAAACCTACAGCCGCCTAGTGACCCACTTCTTCTGGCCAAAAATGAGAAACGATGTGCACCAGCATTGCCGATCTTGCCCCACGTGCCAAGCCAGTGGGAAGAGCGGCCGCAAATTAAAGGCCCCCCTGCAACCCTTTCCCGTAGTCACGACCCCATTTGAGAGGGTCGGGATAGACATTGTGGGACCCCTAGACCCACGTACAAGACAAGGCCATCGCTTCATCCTAGTACTAGTGGACCACGACACCCGCTACCCTGAGGCTATTCCTCTCCGGACCGTCACAGCCCCAGTGGTCGGCAGGGCCCTGATGGGGATCTTCTCCCGTGTGGGGTTCCCCCGAGAAGTCGTCAGTGACAGAGGCACGAACTTTATTTCCAAATATATGAAGTCCCTCTGGCAACAGTGTGGGGTCACCTACCGCTTCACGACCCCCTATCACCCCCAAGGAAACGGACTTGTTGAGCGGTTCAATCGCACACTAAAAGGGATGATCGGGGGATTGGAAGAACCCCTCCGTCGCCAGTGGGACGTGCTGCTGCCGTGCCTCCTCTTCGCCTACCGGGAGGTCCCACAGAAGTCCCTAGGCTTCAGCCCATTCGAGCTGCTCTATGGGCACCCAGTACGGGGGCCACTCAGCCTGATCAAAGAAGGCTGGGAGATGCCTCCGGCCAAGAGTCCTCCAGATGTCTTCCGGTACCTCCTCACCCTCCGCAACCAGTCCCAGCGGTTCAGAGACCTAGCAAAAGCCAACCTAGAGGCCAGTCAAGAGGACATGAAGAAATGGTATGACCAGAACGCCTCCTCTATTGAATTCGAGCCGGGGCAACAGGTCTGGGTAATGTCCCCCACAGAACCGTGCGCTCTCCAAGACAAATGGACGGGACCCTTCAAGGTAATCGAGCGCAAGGGTCCTGCCACCTATCTGATCGATATGGAGTCCGCCCGGAATCCGCTCCGAGTCCTCCACACCAACAGACTGAAACCCCACTTTGCACGAACAGAACTCAGCCTCTTGATGGCCACAGACAACGGGGTTGAAGACGACTCCGAGCCTCTCCCTGACCTCTTGCGGACCCAGGAGCAAGACGGCTCCGTGGAGGGGGTCCGACTCTCGGAGACCCTCACCCAGGAACAACGCCAAGAGTGCCAAGCCCTCCTATCACGATTTGCCAGCCTGTTCTCCCTCACCCCAGGTGTCACTTCCTGGTGTGTGCACGATGTGGACACCGGAGACAGCCCTCCTATCCGCCACCGGGCCTACCGCGTACCTGATCGGGTACGGGCCTGCATCCAGGCGGAAGTAACTAAGATGCTCACGCTCGGGGTCATCGAGCCCTCCGACAGTCCATGGGCCAGCCCGGTCGTACTGGTCCCCAAAGCAGCCGCCCCCGGAACCACACCCGAACTCCGGTTCTGTGTCGACTACCGGGGCCTGAACGAAGTCACCAGAACGGACGCACACCCCATCCCCCGGGCAGATGAACTGGTCGACCGAATGGGCGCTGCCCGCTACCTCAGCATCTTCGATCTAACGGCAGGCTATTGGCAGATCGGCCTCACACCCCGAGCACAAGAACGTTCTACCTTCTCCACCCCCGATGGCCACTATCATTTCACGGTCATGCCCTTCGGCATGAAAAATGCCCCAGCGACTTTCCAACGGCTCGTCAATCAGGTCCTGGCGGGGCTCGAAGAGTTCAGCGCCGCCTACCTGGACGACATCGCTGTGTACAGCCACCACTGGACCGAGCACCTCCACCACCTCCAAGCAGTGTTGCAAGCCCTTCAGCGAGCTGGCCTCACGATCAAGGCCAGCAAATGTCAAATTGGGCAAGGGTCAGTGACCTACCTCGGACACCAGGTGGGAAGCGGTCTAGTGGCCCCTCTACAACTGAAAATTGCCGCCATCCAGAACTGGCAACCCCCTATCACTCAAACTGAGGTGCGAGCCTTCCTGGGCCTCACGGGCTACTACCGAAGGTTCGTGAAAGACTATGGTACCATCGTGGGGCCTCTCACCGAACCCACGTCAAAAAATCAGCCCAAGAAGGTGAACTGGACCCCAGAGTGTCAAGCGGCCTTCGAACAGCTAAAGGCCGCCATGTGTTCCGCTCCGGTGCTCCAGGCCCCAGACTACAGCCGGGAGTTCGTCGTCCAGACGGACGCCTCCGACCAGGGCATTGGGGCGGTCCTGTCCCAGGTGAACACCGAAGGCCTTGATCAACCGGTGGCCTTCATCAGCCGGAGACTCCTACCACGGGAGCAACGCTGGAGCACCATAGAGAGGGAAGCCTTCGCTGTGGTATGGGCCCTCAAGAAGCTCCGACCCTACCTTTTTGGCACCCACTTTCGGGTGCAGACTGACCACCGACCCCTGCAGTGGTTGATGCATATGCGGGGGGAAAACCCAAAACTGCTACGCTGGTCCATCTCCTTGCAAGGTATGGACTTTACCGTTGAACACCGGCCTGGGTCCGACCACGCCAACGCGGATGGCCTGTCCCGGTTTTTCCGCTTCGACGAAGAGAGTCCCCAAGAGGATGGGTAACTCTCCCCGCCTTCAGCTGGGGGGGACGCATGTTGGACAGGCCACATGACGGGCCGCTCTCCCCCGGCTCGACCAAGCCCGAGCCAGTCACACAAGCACCACACACCACCATTGCACGTCCTACGTCCCCTCAGGGACACCTGCCCTCGAGCATGATAACCTCGTGGGTCCGATCCACTGCCGACCCATGCGCCCAGCCAGGGCCGCCATCTTGGACACTTCGCCACGAGGCCGCCTGGCCCCCGATCGACCTCAACCCTGGGCCTAGCCCGGCCTCAGACATTCCGGCACCACCCTCCACCCAGGAGGTGAGCGAGCTACTTGGCCAGTCAATGGGAGAAAGAGGTGTCGATGGTTCTCCCCCGGCCAGTGCCGCTCGCCCATCGCCTCCCCGGGCGCTGGCTCCACCCCCCTGCTGGGTGTCTGGACTCCCTCATCCCGGACCTCCCGACCTCCAAGTGCGAGGGTCCGGACATCAAAGCACGCCAGCCCTATAACTGGGGCAGCTCCAGAACAGGAAGGCAGTTGTATCTTGGAGTCGAGAGACGAAAGAAGAACTCATCCTGGACGGACTACTGGCGCTGCCGTAGCTCTGTCCTGTGCACCATCCTCCTGCCTGTTGGCGCTGCCACAGCCGTCGTAACCTTCATCCTTCACCGTCGTCCGGATCTGCTGGCGAGGCCGCGGACCGTTGTAACCGTCATCTGCATCGGGACCTGCTTGGCTTCTCCACGGCCCGTCGACCATCCTTCATCCATATCGGGACCTGCTTGGCTTCTCCACGGCCCGTCGACCATCTTTCATCCATCTCGGGACCTGCTTGGCTCCTCCACGGCCCGATCAGCAAACACGCCGAGCTCGAGGATTGAGAGCTATTGAACTCATTGGTAACTAAGACTGTCCCGCTACCCTTTTCCTCAACCAGAGATCAGAACCGAGGGGACCCCTGAGTCCAGACCTCCTTGTATTATATCAACGTAACCTGAGAATTGCATATAAAGTCTCGTTAACCTTCAATCTTGTGTGGCGTCCGTCTGTGGGGGGGAAGTTACTTATCTGTACAGTCGTTGGAGACGGCTCTCCCTGGAGACCTCTCCCCGTAAACTCGGCCGACCCTCCCGGTCCGTCTAACAAGTAGTGAGTGCAGAGTAGTGAGTGCAGAGTAGTGAGTAGTGAGTGCAGAGTAGTGAGTGCAGAGCAGTGAGTGCAGAGTAGTGAGTAGTGAGCACAGAGTAGTTAGTAGTGAGTGCAGAGTAGTGAGTGCACATTGCAGAGTAGTGAGTGCACATTGCAGAGTAGTGAGTGCAGAGTAGTGAGTGCAGAGTAGTGAGTAGTGAGTGCAGAGTAGTGAGTGGTGAGTGCAGAGTAGTGACTGCAGAGTAGTGAGTAGTGAGTGCTGAGTAGTGAGTGCAGAGTATTGAGTAGTGAGTGCAGAGTAGTGAGTGCAGAGTAGTGAGTGCAGAGTAGTGAGTAGTGAGTGCTGAGTAGTGAGTAGTGAGTGCAGAGTAGTGAGTGGTGAGTGCAGAGTAGTGACTGCAGAGTAGTGAGTAGTGAGTGCTGAGTAGTGAGTAGTGAGTGCAGAGTATTGAGTAGTGAGTGCAGAGTAGTGAGTGCAGAGTAGTGAGTGCAGAGTAGTGAGTAGTGAGTGCAGAGTAGTGAGTAGTGAGTGCAGAGTAGTGAGTGCAGAGTAGTGAGTAGTGAGTAGTGAGTGCAGAGTAGTGAGTAGTGAGTGCAGAGTAGTGAGTAGTGAGTGCAGAGTAGTGAGTAGTGAGTGCAGAGTAATGAGTAGTGAGTGCAGAGTAGTGAGTACAGAGTAGTGAGTGCAGAGTAGTGAGTAGTGAGTGCAGAGTTGTGAGTGCAGAGTAGTGAGTAGTGAGTGCAGAGTATTGAGTAGTGAGTGCAGAGTAGTGAGTGCAGAGTAGTGAGTGCAGAGTAGTGAGTAGTGAGTGCAGAGTAGTGAGTAGTGAGTGCAGAGTAGTGAGTGCAGAGTAGTGAGTGCAGAGTAGTGAGTGCAGAGTAGTGAGTGCAGAGTAGTGAGTGCAGAGTAGTGAGTAGTGAGTGGTGAGTAGTGAGTGGTGAGTAGTAAGTAGTGAGTGCAGAGTAGTGAGTGCAGAGTAGTGAGTAGTGAGTGCAGAGTAGTGAGTAGTGAGTGCAGAGTAGTGAGTAGTGAGTGCAGAGTAGTGAGTGGTGAGTGCAGAGTAGTGACTGCAGAGTAGTGAGTAGTGAGTGCTGAGTAGTGAGTAGTGAGTGCAGAGTATTGAGTAGTGAGTGCAGAGTAGTGAGTGCAGAGTAGTGAGTGCAGAGTAGTGAGTAGTGAGTGCTGAGTAGTGAGTAGTGAGTGCAGAGTAGTGAGTAGTGAGTGCAGAGTAGTGAGTAGTGAGTGCAGAGTTGTGAGTGCAGAGTAGTGAGTAGTGAGTAGTGAGTGCAGAGTAGTGAGTGCAGAGTAGTGAGTAGTGAGTGCAGAGTAGTGAGTGCAGAGTAGTGAGTAGTGAGTGCAGAGTAGTGAGTGCAGAGTAGTGAGTGCAGAGTAGTGAGTAGTGAGTGCAGAGTAGTGAGTAGTGAGTGCAGAGTAGTGAGTACAGAGTAGTGAGTGGTGAGTAGTGAGTAGTGAGTGCAGAGTAGTGAGTGCAGAGTAGTGAGTAGTGAGTGCAGAGTAGTGAGTAGTGAGTGCAGAGTAGTGAGTAGTGAGTGCAGAGTAGTGAGTGCAGAGTAGTGAGTGCAGAGTAGTGAGTAGTGAGTGCAGAGTAGTGAGTGTTGAGTAGTGAGTGTTGAGTAGTGAGTGCAGAGTAGTGAGTGCAGAGTAGTGAGTAGTGAGTGCAGAGTAGTGAGTAGTGAGTGCAGAGTAGTGAGTGCAGAGTAGTGAGTAGTGAGTGCAGAGTAGTGAGTGCAGAGTAGTGAGTGCAGAGTAGTGAGTAGTGAGTAGTGAGTGCAGAGTAGTGAGTAGTGAGTGCAGAGTAGTGAGTGGTGAGTGCAGAGTAGTGACTGCAGAGTAGTGAGTAGTGAGTGCTGAGTAGTGAGTGCAGAGTATTGAGTAGTGAGTGCAGAGTAGTGAGTGCAGAGTAGTGAGTGCAGAGTAGTGAGTAGTGAGTGCTGAGTAGTGAGTAGTGAGTGCAGAGTAGTGAGTGGTGAGTGCAGAGTAGTGACTGCAGAGTAGTGAGTAGTGAGTGCTGAGTAGTGAGTGCAGAGTATTGAGTAGTGAGTGCAGAGTAGTGAGTGCAGAGTAGTGAGTGCAGAGTAGTGAGTAGTGAGTGCAGAGTAGTGAGTAGTGAGTGCAGAGTAGTGAGTAGTGAGTGCAGAGTAGTGAGTAGTGAGTAGTGAGTGCAGAGTAGTGAGTAGTGAGTGCAGAGTAGTGAGTAGTGAGTGCAGAGTAGTGAGTAGTGAGTGCAGAGTAATGAGTAGTGAGTGCAGAGTAGTGAGTACAGAGTAGTGAGTGCAGAGTAGTGAGTAGTGAGTGCAGAGTGCAGAGTTGTGAGTGCAGAGTAGTGAGTAGTGAGTGCAGAGTATTGAGTAGTGAGTGCAGAGTAGTGAGTGCAGAGTAGTGAGTAGTGAGTGCAGAGTAGTGAGTAGTGAGTGCAGAGTAGTGAGTAGTGAGTGCAGAGTAGTGAGTGCAGAGTAGTGAGCGCAGAGTAGTGAGTAGTGAGTGCAGAGTAGTGAGTAGTGAGTGCAGAGTAGTGAGTGCAGAGTAGTGAGTAGTGAGTGGTGAGTAGTAAGTAGTGAGTGCAGAGTAGTGAGTGCAGAGTAGTGAGTAGTGAGTGCAGAGTAGTGAGTAGTGAGTGCAGAGTAGTGAGTAGTGAGTGCAGAGTAGTGAGTGCAGAGTAGTGAGTAGTGAGTGCAGAGTAGTGAGTGTAGAGTAGTGAGTAGTGAGTGCAGAGTAGTGAGTGCAGAGTAGTGAGTAGTGAGTGCAGAGTAGTGAGTAGTGAGTGCAGAGTAGTGAGTGCAGAGTAGTGAGTGCAGAGTAGTGAGTAGTGAGTGCAGAGTAGTGAGTAGTGAGTGCAGAGTAGTGAGTAGTGAGTGCAGAGTAGTGAGTAGTGAGTGCAGAGTAGTGAGTAGTGAGTAGTGAGTGCAGAGTAGTGAGTAGTGAGTGCAGAGTAGTGAGTAGTGAGTGCAGAGTAGTGAGTAGTGAGTGCAGAGTAATGAGTAGTGAGTGCAGAGTAGTGAGTACAGAGTAGTGAGTGCAGAGTAGTGAGTAGTGAGTGCAGAGTGCAGAGTTGTGAGTGCAGAGTAGTGAGTAGTGAGTGCAGAGTATTGAGTAGTGAGTGCAGAGTAGTGAGTGCAGAGTAGTGAGTAGTGAGTGCAGAGTAGTGAGTAGTGAGTGCAGAGTAGTGAGTAGTGAGTGCAGAGTAGTGAGTGCAGAGTAGTGAGTAGTGAGTGCAGAGTAGTGAGTAGTGAGTGCAGAGTAGTGAGTGCAGAGTAGTGAGTGCAGAGTAGTGAGTAGTGAGTGCAGAGTAGTGAGTGCAGAGTAGTGAGTAGTGAGTGCAGAGTAGTGAGTAGTGAGTGCAGAGTAGTGAGTAGTGAGTGCAGAGTAGTGAGTGCAGAGTAGTGAGTGCAGAGTAGTGAGTAGTGAGTGCAGAATAGTGAGTGCAGAGTAGTGAGTAGTGAGTGCAGAGTAGTGAGTGCAGAGTAGTGAGTAGTGAGTGCATAGTGAGTAGTGAGTGCAGAGTAGTGAGTGCAGAGTAGTGAGTGCAGAGTGCAGAGTAGTGAGTGCAGAGTGCAGAGTAGTGAGTAGTGAGTGCAGAGTAGTGAGTAGTGAGTGCAGAGTAGTGAGTAGTGAGTGCAGAGTAGTGAGTGCAGAGTAGTGAGTAGTGAGTGCAGAGTAGTGAGTGCAGAGTAGTGAGTAGTGAGTGCAGAGTAGTGAGTAGTCGTGCAGAGTAGTGAGTGCAGAGTAGTGAGTGCAGAGTAGTGAGTAGTGAGTGCAGAGTAGTGAGTAGTGAGTGCAGAGTAGTGAGTGCACATTGCAGAGTAGTGAGTGCAGAGTAGTGAGTAGTGAGTGCAGAGTAGTGAGTAGTGAGTGCAGAGTAGTGAGTGCACATTGCAGAGTAGTGAGTGCAGAGTAGTGAGTGCAGAGTAGTGAGTGCAGAGTAGTGAGTAGTGAGTGCAGAGTAGTGAGTAGTGAGTAGTGAGTGCAGAGTAGTGAGTAGTGAGTGCAGAGTAGTGAGTAGTGAGTGCAGAGTAGTGAGTGCAGAGTAATGAGTAGTGAGTGCAGAGTAGTGAGTGCAGAGTGCAGAGTAGTGAGTAGTGAGTGCAGAGTAGTGAGTAGTGAGTGCAGTGTAGTGAGTAGTGAGTGCAGAGTAGTGAGTGCAGAGTAGTGAGTGCAGAGTAGTGAATGCAGAGTAGTGAGTAGTGAGTGCAGAGTAGTGAGTAGTGTGCAGAGTAGTGAGTAGTGAGTGCAGAGTAGTGAGTAGTGAGTGCAGAGTAGTGAGTAGTGAGTGCAGAGTAGTGAGTGCAGATTGCAGAGTAGTGAGTGCAGAGTAGTGAGTAGTGAGTGCAGAGTAGTGAGTAGTGAGTGCAGTGTAGTGAGTAGTGAGTGCAGAGTAGTGAGTGCAGAGTAGTGAGTAGTGAGTGCAGAGTAGTGAGTAGTGAGTGCAGAGTAGTGAGTAGTGAGTGCAGAGTAGTGAGTAGTGAGTGCAGAGTAGTGAGTGCAGACAAGGGCGGGCGGTTGTAATATGGC
This sequence comes from Lissotriton vulgaris, assembly GCF_964263255.1. Lineage (NCBI taxonomy): Eukaryota > Metazoa > Chordata > Amphibia > Caudata > Salamandridae > Lissotriton > Lissotriton vulgaris. The sequence goes on along the minus strand of NC_141693.1, from coordinate 305,263,850 downwards.
CCCGCTCCATGTACCTCAGTGAGGGCAGCTCGCATGTCAACAACCGTGAATGGTACAGACCTCTGAAGGAGGATCCTGTGCATGCGATTCAAGACAAAATTGGAAAATTAACATAAGAGGGATTGGATGAGGGATATTTGGGACCAAAGGAATTTGAATACCTTAATAAGAAATCGCCCAGAACACCAGTGTTGTATTTCTTGCCCAAAATCCACAAGAACGGCCAAGTACCACCAGGCAGACCGATTGTTTCGGGGTGCGATTCAGCATTGGAACCGGTCTCTAATTACATTGATTTCTTCCTAAAACCTTTCCTGACGAGCGTAAAGTCCTACCTCAGGGATACAACTGATTTTATAATCAAAGTAGAAGGACAGAAATTTAGCGACGAAACTCAATTGATGGTGACTCTTGATGTTGCTTCGCTATACACACAAATTCCCCAGGACGAGGCACTGGAGGTTCTTGAACTGTATCTGGACCAACGTGACAGACCACATAGAGTCCCCACATCGTTCATTGTGGCTCTGGCAGAAATTACACTTCGTTGTAATTATTTCAAATTCGAAAATGAGTTCTATGTCCAAGTCAAGGGCATGGCCATGGGATGTCCTCACGCGCCAGAAATGGCAGTATTGTACATGGCCCAGTATGAAAAACGATTCATATATACCAACAACCCTTTTTTGCCCAAAATAAAGCAGTGGCTCAGGTATATTGACGACGTCTGGCTCCTGTGGCAGGGGAGCCAGACGGAACTGGATGAGTTCCACCAGTGGTTGAATTCTAGGCATGGGGACATCAAGTTCTCGCTTGAAGCGAGTAAAACCAGTATGACCTTCCTTGACATCACTGTAGGCAGTTGCTCGGAAGTGCTGACAACCACGATCTACAAAAAGGATACTGATCGCAATACGATCTTACACTACAGAAGCCCACAATGCTTGAAAGAAAACCTGCCTTATGGCCAGCTATTGCGGATAAGACGCAACTGTACTGAAGTAGGGGACTTTGACATTCATGCCACAACATTTTGTAATGAAATGGCCAAGAGGGGTTACCCCAAAAAATTATTAAAACTCTCCATGAAACGTGCCAGATTCACTCCTAGAGACAGTCTGTTGCAAACAAAAAACAAGAAGGAGTTAGATAAATTGGTTTGCGTAACAACGTTTGGCCCCCACACAAATCAATTTAAAAGTATCATCTTGAAAAATTGGCACTTGTTAGAAAACTAGAGTATCCCCTAAAAAAGCCCATCTTCGCTATGCGAAAAAATACCAGCATAGGACAGCAATTAATCAGAGCGGATAGCTTTATCCCAAAACCGAAAAGTGACCTAATAGCAAAGTGGAAGTTGAAGCCGGTATGTGGTCACCACAAATGTGGTAATTGTGTGTCTTGCCCTTCTACTATCGAGGGCAACCTGTTTGATCATAATGCCATAAAATGGAAACATGACATGTTCACAACATGTTAGACCAAGAATGTGGTCTACGCTGTGGTGTGACCCTGCAACAGAGTTTATATTGGCAAGACCTGCCAAGCTGTAAATGTGAGAATTACGCAGCACCGCTCAAGGATAAAGAAAAAGGTGGTGTCTGCCCCGATGGTGGAGCATTTCATTGAAAAGAACCATGATGCGAATGATTTTAAATGGACCGTGCTGACATGGATTGACCCAAGGCATCAATCACCCAATATTGAAAGCGCCTTACTGCGCAAGGAGGCGTACCTCATAATGAAGTTTGATAGCATCAATAAGGGGTTAAATTGCCTGAGCGAATTGAGTAGGGTGTAGCTAGTCGCTACTCTTGTGCTGGGCAATAAACCCTAATTCCCTAGCCGCTCCGCCATACGGGCAATAAATAAATGCATCACAATTGCAAGAATATGCAAAAAATGTTTGTTCATGAAAAAAATTTTTTAACACACAACCTGCCCCAACAGCAGGTGACCTACACGCACGCTATGTGTTGCAAAAATCATTCAGCGCATTTAAAGTTCTTAATTATAAATTTTTTCCATAATACATTTTGGGACTTCATGCCCCAGAAGGCCTGTGTTGCACTCACCGGGCCCTGAATACACCTGATTGGCTGTTCACTACCATGTGACCAAAACCTCCGTTTTTTGAAACCTTTGGTGTTTGTCTACACTTTGCTTCGTGCTCATTCAATGAGAGAAAACAGAAAGATTCTTTTTGAACCAAAGAAGATAAGACCGCAAACAGCGCGCTGCCCTGCTTTGGGCGCTTGGTTAAATTTCGCCACATTTAGCATGTACACTGATTCTGTGTTCGTTTACCTTTACAGACGTAATTCCTACTCACAGCGCTACACGCTCGATTGCGGTGGGCTGTTCAGCCTTCAGAGTTATTACAAAATGTGAGTATGACAAACTTGATATATCAAAAGCGGCAGGCGCCGCGTTAAAAAGGTTTCAAATGTAATGCAACTTTTTATTCAGGCAGCACGTTTGTGACCCGGGTTCATTTCGCAAACTTTACATTGCAGAACCAACTTTAAGCACAGTACCTCACGCAAGGTTGCGGTGGACTGTTTGGCTACTGAATAGAGAAGACTTGTGAGTACCCCCATGTTTTTCTCATAAGTAATGCAAAGGTATTGCATAAATACATGTAGGCGGACACTGATAAAAGCGTTTATCCACACTTTAGGTCACCTTGGAACAATAAACAATGCCTTGACAAGAGACCACCCTTGAGGCTTTCACTTAAGGTAATTTCACTCCCTATTTTGTAGCACGGCGTGCGTGCGGGCACCTTCTTTTTAAAGGACAATCATTTGAATATATTCCTTCTCTGTTGCAGTGTGAGACACACAGTGGCGGCCACACTACTATTAATAAAAGGTCGCACTCAAGCCCTCAATCAGGTACGACGCATCCAGTGGATGCTTTTTTAGCTTAGTGTTGTTGGTTTTTAATGGATTTGGAGGAACCCTTACTAAACATAGATCCTTCCTTTTTTTCATTGATAACAGTTCCCCATGGAATCCATTTAATGATGCCCTGATGAGAGCCCTGTGACTTTCTTAACAGGACTCGAAACGCGTCGGCTACGGCACTAGTTCGCATAAAATTCTTGTTAATACATTTAATATGAATGTTCAAGTTTAAAAGGAATATTTAAACTTTGACTCATGTGGTTCTAAAAAGAAACAGTGCACCACATTGTGGAAACTGAATGCATATTTAATATTGGCAAATTCTTTCTGTCCATGATTAACTGTTTTTTGATAATTGGAATGAAATGATGTATGTTGATTTAATGTTCTTTGTATGTCACATGTACATTAGTCCTTTTTTGTTAAGGTCTATTGATGATTAATTCAATGTTTTTTGTATGTTATTTGTACATTAGTCTTTTGTGAAAATTCAGTCGCTAGAGGTTGAGTTGATAATGTTGATTCTCTTGCCTAAAAAATAATCATCTAAAAAACTGATTCTAAAGATACTGACAAAATAAATTTTCTTGGTAAAACTAATTCATTTAGCTTTATCTATTGTCTTACTGAGTGATTTAATAATACATCCCGGAGGCATAGGTACAATCCCCTTGTTTTATATTATTATTGTGGCCCTACCTACCCTCCGTCCCCTAAGGGCCCACCCCTTCCTTTCAATTGCACTTTAAGAAGTTGGCATATTTGTGTAATTTGTGTCTGGCGTTTGATTGGCTAGTGAGCCTGGTCCAGGAGTGCCTGGGCCTGCTTGTGGATTGACTGTCTGGTTTGAGGGTGACAGGGGCTGGAGAGCCCAGGAGGTTGTCTGAGTCAGCCCATGGATGAAAGGCAGCATCTGCTGCCAGGGAAGTGGGAGGAGATGGCACCTGATAGTGAAGGGCTGTGCCTGCCTGACCACAATGCTGGCTCCACCCCCCGCTGGGCGACTGTCACCTCTGTCCCTGATACTGAAGGGACTTCCCTATAACCAGTCCTAGCTGGTTCTCACACTGCCTGCACAAAGACTTCAAAGACTTTTCTCTGTATAAGAAGGGGCTGTGTCCCCTTCCAAAATGTTCTTGTTTCTAACTTGAATCTGCCAGGGGCATGCTGCTGCTTGGGCTCAGGGGAATCCCTGGGCCCAGCCCAGCCCCTGGACACCTGATGGAGTTTTCCTGGATGCTAACGGATTTTCCTGCTGGGGGCTATGCTGCTCGCTCTTTTATTCCTAAAGCTTTGCCAAAACGCTGTGCAGATTGTGCTGTTTTGGACCTGGAGCGTGTGGTGCTCAACTGCGGAGCGTGGGTAGGGATCGGTGTGCTCATCGGCACATTCCCAACGAGGGTCGGAAGTCTGTGGCACCTCCCCTCATGTATCTTGCTCCAGAGCGATTTTAAGGCCAAGAGGGAGGTCTTTCCGTGACCTGCGCCCTCAAAAGTCATCTGCCGCATATTCACTGCCGCTCCCCGGGGCCAGGAATACCCCCAGAAGTTGCCGTTCGAAAACGGAGGCTGCCGCGGTGAAGATCGGAGCCGCTGCGCTCCCATTGGCTGAGGGAAGCCGAGCCCCCTCACTGACGCCGCGACGGGATTGGCCCGTGTGCCGTCGCGTCATTGCCGAAGCTGTGCAGGGATTGGCCGCCCAGGATTTGTCATCGTAGGCTTGTCCCGGGATTCGCACTGCCGTTGGCTGACTCCCGGGTGGTTGCGAGGGCTCGCCTTCAGAGCCGCGACCTGATTGGCCCATCAGCGAGGAGCTGCTGCGGAGACGCCGGGGGCCGCGCTGCGAAGAAGAGCCTTCACGGAGAAGACCCGTCCTCGCCGAGGGAACCACAAGTGCCTCTTGGTTCCCAGCCTGCCGTCCCAACTGCTGAGTGCCTGCATACCTCCCCCGCCGCTCGTTGGAGTGCCGAGAGCGGGCGGGAGAGCAACCGGGTCCGGCCGGGGCAAAGAGCGAGTGTGCTCTGTCAGGCGCGGGGCGCCGGAAGCCATCTGAAGTGCGAGGCTGTGCCGGTGAGAGGAAAAGAGTCCGAGGAGTACTCGGTGAGGCGCGCTTACAGAGCTTGGGGTGCATTTACTCTCAGGGTTGTTTGGAAAGTGATTTTACTGCTGGCATTACTTAATTTGCTCGTTTTTGAGAGCGAAGTGGAGATAAGGCGATAGTATTATTTTTAATACTGCATTACGAGAGACTTGAGACAATCTATATGAGAAACTTCCTGATAATACAGGTGCAGATGAACCAGGGAGGTTCATGGGGGCATATTGGTTCAAGAGCCTGTGGGGGCTCCCGCCGTTTGGCGCAGTACTGTTCAAGGGCCAATGAGAGCCCATGCCCTAGTTTGCTTGTGATCACAGCTGCCCAGCAATTAGTGGGCAGCTGCACCGTTTAGGTTTTGTGATTGCCCTCAGGTGCCCAGCAAGTAGTGGGCACCTGCAACGTTTAGGTTTTGCGCCAGTTGCGCACCCTGACTGGCGCTGCTTGGCAGCGTGTCTTGAGATTTGGACACATGGCGTCTGAGCCCCAACAAGGCCAGTTGGCCTAGGGACTGCCACAGGTAGTAGCTTATGTGAGTTTTTGCGCAATTGTATGGTTATTGCACCTCTGAATGTGTTTTCTTGCATCATGTGTTATTCCTGCACCTCTGAATGTTTTTAGGCATCATGTGATTTTTGCGCTATTGTATGGTTCTGGCACCTCTGAATGTTTTTAGGCATCATGTGTCTTCCTTTTCCCTGCGCTGCACCTCTGAATGTTTTAGGCATCATGTGTCTTCTTGCGCTGCACTCCTGAATGTATTTTATTGCATCATGTGCTTTGTTCTGAACACCGCTGATTGTGTATGTTTATGCATCATGTGTTTCCCTTTACTACTCCTCTGAATGTATATTTATGCATCATGGGTAAGGTGTTCTTTCCTAGACCCCTAAATGCTGTGTGATACTTAGGTGGTTTTCCTTTACTACACCTCTGAATGTGTTTCACGCATCATGGGTAATGTGTTCTTGTTTATACCCCTAAAAGTATTTTATTCTTAGGTGGTTGTTCTTTCCAGTACAGGTGGTCCTAGTGAGGTCCTGGTCCCCTGCGTGACATTCTCCTAAGGTGGTTAGGGTTGCGTAGGTGGTACTTACCTGTTACCAGTAGATACTGGTTGTGATTTATAACTGTTACTTTGTGCTACAGTGATTTTATATCCTTTTATTCTAATTTCTGACAAGTATTTCTATTTCTAAAAGTGTTGATTCTGACAGTGGCCCATGTGGCCCTGTCTTGTAAATAATCCCTTATGAATGTTGCCCGTGCCAGTTGGCACAATGTACATGTGTGTTTTTTTATCTGATGTGTGTTTACAATACAAAAGTTATTTTAATATAACCTTGTGTGGAGTCCCCTTTGTGGTGTGCCTAGGATGTTGTTACTGTTGTGTGCTGGCGCAAATGCTGTACACATTGCCTCCGAGTTTAGCCTTACTGCTTGTGCCAAGCTACCAAGGGGGTGAGCAGGGGTTATCTTGGCGTGTGACTTCCTTGCCCTGACTAGAATGGTGGTTTCTGCCTGGCTTTGGCGTCAGCCTTAGCCTACCAGAAATAGCCAGTTCTAACAATATCCATCCCGACTAGGACAAGTGCACGCCGTCCTTCTAATGATAGCCTTACACTCATACCTGTAATAGTGCCAATGCTCTACCGCAGTTATGGACCTGGCACCCTGCTGTTCCCTACGTGGAACAATTCCTGACCACACTAGCTGGCATGGCCCCAATTATTGCTGATTGTCCGCTATATCATTTCGCATGGCCTGTGGAAGTGCCCTCCTCCCCATGGTTACTAAGTCCTTGCCACCTGCATGGGTAACCAGGACATGGGAGGGGGTCCCCAAAGAGAGCTGTTGTTCACCTGCTCCTCCCCAGTCCCGGGGTAGCCCACATACTGCTGCGTCCGTGCCAGACCCTGGGTCCAGTCCCCATGCTTTGCCCTCCATGCCATCCTGGCAACGAATGAGTGTTCCTGCAGCCACACCTGACAACCTGGTGAGTAAACGGCCATCTTGTCACCACTTGTGTAATTGTTCGCGACACTGCGCACCCTAGTAATTGCCCCATTAAAATACTCAATGAATTGCTGCTTGTTGTACCCAAAGAGGACCACTTTGCTTACAGCGGTGCCTGCTGCGGTTCCCAACCAAACTATCTCTAACGGGCACTGCACTCCATCTTGTACAGCTAGCAAATCTCACACCTCCTCACATGACCGTTGGTCCTGGACACTTAGAAGTGCTAGTTGCTAAACCCCCCATTGCGCTACCTTTGTCATGACAAAGTGCATTAAGCTGGTGGGACACTCGGAAATTCAACACGCACAACTAGCCTCCACCCTATTGTCATGGCTTGGCGCTCCCTCGCCATCTGGCAGCGGTCCAGGCTGCTGCGTCCCCTTGCTCCTGACCGAACCCCGGAGTGCGATGCCCTGCGCCACACCACTGTTCGTGTATACCAGTAAGAAGGTAAATGGGAGGAGACAGTCCTACACACCCTTCCTCTTCTTGCCGCCTTGCAGCCTTCAAGGTGTGTGGTTACCTCTCATCAGTGTAGATGGAACATATAGCATGTGCCACAAAAGCCCAATATGTGTGATGTTGACCCTAACACATTGCCCCAGTGAGACTTCTCAATTAACTGAAGAACGACGTTTCAAATGGCACTTCTAATCTCCCTGCCTCTGGAAGTGTCTTTACAATGAGTTCCAATGGTACGCTAGCTGCCCCCCGTTGCAGTGATCTCCCTCACTCTGGGGTTGTTCTCGATTGCGACATGCACTCGTCACTTTCTCTGGTAATACGCTGTTTGCTACCTCTTACATTGTGTTTGTTTCGCTACTTGAACCAGAGGCACCATAGTGTAACTAACGTTTGTACTTATGTTTGCAGTCTGATATGTATCGCAGTACTATTCACCACTGGTACCTCTAGTGGTTAGTGTCCGCCATTTATTGCAGCAATATCCTTCTACCTGTGTTCGGTGCTCAGTAGTAAAATGCACACGTCACCTGTCTCTTGTAACACACCGTTCGCAACCCACACTTAGTCCTTTGCCGGTACTAGCGCAGTGCCACCAATGCCTCTGTATCGTATGTCCGTGTGCTTTTGACTGCCTGTCATGTGTTGCAGTATTGTACCTCTACTTGTATTTTGTACCCTCCTGGGTTACAAGAACTATTTTGTTCACAATACATTCTCGCAGGGGTTAGTTGGAGCACCTACTTGCGTACCTCCAGTGCTTGCTGCAGAAGTGTGGTGTCAGACTTGGGGATGAATGTGTGCCTAAATCCGGCACACCATTCTGTGCAAGATGAATCCACATCACCCTAGTGCCAATGGGCCCGAGTATAGAAACTGGTGATGCTGTGATGCAACGTGTGTGAAAGTCCCAGCGTGGGCTAAGATTTCCGCACCTACGGAAGTCCAGACTTGACTATACCGTTGCCCCTGACCACTTGGAAAAGCGCCTCTTCCTTGCTGTGTGCAACTCTATAGTGTGTCACAAGTAAATCTTCAGATCACTTTAGGAAAAGACCCCTGGGCACCCCCTTAACGATTACCATGCCAATCTTATACCAATCTACCTGGGTGGTTAGCCCCCCTGTCATCTATGGGTTGGGGCCAATAGTTGAATAAGGTAAATGAGCACAACTGGGTTGAAGGGAAAGGATGTCATGTTACTAGCACAACCGCTACACTTATCACTGTTTATACTTCTCCGCTACGAGAAGTCTGAACCGAGTTGCCACCTTGCCCCCCTAGAGCACTTAACCCCTTCAGTGCTGATGACAAAGCCAGCTCGTCATGGGCTTTACCTGCCCTGTGCTTATGACGAGCTGGCTTTGTCATGTAAAGTGGGATTTAGTGAATGGCAGCACCCAGCGGGAAAACCCCTAGCAGCCAAGGTGTTAAACCAGGAACATCATTCAGGCTCCTAGCCCGGAGCACGCCCTGCTAATTAACGCTTCCTTTCCCACCGGTCCTTACAGAGTGGTGCCTGTGTACCTGATCTGATTGTCCTGAAATTAGAAAACAGGTTACGCTCTGATCCTGGACGTGCTGGCCTCGAACCCCACACACTGGCCCAGTGTGTTCTTCCCCTGTACCTGCTTCAAGCCCTCGCGGGCAGGTCTGCTAGGCGTGGTTTGACCAATATGAAACAAACCTGCGCGTTTCTGGAAGAGAGAACAGATCCATGAAAACAGTCCCTACCCAGCATTAACCTGTAAACCTACTGCTAACTCGATCGCCAGGATCAGGGCCCCTTACTTGCGCACCAGTTGCTGTGCAAAAGACCACATTCCATTAATGCACCTGGGATGCATGGTGTGCCCAGACGCCCCATATGTTTATAGAAAAGGCATTTCATTTGTTGCAGGGGATGCAGGATTTGCCCACGCTCTGCCACTGTTTACCGAGAGAACACCCCAATTATTGCCTAGTAAATCAGCAAAATGCCCGGACTCATCCGCTGTTTTAACGAAAAAAACATCCCATTATTGCGCAGGAACTACCTGACCACATTCACCAGTTGCCTACCAATGTATCACTTCCCTGGGGCGTAACCTGCGCGCCCCAACAACAGGGACAATAATGACTCCTAGGGAGAAACTGGGTGTCCCAGGCCCAGAAGCCTGAATGTGCACAAGGCGGATAAGTGACACGCGTAACTTACGGTCTATGGCACCGTGTTGTGTGTCTGCATCGGGCACAGCTCCGCACCCTGTTCTTCTCAACAAGAAACCCCGCTGTGCATCTCAGGAGACACCGCGCTACAAACCGTGTCTACCAATATAAAACCAGCACAGCATCCCGGTGGCATTCCGTGCTGCTGCAGTGCATTTGGTCTAACGTAGGGTTGGACGTCTCGTTAGCGTGTAGCACTGCGCACTGTGTGATCCGGTAACACAGCACTGTGTCTCCATTAGTGCACAGAGCTAAACACCGCATTTGCCTAAAACTGTCCCCTCACTGTGTTACACTCAGACAGACGCCCATCTCAGCAAGCCATTAAGACATCTGGCGTCGCCTCGCAGTTGTTAAAACCTTCATTGCGATCACCCGGTGGCACAAAAAATGACGGGGTGGGGTGGTGGTGGAGAAATCGACCAGCCCCCGTTGTTGCTCGGTCGGGAGGAGGGAACGGACATAGGGAGAGGGGAACCCTCGGCCCGGTCGTCCGTCCTCGGCCCCCCACCTCCACGGCGCCCACCGCCATGCAGGCCGCCAGCCCTGCTCAAGCATTCTTATTGTGGGGAGATAGGGGGGGTTCGAGGGGGGCAAAACACTACGAAACAACCACAACGGGCCCCTTCCCAGTCCTACTGTCCGGCCGCTGGCATGGGAGGACTAAAACCAGAAACCGACGTGGAGCTCTCGCACCTCATGAGAGGCGGAGGTTGAGGGGGTGGGGGCTAGGGAGTTCGATTAGGCGAAAGGCCAGGAGGCGCCGGTAGTCGCCACCGCGACACGATTCCTCCGGCATCAGGCCACAAAATTATTGGCCATAACGTGAGAGCTGCAGGACTTTCAAGCTGTACGGAGCCTCGGCCACGTGGAGGCTCCAGGTCAGCAAGCGCGCCACAGTGCAATACGATTGCTGCGCCCACGGGCTTCATTTCAACTTACACCTAGGAGCAACAAAGGGATCATCAGGGTGCTCCGCTGCATAGGGCAGCTTAAATGCGCGCAGCGAGCCGCTGCTCGAGAGCAACGCACGAATCGGTCCGCCGCTAATGGGGAGGTTTGTAGGTGTTGTAGGACCTGATATAGCTCGCTGGTCCCAACTGCCTAACCATGCCTGTGCCGGATGGTTATTTCCCCCACCCACGTCCCGAACCCACGGTCTGCTAAACAGGCATCTACTCGCACACCACTGCCTCTCCCCCCCACCCCCCACCCCTGTGGTATCCTACCACAGGGCCCCTGAGCAACCTGGTCATGCCCAGGGACGGGGCCGGGGGGGGGGAGGCAAGAGAGCAGCACATACCTTAAAGTTGAAGACGACACACAGCGTGAGGCCGTGCTGCAATAACCTGCCCCTACCCTGTCCCCTTAATTCTCCCCAGACCCGAGGGCGTGCCACTAAATGTGGTCCCATCGCTCTAAAATGAGGAGCAACTCAAAGTGCTCAAATGCCCGCCTGCCCATGCGGTCGAGACCGCAGTTTGGCCACGTCTCCCCCATCCCCCTCCCCCCGTGGTATCCAACCACAGGCCCCTGCGCAACCTGGGCTTGACCCAGGGGCGGGGGAGAGAGCGTGGCACTCACCAAGCAGACGACGATCCCTAACCGAACGACAACGTGCAGCGCTCAGGCGGGCGGACAGGAAACCGGAGCAGGACAGAGGCAGAGGTGCGATGCTGTCTTGTTTTCGTCTGTCAGATTCCTTCTGACAGTGATGAGTTTTAGGATACCTAGGCAGTAGCCTCATTACTCCACATTCATTTCGATTTTTTTTTAGTCGCTGTTTAGGTTGTCTTATTGATGTGTGACGCTTTGTCACAGTTGAGGTTGTATCACATGGTCAGCTCAGTGATGGGCCGCGGGTAGTGGTCAGTTGAGTTTTGCAGAATTGTCAGCATGTTTCCTCATAGAGTCTCGTCTTGTCTATCTAGTGCCTTCCGATAGTGTTGAGTTTTGGGTGCCTGCAGCGGCGATTATGCCATCAGACAGCGAAAGGGTTTTGGTTGCTTGCCGAGGTGATTATGCTGTCTGGCAACGGTGAGTTTCGCGTACCTGCCGGCGTTTGCCTTCAAGCAGTGATTAGTTTTTGGATGCTGCGTTGCTGTTTCAGTATTGCAAGGTTAGCGGTTCAATGGGACGCGGGTAGTGGCCAAATGGGTTTGTAGAGATGTCTGCGAGTTTCCTGATCAGTGGGTTTTCCTTTTGATCTAATCCTTTGTAGAAGTTCCTGTTGAGATGGAGGAGATGGTCGTCCAACATCTCAATGCCTAGGTCTCTGTGGAGGTCTGCTGTTTGTGTGAACAAAGGTGCACCTGCTGCAATCCGTAAGGCCTTGTTCTGTAGTCTCTGTAGGACTTCCCGAAGCTGCGGGCGGCAGCCGCTCCAAACTGGTGAAGCGTATGTCATAGTTGGTCGAATTATTGCGGTGATTGCTCGCACCTTGCTCTGCATGGGCATTGACTTGGTCTTCAGGAGTGGGTATAATGCAGCCAGTTTGGCTGCTGCTTTCTGGCAGGTCTTCACTATGTGGTTTCTACAGCTGAGTTTAGAGTCCAGAGTCACCCCTAGGTAGGAGCTGCTGTTTTTCCATTTGATCTCATCCCCATTGAGGAGGATCTGTGGATGTTTCCTGTTCAGTTTCCTGGTGAATAATGTTGCTGTGGTTTTGCTTGTGTTCAGGGTGATCTACCAGTCGCTGTACCATTCAGAGAGACTGTTGAGTGATGCCTCAAGGTTCTTAGCCACTTCTCTTTCGCTGAGGATTGGGAGATGACTGCAACATCATCAGCTGAAGGATTGGGAGATGACTGCAACATCATCAGCCAGAGGCAGAGGCTGCCGGAGCTTAAGTACCTTGCCCGCCCCCACTGGCCCACTGGTAAGCCCTCCCCTGGTCGTGCGTCATGGAGACCCCGGGAGGGGCAGACGAGGCTCGCCGCGCCTCTTACGAAGCCCTGGACAGGGGGATGGGGGGCTGCGACTAGTGGCCACTAAGGTGGCTGCCATGCCAATGTCCCCCTGCATGGGATTCGGGCAGCGGCTTTTCCCTTGCGCGTTTCAACGTTTGCCGCCTTGCTCACAGGTGAGTGTCATTAAATCCTAGTGGTCATATGGCCATGAGAACAACTACAGGCCCCATGATGCACCAACATCCTTCCATGGAATGACATGGTAAAATATTTCATTCTGCTTGATAGCGTTTTTGCTTGCCAAATGTCATGAAAAGTAATGTCATCTTTCAAGGTGCATACACGAAATACTTTGCCAAGTGCATGTTGCTGCTGTCATGCTTTTAATACTTGCTTCAAATGTGGCGTTTCCGAAGAGAGGGATCGCCTCTCTCTTCTCCCTTTCTCACTCGCGTTTACCAAATAACCGTGGCAATCCAATGGCAGGTACGCTCGTAAAGCGGGTCATGCCCCCTCAGTTTAAATGTCCCAAGAAAAGCTCCATTTTACCAGGGGCCCCCAACCCTGCAGGGTGGTCTCTGTAAGCAGGAACGGAGAATCCTGCTGCTGTAGGTTTGTGCCAAGAAAATGCAGAGCCCAACTCCAACTTCTTTTCAAGTCTGACATTTATTCGTCTGCATAACAGCATTTAAAACCACTCATTTCCCTTACGCGTTTCAGCGTTTGCCGCCTTGCTCACAGGTGAGTGTCATTAAATCCTAGTGGTCACATGGCCATGAGAACAACTACACTATATATATTGCTCTACAGACTTTACGCAGCTTAATCCATATTTTATCTGGTCGGTCCGTGAACCATGAATCCTGTAATTTAATTTTCCATTATAATTCAATATCATTTTTAAGTGATATAAACAGTCTATTCTTGTAAGCCTTCGCCAATAAATAGACCTTAGGGATACAATTGCCCTGAAATGAACTGGAAAGACACGGAGAAGGATACAAATTCTGGATAGTGACTTGGGACCCAAAATTGTCCAAATGTAATATGATCGATTTTAGTGTAAATATAGGGATTAAAAACTGCCAGATAAATTAATTGCAGTTTGTTTCTCATGAAATTAAAAGTTAGAATCTTCTTTTCCTGAGAAACCCAAGAAATACCTTTATCTCTCCAATCATTCCAAAAAATAGATCTTTTATTGGCTTTAACATTTTTGTTGAACAAAATCAAAGAGGAAAGAAAAAGAATCTGCAAAACGTGTACTGAAAATAAATATTCTTTTAATAAGTTGCTACTGTACCTAAAGCTGGGAATTGTTGTAATGCATATCAGTTAGACATCTATACTACTATTATAAAGAGAGAACAGAAACCTTTTGGCAAGGTAAACTCGGGAACCACAGCGCCAATCCACAGACCCCACACTTTGTTGTAATCCTCAGGGTGTGTAGATGGACATAGGCTGCAAAAAATGAAAAAAAACGTAAATTAAAAAATTAAACTTTAAAAACAAAGTAGTCCCCTAAAAGTAGCGCGGGCCGCGACGTAGCGCTGGCCGCGACCTAGCGATGTTCGCAACGTGAGTGATGACGACAGGCAGGGAGGAGCGGTAACGAGCAGCGAGGGGTGGCAGTGAAGTCCAAAGCGCGGGGAACAGCGGCCGCTCAGGTAAGGCAAAGGCAAAGGCGAGGCGGGAGGCGGGTGGCGGTCTGGGCAATGTCGGGGCTGTATTTGAATGCTGAACCAATATAAAAGCGAGGAGGCGGTCTGGGCAATGTCGGGGCTGTATTTGAATGCTGAACCAATATAAAAGCGATGTGTGCCAATGAAAATGCGAAATCACGGCAAGCCACACCAAGTGCCATGTTAACAACAATGATCCTAGAAATGATGGACAAGAGACACAAAACTCACACACTGTGAAAAGTGTAAGCAGAAGGATGCATGTAATCTGGGCGGGCACATATCTGATGGACGCTTAGAAAACGTTCTGCTAGAATGTGCGAGTTAGATTTAGATAGATGCACTTTTATAGAAGCCCTTAGAGGAATACATGGCTGTCTTCAGGCAGATATTAATGTTGACTCAATAATTTCCCTATTATTCAAAGTATTTTGACCCTATATATCTATAAATGCTGCCCCCAGCCCCCTTCTGCCCCAGGCAACGATGGGGCGGGCTGCTAGTACAAAATATTTCTTTAACAGAGAAATGAGAAGATGTTGAGTCTTTCAAGATTTACTGTTATGTGTATGAATTGCTGCCGGCCTGTAGTATATTGTTTTGTAGGATTTCGTTTTGATAGCATTTCTTATCTGTGACAGGCCTGTGAAACGCTCTGATTCACAGTGCGCGTTCAGTAGTGTGTGAACTCGAGTTTCCCTACTTTATTTTTCCTTGCAATATTATATAGCGCGAACTCGACAACATGGTTTGAGCACAATTTACATTACAAAAGAACACATTCATTTGTGGTAGGCACGGGGAGATAAAGCGATTTGCCTGGAATCACAGGATGTTGAGATGATGCCAAGATTCAAACGTAGCTCCCCAGCTTTAAAGTTCGCAATTCTAGAACTTGTGGCAGGAGGTGTGTCTAAAAGTATATGTCAGTGCTGGCCATCAATGAGAGAGACCTGTGCATTTTTCAAATGGGTGGTGAAAAAATATGAGTATGTTGCTGGAGATGTGGGCCGCTGTGCCACCAATGTATTTACCCGGGCGCGGATAAACACCCATTAATCCCCAACTTTCTTTCCGCATACCATCACTCCGCATACTTTGCGAAAGTACCATGATTCCGCAATGCCATTATAACGCATGGAATTACATTTTATATGCTTTTACCACACATACATTTACAACGAAATTCGTTGTAAATGCATGAATGGTAAAAGCATGTTGTTTTTTTTAATGTTTGGATAAGGTAAGTATGGGTATAGAGGTATATGTTTTGTGGTACTGAGGTATATGTTTTGGGGTGTTTGGGTATTTTAAGGGTTCAGATATAGTTTTGGGTTATGGGGTATGTAGGAAATGGGACCCCCGGCCGGCCAGGGCTTGTGCCACAGCCAGTCAGAGACGGCGGCGGCTCCACGGGGCCTCAGCTCCTTGGCGTGGGGATGGCGGCGCTCCCTCCTCCGGGAGAACCATAGACTGCCGGGTGCGCCTGGGGAAGCCCTCCCAGGGTCGGGCCAATCCCTGCGCGGCCCCGCAATGACGCGGTAGGAGTCCCGGCGGCCAGGACCAATGGCGGGGTGGCAATGCTTTCTCCGGGGCCGCCAATAGCAGCGCGGCCCTGGATAGGGAGGCGGGCACAGCGCCTCCACAGCCGACTCCGGGCTGCAGCGGTGAACTCGGGGAGATAGCGAGGAGTAGGCTCCCTCGTAAATATGCCACGCAAGGGGGTAGGCGAGGTAGGCACTCGCTGGGCGTCTGGCACCTCCGTGGGGCAGGGCAAATGCCGGGTGGCACCGGCTCGATGAATCCAGCGCTCCCAAGCGCTAGGGTATAGAGGCCGCGCTCCCAGTGCTAGGGATCAGAAGAAAAGCGCTTCCCCAAGGCCAGATGAAGGTAGCAAAGTCCATAGGGAGTCTAGGACCTCAGGTGGAGCGTAGCCGCTCCTAGAAGGGGGAACACCATCAGGAGTCCAGGAGTCGGGCAGGGCCCAGGGAGGCAAGCCAACCCTGAGCCCAAGCAGCAGCAGCTCCTGGTAGATTCAAGTGGAGAACAAGAACAAGTCCAGAGTGTCACAGCACCCTTTTTATACACACATTCTTGGTCTGAAGGGGCAGGCAGGGGGAGAACCAGCTGGAACTGGTTATGGGGGGATTATTTACACTGGCCAGGCTAGGAACATCAGCCGCACCCCAGGGGGTGGAGCCAGCATTGTCTGGGGAAAACCCAGCCTCATTCATGACACTCAAACCAGACAGTCAATCCACAAGCAGACCCAGGCTCACTCCTCCCCTCACATCAGTATGCTAAACACTCCATTCACCACCGGGGCAGACCCTCCCAGATCCTGGGAGCCAGGCTCACCAGCCAGCCCCGGCCAATCATACGCCAGGCACATATTCCACAAATATGCCAACTTCCAAAAGGGGGACTTCTACACTAGACACACTCATACCTCATATACCGTTGCGCAGCATTCAATCTCACGAGTTCATACATACCAGACTTGACCCTGCACACCCTACGCACCGGGAACTGCAGAGGACTCATCCATTCCTCATGTATTCCTATGGAAGGGTAGGTCGCTCTCTCTCCTCACACTCACTCAGAGGGGGAATCACCATCCCCAGGTTACATATACCATAAAAACTTCAGGGGCGGATCTGCCAGATGGGCCACGTCCAACACATGCCCCTCCCAGCCCAAACGCAGGGTAGACCAATCACTACCGTGATGGACTTCCCTGCTGCAGGGCGATAGAACATGGACGTGGCTCGCGCTACCGAGCCACCCTCCAGTTCGACGCCTACCTGGGCCGATAGACACACACAGGCTAAAAATTAAGAAAAATAAAAAAATAAAAAAAATAATAAAGACATAGGTCCAACCAGGCTACCCCCCTGGCACGCCTTAGTTGTCCGTGACTAGGACCAGGCCCTAGGCCACCCAGATACCACTGGTCCCTGCGAATCCGAAGTGGGGGGTGGTAACCCCGGGCCCACAATAGCCCTTCTCCACTCCCTTTCTCAGGGTAGCCACGACTACCACTGTTCCTTCCACTTAGGGTCCACACCCTCAGGCTTGCCAGAGGTCACGGGCAAGAATGCCCCACCCTACCTCTACTTCTGAGGTTCCGCGTTCTCCCAGGAGAAACACCCTCAGAACACACTTTCCTAACAGTCTTGGAACTTCCTCCCTCCACTGGTCTTCCACCTGGGAACTAAGCGTTTTAGCTCTCCCCAAGGCAAGCCGCGGCCGCGCCAGCCGGTCTTCCTTGTCTGGGATACAACTAACATGAATTCAACAAAACGAGCCGCGGCAGTACTAGCCGGTCTCAAGGTTCAGCTCTCCCCAAGGCAAGCCGCGGCCGAGCCAGCAGGTCTTCCTTGTCCGGGATACAACTACCATAACTTTAACAAAACGAGCTGCAGCAGCGCCAGCCGGTCTCAAGGTTCAGCTCTCCCCAAGGCAAGCCGCGGCCGAGCCAGCAGGTCTTCCTTGTCCGGGATACAACTACCATAACTTTAACAAAACGAGCTGCAGCAGCGCCAGCCGGTCTCAAAGTTCAGCTCTCCCCAAGGCAAGCCGCGGCCGAGCCAGCAGGTCTTCCTTGTCCGGGATACAACTTAACATAAATTCAGCCAGGGCGACACCTGACGCCTAAACCACATTCAGCGGGGTACGGAACGCATGATGCCTCCAACACATTCATCGGGATAAGGAAGGACAAGATTAACGTTGATTCAGCAAGCTCCCCATCCCAGAGAACTTATACTCCATTACTCAGCATACCTCAACATTCATGCACATACCGTTCCCTAGACGGGTAGGACAGTTTTCCACCGCCCTTGATTCCTCAACCTGACCCTCGGGGCACAGGTACCATTACTCTAGGGCAGGGACAAGGACCATACATATTTGAACACAATTTTGCAACCACCACTGGATCCCACCCTTCTGGTGAATCCAGAAAACCATATTACACTAGGGAGATGATTTACCCTCCCAAGCTAGGGACACCTAACTCTCAGTATACATGTACATTTTTTTCTACAGAACAGATATTTAAGTAACCCTTAAAACTTTCCACAGGACGGGTATTTCTAACAATCTTTAACATTTTTCACAGACATTTTTAGCAACCTGACCTGACCCTATGTGGCACAGGTACCATTATTCCAAGGAAGGGACAGGGACCATATACATTGAACATAATTATGCTGCCACCACTGGATCCCACCCTTCCGGTGAGTCCAGAAAACACATTGTACTAGGGAGTTGATCTACCCTCCCTAGTTAGGGCCAGAACACATCTTTCATAGGACATTTACGTAAACTCTTAAAACAATAATCTCTTTTCTTTGCGACCATTTACAATACAGAGTTTTGTAGGGAGGCCAGTTATCATTGTGGTACTGCGCAAACACAAGTCCGGATCCCACCGCTAGCCACCAGTGTAGGAAATGGGACCCCCGGCCGGCCAGGGCTTGTGCCACAGCCAGTCAGAGACCGCCACTCCTATGAAAAGTCGACCCCTGCTCGCCCTCTAGGTAACGCGGCGCGGGCAGCCAGGCCTATCTCGGAGGACATGTGAAGCATTTGCGCACGCACCCACCAATAACAACATCCCGGGCCTCCCACAAAAGGAACTCCACACCAAGTATATATGAGAATAGTCTTTGTATTAAGCATGACATATATAGACACACATTGTACAAGGTGCCAGGGGCACGGGCAGGGGCTACAGGGAAGAAGGTACAGCGCAGGGCCAAGGGACCACTGCCAGGAATCACATACAGGGGACATCTGGCATTTCAGGGGGGAAAGGACAAAAGTACATAAGTCTGCAGGGGTACCTGTAGGAAAGACACATAGAATAAATCTCAAGGAGCACAATTGACATTTAGCTAGTCCTCTCAACAGGCCAACCGACCTTCGGGGGCTGGGACGCCCATAGTCTCAATGTCAGGGGTGGGGGGGGACTGCAGGTACCCACCGATAAACCTAAACGTGGCAGCGGCCCACGAAGTGCTGGGCAGCTGTAGATGCTGGGGGCATCACGTTGGAGCCTCGCAGGCTCGGCAGGACAAGGGACAATGGTGGAGCCTCTCGGGCTCGAGGAACGAAGGGGCCAGAGGTGGAGCCTCGCAGGCTCGAGGTACGAAGGGGCCAGAGGTGGAGCCTCGCAGGCTTGAGGTACGAAGGGGCCAGAGGTGGAGCCTCGCAGGCTTGAGGTACGAAGGGGCCAGAGGTGGAGCCTCGCCGGGCTCGCGAGATGAGGGGGGCCAAGGTAGAGCCTCGCCGGGCTCGGGAAAATGAAGGGCCAAAGGTGGAGCCTCGCAGGCTCGAGAGATGAGGGGGCCCAAGGAAGAGCCTCGCCGGGCTCGGGAAGATGAAGGGCCAAAGGTGGAGCCTCGCAGGCTCGAGAGATGAGGGGGCCCAAGGAAGAGCCTCGCCGGGCTCGGGAAGATGAAGGGCCAAAGGTGGAGCATCGTGGGAGTCCTTCCCGGACTCGGGGACCAAGGGGGGGGAGCCTCGCGGACCCACAGCACTCCCCAGGGCAGAGGAGCGTCCCGTAGCCCGCCCGCACTCACCAGTTGTTAGAGGCGGCGGCTCCACGGGGCCTCAGCTCCTTGGCGTGGGGATGGCGGCGCTCCCTCCTCCGGGAGAACCATAGACTGCCGGGTGCGCCTGGGGAAGCCCTCCCAGGGTCGGGCCAATCCCTGCGCGGCCCCGCAATGACGCGGTAGGAGTCCCGGCGGCCAGGACCAATGGCGGGGTGGCAATGCTTTCTCCGGGGCCGCCAATAGCAGCGCGGCCCTGGATAGGGAGGCGGGCACAGCGCCTCCACGGCCGACTCCGGGCTGCAGCGGTGAACTCGGGGAGATAGCGAGGAGTAGGCTCCCTCGTAAATATGCCACGCAAGGGGGTAGGCGAGGTAGGCACTCGCTGGGCGTCTGGCAACTCCGTGGGGCAGGGCAAATGCCGGGTGGCACCGGCTCGATGAATCCAGCGCTCCCAAGCGCTAGGGTATAGAGGCCGCGCTCCCAGCGCTAGGGATCAGAAGAAAAGCGCTTCCCCAAGGCCAGATGAAGGTAGCAAAGTCCATAGGGAGTCTAGGACCTCAGGTGGAGCGTAGCCGCTCCTAGAAGGGGGAACACCATCAGGAGTCCAGGAGTCGGGCAGGGCCCAGGGAGGCAAGCCAACCCTGAGCCCAAGCAGCAGCAGCTCCTGGTAGATTCAAGTGGAGAACAAGAACAAGTCCAGAGTGTCACAGCACCCTTTTTATACACACATTCTTGGTCTGAAGGGGCAGGCAGGGGGAGAACCAGCTGGAACTGGTTATGGGGGGATTCTTTACACTGGCCAGGCTAGGAACATCAGCCGCACCCCAGGGGGTGGAGCCAGCATTGTCTGGGGAAAACCCAGCCTCATTCATGACACTCAAACCAGACAGTCAATCCACAAGCAGACCCAGGCTCACTCCTCCCCTCACATCAGTATGCTAAACACTCCATTCACTACCGGGGCAGACCCTCCCAGATCCTGGGAGCCAGGCTCACCAGCCAGCCCCGGCCAATCATACGCCAGGCACATATTCCACAAATATGCCAACTTCCAAAAGGGGGACTTCTACACTAGACACACTCATACCTCATATACCGTTGCGCAGCATTCAATCTCACGAGTTCATACATACCAGACTTGACCCTGCACACCCTACGCACCGGGAACTGCAGAGGACTCATCCATTCCTCATGTATTCCTATGGAAGGGTAGGTCGCTCTCTCTCCTCACACTCACTCAGAGGGGGAATCACCATCCCCAGGTTACATATACCATAAAAACTTCAGGGGCGGACCTGCCAGATGGGCCACGTCCAACAGGGTACAGGGGTAGTTTTAGTGTTTTGGGATAGGTATGGGTTTTGGGGTACAGGGGTATTTTTAGTGTTCAGGGCTAGGTTTGGGTTTTGAGGTATAGGGGTATTTTTAGGACTCAGTGGTAGGTTTGGGTTTTGGGGTACAGAGGTATTTTAAGGGTTCAGGGCTAGGTTTGGGTTTTGTGGTACAGGGGTATTTTTAGGGTTCAGGGCTAGGTTTGAGTTTTAGGATAAAGGGGTATTTTTAGGGTTCAGGGGTAGGTTTGGCTTTTGGGGTACAGGGTTATTTTTAGGGTTCAGGGGTAGGTTTGGGTTTTGGGGTACAGGGGTATTTTAAGGGTTCAGGGCTAGGTTTGGGTTTTGGGGTACAGGGGTGTTTTAGGGTTCAGGGGTGGTTTTGGGGTACAGTGGTATTTTTAGGGTCAGGGCTAGGCTTGGGTTTTGAGGTACAGGGGTATTTATAGGGTTCAGGGCTAGGTTTGGGTTTTGGGGTACAGGGATATTTTTAGGGTTCAGGGCTAGGTTTGGGTTTTGGGGTACAGGGATATTTTTAGGGTTATGGGTTAGGTTTGGGTTTTGAGGTACAGGGGTATTTATAGGGTTCATGGCTAGGTTTGGGTTTTGGGGTACAGGGATATTTTTAGGGTTTAGGGATAGGTTTGGGTTTTGAGGTACAGGGTATATTTATAGGGTTAAGATGGGTTAGTGTTTAAGGGTGTTGGGGTATTTTAAGGAGTAAGGGTGGGTTGTGATTATGGGGTGCAGGGGTATTTAAAGGGAGCAGGGTGGGATTAGCACACAATATGATACATGGCATGAAGGGCGAAACGTACCACACGCCCCCAGCGTTTGTCACGCCCCCATCACACGCCCACAGCACAAAGCACACGCCCACAAGGGACTACTTTGCTGGCACGGTTCTTTTACCCTTTAAATGTATATGGTGGGCGCCTGCATAGCCTATGTCCTTCTGCTGCAACTGCCCTTTCCAACGCTGTATTGGGTGTTGTGATTGGTGCTGTGATTCCTGAGATTACCCGCCTCAAAGGTTTGGGCTCTCTCTTTATTATATTAGTATAGATTTTCATGAAATAAGTAGCAGGCTTGCTTAAGGCAAAAGTAGGAATAATTTATGAACGCTGTCCTTGTCAATGTTTCATGATATGGGCTGGGAGAGCAGTAGCCCCTCTCTAAAACAAGCATTGGCATAGCCAATAGGTCTCGCTTTTTAGCTATGCAGCAGAATATCCTTGGTGCAACAACACCAACTGTTGCATGGCTAACACACATAAGGTCCCAAATGCGAGACCTGTTTTATGTTTTAAAGCATATTTATATAGCGTGAAATCGACCAGAAGGTATTGCAGCGCTTTACACGAGCACCTTTACATTACACAAGGACACGTTCAGGCATAGGGAGATTCCCAGAATCAGAGGATGTGGACACGACCCCGAGGCTCGAACCTTGGTTTCCAAAACCAAAGTCGGCAGTCTAGCAGTCAGACCACATCCTCTCCCTTGAATACAGTAGATCTTGAAGAAAAAGTGCTGTATAGGTTACACCTAAAACACACAGGATGTTGAGTCGCGGCCGGTAATATCAGCTATGACTGTGGGCCAATCGTTTAATTCCTCCCCGTTCGTTAAAAAAAAAAGAAGTGCAAAGTAATCCAGCGTCCTCATAAAGCGCTCTGATGCCCCAAATTTAGCGCTGGAAATCGTGAACGCTCGGCTCAACTCAAGCGCGTGCTGGTGGAGGCCAACAGCCTTGGGGGGGATGTCATCGAGAGCAGCGTAGCGTTCGAGTTGATCGTGACACTTCGAGACCGGGTCCAACCACCAAGTAGTGCGCTAACGTGCCACTTGTTCAACTTCCTAACAGAATAAACAGCTCCAAAGTTGTGCTTTTCGCTTGCAAGCACAGCGTCAACGACTTAACTTAAATCCATCTGTGCCTCAAAACATATAAATCGCCCGCCTCTATTTGACACGTCATCAGTAACCTCTGATACGGAAGTTATTTATATAAACACAACTCATGTCGCTCGAGAGCTATAGCAGCCATGTTGAAATAGAAATGGATGTTCTTCGTTTTATCTCACGGAACAGTAGATTATACTGAAATTACAGTCCGAGTAGACTCGTTTACATTTGAATTTGAAATATGACCTTGTGCAAAAATTCGTATTGCATTATTAAGGAACCTTTGATAAAAATGAAGTCCTTTCACCTCATATCATTTGTTAATTCAGCGCGCCGCATTGACATTGACATTTAGTGTACAACAAGAATCAACCTACCCCCTTCTCGAGAGAATTTGTTGTATATAATATAGGTCCCAAAGTTTCACACTGGCCACTACTGCAGCCCACATTAAATAAAGCAACACTTGTTCCCTTTCTAGCCCCATTTCAACTCCGTATAACATTTGTTAGTCTCTTGCCGTCTCGACCAATAGTACAATAGAAATGTTTCCTGGTTCAGCAATTGGTTAACATTGTCTGTAGGCAGATGAGCCATCGCCCAATGGCAAAGCAGTACTGGTGGATTAGAGCGAGGTTTGAACGGCATGTAGTTGTTAAGACAACATACTTCTGATTTGCGAAAAGGAAGTGTATGAAAAGTGTCCAAGACTAGAGTTGACGAACGGGCGTGTCAAAGATCAGAAGATCTGTCCATATCTAGTTACGTGTCTAGCTCTAAGGCAATGACAGGATGATCAGGGCGGAAATGCGCCAGCAAGTCCACTCGCAGGTATGTCTCTAAAAGTGCGAGGTCGAGTACTATCTTTTTTTTTTAGGTATGATGTTAGCCAACCTTCTTCATCCATTTGGCTGATATGTCATTCACATTTTAATTCCATCCACATACCCGGGATAACGGGTCGGCCAGGGCACAAGTCCTAAAACAAGCACCGCCTCTCCCCTACCTGCTCCACCGCCGAGGAAACAGGATACTGAATCCCGCCCCTCCAGGACTCCCTGACCTGCCTCATGGTTGCCAAGGCAATATTTCTAAAAATATTGTTGTGCTACCGTAAGGCAGGTCATGGAGTCCTCGAGAGGCGGGATCCAAAGCAGACAAATCTGCTATACAGGAGCTTTTTCCAATGGCAGGCCTCCGTTTCCAGAGGCCTGCCAATGGAAAAAAGGGGCGAGGCTTTACACCATACTGAAATCCCCTGCTCACAATATCTCTTTGCCTGCAGCAAGGCAAGGCCCTGCAATGCAGGCTTCGACCTAAAAACAAGCATTTGCAATGCAATAGGTCTCGCATTAGGAAAGTTTGAGCTATTGGTATTGTAAATGACACATTTTTTATTTATGTGTTGGTTTTGAAAATAGTGAAATTAATAGCTTTGTCATTTACAATGCCAATAGTTGTAACTTCCGCAAATGTGACACCTAAAGCATTTGTAATGCAATATGTGTTGTATTTACATGACTTAGATGTATTGACATTACAAATAACAATGGCTTTAACATCTTTTTTAATAATTAATACTTAAATAAAAGTTATTGTAATTTATAATGGCAATAGCTTAAACTTTTGTAAATAACTTTTGTCAAGATTATGTTCAGTGTATTTTATTGTGACGAAAATCCAAGAACAGAAGTGAAATATTAAACATCTTTTTGTGACATTTGTAATAAAGTTTGAAACATTGAGAGAACATATTTGAACAAGTTGTTGTTGAATGGTTGCACAGATTGATGCTTTGGTGGCGACGAGTGATGTTGTGGTGGCGACGAGTGATGTTGTGGTGGCGACAAGTGATGTGGTGGCGACGAGTGATGTTGTGGTAGCGCATAGTGATGTTGTGGTGCCCCCTGAGTGATGTCGTGGTGCCCCCTTAGTGATGTTGTGGTGCCCCCTGAGTGATGCTGTGGTGGCCCCTGAGTGATGCTATGGTAGCGTATAGTGATGTAGTGGTGCCCCCTGAGTGATGTTGTGATGCCCCCTGAGTGATGTTGTGGTGCCCCCTGAGTGATGTTGTGGTGCCCCCTGAGTGATGCTGTGGTGGTGCTGAGTGATGCTGTGGTGATGTGATAGAGTGAGGGCGATAGATAGAGTGAGGGCGATAGATAGAGTGAGGGCGATAGATAGAGTGAGGGCGATAGATAGAGTGAGGGCGATAGATAGAGTGAGGGCGATAGAGTGAGGGCGATAGATAGAGTGAGGGTGATAGATAGAGTGAGGGCAATAGATAGATAAATAGAGTGAGGGCAATAGATAGATAGAGTGAGGTCAATAGATAGATAGATAGATAGATAGATAGAGTGAGGGCGATAGATAGATAGAGTGAGGGCGATAGATAGATAGAGTGAGGGCGATAGATAGATAGATAGAGTGAGGGCAATAGATAGATAGAGTGAGGGCAATAGATAGAGTGTGGGCAATAGATAGAGTGAGGGCGATAGATAGATAGAGTGAGGACAATAGATAGAGTGAGGGCAATAGATAGATAGAGTGAGGGCGATAGATAGAGTGAGGACAATAGATAGAGTGAGGGCGATAGATCGATAGATAGATAGTTTAATTATGTGGCGTGTAATTCTGTGGCACTGAGTGGTATCTGGAGTGTATGTTGCATTGAGTGCAGTGTAATTATGTGGCGTGTAATTATGTGGCACTGAGTGGTAATTGAACTGTATGTTGCATTGAGTGCAGTGTAATAATGTGGTATGTAATTATGTGGCACTGAGTGGTATTTGGAGCAGGCCGCAATCCCTGTGAGTGCTAGCCATTCTTAATGGGGTCTCAAATTGTGTCTGCCTCATTAATATTAATGAGGCATGCAATTTGCGACTCCATTAAGAATCGCAAACAGTGGGGGGGCGTGGCTTAGCGGGCGTTGATGGTGGACGCAGCTTTCTAGAGCTCCCGCCGGCCCGACGATTATCCGTCTGATTATCCTGGACCCCGGACCCAAACACCACACTGTCTGTGAGGCGATTGTGGCGGACAGTGCTGTGAGTCATCCAGCACTGGTGGCGACGCTCCGGGACCGTCCAGGGCATCGAAACCGGCCGAAGCAGCGGGCGGCCTAGTCCCGGACGACAAAGCCGGGAACTCCATTTTGACGCACCCGGACCGGAGGGCTCGCGCAGGGGCCGGCGGCGCAATCCTTCTGCCCAAGCCTGGGGCTGCCTGGTACCAGCGGCGCTCCGAGGGGACCCCTGACCAACACTGCAGTGGCGGCGGAAGAGACTGGAGCCCGGAGGCCGCCGATGGTGAGCAGCGGCCTACCTGGCCTTGGAGAAGCCGGGGCCTCGAGTTTGGTGGTCCCCGCCCAGCGATACCAGCATCTGTCCTCGGCCAGGAGTGTGGGCGCAGTGAGACCCGAGGGGCAGTGGGGTCGGACGCGCGCCTAGACCAGATTGCTGGGATCATCATCGTTGTGCTCACCGGGGCAGTGGACTGAGGGCCTGTAGGACGGACTGGAGTGGCTCACGTCCGTGCCGGGAGGGACGTGCCCGCAGACCTGGTGTGGACCTGGTGCTGACCCTGCGGAGGCGAACGACGAACTGTGAGTGCCTCCCCCCTGGTGCAACCCCCCCCTCACATTGGAGTGATTACTAGAGGGGCGGAAGGGACCGGTGGGACCGGCTTAGACTCGAGCTGGGGCCCGAGCTGGCTACCGGACCTGACTGTGGGCCTAGGATACCCCCGGACTGCCGTGGAGGATCACGAGGGGGGCGCGTGCAGGCTGTGGCGGTGGAACCCCTAGGGAGGGGTGTCCCTGGTGGACTTTATTCACGCTGGGGCCCGGCCTGCAGGGCTCTGCGGGGGCTTGTTGAGAGGCCCTTCCCCCCCATCCGGAATAGACGGCGGCGGTGTGTATGTGGCGTGTATCGACTGTTGGGGTGTCTGGACAGTGAACCACCCTTGGCAGCTGTTGGAGGTGTGGATTGCCCCGCCAAAAGAATCCGCTAACGTTTTGAGGGCGGTGGTACCGGAGCAAGACTTGGCCATGACCAGAGGGGCGGGGTGGGCCCGCTAAGCAAGGACCCATCGACAAGTTCACGGAACCGAGTGGTGGCCCCGGAGCACAAGGCGGGCAGGGGTCGGGGCCGGACAACGCGGCGCTAATGGCGGCGATAACCCAATCCAGGGATATGCTGGACGCCAAGATTGGGGCTGTTGGGGTGGATGTGACCCTCCTGAGACAGGACCTGCGCAACGCTGTGGCGCGAATTACAGAGGCCGAGTCCAGGATCTCGGTGCTGAAGGACGATGTCGGGACCCTGAAGCAGAAAATGGCGTCGATGGAGAATATTCAAAAGGGTCTGGCGCTTCGTGTGGAGGATACCGAAGGACGGGCGCGCAGGAACAACCTTCGCTTTGTAGGTTTTCCGGAGGGCTGTGAAAAGGGCAGCATGGAACGATTTCTTTGCCAATGGCTGGAGAGCTGGCTCCCCCCGGATGCCTTGACCCGCTGCTTTGTGATTGAGCGCGCTCACCGGGCCCTGACGCAGAAGCCGCCGGTGGGAGAGCGGCCCAGGCCGGTGATCGCCAGAATCCTGAACTTCCATGACAGAGACACTATACTGCGGGAGGCGAGGGCCAAGGCTTCCCTTTTATTTGAAAACCATAAGATCATGATCTTTCCCGACTACACCAAGATAGTACAACAACAGCGGCACTCCTTTCTGGCCCCAAGGCGAAACTTCAGAGGCCTGAAGATTCAGTATTCCTTGCTCTATCCGGCCCGCCTACGAGTGGTCTTTCAATCCCGGACTCACTTTTTCGATACGCCAGAGGACGTCTTCAGGTGGACGGATGAAACGGTGAGAGTCAGGCCCCATGCTCAACCGGGTCTTGATCCGGGACACACGAGTGATTCATCGCAAAACCGGAGTGACCAGAACGCCCGAAGCAAAAGGAATAGAAAGTCCAGATCTCGGAAGCGCGCTGCCTCTTGCACTGGGTCTCGGTCTGCTGCGCCCACTGACTCGGACCACTCGGGAGGGGGTAGCTGAGGGGCTATGGGTGGTCCTGCCCACCTACGGATACCAACTGCTCCAGATGAGGGGAGTGGTCCACCTGTGCTTTGCTTTACAGATGACTGAACGCTGAGTAGATTGCCATGCTTAGTTGGTTCTTCCAACGATTGATGGGACTGTGAGAAGGGTTTGGGGTGCTCCGATACAGGGGCTACCTGCCTCCTACGTGAGTGGGAGATGTTAGGGGGAAGGGGGGAGTTCTTAGTTTAGTGGGTGTTTGGGATCCATTGGTATGGTTGGCCTTGGGCGCTCTGTTTTGGGCCCGAGGTTGCCCATGCCGCGACAGATACTTCAGTGTTCTATGAGTTATTGGGGGGGGGGAGTAGGCAGTTGAGGGACTTGTTTGTGGGTCTGGTGGGGGCTGGGGCTGGAAGGGAGGATGGGGTTGCTGGGTGGGGTGGGGGGGGAGGGGGAGGAGGGCAGTGGGGGGGTAGATAAGTTTGACACAGTGTCTGCGCTACTTTGGCTATTGTATGTGTGTGTGGCTCAGAGAGCCCAGGCTTCTGCATTTTCTCGCCATTGACAATGGTTGACACCCAGAGATCAGGCCTCCCGCAGGCGATTTTACGAGTGGTGAGTTGGAATGTCCGGGGGATGCTGGATAAAATAAAGCGTGGGGCGGTGCTGCGGCTGGGAAAAAGGGAGAGGGCTGACGTTCTCCTCCTACAGGAGACGCACCTCCAGGGCACCAAGACCCTCAGTTTGCAGAGATATGGCTATCAACAAGTGTTTCATGCGGGCTTTGTGAGGGGGTCCCGAAGGGTGGCGGTCCTGGTACATCGCAGGCTCCCTTATGTACACGAGACGCAATGGATCGATGCCCATGGTAGATATGTGTTTGTTAAAGGTATGGTTGGGGATGAGCCGATGATCTTTGGCAGTGTGTATGCTCCGCCCCTGTTGCAGGACGCGCTTATTGAGAAGTTGTTTGAGGTGTGGGCCGAGATCCTGGATGCGCTGGCGATTGTGGGAGGAGACTGGAATGACGTGATGGATGGACGGAATGATGTGATGGATGGACGGATGGATCGCTATAGGCCCGGTAGGGAACCCCAGGCGGCAGCACCAACGAAACTTAATGGCATGGCACAGGGCATGGGTTGGATTGACTCCTGGCGCTACCAGCACACTCTGAGTCGCGAATACTCCTATGTTTCGGCAGTGCACAAGTCCTTCTCCAGATTAGATTACTTGTTTGTGCCGCTCCCCTGGCTGGCGAGGGTCGCGTCCACAGCTGTGCTTCCTCGTGGTATCTCGGACCACTCCCCTGTGTCCCTAGATCTTTTGTTGGACAAGAGGCAACAGACATCCGATGGTGCCAGTCTACGTGGCACCTGCAACAGGATCGCTATCGATCACACCTACGTGAAGCCATTTCTAATTATTGGTAGGAGAACGATGGGCCGGAGGTGGACGCCGCCACCCAGTGGAAGGCACTGAAGCCAGTGCTCCGGGGGGTGGACATCGCTTGGTGTGCAGGGGCCCGCAGGACCCATCAGAGAGAGGTGGAGGAGGCAGCGGGGCGGGTCCGAGACCTGGAGAGAGAATGCACTATGGGTGACACAGACGAGGTTGTGGGGCAGCTCCTGGTGGCCCAGCAATCATACACATCCCTGTTACTCAATGAGGCACGCCAGCTCTGGCTGGCCACACAGAGCAGAATTTATCAATGGGGGGATAAGTCCAGCACCATGCTCTACAGACTCTGCCAACACACCTTCCGGGCTCAGACTCTGCCGGGTATTCGGGATGAGCGGGGGGACCGGATGTCGGCCCCTGAGGACATAGCGGCCAGCTTCGCACAGTACTATGCGGATCTGTATGCCCCCCGGGAGGTCCTCTCTGCGGAGGACGTTGATAAATTCTTGGCGGATCTCCCGCCGCGTGCGCTCTCGGATGAGGGCCGTGATCAGCTGGAACTCCCCCTGTCCTTGGAGGAGCTGGGCACGGCACTTGGGGAATTGAATTCGGGTAAGGCCCCGGGACCCAATGGGTTCCCGTGTGAATTCATGAAAACCTTTCATCTCCAACTGGAGGGGCGCTATAGGTTGGCACTGAAGGCTGCCAAGGAGTGTGGTCGCCTCCCAGCGGATTGGAGACATGCCGAAATTGTTGTTTTCTGTAAGCCCGGGAGGCCCCCTGAACATCACTCCTCATACAGGCCGATTTCCCTTTTGAACTTTGAGGCGAAGATATTGGCTAAGGCCCTAGCCAACCGCCTCCTCCCGTATATCACCGATCTGGTTCACTCTGATCAGGCGGGGTTTATGCCCCATAGGGCAACGAGACACAACATTCGCCGCGCGCAGGTGGTGGTGAAAACGGCTCGAGCCGCTGGGGTCCCTTACGGCGCTCCTTCTAGCCGACATAGATAGGGCATTCGATTCTCTCAGCGGGGTGTACCTTCGGGCGCTTCTATCCCGCCTCAATCTTGGGCCTGGTTTCCTCTCATATCTGCGCCTGCTTTATACGGACCTGACAGCGTCTGTGAAAGTGGCGGGCGGTGTTAAAACCCTTTCCATCAGACGGGGCACCAGACAGGGTTGCCCTCTCTCACCCTACTTATTCGCATTGGCTATGGAACCCCTGGCGGCGTGGGTGCGGATGGACCCGCAGTTATGGGGGCTAGAGTGGGAGATGGGTCCGTCTGATCGCATTGCATTATATGCTGATGACGTCCTCTACTTTCTTACAGCCCTCAATAGGTCCTGGCCCAGAGTCCTGGAAATAATGCGAATCTTCGGGGAAGTCTCGGGCTTGCATTTAAACGTGCAAAAGTCTAAGCTGTGGGTGCTGGGGGGTAGTGAGGGTCTGGGTGCCTGGGGATCGATGCTGCAGACGGCAGCAGGTGGACTCAAATACCTGGGCGTCTTTATTACAGACGTTCCGAACGAGGCTTGGGAACGCAATGTGGTGCCTGTTTGGAATAGAGTACGGTTGGACATGAAAATTTGGTCCAGAATGCCACTGAACATCTACGGCCGATCGGCGATTTTTAAAATGGTGGCCCTCCCGCGCCTCCTATACCAACTGCAAAACCACCCATGCCCTATAGGACCGCAGTGGTTTCGTCAAGTGAACGCTGCGCTGAGTCAGTTTCTCTGGGCCGGGGGAGTGGCGAGGGTGGCTCTCCGCACTTGCTTCCTGTCCACGTACTGCGGGGGCCTGGCCACCTCAGACATTTTATCATACTATCAGGCGTCACACTTATTGGTGCTTAATGACTGGTGGTACGGGAACCAGAGTGACCCGACCTACGCCCTAGAACGGTATTTGATGGATCCAGACACGGTACACACCATTTTGTACTCGGCGACTATCAGGGAGAGGCTCCCCATAGTCACCCAGGTGGTCTTCCAAGTTGGCGTGCGGCTCTGTGCCGCATGGGGTGGTGGAATAAGTTGGCGAGGGAGACCCCGCTGTGGCAGAACGGACGACTGCCGGCGCTGGCATCCCTACGGGGATTCAGGGGCTGGGACGATATCGGAATCTCAACGCTAGGCCACGTCATGAAGGGTACTGCCCTTAAGTCTTTCCAGACCTTGAGTGAGGAATACGCCATGCCCAAAACCCAATTCTTTAAATACTTGCAACTGCGACATGCATTGTCCCCCTCTCTGGTGGGCTTAGAGTCCCTGCCCGAGTTCAGCCCCCTGGAGGCTAAGGTGTTTATGGGAGAATTGGAGGAAAATAAAATTTCTAATATATATCAGACCCTGGTCACACACTGTTCCTCCTCCCTGGATAGGCTCCGCTCCGCATGGGAGGGGGATGTGGGAACTCTCGAAGAGGAGGACTGGAGGGAGGCCCTGGAGGCCCCGAGGGGGGCGGCCATTGCGATGCGTCTACGCTTTATCCAATTTAAATACATACATAGAGCCTATTTTACCAGAGAACGACTGTGGAAAGCAGGTTTGATGTCCTCCCCTGAGTGCTTGAGGTGCGGACGGGTGGTTGGGACGTTTATCCACACTGTGTGGTCATGTGCAAAACTGGCGAGATACTGGATGGGTGTTTGGGACTGCTTGGCTGAGGTCTTGGGGTGGGACCTTCCCCGATAACCGCAGCTCGGTCTGCTGCATGTAATGGAACAGGTGCGGGGCAACATATACAAACGTCACCTACTGGTTTTGGGCCTCACTGTGGCCAAACGAGATATAGCCCGGGCCTGGAAGGACCCCAGGGCCCCCTTACTGGAAGTTTGGAGACGGGGATTGGACTTTTGCATGGGGCTGGAGCGTCCTGTCTTTGAGGCCAGGGGATGCCCTCAGAAACATTTTAAGATATGGAAAAGGTGGGCGGACTATAGAGGGTTGTGGCTGGAGCCACCAGTGCCCCAGGACGCTCGAGAAGAACTTTAACTTTTGGACCCTGGGCGGCAGGGAGCACGCACTTTTTGTATTTTCTTGCTTTATGCCTTGAGACTTGCAGACACTGTGTCGGGGAATGGGTGGGGCCCAGGGGGAGGGGGGGGGGGGGGGGGGGGTTGCAGGGTGTAGGGAGTTGGGGGGGGCGGGTGTATAATTTATTATTGCTTGAACTGACTGCTTATCTTCTTTCATGACTATGCTCACTAGTCCTGCGATGTAATGTGGGACGATGTCCCCCTTGGTATTTTGTCGGTACTACAATAAAATTTTGTTCTGAAAAAGAATCGCAAACAGTGTCTGAAACACTCTTGCGCATTCCAGTTAGCGAGTCGCAAATTGCGAGTCGCAAATGTGACGCAATTTGCGACTCGCTAATTGGCGGGTCGTACATCTGGCCCCAAATGTCTTTTGGCTTAGTTTTTTTCCTCTCATGCTATTATACCATGAATTCTGTCATTCAGTACTACATTTTAAAAAAAGGTGATGGGTGGAAAGCTTGTATAAATCTCAGCTACAAGTAATTACTCATGCTGCATTGTAGTCCAAATTTTTTGCCCTTTTGCCCGTCATGCCAATCCAAAGACCAGCCTTGTGCACATCATACTTGGTTCTGCTCCTGTAGAAAAGGTTTAGCCCGAGCCGCCAAAAACATACCCCCTTTAAACAGGAACACAAGCAAAGCCAGACCAGTTTAGGCCTACCTTTTTGTAAGACAAGAATAGTGTGGTTTCAACTCTGCTACACTGTACTGTGGTTACGACATGGATATAGATGTACATATATAGGTTTGTAATGCCTCAATTCTCTTAGTAACAGTGCGATGCGCAGATCAGGGTAGAGGTACCTTGAGAGAGTTTGTGGATGTTTCAGCGCTAGTATCGCTTTGCATGGGGCATGTCAGCAAAGCTTTCAGGATATTTCAGTGCTAAAATAATCTTGCACTGGAAAGGTCAGAATAGAGGTGCATTGGAAGAACCTGATGCTGGTTCAGTGGTAGGATAGTTTGCATGGGGCACATCAGTGTAGAAGTGCATTACGAGGATTTTTGCAGGTGTCATTGCTAGCTAGGGTAACTTTGCGTAGAGTAGTTGAGGATAGGAGTTCATCATAGGAGCTCAATGCATGGCTTTGTTAGGATAGTTTTCAAAGGGGAGGAAAGGACAGTAGTGCCTTTTTAGAGTGTGGCACGTGTCTAAGTGCTAGCCTAGCTCTACGTGGGCAATTCCAGAAAAAGGTGCATTGTGAGAGATCTCTGTGCATGACTGACTGTGTGTTTCAGTGCTAGGATGTCGTAGCATGAGACAGGCTGGGACAGAATTTCCCTGTGAGACCTTGGTGCATGTCAATGCTAGGGTAGCTTTGAATTAGGGCAGATCAGAATAGATGTGCATTAGGAAAGTTTTTCTGGGAATAGTCCAGGGCAAAAGTTCACTTTGAGAGCACATCTTATGTCCACTGTGCATGAGGTAGTTCAGGACAGAGGCTCATTGTGACAGCCTGGTGCACGTCTCTATGCCAGGGTTGCTTCAAGCGGGACAGGGGGAGCTCGAAGTGCAGAATGACAACTCTCTGCAGGAACCAGTGCACTGTCAGGATGGCTCTGCATAGGACGGCTCAGGGAAGAGGAGCAACACGAGATGTCGGTGCAGGTCTCACTGCGCTCTAGCTTTCAGTGCCGGGGCTGCCCCCTGGTCGGTATTCTAAGCAGGTTTCCCCACTCTGGCATTTCAGCATCTTTTATTATCCTTCACAAAATCCTACTCCAAACTTCCTACCTCCCATTCCCAACTTCACTTTTAATCCAACACACCAGGAGACAATTCTTTCCTCCCCCTGGAGGAAAAAGCAAGATTCTGCTTTCTATGGCGAGACTAAAATGACTTGTTTTGAAATAAAACGAAAGTGAAAGCAGGGAAGCTACTTGCAGTCACCAATATAAACAAGCCGTGAGCGTGCACATCCCGAAACCGGAAGTTCGGGAGCGTCACACCTGTCGTGGGGCGGGACTTCTGTCTTCTGCGGGAAGCCCACGGAGTGGTTGGCCCAGAGCAGCAGTGGTGACGCGGGGCTCCCATGCCTGAGGGAGAGCCCCGCGGTGGCTGCAGAAGTCAGGAGTGGCGGCGGAGGCCGCCGATGCGGTGAGTGCGGCTTAGTTGTACAGGGGTGGGGGGGGGGGGGGGGGCGGCGGCGGGGGGTATGTGTGTGTGTGTGCGTGTCTGTGTGTGTGTGCAGGGAAGGGGGCTGGCTGTGTGTGTGTGCGCCGTTACTGCATGCGAGCCAAGCGAAAGCAGGGGCTGTGTGTGCGTGTATATGTAAGCGCGTCTGCGCAAGCGCGTCTCAGAAGCGCGTCCACAGGCCCCAATCGGCGCATGCCCCGGTCTGTACCACTTGGCAGGCAAGTCCATAACAATAGATCTCGCTGGCGACAGCGCTTTCGCGCTGCATCACCAGCGAGACCTAAAAAAAGGGGTGCACATTGGGTCCTCCCTCAACACCAGAGCCCGGCTCTCATAACTTATTTCAGGAACATGGGAGTATCTCCAGGTGGCTCGTATGATTTTTATGTTCACTGGACAAAAGAAAATATATATATATCTATATTGTCCTGAAAATATGCAAAGGCAGCGAGGTCCAGATTCACAAAGCCATGTATGGGACTTTCATCCTAAAAAGAATGAATAAACAAGACATGTTGACGCCATGAAGGTGAGGGTATAGCAGCTAGTAAATATAATAATTGTTAGATCATGGCACCAAAAACAGTGGTAAGAATTAAACAGCACTTCTTTAAAGTAGCCTATCCTCCATTTGAGCTTTCTTATATAGTACTTGAGTGTACTAGAGTCCTCAAAACATATGGTAACAAAGGTGTACAAGGCAGAATGTAATTTTTACAAGTGTCTTGTAGCTAGTTTTTTTTCACCTAGCTGCCGTGGCTCTGGATATAATTGTTGATAGGGTTTGATTCTAAAGCATGTTTGTATCGAATGCTTGTGCTGTGCCGTGGACTCCTTCGTATAGTATGACTAACTCCTTTCTCCATGGTGCATGTCTTCCTTGACATCCTGACCTTCAGTTAAGGTTCTCAATTCTAAATCCAAGGGGCCCTTTCCAGTTGCTGAACACTACCGGCTCTGTGGACCCAGGAAACAGCTTTGTTTTGCTAATTTCATTTTCCCCAAATGAAAATCAAAAAGTAAGTTGTCAAAAACGTATAATTATGTCTTTACAGTTACCCAACCAGTAAACGCACAGGGCCACCTAGTGAATATGTAAATCTAGTCTCAGCAATGCCACAGTAAACTTGCTTTTGATGTGGTGATGACAAGCCTTTTCCAATCTGCCTTTCTCTTGTGGCTGATAATTTTGGCCCATATAGAACCCAGAATGCAGACTTCAGGCTGAGGAGCCCAGCTCCAGTAAGATATCTACGATGTACTTGTGTCTGTAATATCTGCACCTAACAGGTTCCAGTCCCAGAATGTGAGCTGAGAGGGCTGATGCACCTACTGCCAAGATCCAGGACAGATATATCCTTTTATCCTTTACAGAGCATTATGAGCACATTGGAGGTGGGAAATCACATCAGCCATTATTCATGAGATAGATTAAATATTATTGTGTCCTATCTGACGTGAACTTTGTGCCCCATAATTTAAATGAAAGAACAAGGAGGTGCGCAAGGAAGGGACTAACCTAGGTCTGTTACTCTTAATAACATGAGATGCCTGATTATTATACATTTTACATAACAAAGAGCCATTTCCAGAAAACAATAAGACTTGTGATAAAATCAGGTGATTTATTAACACTAGAGATTTTTAATGGATTTCAAGTACAATATATTAACAATATACTTGGTTGCCTGTTGTGGCAGAATTTTTCGGTTACTCCATTTGCAGGTTGAGCCCAATATTTGAGAACGTGCCTGTCCACTATTTACACAGCCTTTAATAGTGTGTGTGTGTAAGCGCTTACAGTTTGGTCAGATATAGGGGCTGATATACTGAGAGAAATGGTCACCTGCACACAGGTCAAAAGGGTTAAATGAGATCTTACCTTGGAGCTCCTGATTAAAAGGCAGCTGTACAATCACTAGGCTAACCATTATATCTAAACAAACACCCTCCCCGAGCACTCAAATCACAATAAGAATGTAATTGTCCATAAATGTATTCTTCTTCCAATACGGAAATATTCTCCAATTGGTACAGTTCATATAATCCGTGTATCCATAATCTGTATTATTCATCCATCATAACACAATTCCAAAGCAGCAGCAGCCAAGACGTGTTTCATGAAGCACTATGGCTTCTTCAGGGCTGCAAACCCAAATTAACAATATATAGGCAAAAATCATATCATCATAATACACCATAATGCATATTAAAACACTAACGCTGATTAGGTAAAGAGACAGCTCCAACGCAACCAACACCAAGTGGTCTTAGATTAGAATAGAAAAGGTCATCAGTAAAACCCCACCAAAAATGTGTGTTTATCTTTAGAATACTCAATGGCCCTAGAGCGATAATTAAGTCATCCTCTTTATTCTTACATCTAGTAATATAATAGATTATCAGGTTAGTGTAATAATTATAATATTTGATAAGTATAATCACCTGACATATAGTACATATGGCCAAAAAATCCATCATCATTGCTTAATTCTGCACCAATAGATAGCTCCTTCTCTGCAAAACAATTCAAACATAAAAATAAACTCAGATCCCCCAACATACTAGCTAGTAATCCTCTAGCAAAGACATAATCTAATCCAAACACCATGCCCCTAAGCGACTAAAGGGTCACTGCGACACTTAGGTAGTCCCTGTCAAAACAGACAATCTCGTCACCACTGAATAATCTAAGGATTTACCATAAATAGTTATAGTTTTCTCCTCCTCCTCATATAATCAAAAGAGTATTCTTGTGCAGTTATTCAAAAAGATGGATACAAATTGACGCATCTGGACTCTTTGGCAGGGTAATGCTTACCATCTGGAATAGTTTACAAAATCGTTTTTAAATAAGACAGGATGTCAATAGTACAGTAACATATATATGAATATATATGACACATCTATATGAATTTTGTGTTATTATAGCAATTGGAATTTGAATAACTGCACAAGAATACTCTTGATTATATGAGGATCAGTAACTATTTATGGTAAATTTTTAGATTATTCAGTGGTGGAATTTGAGAGTACTGGAGCTTGGCGGTGGGCATGGAAGAGCGGGTAAAGCAGCTAGGTACACTTTAACGGGACACAGCATTTTTAGGAGGCGAGACACCATTTCCCAAGAAAATCTTTAGCAAACAATGGAATAGAATTATGCATTTTCTCGTGAACTTTAGGATAAAAGGAACAAAAAACAAAAGCTTTCATAGGCTTTTTTACAAGAACTTTTAAAGCACCTCGGAAATTTCCTAGCTTTGTAGGTAAGCCAGGTTTTCCTTTTAAGGAATGTGTGCAGATGGTGAGACGTTTTGTGATTGGTTTCTCAGTGGGAGACACAACAAACTTGGATGCCAGTTACCACACCTATTTGAAGGATCTGACTGACCAATGGCAAGGAGTTAATGATTCATAGTGAGGGATGAACATATTGTTGAACTAAACAGCAAAATTTGTCCCAGAGTCACCCCCTCGAGAGAATTGTATTCTTGTGTTGATGCTGCAAACAATCTCAGCATCCCTAAGGGCTCGTATTCTGGATCCAGCCTTAACCACAAAGAGCTGAAAAGAAATACTTCATGCAGCAAACCAAGTAAATCACTGCTGGAAAGGAGTCTGGGCTCTGGTTTATGTGCATAGCAACATGCTTTTTGTGACACCAAAGCCCTCCACACAAAGGCCACACTGCACTTGTTGTGCACTTTTGACTGTTTAATCACTAACATGATTAACAGTGTCGAAACATAAATACACACTCCTCACAGTCATACATTGAATTGGATGATTTCACCAAAAAAGCTGCTGTTTAGCAAGTTAAAAAAACAAAGACTTATTTTCAATGACAATACTAAATAAGGTCTCAAGGCATGTTTAATCACACAAATTTAAAACATCTCTCAAAGCTGTGCAATCTCTTGATGGACAACAATTTTAAAACAAAGAAAAGCAGTGTTTAGAGATCTTTTTAAAATATCATGCAGGCCACGACTAAACATGAAGAAGTAAAAAAAAAAAAAAGTACAACAAGTAAATTCTAATCGACTACTGCTGAGGCAGGGCCTCAGACTGGCACACGTAATCACTGCTGCTGATTTATGGCCAGTGATTTCTTCCCACCTGGCACCACCCTACCCCCCACCAAGCAGAGGGGTTTCACCCACAAGCCCATTTTCTACTACCGAGCTAAAAAGAAATCATGCAGCAAGTTACAGATGAGGCAGAGTCCAATTTGCTATCTTTAATCTGATGGGCTAGTACTGCTTTGGATGAGAGTGCATACTGACACCCCTGTGAGAAGTTGGCCTGATATATGATGCTCACTAGTTCTAGTGATCACCTTGTATCAGTCCAAACAACCCTTATGGTGATTGGTTGTAAGTCAACCTTATAGACCAGCTATCCTAATGGTAGCATGGACAAAGCAGTCTTAGGCTAAACTCTTTTGGCATGTGAAGCCAGCTGTTTTACCACATATAACCCCTTGAATACCAGATGAAAGGACACCACACAGGTTGTTATGAAAATAAACAATATATTTATTACTAACAAACACCTCTGAACTCTTTATGAGATCAGAGGGCTAAGCACATGACAAGACTCTTAAGAAAAATACGTTAGGTTGCACAAATTACAATGGTGCCCTAGGGGCACGACAAACCATATATTAAGTAAATGGTATAAGGAAATCGATAGAAGGAATGGAGCTGTCCAGAGGCTGTAGGATCGCTGGGACTACTCTACCCTAACCTTAGGTAAGGAGCAGGAGGCCCACGGGACGTGTGTGCAGAGTGTGAACTCACACGCGAGATGCGGGACAAAGTCAATGGACAGTACAAATTACGAAAAGGGAAGTAATAGACAGTTCCGACTAGCTAGGACTAAAACAACAGGATAACTGGACACTCGGAGAGTCAATCTACCCTTGAGCGCCGAAATGCTCTCGTTACCTCACCCACGGGCTGCGGGTGCATAGCCGTGAAAGTGTGTCGGGTTTTCGCGTTGAAGTCTATGGAGCCTTGAAGAAAAGATGCTGCAGGCGACCAGAAGGAAGATGTCCGGAGCGATCCAAGGGTGGATCGAGGAAGATGAAGATCTGAAAGCAGAGGGGACAATGTTCACAGTCACTAGCCAGTGACCGGAGTGGAACCAGGAAGGAACCAGATGCTGTTGTCGCGATCAGGTGATGAGTGGACGCTTGACTCTGCAGCCACGTGGACCAGGTGGTGACTTCGACGACCAGGATGGAGGCAGGAGCTGTCCCACGCAGGCTCTCGCTGTCGGCGGTGTTGGTTCCGGATTCGGCATCAACAGGCCTTGGCAAAGGCAACCCACGCGGTGAGTGAAAAAGGCGTCTGGAGCGGACCTGGAGGGTCCGGGGTGCTTCTCCTTTGCAGAGAAGCAAAGGCCAGGCTAGAGCAACCAGACCAGCGGTGTAGATTTCAAGGATTGTCGTCTAGAGGCAACTATCCAGCCGGCAAGTGACCAGACAACGCGTAGAGCAGCAATCAAGCAAAAGGGCCCCATGCAGATCTCGTGGATGCTGGAGGGCTGATCTTCTGTGCAGGAGCTGCTCGGGGCTGGGGCTTCTCAATCCCCAAAGCACTTTCTCGAGGATGCCTCTGAAGTTGTGCTGGAAGCGAAGTGCAGTTTCTTCAAGATGGCCGGTCCCACGTATCTCGTCACAACCACGGATCTCAGCTGTTCTGCAGATGTAGGTAGAGGTCGGAGAGGTCTGGAAGTCCGGATCTCGTCGGGCTCTGAAGTCTGGTTCCGGCAGGAAGAACGACAAAGTGAACCGCTAGGATGCTTGATGGTAACTGCTTGTGCAGGGTGGTCACTCCTTGGCCACAAGGGAGATTTCTTCAGTCTTCTGTGGAGCAGAACGTCGAAGTCCAGAGTTTCTTCTTCTTGTAGATTTAATTCAGGATAATCTAATTTGGAATGGGACCAGCTCCTACCTTTATTCTCCTAAAGGGGGCTGTACTATGACTAGGTCCCTCCTATGGGTGGGACCAGGAAGGGGGGTGGTTACACCCCCTATCCTTTGTCCGGTTTCGCGCCAGAGCTGGGGCTGGAGTGCACCAGCAACTGGTTTGAACCGGGGTATGCACAGGGACACCTTGTGCGCCCCAGGCATGTCTCATTCCTTTCAGCCTGTCCTACCTCAATACACAAAATCCTGTCTGGGGTGGTGCTAGCACCTCGCAAGGCAGGAAACCCTTTGTCCAAGCCTCCCTCGCTGGAAGGACTCCCAGCAGCAGGATGTCAGACTTGTGTCTGTGGTGGCAGCATCCATTTTGTGATGCTGAGACTCGAGTTAACTTTAACCGGGGTTCACAGTTACTTACATGTCGTGTCCCTCTAAAAGGGTGGAATGCTACCCCCGTCGCCAGAATTGGCGAGGGGGTAGTATTCCAATTCGTATGACACCTTACTCGACATGTTTTGATAATGCTATGCCAAAGTTAGCAATAACCGCGAGGATTATAATTCACTTAAGAGTATATGGTATAGCGTTATCATGGAAACAGCTAAAGGACTTGGTTCCAAAGCTGCAGACAGGCTCAGCTCATGCTAGAGCACCATCTCACATAACTCCAAGCACTCTGCCTCCAGGATTGTTAAGGCCTGGCTTAGGAGTGACTTATAGGACTATATGTGTCCATTTTGGGTTAGATATAGGTATACTATATCTAAAGCAAAGGGTGATTACACCACCTTGCCCCAGCTGGATTACCAGCCAGTTGTGTCAGTTTTGGATGGTCAGCCAGAGGTGGCATAATACATGCTGCAGCCCCTGGTAGGCCCTGGGTGCACCTATGTCCTGGGCACCTAAGGTACACTGTACAGGGACTGATAAGGTGACCCAGTATCCAACTAGATATGTACTTAAGGTACATGGAGTCCATTTTAACAGAGAGCAGGAAGCCTGGGGTCCTGGATAGCAGGATCCCAGGCCAACTATGTCGAAAACCAGCAAAACACTAGGCAAAAAAAGTTGGTGGTAACCATAGTCAGATATCCACCTTCCTACAACCCCGACCACTGCTTCTGATTTATGGCCAGTGAAAAACTTTGATTAACTTCCCCCTGAAACCCACAGCCTCTCATTCTCCTCTGAGGTAATGAATTAGGAATTCTGAGTATCGGTTTATTTCCTCCAAACAAAAACTTTTCCAGCAAGCACACTTTAGCCATTAATAATCTATTAATTAAACTCTCTGATGCTGGCAGTGCTGAGTCCAGACTTCGGTTTAAAAATTCAGATTCACTGTCAGAGCAACATGCTTTGTCACTGACGATGAATCTGCATTGCTTATCTGAAAGAAACAGGTTAGTATTAGATTCCTTACCTTAGAATATCCCCAGGCGTCAGACTGGATCCGGAAACTTTTGCATAGCAGTACCCCTGCGCGTCGGTAGGCGTCGTCTGCGGCTCCGCGTCCGTCGTCGGCGTCGTTAACACCGGGATGACGTTGCCGGAGAACTTAGACGCCATCCTCGCGCGCTGACGTCAGTTCTTCTTTTTTCCGCGCCAGCAAGAGCAGATCCAGAAAAAGTGGTACCCCTTAGTCAATTTTTGACTAAACTTTTTCGATCATTTTTGATCCTTTTTTGAAGTCTAACGACTCCAACGGTGCCGGTAGAGATGCCCGGGTTTAAACCCTGCGCCGACTGCGACCGACTGATGTCGGTTACCGACCCCCACCGCCGGTGTCTTCATTGCCTGGGCCTCGACCACGACGGCAAGGCCTGCTCCGACTGTCGAGCCCTGACTTCTAAGGCTAGGCGGGAGCGGTCCCATCAAGCAACTCGAGCTCCGGCAGTCAGCCCGCGCCGCTCGAGGTCCCGGTCCGCAAGGAGGTTGAGGGACCGGTCGCGAGGTCGGAGCCACCATAGCTCTGGGAGTCGTCCTCGGTCTTCCGGCTCTAAGTCCTCAGGTAAGCACAAGAAGTCAAAGAGACGTCATCGCTCTTCCAACTCCCCCCGTCGCTCGCGTGATGTGGCCGGGGGTTTGGGCGACACCGGCTCCGCCGGAGCCGCGGGCGTCGCGGCCTGCTTCATACCCGTCGGTCCCTGGGCAGAACGCGACGCCGGAGGAGATCGAGGCCTTCCTCACGGCCATGAGGTCGCTCACTCCTCCATCGGGCTCTGCGGAGCCTTCGGGCCCAGCGGTCCCGACTGGGGGTCCCAGCGGTTCAGGCACTTCGGCCCTGACGCCGTCAGGTGCTTCGGCCCCGACGCCGCTGGTGACTTCGGTCCCGGTGCCACAGGCCCCCGAGGGATCGGGGTCCGGAACAGGTCGTCGCCGGTCGACCTCGCCAGCGCCGTCCCCCAGGGTGTCGCCCCCGGCGCCGCCTCCGAGCGGCGCCGTCCCCGATCCCTCCCTCGATTCGGGTCCAGCGCCGCTCGGTGCCGTATCCGACACCGCTGAGAGATTTCGACTTCTATGACCCGGTCCCATCCTTTGGTCCTGAGTCTCAGGAGATGAGTGGCAAGGGGGATTGGGAGGGGTCTGAGGACCCTCTGGCACGGGATTGTCAGTCTTATCAGGACTGGGCAGGTGAGCTAGGGGAGGCCAGTGGTCTGGACACCTCGCCGGACACTGGTTTTGTCTCCCCTCCTACCGTGGCTACGGAGGAGGGGGCTACCTATAGTGTGGTACTGACGCGAGCTAACCTCCTCACTGAGGTCCTTAAACCGCAGGCAAGCTCGGCCGAGCCTCTGCTGATGTTTAATGAGGCCTTGTCTGACGTTCTTCTAGGCACTTGGTCCAAGCCCGCTACAGGTCAGCCTGTAGATAGGAACGCCGAAATGCTCTCGTTATCTCACCCACGGGCAGAAGCCACCGCCCGGCTCCGGGTGACCCTTGCTTCCTGTCCACCCATCCCACCCCGAGAGCCTGGTCATCCAGGCCTCTAATTCCCAGACCGCATTCCCGACGGCTCCCCCCGATCAAGAATCCATGAGGTACGAGCAATACGGGAAGAATGTATTCTCCTCCCTAAGCTTAGGGCTGCGGTCAGTCAACACTGCGTGCCTCTTGGGCCGTT
Organism: Lissotriton vulgaris; assembly: GCF_964263255.1. Classification (NCBI taxonomy): domain Eukaryota; kingdom Metazoa; phylum Chordata; class Amphibia; order Caudata; family Salamandridae; genus Lissotriton; species Lissotriton vulgaris. The sequence goes on along the minus strand of NC_141693.1, from coordinate 305,220,074 downwards.
ATACCCACTCTCTGTGGGACACGGTCGCGGACGTGCTGCCACAAAGTCCGGTGGAGGTCCAGACTAAACTCACCCAAGCCCTTGCGGAGGGTCGAGATGCAGCACAGTACTCCATCCGGTGTGGACTGGATACCACGGACTCACTGGGCAGAGCGATAGCAACGACGGTGGCGATTCGTTGCCACGCCTGGTTGAGGTCCGTGAACTTTTCGGCTGATGTTCAGAACACCCTTATGGACATACCGTTTGATGGCCGTCGCCTCTTTGGCGACAAGGCAGACCATGCGCTTGAGTACTTTAAGGACTCCAGGGCTACGGCCAAGTCCTTGGGCCTCTCGGCCCGCGCCAGCAAATGGCTGCCTTTCGCTCCTTTCGTGGCCAAGGAAGGGGCACCCCCACACGTCCTGCCAGCCACGGGCCGCAGAATACTGTCCAGCACGGTGGCGGATGTGGAAACCGCCGTGGCGGCAGTCGGGGACAACGGCCAGGCCAGTCCACACCCGCCCCTGCAGCAACCGCCTCAAAACCTTCCTAGTCCGAGCTTTCAGGCCCATGTGACGCCAGTGGGGGCAGGGTTCGCCATCACCACCTCCACTGGCGCACTGTCACATCGGACAGGTGGGTGCTGCAAATTGTCCCATGGGGCTACTCCCTCCCCTTTGAGGGAACCCCTCCAGCCATGCCAGCGCGATACCATGACGTGTCGGGGCATCACTTGACACTTCTACGAGAGGACGTTGCGGCCCTCTTGGCCAAGGGGGCCATCGAGCGCGTTCCTGGGCCAGAAGTAGGATTTGGTTGTTACTCCCACTACTTCCTGGTACCCAAGAAGGGCAAATGGGGCCTACGCCCTATCTTGGACCTACGGAACGTCAACTTCTTCCTCCGGCAGGAGAAGTTCAAGATGCTGACACTAGCTCAGGTCCTAACTGCCCTGGACCCAGGAGACTGGATGGTAGCGTTGGACTTGCAGGACGCTTATTTTCATATCCCCGTCCTGCCGTCCCACCAGCGTTACCTGTGGTTCACGGTAGGCCACGAGAACTTTCAGTTTACCGTGCTCCCCTTTGGCCTTACCAGCGCCCCGCGGGTGTTCACGAAAGTGATGGCGGTGGTCGCAGCTCATCTACGCAGGTTAGGGGTTTTAGTCTTCCCTTACCTCGACGACTGGTTGTTGAAGGCGGGCTCGCCCCAGACAGTCGTCAGCCACCTTCAGACTACGGCCGACCTCCTGCACCTGCTGGGGTTCTCCATCAATGTGCCGAAGTCACACCTGTGTCCCTCTCAGAAGCTCCTCTTCATCGGAGCGGTTCTGGACTCAGCGCATTTTCGGGTTTATCCTCCCGAACAGCGGGTTCGGGATATTCAGGCTCTGATTCCGATCTTTCAGCCGTTATCCCGAGTCTCAGTCAGGTTGACTCTGCGGCTTCTGGGGCTGATGGCCTCCTGCATCCTTCTGGTGCATCACGCCAGGTGGCGGATGTGGGCTCTGCAGTGGGACCTGAAGTTTCAGTGGGCCCAGCATCAGGGCAACCTGTCCTACCATGTCTTGATCTCGGAGGACACTGCAAGACAGTTGCAGTGGTGGCTCACGGACCGCGATTGGGTCATCGGCAGATCCCTCTCCCTACCCCAACCGGAGCACGTAGTTGTGACGGACGCATCCCTCCAGGGCTGGGGAGGCCACATGGGAGAGGCGGAGATCAGAGGCCTCTGGTCTCAGGCGGAGTCCCGGCTCCACATCAACCTTCTGGAGCTGCGGGCGATCCGGCTTGCACTGAAGGCATTCCTCCCCTCTTTCCAGGGGAGTGTAGTGCAGGTGTTCACGGACAACACCACCATGTGGTACTGCAACAAACAGGGCGGGGTGGGGTCGTGGACCCTTTGCCAGGAGGCTCTGCGCCTCTGGCAGTGGCTGGAACATCAGGGAGTGACCCTGGTGGTTCAACACCTGGCAGGTTCCCTGAACGCCGGGGCGGACGAACTCAGCCGTCGGTGCATGATGGATCACGAATGGCGTCTGAACTCGGACGTGGCGCAAGGCCTCTTTCAGCAGTGGGGAGAGCCTTGGTTAGATCTATTCGCCACAGAAGAGAACGCGCAATGTCATCAATTCTGCTCGTTGAAATTTTCAAGGCGGCATTCGCTCGGAGGCGCTTTTCGTCGCGAGTGGAGCTGCGGTCTGTTGTACGCCTTTCCGCCTATACCACTTCTGCCGAGAGTGCTGAAGAAGATCAGGCGCGATCGGGCCCAAGTCATCCTTGTGACTCCGGACTGGGCACGAAGATACTGGCATCCGGAGGTACTCAGTATGTCTGTCGATCCCCCGATTCGTCTGCCTCTTCAGGAGGACCTTCTGTCGCAGCAGCAGGGGACGGTCCTCCACCTGAACCTGTCCAGTCTCCACCTCCATGCTTGGAGATTGAGCGGCGACAGTTGAGGCCATTTGACTTGCCTCCTGAAGTTTGTGATGTGATTCTGGCAGCCAGGCGTCCCTCCACAAAGTCGGTATATGCATGCAGGTGGAACAAGTTTGTGGCATGGTGCACAGCAAAGGCTGTGGATCCCCTTTCTGCCCCACTTTCTGAGGTCCTCCTCTTCCTTCTTTCTCTTGCCCAGCAGGGCTCTGCTCTGGGCACTATCAAGGGCTACCTTTCTGCCCTTTCCGCCTTCTTAAGGCTACCTGATCAGCCTTCTTTGTTCAAGTCCCCGGTTGTTAATAGATTCTTAAAGGGCATCACTCATATGTTTCCCCCTGTTCCTTTTGTGATGCCTCAGTGGGACTTGAACCTTGTACTTACTTTTCTGATGTGCGCTCCCTTCGAGCCACTTCATAACTGTTCTCTCCGTCTTCTTACCCTTAAGACGGCTTTCTTGGTTGCCATCACCTCTGCCAGAGGAGTGAGTGAGCTCCAGGCTCTTTCATCCAAGCCCCCCTTCCTTTCTGTCCATCCGGACGAGGTTGTGTTGTGGACAAGACCCTCTTTCCTGCCCAAAGTAGTCACGGCCTTCCACATCGGGCAGTCCATCACCTTGCCCACCTTCTTTCCGCCTCCGCATCCCTCTAAAGAGGAAGAGCGGCTCCACCGTCTGGACCCAAAACGTGCGATCTCATTCTATTTGGATCGCACACGCCAGTTCTGGGTGGATGACCAACTCTTTGTTGGTTACTTGGGCGCTAAAAAAGGTCGGGCGGTGCACAAGTGGACCATCTCTTGGTGGGTTGTGTTGTGCATCAAGGCATGCTTCTCTTTGGCTAAAAAGGAGCATCCTGTTGGGCTGAGAGCCCATTCCACTCGGGCCACGGGGGCTCCTACTACCCTGGGCCGGGGAGTCCCCTTTCAGGACATCTGTCAGGCAGCTACGTGGGACTCGCTGCACACGTTCGCAAGGCACTACTGCCTGGACAGCCAAGTCCGGAGGGATGGCTTTTTTGCCCGTTCCGTCCTCCAGGACTTTCTGGTGTGATTATTGGTTCGCAGACCCACCACTGGGGTTGGTTTTGCTGGGGTATCTATTCTAAGGTAAGGAATCTAATACTAACCTGTTTCTTTCAGATGCACAAGTTACTTACCATCGGTAACGATATATCTGTAAGAAACAGTAGTTAGTATTAGATTCCTTACCGCCCCACCCATCCTCCCCGTTCTGCGAACCGATATCTAGGGTTACGGTCATCCCCTTTCAGGGCCCTAGTTCTTGGCACCAGTGTTGGTTTTTATCATGGCTCGGCGTTTCTGGCGGGAAAAAATGTGTATAAGAACTGACGTCAGCGCGCGAGGGCGGCGTTTAAGTACTCCGGCGACGTCATCCCGACGCCGACGACGGACGCGGAGCCGCAGATGACGCCTAACGACGCGCAGGGGTACTGCTACGCAAAGGTTTCCGGATCCAGTCTGACGCCTGGGGATATTCTAAGGTAAGGAATCTAATCCTAACTACTGTTTCTTACAGATATATTGTTACCGAAAGTAAATAACTTGTTCTTCAGATGCAACGACCACTTCGCAATTTTACTCACCTACCTGTACTTGGTCCACTCGGGAATCATCGGGATCAGGCTGCTTCTAGCAAACTGGCAGTGCCCAAATCCTTGCATGCTGCAGCTGCTCCTGACTGCCTTTGCTAATTAAACACAGACCAACTGCGCAGACTCGATTTTTCTGCTTCCATCTCACCTGCCTGCAGCCTCTACCCCCACCCTTTCCCAACTCGTCACTGAGAGAGTTTGAAGCGCCTGGGGCAAACTTCACTTCCACGTGATCATGGGATGGAGACTGGTCCTCGAGGCTATGTCTTTGCCGAGCTGATGACCTCACAGGCCTCAGGGCAGTGAGCTCGTCAGCCCGGCAAAAGACTCAGCAGGGCATGCCCACGAGCAGCTTGCAGCAGTGACTCATCAGCACGAGATTCATTAGAAATCACCACCCTCCGCAACAAAAGCAAGAGGTGTCTCCTGTGAGTACATTAAAAAACAATTAAAAACGCATAAAGACATTCATTTTGTTTACACTCTCCCAATGGTCATCCCAGGGGGTGAAGCTAAAGTAAGGGGGGCGGAGCCCCGACGCCCTTACTCAAAAACCGCCACTGCTTAAGACCTTTTATCTTCCAGACCTGATTTATCCCAATTCTCCAGTAATTGTATTTCTCTTTTCTTTTTTTTTTTATAATTGTTTTTATTGTGATTTTACAGTACATTACAACATATATCACATTTAACAGAAATTGACACTTCGCTGAGTGTTTGACGGGGGTTACAGTTGCGTTACAGTTTGGTGGACTCTCACCCTTCCTGTTTATACACTTAACATAAAACAAAAAGAAAAAAGTGGGTATTTGCAGTGTGTGTTTCAGTTCGTGTTGTACACAAAACACGGAACATGCAGATAAGACATGTAGATGTTGCCTCGGGTGTTGTGGCAGACCCTCTTAGTGTTCCTTCCATTACTATGTTGTTTCTTTCTACCCTTCTTGCCTTCACGGGGGATCGTAGGGGTCGAGGAACTTATCCAGCTTTGACCACATCTCTGTTGGGGTTCTTCCATGGGGTGCATCTAAGTGCTGTGTTGTCTGCACCTCTGAGGAATGTTATCCAGTTCAACCACCCCTTAAACGTGGATTTGGTAGTGTCTTTCCAGTTGGCAAGGACAGTTTTGGTGGCTGAGGTTAGGATAAAATCGAGGAGGCTGCTATCTTGCTTTGTAATGTTGTCTTCCCCTAAGCTTGCTGTAATTATTGTGGCGAATTCTTCTTTTATTGTGCACCCTAGGGTTCTTTTTGCGAATGTGAAGACCTCTTTCCAGAACCCTCTCACCTTTGTACAGTCGAAAATGAGGTCACAGTTCCAACAGCGGTCTGTTTCTCAGAGGCCCATCCTTGCTAACCTAGCAGGGGTACAGTATATGCGGTTTAATAGCCAGAACTTAGTTTGCGCTAGCACCGGGGAGATCATCTTTTTCGAGGGGGGCTCCCAGAGGGAGTGTGTCTCTTTCTCTGTGAGATTGATGTTTAATTGCGCTTCCCAATGTTTGGTGCTCTTGATGTTTAGTTTTGATGTACTGGGGCGGAGGAGTTTGTATAGATGGGACACCTGGTGACCTGCCATGTTTAGGTTTTTCATATATTGGATGATCGTGGGTTTATGTTTGGACAGATTAGCTTTTGCCACTGCTGTTTTGATTATCAGGAAGTTGTAGAGTTCTATCTCGCTTAGGTTGTGTAGTTCTTTTATGTTGTTGTATGTGAGAGGTTTCTGCTCTTTATCTTCGAGGTGTGTCAGGAAGGAGAACCCTAATCGATTGTTATCTGCGCCTTGGGAGATTTATATAGTGCCATTACCTTCCTAATAAAGTTTTCTCCAAGATTGTAGGTGTGCATGCATTGCTCCAGAAACATCCAGGATACTCTGTCAAAAGCTTTTTCTGCGTCCAGCGTTACAGCTACTGTAGGTTTACCTGATTTGTTCGCGTGTTCGATCACATGGCATGATAGTGATACACACTAATTTATTAGGGCACAGTGGGACTCTCACTTTGACCACCGGAAATGTTTAAAGCATGTGAATCTATGAAAGATACGAATGCTAGAGAGCTGCAGTTATGTAACTCATTTTGTTTCATGCGTTGTGCTATTGCTTCATGCATTAGGGACCAGTTATATTCATAGAACTTTCATTTTTTTGCACAAGCTGGGTGTGATAATTATTTTTTAATGTGCTCAAATGTCACTCTTGGTTTTATTCAATTTGTGACATGCCCACATTAGGTATTTTACCCAGAGTTAAACATTCCCGACGAAAGCACTCAAATGGAGGCCTCGTTTTATTCATCCTAGAGGTGTTTCAAGAATTACAATCAACTTTCAAGCAATGAAAAACGTTGTACACGCTGATTATGCATTTCTGCGTTAAAGGTACCAAAAGGACATATCAACAGCTTTTCAGTTCTAATCTTAAACAATTTCTAAAAGATTACCTTGAGAGGTTGAGACTCATATTCTGTGAATACCCACTTACCATATCTAAATAAAGCTGCAGCTCGACTATCATTCAGAAGCAACCTTTAAGATTGAGCGCTCTCTGCTCCTTCAATCTACGTCTGGCACGTGTCCCTCGTGTTAGAAGTGTACGGGCTGGAGGCTTGTCATTCCGGGCTTTAGCTTCTTATCTCTGGAATGCTCTCCCATGCACTATCCAGAGCATACAGAATCACAGGGCTTTCAGAAGGGCAATAAAGACCTGGCTTTTCCCTGAATAATCCTCTGCCTAATTCTCCTCTTCGATCTGGTAATTTGTAGATTTAGCACCGGGACACCATGCGCTTTACAAATCTGATAATATAACATAACATTAGATTATGCTGAATTAGGATCAACATTGCTTGATTGCTTTTGCCAGAGCTGGTATCTACAGCTGATGCTGAATTTGATATTCCATATGTTAGCAGTTGATCTTGACTTTTTCATCAAGATGATAGGCAGACACTTGTAAATTAAAATCACCTGCCATTATGAATATTGATGCTGGAAAGTGACCTCGTATTTAAATCAGATCACACTCACATTTCCTGAATTCATTATCAAATGATAGCACAATAGGAGGTATTTAAACATGTGAGAGGTATTATTACTGTGAAGACTAGCATCCTCAGTCCTTAAGTCTAATTTATTACCTACTACTCCACAGTATTTTTCTTTAATATTCTGACTTCGTAATACTGACTTGTCCTTGTGCAACTCCGTTGCAACAGGTTAAGCTTTGCTAATTGACGTCTTTAGTGGAGAAGAAACAAATATCTGGTTATGAAATACCTAAACTTTTCAATTACTATCCAAAAAGTCGACTAACGCATGTTTTTTTTAAATTTGGCTAGATTGTTTGTGGATTTGCCAGAGATGGTATCTGATATGAACTTCTTACGTAATGGAGTTATTTTCCCTTTTCAGTAGCATGGATTAGAGAGGTTAAAGTTCGGCACTCCCCTGTTTTTTCCATATCTTTCTCCAAATGTATATATTAGAGCTGGAAAACGGGAAATGAAGACGGATTCAGTTTGTTGTTTGTCATTTGTAGCTAGTTTAGAATGTGAATTACCGGATTATCGTATCCTCCTTAACTCTGGACTGTAACCCAGCTCTCATACTTTCAAGTAAGTCATTTAGCTTGCTGAGTATTTACCAAGACTAGGGCTTGCAACATGCCTTGAAATGTAGTCTAGATCAAAGGCAGCATATTCGGCATAGAAATCAGAAATGAGTTAACAGCGCACATACATTTTGATAATACTGGTTTATTGTCTGCTGGAAATAATTGGACTACCGGTGAATTCAGACTTTCACAATCCATTGGAACAACATTTTCATTAGGCACGGAGTTTAAACATGGAGAGAAAGATAAAAGTGGTGCTCTCTCGTTGTCAAACTTTGAGAAAGATTCAATAGTAGTTGCAGTGAGTGAAGCAAAGTTGTCAACATGTTGTACTGTGGCTAAAAACACTTTCTGATTCTAACCTCAGCATTTAAGGTAAACCTAGGGGAGTCTGACAATTTAAAGTTCTGTAGGGAAGCAGACATTGCTAGACAGTTCTCCTTTTGGGGTAGGTCAGCGGTGTCAGGCAAGACACAAATCAGCTACTTTTTTCAGCAGGCTTTTTTTCGGCCCACACTTTGAGCTTAAGAATCTTGAATTATTAACTGACATTATTTGAAGGCATCAACAATCAATTTAATTACAATCACAAATCAAATATGTTCCCCACATGCCCCCCAAGATTAGAGACTACTTAATTTGAGCTAGGCTCCATCTGTTTAACAATCTAAAGGTGGCACCACCCCTCATCTCGATTACATGAAGCCATTTGTGAGCGTCAAAAGCAAACAGCGCCCTTCAATTGGTAGCTAGGCAGCCCGAAGACAATAAGAAAAGACCTCGCACTTCAGAACAATCAACAAAGCGTGAGTAAACCATTAAGATAAAACTTTCCATGAAATACTAATAGGACCGCCTTAACTTGCAAGACAGTTGCATCATATTTTAAAGTGCTAAACACCAGAATATATCGAAATACACACACACACACACACACACACATTTGGTATATGAACTTTCATTTATGTATAGATAGCCAAGGTTTGCCTGTCCATGTACATGAACTAACGGTGCCTGGGACAGCAAGTAAAGTGGGTCTCCAAATGGAAGTAAAATCATCGATTAAAAATTTTTAATGAAAAAAACATGGTGGAGGTCCCTAATGCATGGTTCGCCGGCTTCATCCTGGACTCCTCCCTCTCCATGACCAGGCAAGTCAACGCCATCTCCTCGGCGTGCTTCAACATCCTACGCATGCTACGGAAGATCTTCTGGTGGATCCCCACCGAGACCAGGAAGACCGTCACCCAGGCCCTCGTCACCAGTCGACTGGACTACGGCAACGCCCTCTACGCCGGTACCACCGCCAAGCTCCAGAAAAGACTCCAGCGGATCCAGAACGCCTCAGCCAGAATCATCCTCGACATCCCACGAACCAGCCACATCTCCGGACATCTCAGAGACCTGCATTGGCTCCCCGTCAACAAAAGAATCACCTTCCGCCTCCTCACCCACGCACACAAAGCCCTACACGACCAAGGCCCGAGCTACCTCAACAACCGAATCAACTTCTACGCTCCCAAACGCCACCTCCGCTCAGCCAACCACGCCCTCGCCGCCGTCCCCCGCATCCGAAGAGCGACAACAGGAGGAAGGTCCTTCTCCTACCTGGCCGCCAAGACCTGGAACTCCCTCCCGACCGATCTGCGCCTGACCCAAGACCACCTCTCCTTCAGGAAGAAGCTGAAGACCTGGCTGTTCGAGCAGTAACGGCACCCCCCTCCCCCCAGCGCCTTGAGACCCTACGGGTAGGTAGTGCGCTCTATAAATGTCTTTGATTGATTGATTGATTGATTGATTGAATGCCCATTGCCGACAGACAGACAGTTACTCCGTTACAGTATGGGTGGAGGTAAGTGTATCGCAGGTGAGTCCCACGATGGCAGGGGGTTGTTGCTGTGGGGGCACTCTGAAGACTGGCACTGTAGCCAACAGAAATATACACCACCTCTCCTCGTCTTCCTTAGATCACACAAGTGTATCTTGTTACTCCTTACCTTTCCATTTGGCTAATTATAAAATATTATTCCCAATATATATTTTTCATATACGCTGCCTACCATTTTTTTAATCAGCTGGATTGTAGTGTATGAAATCCTTCAAAGTATGTATTCACCGTCGGATTTGCACAGCAGTAACAACAAGTCTGTTTTCAGAGTGTTTAATGACGAATACTTTTCTTTGTCACAGTTTTTCGAACACCTCGACGTCTACAGCTCGAAGGGGACTCTCCCGCTGAGCGTCACCGGGCAGGGGCTCACGCCTTCCCTGGCCTGCTCCGTGGAGGGGGGGCTGCTCGACCTGGGATACGTGCTAGCCAACGAAAAGGCCACGACCACCTTCCAGGTAACTGCAACAAGAACGCGATCAATGCTTGCACTTTCATCTACTTGTCGGTACTCGTGCTGATCAGCAAACGATTCGCAGAATTTCAGAGATTATATTAATCCCTGTTCATGTTGAGTAACTGTCGATCAATGTCTGTGCTGCTTTGATCCCGACAAGTGTGATGGACGATGTTACATGTTCAAATGTTTTGTAAGCTTCTGCCATCTACTGGTTCAATTCGGAATTGCTTTGACACGTAGGAAAATAACATGAATCCCTCCCTAGACAGAGGTCGAGCCAATAACTAGACGCTGATTATCATCAGGGCCACTGCAATTATGCCTTATTGGAGGACCAAACTATGTAGCCGGGTTTACAAAATTCTGCAGGGAAAAATGTCAAATCATTCAGCATAATGCGGCCCAATCTGTGACAGAATTGAATTGTTGTGGCTGTTTAACAACTACTTTATAAAAAATAAATACATAAATACATGTGTACTGAGACGGAGCAAAAGCTCCAACTACCAGCTAAACAACCGACTACAGACAAATACAACTGAAAGATGACCAGTTAACCTTGGCAGATATGCTGCTTTTATATGGCACAAAAATATGCATTTTAAAATAACTTTAGAGGCATTTGAGCCAGAATTATTTTTAAATCTGCTAATTATGCAGCAAATGGTGGATTATTTGGAAATTGTAGTAAAGCCATTAATCGTCAACTTTGGGTCTTTTATATATTCAGATGCTTGAGTTTTTCCCTGTCATTAGGCTGGGAATCCCCAGTACATCAAAATAGCAGTGTACGGTGCGAAAATGTCCATAAACTTGAAACAACATAATTTGTTTAGTGGCACATGCACCTCATTTGAAGGAAACCAAACTTCAGCCAGTGAGATGGAAGCTTACCCTCTCCTACTCCCCCTGGAGGCCACCACAGCTAAGCTACCGCACCTCATGTGTGAGGTAGTTCCCTGGCCAAGCATTCCTCTAATCTTTCACTAAACTTAAAGCTGTTACTATTCTTCGTCTGCCCTTGATTTGAACCAGCCCTATCTTCAGCACTGAAGTACTGTAAGCAGTGGCAGTTTCCGCTGAGGGGTGTGATGCCCATCCAATCAAATGGGATATGGATGGTTATTGCTGAAAGCAATTACCATCCTATTTAAATTAAACAAAAAGCGCCCACGGCTTAGGCCTGCCTGCTCCGTTCTCCAAAACGTAGATCAGGCAGTTTAAGCAGCCACATGCGTAAGTGTGTATGTACTAGTTGGCAGCAGTGATGCCACTGACAATTAAGCAATACGAGCCGACAATCTGCTAGCCCGATTCGGCAATAATTGGGGTCCTCTGGGACCTCCCACAAAAGATGCGTAAAAGCATCACATTCTGAAGTAGCCGCGGGCGTGTACAGTATCAGCCCGAGGCTGCTTGTCTTTTATGACTCCTACCTTTCCCAAGTCTTCACAGCTGGAAAGGGAGGGATTGCAGTATTTGCAAGACAGTCATGCATTCTAAACAGTTACACCAGGACACAAGTCTTAAGAAAAGAAGTGGGGGTACTCTCCAAGTTAGGTGGTGTCACAGGAAGTGACATCACGGCAGGAAGTGACATCACAACCGGAAGTGACATTGCATGTACAACAGATCTATCATTTGCACGTATTGCAAGATTTAACAATTGAAGCTGTAAAATTAGTGGGGGGGACGCCGTCCACCCGCGTGATATACTGCCCTGAAAAGCAGTAATCCATTCAGCTATCCACATAAAGTACAGATCTATGATCTGCACAGTATGTGTCATTCGCAGCAGGCATACTAAACCTCTGTGCTACTTTATGGAGAGTCAGAATCGGCACTAGACAAAACTCCAATCTCTCTCTCTAGCAGGAGCATTAGTCACAGGAGTAATGTTGACATTTTTGATGTTGCCTGAAATTGGGCGCACAAGGGACTCTGCCAAAGAAGATTTTAAATCACATGTTATTGCTAAACACAGCACCGCTCCCCCCGGGTCAGCGCCCAGTGCAGCCGTACCAGTTGTACTGCCCTAAAGCCAGCCCTGCATGGCACACAACAACAAACACATACCATAAACAATTCAGACCCTTTGACATTTTCAACGATTATTAACTGTATCAGAAGTATGAAAAAAGTGATTTTGTTGTGCATACTTAGAAAAAGTTTAAATTCAAATTAATATGAGACTGAAATCAACTTTACTAAGGTCTGCAGAACAGGTAGTGATCTTTTGAGAGTCTCTAACAACTCTTCCCTTCAAACCACTTTATTCTGAAGTGTCACTCTCTGTTAGATATTTGATGCCCTTTTTTCTCTCCACATCTTTCTGAAACCCGCCATTTGCATTTCTCACATGTTCCCACTATTACTAGGAACGCATATGCAAGTATCACTCTGAGCCTTCTGCCTGTAAGGCCTGGGTTTGGATGTGCGTGCATGAATCCTGCACACATTGATAATGCACTGACAGGCACTGTGAGAAACTCACTGCCATCCCCTATAACTTCAACAGTCTCCATCCTGAGACAACATAAACACACCCACGACCTGAAATAGCTCCTACCTATTCATAGTAACCACTACAACAGAGTCATACGCTGCTTGAAATAAACTACAGGAATAGTCTTTTAAAAAAACGCAAATACTCTCCGAGTGTGCATGAGAAATTAAACGAGAAATGTAAACTGGATATCCCTGACATTGAACCGTGGGTTATTTTGTCATTGTTGCAAATCAAATATGCATTGGTTGGTAATACCAATACGGTAGAATGGGGGTGTTGTATTTCCCGGCCCAGTCAGTCTCTCGCGTGGCATGTTGTGTGTTTTTCTGGCATCTATTTAATGTGGTTCAAGGCTCGCAACCCTCCCCCTCCTCACAGCCGGTCTACGCATCTCTATAGGATGCGGCGCTGGAAACCCTCATCCAGATGACACAGGCGCTCAGTAGTCAGCATCCTGTGTGTGGTTTGCAGCACAAACTCGGAAACAGGAGCGTCTTCTGCTGCCAGCCTGGGACATTTTGTATACAAGGAGGGCACCTGCCAAGCGCCAACCTTGCTTTTCAGGCCAATCCCGTGACGAATGCTATGGCCAACGAAATCTTAGAAAGTTTGGTGCGGCCCTGCTGGCAAGTAACGTCGCCATCTTACAAAGTCGAGCTTTTGAGCAGGGGGGACTTCGTCCACCCTGTAAAATAAGTGGGGGATGCCGTCCACCCGCGTGGTACCCCGACTCGTGCCCTGAGTTACACTGTGCATGCTTCTGCGCCTCGTGTATTCTGTTTAGAGCATAACTGCTGAGAGTTGAATTCAGGCGCTGCAGCTGGGCCTTGTTTAAAGGCAGCGTTGTGGACTGCTAGTGTGTAGTGCAGTGCCTCTGTCTACTGTGACACCGGACAACAAGACTCCTGGGCGGAGTGGGCTTATCTCTCCTGTCGGGGTCTCTTTCCCTCCCTTTACTATCTTCCGCTCTTCCTTTTCCCCACTGTCTTTGGTCTGTTGTTCTCTCCTTTCCCTGCTATTTCTTCTCTTTCTCTCTAGTGTCGGCAGCAGTGACCACCCAGGACTGTTAATTCCAATAGTTTAAATATATGCTTAAACTAAAGTTTCATTTGGGATTAAGTTAACGAAAAACAATGAGACAGTGCTCCTCGCGTTGACTGTAATTCTTAGTTTTCTATGGGCAGGCACAGATCACTGCTGAAATAAATAGCAAAATGAGCATAAAAACGTAAAAAACCTCAGTTTAAAGCAATTTTCCTTTTTGCCAAAGAAGCTGGGTGTCAGACCTCAGCTCCATTTCAAACAATTTGAGACACATGCTGACTCACTCTGAAAACAATTAAGTCACTGTGTACATTAGGCGGTTTCACGGAGAGCGATTGGTTCATTGTGGGCCCCATGTTGATTTCTCCTGAACTGGTCTGTCCTGTTATTGCCCATCGCAGTTTCCTTTTGAAACTTTCCTTTTATCGCCAATGTCAACAATAACATTCCTTTAAGATTATAAATGCGTCAATCTGATGGAGACTTCTAGCTGCAGATTGCTTACCTTTGAATTTCTCAGGCATCATCCTGGATCCGGAAACTTTGCTGAGCAATGCCTCTTGTGCACAACAGTGGGTGGCTCCTTTCAGCTCCATGTGACAACGTCAGTTATGACGTAGCGGTGCCTATATAGGCGACACCCAGGTGTGCGGACGTCAGTTCTTTTCTCTCCATGACAGTTAAACTCCAATCTAGGCAGACCTACCCCATGCCGCTTTTTAGCAGGCTTTTTCTCAGCATTTGTCGAAATGTGGGATTTTTTCCGACTTTGTGTGTAAATGATGTCTTCAAGGAAGAAAGGTTTCAAGCCATGCAGGACTTGGTCCCGCATGATGCCGGTTACTGATCGCCATTGCGTATGTCTTTGGTGTCTCGAGCGCCACCACTATACGAAGTCGTGTTCGGGCTGTCAGGCAATGGCCCCGAAGATGTTGAGGGAGCGGGCGATGAAGTTGCTTGCGGCCCAGCAGTCAATACTGTCCAGCGAGACTCCAAAGAGTTTACAATCCCGATCGAAGAAGAGGAGGTCGCAGGACTGCTCAGAGCCCTAAGTCCTCTTCCTCCAGTCGAGGTCCTTGGGACACTCAGGGATGAGGCATAAAAAGAAGAAGTCCAAGCAGACTTCGTCTTCACCTCAACTGGCGTCTGTCATCGAGAGAGGTAAGGAACATCGATGCTCTAGGCACAGTTCTACGGAGCTGGAGCCAAAGTCGTCTTCGTGTCTCCCCACCTTTCCGGGAGACGGAGCGACTCCTGCTCAAATAAAAGAGTTTTACGAGGCCATGCGCCACGTATTTGACCGGAACGATGACGATGGTGAGCTTTTGGGCCCATGGGGTCGGAAGGGGCCCCATTGGGTTTGAAGCCGTCGGCTCTGGCCACCACACTGGTGGGGCCGCCGTCAGCTCTGGCCAAGACACTGGTGGAGCCTCAGGGTTCCGATCCCGGATTCGGTTAAACGACGGTCATCGTGACCTTTCACAGCATCGGGTCCGAAGTCGGTGCCTGCTACATCATCGTTACCCGTCGGTGGCACAAGCCCTATCCTCATCCCCAACAACATGGAGCCGGAACGACATCGATTGATGCTGATTCTGACGTTGACAAAACCAAGAGGTTATATATAAGGGCGGGTGGTAAACGCCACTCTGCTGGCAGAGTTGACTGAGTTTTTGTGACTCCTCACTCTGCTTGGAGAGCGGAGTTCTGCAAAAACTCTGTGCATCGCCTCATAGCAGAGTTTAGCGCCACACCACCCCAGGCCCTGAACACACATCTCTCAGAAAAGCGATTTCCAAGTTGTCAAGAGCAGCTTGAGAAGCTGGATTCACATGGTGGACGTGTCTGCATTCAGAACGAGGCGTGAAACGCAGCCTCATTGTGAATTCTGACACGTTTGTTGTTTAAATCCTGCTTGTCAAGCCTTGTTTTGGTTGTGTTTGATGTTGCTTGTCTGGGTGTTTCACCTTCAGGCCTCATTTGAAGGACCGCTTTGCCAGTTACTGACTGTGGCAGACAGCTTGGGTCCAAGAAAGAATGCAGCGCAGGACATTCTCTGCGCCGGGGAAGCAGAGCAATGCCTACCTCCTTGTCGATCCATCATTCCAGTGAATGGGGGCAAGTCTACTGTACAGGTAAGAATGCAATCACTCCTCCAACCGATCATCAAACCTGTACAGTTCAAATTAATATAATGTATTCGATGCAGCAGAGATATCTAGTGTCCAACTTATGAACTACAGATAGAAAAATAGGTTCAGAATTTCTTTACCTACACCTGCAATTCATAATAAATGTACTCCGCCGGCTCACTGAACTCTGCGTAGCGCGGCAGAGTTTTTGTACTGCTTCGTGGAGTTTCACGAAGCGCTGCTACCCGGACTCTGTCCAGGCTTAGTTATATGTTATCGCTTGGGCACTTTGAGGATGTGCCAGGCGCAGGAGAGGATTGGGAGGGGTCTGAGGACCCTCTTGAAACCCAGGAAGTCTCTGAGGAGAATTTGGACTGGTATGGGGAACTTAGGGAGACCAGTGTACTGGGTACTTCCCAGAAAAGGCAGACTCCGCCCTGGTTTGGTTCAAGGACTCTGCAACTACGTGCAGATCATTGGGCCAGTCTCCCTTTTGCCTTTCATGGCAATGGAAGAGGTTTCCAGCTGCATCAGCCCTATCCCATCCACAGTCCCACACAGACTGCCCAAGCTGTATGAGGATGTGGACGCAGTGCATTCGGATCTCGGAATGAAGGTCAGAAGTCATCGTCCAAACTGCCCTCAGCAGCTGCAGCTTCCAAGCAGTCCTAGGCTCATTCTGCATACTATTCTACTATTCCAGTTGGTGGTAGAATTCGTCATCATCTCCCCCACTGGAGATCAATAACATTGAACAAGTGGGTATTGCAGATAGGCCAAGAGGACTTTTATCTAACCTTTTCTTTCTTTTCCTCCTCCCATTCTGCCAAATCAGGAGCGGCTGACGGAGGATCATTTAAAGTTTCTCCAAGAGGAAGTTGTAGCTCTCTTGGCCAAGGGAGCTATAGAAAGGGTCCCAGTTTCAGAATTAGGCCGTTATTCCAGCTGCTTTCTGATTCCAAAGAAGAACAAAAGGCACAGTCCATTTTGGATCTTTAGACCGTCAATCTCTTCCTCAAAAAGGAGAAATTCAAGATGCTCCCTCTAGCTCAGGTCTTGTCTGCCCTAGACCAAGAAGGCTTGATGGTAGTGATGGACCTACAGGACGCGTATTTTCACATACCCTTCCTACCAAGCCACAGACATTACCTGCGGTTCAGGTAGGCCAGGAGCACTTGCAGTTTACCGTACTCCACTTCGTCCTTACCCGTGCCCCTCGGGTGTTTACAAAGGTGATGGCGGTGCTCGAAGCTTAACTGCGTAGGTTAGGGGTGTAAGTTTTCCCCTACCTCAGTGACTGACTGTTGTAGGCATCCTCTCCCCAGGCTGTTGTCTCCCACCTTCAGACTACGGCAAACCTCCTGCATTCACTGGGGTTCTCTATAGTGGTGCGAAGTCACACCTGACTCCTTCTCAGATGCTTCATTTCATTGGAGCTGTTCTGGACACGGTGCAGTTTCGGGCTTATCCCCCCAAGCAGTAAGTCAAGGATATTCAGGCTATGATTCCTATATTTCAGCCTCTATCCTGGATTTCGGTGATACTGACTCTGAGGTTGTTGGGCCTCATGGTAAGACACACACGGTGGCATATGCATGCTCTGCAGTGGGACTTGAAGTTACAATGGGCACAGCATCAGGGAAATCTCACCAATGTGGTTCAGATCTGGGAAGGACCTGTGAAATATATGCAGTGGTGGTTAACAAACCACTATTGGGGCAATGCAGACCTTCTTCCTTCCCCAACTAGATCTCACAGTCATGACAGATGCGTCACTTCTGGGTTGGGGCGGCCACCTGGGAGAGGTGGAGATCAGGTGATACTGGTCTCCGGTGGAGACGGGGCTCCATATAAATTTGTTGAAGCTCCAAGTGATTCGGCTGGCATTGAAAGCATTTCTTCCCTATGTCAAGGGGAAGTTAGTGCAGGTGTTTACAGACAACACCACTAATATGTGGTACTGCAACAAACAGGGCAGGGTGGGGCCGTGGACCCTTTGTCGAGAGGCCCTTTGTCTCTGGACATGGCTGGACCAGCAGGGCATAACCCTGTTGGTACAACACCTGGCAGGTTCTCTGAACAGCAGGGCGGAAAAACTCAGCCGTCGATATCTAGCGGATCAGGAGTGGCGTCTCCAGTCAGAGGTGGCAGAAGGTCTCTTTGAACATGGGGGAGGAACTTGGTTAGATTTGTTTACCTCCGAAGAGAACTCACAATGTCAGCGATACTGCGCTCTGGAGTTTCCAAGACGGCAATTGCTTGGCGAAGCTTTTTGTCAAGAGTGGAGCTCAGGCCTGTTGTACACCTTTCTGCCCATACTACTCCTGCCCAGGGTTCTTAAGAAGATCGGGAGCGACCGACCGTCATTTTTGTGGCTCCAGACTCGGCAAGAGAGTCTGGTATGCAGAGCTTCTGAGAATGAGTATTGATCCTACAATCAGGCTGACCTTTCGGGAGGATCTTCTGTCACAGCAGCAGGGGAGAGATCTTCATCCAAACCTGTCAACTCTGCGCCTCCATGCCTGGCGATTGAGCTGCAACTGTTTATAGCTTTTGACCGTCCTCCTGAAGTCTGTAAGGTTATTCTGGCAGCCAGGCAGCCGTCCACTAAGACAGGATCCGCCTGCCGTTGGCAGAAATATGTATTATACTGTACAGAAAGGTCTATTGACCCTCTTTCTACATCTCCTTCTACTGTACTTTTATTCATTCTATTCCTTGCCCAGCAGGGCTCTTCCTTGGGAACTCTCAAGGGTTACAGCTCTGCTCTGTCTGCTTTTTTGCTTCTGCTAGACCAGCTTCCTATTAAATCTCCTATTGTAAATAGTTTTCTAAAATGGCTGGCTCACTTATTTCCACCCATTCCCTTTATTATGCCACAATGGGGCCTTAATTTGGTCCACACTTACCTGATATGCGATCCTTTGCACAATTGTTCCCTCCAGCTGTTGACCATCAAAACAGCCTTTTTAGTTTACATTGGCAGGGAGGGTGAGTGACTTGCAGGTGTTATTCAGCTCGCCTCCTTATCTTATGTCCTTTCTGGACAAAGTGGTGCTTAGCACCAGGGCATAATTTTTGTGACCCCATTTCATCTGGGCCAATCTATTACTTTGCCCACCTACTTTGCTCCCCCACATTCCTCTAAGGAAGAGGAGCGTCTCCAACGACTGAACCCAAAAAGAGCGTTGTCGTTCTACCTTGACTGCACAAAAGAGTTCCGGGTGGATGACCAACTCTTTGTGGGGTATGTGGGAACAAAGAAAGGAAAGGCAGTGCAGAAAAGAACCATATCTTGCTGGGTTGTTCTCTTCATTAAAATATGTTATGCCTTGGCGAAGAAGCAGCCCTCTCAGGGATCAAGGGCCCACTCCACCAGGGGAGAGGCTGTAACTACGGCCTTGGCTCAGGGTGTCCCAGTTCAAGACATCTGTCAGGCAGCGACATGGGCATCACTGCACACGTTCGCAAAACATTATTGCATTGATGGTGAAATGTGCAGGGATGGGCACTTTGCCCTGCAAGACTTCTTAGTCTAGGTCATGAGTCCGCAACCCACTGCCAGGATGGTATGGCTCAGGTATCTGATTCAAAGGTAAGGAATCTGCAGCTAGAAGTTCTTGATGAACAAGTTACTTACCTTCGGTAATGCAACATCTGGTAGAGACTCTAGCTGCAGATTCCTTACAGCCCCACCCTTGCTTCCTCTCTTTGCGTACTGATGTTGTAGGACTAGTGTTACTCCCCTTTCAGGGCCCTAGTTTTTACACACAATTACATCAGTCACTTCGTGGCTCTGAGCTTCTGGCGTGGAAAAAATGAAAAAGTACTGATGTTTGTGCGCCTAGTTGGCGCCTATACAGGCCCCGCAACGTCATAACCAACCCTGCCGACGATGTCACAGGGAGCCGAATGGAGCCACCCAACGACGTGCGCAAGGGGTATTGCTCAGCAAAAGTTTCTGGATCCAGCCTGACGCCTGGGAAATTCAAAGCTAAGGAATCTGCAGCTAGATAGAGTCTCTACCAGGTAATGTGTTACCGAAGGTAAGTAACTTGTTCAATTGGTCTATAGTTAGTTGCCGGCAGTGGGAAGCCTTTCTTATGAATTTGGTATTACTTCAGCTCCCGCCCAGGATGGAGAAATCGGCATTATTCAATAATGGCATTGAACAGTAACGTGAAATATGGGCCCCAAAAGTTAGTTTCAGCCAAAAACAAGTCACCAGGGATCTTATCGAACCATGGCACTTTGTTGGGGACAATCTTTTTTTTAATAAGGATCTTTCCATAATTGAATTGTTAGGGTATGTCTCACTACCTGGCACCTCTCTTATACCTTCCATAGAGGGTCCCATCTCAGCTGGTGGCAAGGTACTATCTCCTACCATCGGGGAGAACATACTAGAAAATGTGTGATCCATACTTCTCTGGCAATTTTGTTTGCAATGAGGCACCGCTGTTTTCATTCCTGGTGGCTACTAAATTCCAAAGTATGGAATGGTCACCTACCTTGCCGCCTGCATGTAAACCCTCCCACTTCCCTTGGTCCTATTCCATCTTTGCTTTACTAACAACTTTTTTGTATACCGCTCTCCTCACATGTATTAACCTTCAGTCCTGGGACTTAATTGAAGCAATTAGTGCATGCTTGGCAGATCTATAGAAACTGTTAAACCAAGAAGGAGGGCTTTTCCTGGCTTCCACTTTATAAACTTCCACAATAAAGAGATTCTTAAGACCCTCAAACATTTGTTGTTCACTAGGGAAGTATCCCGTTCCAGTGCTTGATCTTAATTAATCAGATCCCCTAAACTTCCCTAAACCAGTTTATATATAGACTTGACTTGTTCATGAGAGGGCACCATTGTACTCCATTTGATTCTGCGCCTGTTTGATGTTAGTTGGTGTCTGCCATCAAAGGGTTCAAGACAGCATGCTTTCTCCCTACCAACTGGGAGATTCATATCAAGGGCAAGGACCTTGTGATCATCCCTGGGAGCAACTATCATATCAGTGAGACAGGGAAAAAGTCTAACATTGACTATTAAATCATCTTTTTGGCTAGTCCTCTGAGCATGTTTAAATGTGTGCTTACCTTCCCTGTCTGATGGGATCCTCCAATTACATGCACGAATGCACTGATTAAGGATCAGAGCTTTTATTTATAGAACCAGTGGAGATCATTTCTTAATGGGAGGAACAACCAAATCTGAGATAGACCCGATTCTGTCTTCCTCCTGTAAGATGTCATTAATACTTGCGTCCAGTGACTCCGATTGGCAATTAAAGCCCCCACCCACTATTTAAGGCAGCCAAGTGAGCAGTGAGCAATTCGGCAATTGGCGATTCCGGTCTATTTCCTACAGGTCTGGGATAGACATTGTAAATATACTGAACTCGATTTGAAGGCCATGTGAGGTTTACACATAAGATATCATTCAATGCAATCGGTACCTGTTCCACTGTTCACCCAAGGGTAGTACTTATCCATGTCACAAACCCCCTGATGATCTACCCCTAACCTTATCTAGTGCTCCTTTACTATGAATTACAAAACCTACTCTTTGCACCTGTGTAATAAGCCAAGTCTCTTGAAAGAGGCGGAGATGAAATGGTTCTATAAAATTGCCCAAGTCCGTACAATCTATATCTGAAAGAAACAGGTTAGTATTAGATTCCTTACCTTAGAATATCCCCAGGCGTCAGACTGGATCCGGAAACTTTTGCGTATCAATATCCCTGTGCGTCGGTAGGCGTCGTCCGCGGCTCCGTGTCCGTCGTCCGCGTCGTTAGCGCCGGAATGCCGTCACCGGAGTACTTAGACGTCGCCCTCGCGCGCTGACGTCAGTTCTTCTTTTTTCCACACCAGCTAGCGCAGATCCGGAGAAGCTCTACCCCTTAGTCAATTTCTGACTAAACTTTTTTAATCTTTTGATCTGTTTTTCTCGAGTTGTTCGACTCCTACGGTGCCAGTAGGGATGCCTGGTTTCAAACCCTGCTCCAAGTGCAGCCGACTGATGTCGGTTACCGACCCCCATCGCCGGTGTCTTCAGTGTCTAGGCCTCGACCACCACGACCGAACATGCTCCGGCTGCCGGGCCCTGACGTCTAAGGCTAGGCAGGAGCGGTCCCGCAAGCGGCTTGAGCTCCGGCAGTCGGCCCGCGTCGTTCTAGGTCCCGGTCCCACAGGAGATCGAGGGACCGGTCGCCAGGTCGGAGCCCTCGTAGTTCCAAGAGTCGGCATCGGTCTTCGGGATCAAGATCCTCAGATAAGAGGCATGAGAGGTCGGAAAGGCGTCATCGCTCTTCCGACCCACCCGACGCTCACGCGACGCGGCCGGGGTTTCGGGTGACACCACCCACGCAGCTCCGATGGAGTCGCGGGCGTCGCAACCTGCCCCATACCTTCCGGTCCCTGGGCACGATACGAGGCCAGAGGAGATCGAGCGGTACCTCATGGCCATGAGGTCTCTCCCTCCTCCGCCGGGCTCTGTGGCGCCTTCGGGCCCAGCGGTCCCGGCTGGGGGGCCTAGCGGGTCGGGTGCTTCGGCTCCGACGCCATCGGATGCTCCGGCCCTGGCGCCGCCGGCGACTTATGTTCCGGCGACGCAGGCCCTCACTGGATCCGGTTCCGGATCCGGGTCGTCGCCGGTCGACCTCACAACCTCACTGACGCCGGCCCCTAGGGCGACGCCGTCCCCGGTCCTGCCCTCGATTCGGTTCCGGCGCCGTAGGGCGCCGCTCTCGACGTCGTATGGAGACTTTTACTTCCACAAACTGGCCCCATCCTTTGAACCTGCATACCAGGAGATGGGTGACGAGGGGGATTGTGATGGGTCTGAGGACCCACTGACACGGGAGTGTCAGTCTCAGCAGGACTGGGCAGGTGAGCTTGGGACTGCCAGTGGGCTGGACCCCTCGCCAGACACTGGTTTTGTCTCCCCTCCCACCGTGGCTACGGAGGAGGGGGCTGCCTACAGTGTGGTGCTGACGCGGGCTGCCAAGGCCTTGGGCCTGGAACTCTCTGTCGCGGCCGTGAGGACTAACCTCCTCACTGAGGTCCTTAAACCGAATTCAAGCTCGGCTGAGCCTCTGCTGCCATTTAATGAGGCCTTGTCAGGCGTTCTTTTGGGCACGAGGTCCAAGCCTGCTACAGGTCAGCCTGTAGATAGGAACGTGGCCGACGCCACTTCCCGGCTCCGGTCGACCCTTGCTTCTTGTCCACCCACCCCACCCCTGAGAGCCTGGTCATCCAGGCCTCCAACTCCCAGAACGCATTCCCGACTGCCCCGCCCGATCGGGAATCCAAGAGGTACGAGCAATACGGTAAGAAAGTATTCTCCGCCCTAAGTTTGGGACTGCGGTCAGTCAACACCGCGTGCCTCTTGGGCTGCTACACCCACTCTCTGTGGGACACGGTCGCGGACGTGCTGCCACAATGTCCGGTGGAGGTCCAGACTAAACTCACCCAAGCCCTTGCGGAGGGTCGAGATGCAGCACGGTTTTCTATCTGGTGTGGGCTGGATACCACCCACTCACTGGGCAGAGCGATGGCAACGACGGTGGCGATTCGTCGCCACGCCTGGTTAAGGTTCGCCAACTTTTCGGCCAATGTCCAGAACACTCTTATGGACATGCCGTTCGATGGCCATCGCCTTTTCGGCGACAAGGCAGACCATGCGCTTGAGTGCTTTAAGGACTCCAGGGCTACGGCAAAGTCCTTGGGCCTCTCGGCCCCGCGCCAGCAAACGGGTGCCTTCCGCTCCTTTTGTGGCCAAGGAAGGGGTGCTCCCACAAGTGCTGCCAGCCACGCACCGCAGACTAACATCCAACGCGGTGGCGGCCGTGGAAACTGCCGTGGCGGCGGTCGGGGACAACGGCGAGGCCAGTCCACACCTTTCCCCGCAGCACCCGCCTCTAAAGCCTCCTAGTCAGTGCTTTCATGCCAATGTGACACCAGTGGGGGGGCAGGGTTCGCCATTACCACTTCCACTGGCGCACTGTCACTTCGGACAGGTGGGTGTTGCAAATCGTCCGAAGGGGCTACTCCCTCCCCTTCGAGACGACCCCTCCAGCCATGCCACCGCAATACCACTGCATGTCGGGGGACCACTTGCAACTTCTGCAAGAGGAAGTTACGGCCCTCTTGGCCAAGGGGGCCATTGAGGGCGTTCCTGGCCCGGAAGTAGGGTGTGTATGTTACTCCCACTACTTTCTGGTACCCAAGAAGGGCAAAGGGGGCCTACGCCCTATCTTGGACCTACAGAATGTCAACGGCTTCCTCCGGAAAGAGAAGTTTAAGATACTGACACTGGCTCAGGTCTTGTCTGCCCTGGACCCAGGAGACTGGATGGTAGCGCTGGACTTGCAGGACGCTTATTTGCACATTCCCGTCCTGCCGGCCCACCGGCGCTACCTGCGGTTCACGGTAGGCTACGAGCACTTTCAGTTTACCGTGATCCCCTTCAGCCTTACCAGCGACCCACGGGTGTTCACGAAGGTGATGGCGCGGGTCGTAGCTCATCTGCACAGGTTAGGGGTTTCAGTCTTCCCCTACCTCGACGACTGGTTGTTGAAGGCGGGCTCGCCCCAGACAGTCGTCAGCCACCTCCAGACAACGACAGACCTCCTGCACCTGTGCCCCTCTCAGAAGCTCCTCTTCATCGGAGCGGTTCTCGACTCGGCGCGGTTTCGGGTTTATCCTCACGAACAGCGGGCTCGGGATATACTGGCTCTGATTCCAATCTTTCAGCCTTTATCCCGTTTCTCGGTCAGGTTGACGCTGCGGCTTCTGGGGCTGATGGCCTCCTGCATCCTTCTGGTGCATCACGCCCGGTGGCGGATGCAGGCTCTGCAGTGGGGCCTGAAGTTTCAGTGGGCCCAGCATCAGGGCAACCTGTCCGACCATGTCCTGATCTCGGAGGGCACTGCGAGACAGCTGCAGTGGTGGCTCACGGACCGCGATTGGGTCAGCGGCAGGTCCCTCTCCTTACCCCAACCGGAGCACGTAGTTGTGACGGACGCGTCCCTCCTAGGTTGGGGAGGCCACATGGGAGAGGCGGAGATCACAGGCCTATGGTCTCCGGCGGAGTCCCGGCTCCATATCAACCTTCTGGAGCTGAGGGCGATTCGTCTAGCACTGAAGGCATTCCTCCCCTCTGTCCGGGGGAGTGTAGTGCAGGTGTTCACGCACAACGCCACCGCCATGTGGTACTCCAACAAACAGGGCGGGTGGGGTCGTGGACCCTCTGCCAGGAGGCTCTGCGCCTCTGGCAGTGGCTGGAACATCAGGGCGTGACCCTTGTGGTTCAACACCTGGCAGGTTCTCTGAACGCCAGGGCGGACGAACTCAGCCGACGGTGCATGATGGATCACGAATGGCGTCTGAACTCGGATGTGGCGCAAGGCCTCTTTCTGCAGTGGGGAGAGCCTTGGTTAGATCTATTCGCCACAGAAGAGAACGCGCAATGTCATCAGTTCTGCGCGTTGGAATTTCCAAGGCGGCACTCGCTCGGAGACGCTTTTCGACGCGAGTGGAGTTGCGGTCTGTTGTACGCCTTTCCGCCTATACCACTTCTGCCCAGAGTGCTGAAGAAGATCAAGCGCGACCGGGCCCAAGTTATCCTTGTGGCTCCGGACTGGCCACGAAGGTACTGGTATCTCGAACTACTCAGTATGTCTGCCGGTCCCCCGGTTCGTCTGCCTCTTCAGGAGGACCTTTCTGTCGCAGCAGCAGGGGACGGCCCTCCACCGAACCTGTCCAGTCTCCACCTACATGCTTGGAGATTGAGCGGCGACAGTTAAGGTCATTTGACTTGCCCCCTGAAGTCGGTATACGCCTGCAGGTGGAACAGATTTGTGGCATGGTGCACAGCAAAGGCTGTGGATCCTCTTTCTGCCCCTCTTTCTGAGGTTCTTCTCTTCCTTCTTTCTCTTGCTCAGCAGGGCTCTGCTCTGGGCACTCTCAAGGGCTACCTTTCTGCTCTTTCAGCCTTTTTAAGGCTACCTGATCAGCCATCTTTGTTCAAGTCGCCAATTATAAATAGGTTTTTTAAGGGCATCACACACATGTTCCCCCTGTTCCATTTGTGATGCCTCAGTGGGACTTGAACCTTGTTCTTACCTATCTGATGTGCGCTCCCTTTGAGCCACTTCATAACTGTCCTCTTCGCCTTCTTACTTTGAAGACTGCTTTCCTGGTCGCCATCACCTCTGCCAGGAGAACGAGTGAGCTCAGGCTCTTTCTTCCAAACCTCCTTTCCTTTCTGTCCATCCGGACAAGGTTGTGTTGCGGACAAGACCCTCTTTCCTGCCCAAGGTTGTCACAGCCTTCCACATCGGGCAGTCCATCTCCTTGCCCACCTTCTTTCCGCCTCCGCATCCCTCTAAAGAGGAAGAGTGGCTCCATCGTCTGGACCCAAAACGTGCGCTCTTGGGGGGAGGAGCTTCGCCGGCGATCAAGATGGCCGCGTGAGCTCGGAGCTCCGAAGACCTCCCGATCCTCCGCAATAATCCTGATGCCTATCCTGTCCCACAACTGTGGGAACCGACTGTTAAGTGGGTCCTGATGCGGCGCCCGCTTTCGGAGCGAAAATCGGACATTCCTGGACCTCGTTAGCTCGACGGACCTCGGAGGCTCCGCCCGTGTCATTGGCGACAGTCGAGGTGTGCAGCGGTGCTTCCACATGGACATTTCTTTGTCTGCGCCTGGTCCCTCCGAAGTGTGACTCTGGTGTCTGAACGCCCTGCAACTCGGCCGGAGTACCGGACCCTGGTGACATCACCGAGTGCGTGGCGCGCCTTCCACTGGGCTTCCTTGTCCCTGCCGATCATCTTGTTGGGTGTGCCAACATGGCGGGCAGAGGGGACCTGGACAAAGGCAAGTCCCAACGGGTCAACAGAAAGCCGTCCCAGTCCCAATCTACCATTCCAGAGCGATTCTCCCAGTCGAAAGGCTCGCCGGTACTGGCAGGCCGTGCTAAAGACCTGACTAGGGATCGATCACCGGATGACTCTGAGATAACGCTTCGGGACGTGATGGGAGCGATCACGGGAGTACAATCGGAAATGCATACTCTCCGAGAGGAACTGTCCAGCAAGGTCGACTCCCTGAAGATTGAGTTGAACCTCATTAGGACTGACCTAGGGAAAACCAATGACCGGGTCAAATCGTTGGATCTCAAGACGTCTAGCCTGACCACTGATGTGTCTGATATCCAGACGGAGGTGCGCGACCTGAAACTGGCGAACGGAATGCTGGCGCGCCGACTGGACGATTTCGAAGGCCGTGCGCGGCGCCAGAACGTCCGCATTACTGGGGTACCGGAGAAGGCCGAGGAGGACTCGGCGGAACTTTTCGTGGAGGACCTAGTGCTTAATAACTTGATGCCAGGGGGCTTGAGTAAGTTCTTCTCGGTGGAACGGGCTCACAGGATACCGGGGGGACCGCCAAAGTCAGGCGCCTTCCCTCGCCCTATTATCGCACGGCTCTTTAACTATAGGGACAGAGACGCTATCCTGCAGGCATCGAGGACCGCGGGCCCTCTGCGTTTCCAGAACTCTGAAGTAAATTTCTTTCCGGACTTCACCCAGGCCGTGCAGAAAAAACGTCAGAGCTTTGCGGGGGTGAAACGGCGACTGAGAGAAATGGGCCTGCGGTACTCCATGCTTTACCCTGCCAAGCTTCGCATCGAGCGTGACCACCGGACTTTGTTTTTTGACTTTCCAGATGAGGTGGGACACTGGCTGGATACCCTGCCCCAGGAGCGACACGAGCCGACTGACCAGACGGAGGAGGCCACCGGGGGCGCGGACGCACAGGAATGATGGTTCATCGTTAGACTTTCCGCAAGCTGAGTGACCGTATGGGACTTCAACTTCAGACACTGCTGCTATTGGTTTTGACTCTTTTTGTTAATAATATGGGGGATGACGGGGGGCGATAGGATGTCTCCTTTCTCCTCTGTAGACTTCTTGTAGATTAGTTAAGGGGCGACAGGCACACTGCTAGTTGGGGTGGATTATAGTCTAATGCAGGGGTGCAGGGTGGGGGGTAGTTGGGGTGTGTTTCTTCAACTTCTTTTTCTGACTTCTTCTTTGTTATGGCTGAGGGTTCATTGGACTGCTATGTCGTTGTGGTGGGCGCCATTGCGGGTGGTGGGGAGGGGGCGGAGCGTCCTTGACGATGGGGGGTAGATCTCTAAACTTGTTGAGCTGGAATGTCAACGGGTTGGGGGACCGCATTAAGAGGGGTGTTGTTCTACAGATGCTTAAACGTTGTTCGCCTGATGTGATTTTCCTACAGGAGACCCATCTAGTGGGACACACTTGCAAAGCACTGAGCAGACGTGGTTTCAAAATGGTGGCACACTCGGGGTTCTCCTCGGGATCGCGAGGGGTGGGCATCATGGTGCGCATGTCCCTCCCGTTGGAGGTGGAGTCAGTGATTGCGGATGAGAGAGGCAGATATGTGGCTGTGGTGGGCAAATGGGAGGGCCGTACACTAGTTTTGGTTTCAGTTTACATTCCCCCGGGGCTACAGGAAACTACTTTCAGGGACCTAGCTGCCGCCATTTTGGGTCTCCCCGAGGGCCTGTTGCTGGTGGGTGGGGACTTCAACTCCGTCGTCTCCGGGACCCTAGACCGCTTCCCATCCAGAGACCTGCGTCCTTCCCAGTCCTGGTTGCCTGATTTTCTGGGTTCCATGGGGATGGTTGACTGCTGGCGGTTGATGCACCCCTCCCAGAGACAGTACACGTTTCTCTCCGGCGCCCATGGTAGCCTATCCAAGATAGACTACGTCCTCACCCCGGCAGCCCAGGCGCAGTCCGTATCCACGGCGCGTCTCCTGGCTAGGGGCATCTCGGACCATTCCCCAGTTTGGGTTTCCTTCGACTTCCATATCCCCGCGTCGTCGCGAGTGGCTCCCATTAACCCTTGGTACTTTCGTGACCCGAAGACCAGGTCGCTCCTGACCAAAGCAATGGATCGGTACTTTGCCGAGAACACCGGCTCAGTTGACTCAGCTGTCTCCCTCTGGGAGGCTTTCAAGACCGTGCTGCGCGGCGAGGCCTTCTCCTTGATTGCGGAGGCCCGCCGCCGGCGGGATGAGGACGTGGTTCGACTGGAATCCGACCTTGCTGAGCTAAACTCCCAATTGGAGCTGGATCCATCCCCCGAACTGCTTCACGCACTCTCCCTTAAACAGTCTGAGCTCCGGGCGACTGCCACGGATGCGGCGAAAGCCCTGAGTAGGGAGCAACAAGGCAGGATATACGACGCGGGTGATAAGGCTGGAAAGCTCTTGGCGTGGCTAGATAGAAGGGAACTCGCGTCTCGGGTGGTCCCGGAGTTGGTGTGTGCGGACGGCCTATCCTTGACGGACCCGGCGGCGATAGTTGGATCCTTCGCGGATTACTTTGAGGAGGTTTACGCCTCTGTAGACCCCCTTCCGGAGTCTGCGTCGGCCTCCTTTTTGGAAGACATTGAGCTTCCCTGCCTCTCGGATCTTGAGCGAGATGACGTGGATCGGGCACTGACGGCAGACGAGGTGGCCTTGGCTATTAAGTCCCTACGCTCAGGCAAAGCGCCGGGGCCCAACGGCATCCCGGTTGAGCTTTACAAACTTAGGGCAGACTCGCTTGCCGTGCCTCTGTTGAACATGTTCCTTGAGGCCCGTGAGGCGGGAGTACTCCCCCCCCGACCAGCGGTTGGCCACCATCGTGGTGATACACAAGGAGGGAAAGCCGCGCGATCTTTGCCGGTCTTACCGACCCATCTCCCTTTTGAACGCTGAACCTAAGATTCTGGCCAAGATACTGGCTAACCGGTTAGTGGGCGTGATCTCGGACCTGGTCCATCCTGACCAGTCCGGCTTCATACCGCACCGGAACACGGCGCTCAAGCTGAGGCGACTTCACGCGGTGATGGCACGTGCGCACCTGCTTCGTGAGCCTGCTGTCCTTGCCTCTCTCAACGCCACTATGGCCTTCGACTCGTTGGAGTGGAATTACCTGTGGGCAGTTTTGGCCAAGTTGGGGTTCGGACCCGCTTTCATCGGCTGGGTCCGACTGTTGTATTCTGCTCCACTGGCCAATGTAGCGGTTAATGGTCGGTTGTCGGCCTCTTTCGCGCTGCACAGAGGCACTAGGCAAGGTTGTCCGCTTTCCCCGCTCCTATTCGCCCTGGCACTTGAGCCATTGGCGGCTTGGATCAGAACGCACCCTGATATCTCTGGCATAACGTGGTCCCCGGGTTTTGAAGACCGGGTGTCGCTCTATGCTGACGACATCCTTTTATACCTCACCTCCCCCTGTCACTCACTCATAGTGGCCTTCGATCTCTTGGGGACCTTCGGGGCCCACTCGGGCCTGGTAATCAACTGGGCTAAGTCCTCGTTATACGTACTGTCCGGAGATACGCCGCGCCTCCCCCGGGGGTGCTCTATACAGGTGGCCCAGCAGGGCTTCCGGTATTTGGGCATCTATGTGTCGCGGGACTCCCGAGCCCGTTATTCGCACAACCTCCTTCCACCATTGGAGCGGCTGCGCCGGGACGTCGAGGGCTGGAGGAAGTTGCCGATCTCCCTTATGGGCAGAGCCGCCCTTTTTAAAATGATGGCGTTGCCTCGCTTCCTGTATGCCCTGCAGAACACCCAGGATCCCGTGCCAGCGAAATACTTTGCGCAAGTCGAATCCCTGCAGCGAGCGCTGCTGTGGGACGGTAGGCCACGGATCTCGCTGGCCAAGCTGACTATACCGGGCTATGATGGGGGCATTGCTCTGCCTGACGTGCGGCGCTACTACTGGGCGTCCCAACTTGCAGCACTCAATCACGGCCTCTACGGCCCGGCGATCAACCCAGGCTATGCTATGGATCGGTGGCTCGTGGGTGACGGGAACTACTACAGAGCGTTGTACTCCAGGTCTCTGGATCGGAAGCTTACGGGTCCCACTAAAACTATGGTTCATATCTGGCGTGCAGTCACTAAAACTTTGGGATGGCAAAATAGGGTTACCATGGCCACCCCGCTGTTTGACTCGGACATATTGGGGAAGTTGTGGCATACTAAGGGCTTCGATAGGTGGGACATCATTGGGATATCCAAGGTTGGAGACATGGTGGCCAGGGGAAGGGTCAAGTCGTTTGAGGTGTTGCAATCAGAGTTTCATCTGGCTGCAACGGAATATTTCCGACACGCCCAGCTTAGCCATGCCCTTTCCCCCTACGTATCAGGGGGGGAAGCGATCCCCGAATCATCTCCCCTGGAAGATCGGGTGTTGGACGGCCATATGCCGGACAGCGCTATCTCCCTAACCTATAAAAAACTTATTAACGTGCGAGTCGACTTGGTGGTGCGATTGAGGGAGCTCTGGGTGAGTGACGGTATAGAGGTGGATGATGAAGAGTGGCAGTCGGCGGTTTCCTCTCCTAGAGAGGTGGCTATATCGGCGCGTCTCCGCCTGGTGCAGCTGAAGATACTGCATAGGGTGTATGTCACCGGCCCCAGACTAATACACATGGGGCTGTCAACGGATGGCATGTGCCGACGGGGATGTGGTATGCTTGGGACCTTCCTGCATATCTTATGGGAATGTCCTCGTGTGACCCGATACTGGACACGTGTGCATGACGTGATGGAAGAAGTGACTGGTGTGACCCTACCGACTGAGGCCCGGAGATGCCTCCTCAACATTTGGGGCCCGACTGATTATAATGTAGCGCAGACCCGATGGGTCACCCTGGGTAACATGGTGGCCAAAAGGGATATCGCCCAGAAATGGGGTGCGCCTGCTCCCCCCTCGCTCAGTTTATGGGAATCAAATATGGACTGGTGCATGCTACGTGAGAAGACGGTGTATGCGGCCAGGGGTAAGCCTAGAATGTGGATGTCTGTGTGGGGTGCCTGGAACTCCTATAGGGGTGACATTTGCGACCCCCCCGTGGAACTCGATTCCGAGGCTCCGCCTTCCCCGTAATACCCCCTACCCGTGGTTCCACTTTGCATATCCTGTTGTGCTACCCCCCACGTGATTCAATGTTGACGCTCTTATTGTGTGCTGCCTTGGGTGTGGAACCCCCGACCTCCTCCCGCTACAAAAGCCCGCTGTATCTGTATTGTCCTCAGCCTACCTCTCTTTCTCTTCGGTTGTCTTTCGTGCTTCCTGCACACCTCCTTCTTTTGGCCTTCGGGCCTTCTATCTCATGGTTTATTTATTTCTGAGTTTGATCTTATTTAAAAATTAAACCTGATTGCTACTGCTCTTGGTATTGTGCACGACCTTTCCTGTTGACTCAATGCTGCCTGGCCTCCGGGATGTATGGCTGAATAGCGGTGTACTTTTTCTATGAATAAAGGTTTTCCAAAAAAAAAAAAAAAAAAAACGTGCGCTCTTGTTTTATCTGGATAGCACACGACAGTTCCGGGTGGATGACCAACTCTTTGTTGGTTACGTGGGAGCTTAGAAGGGACGGGCGGTGCAGAAACCGACCATCTCTCTGTAGGTCATTTTGTGCATCAAGGCATGCTACTCCTTGGCTAAGAAGGAACCTCCTGTTGGGCTGAGGGCCCATTCCACTCGGGCCACGGCGGCTACTACTGCCCTGGGTCGGGGAGTCCCCTTGCAGGACATCTGTCAGGCAGCTACGTGGGCCTCGCTGCATACGTTCGCAAGACACTACTGCCTGGACAGCCAAGTCTGGAGGGATGGTTTCTTTGGCCGTTCCGTCCTCCAGGACTTTCTGGTGTGAGTATTGGTTTACAGACCCACCACTGGGGTTGGTATTGCTGGGGTATCTATTCTAAGGTAAGGAACCTAATACTAACCTGTTTCTTTCAGATGAACAAGTTACTTACCTTCGGTAATGATATATCTGTAAGAAACAGTAGTTAGTATTAGATTCCTAACCGACCCACCCATCCTCCCCATTCTACGAACCGATATCTAGGGTTAAGGTCATACCCTTACAGGGCCCTCGTTTCATGGCACCAGTGTTGGTTCTATCATGGCTCTGCGTATCTGGCGCGGAAAAGCTGTGTATAAGAACTTACGTCCGCGCGCGAGGGCGTCGTCTAAGTACTCCAGCGACGTCATTCCGGTGCTAACGACGACGGACGCGGAGCCGCGGACAACGCCTACCGACGCGCAGGGGTATTGCTACGCAAAAGTTTCCGGATCCAGTCTGACGCCTGGGGATATTCTAAGGTAAGGAATCTAATACTAACTACTGTTTCTTACAGATATATCGTTACCGAAGGTAAGTAACTTGTTCTTTAGAACCCAGACCTAGTTACATTCAATTAAAGAATCCTAAATGGAAAATGGGTTTGCGCTGTACCAAACTTCTCTCTGGACCTTTCCCGGGCCTTCATCTCTCTTAGGCTTGGTGTATTGAAGTCTGTGAAGTGGCCGCTATCTTGGAGCACCCCATTCTTATTACAGTTGCTGGAATTAGTTTCACAGGAGATAATAATGAGCCAACACCTGAGTTGCTTGTATCACAATGCCTGCTTCCTACGAAACATAGCTTGAGACTGACCACAACCACGAGGAGATAGATTTTGCATTCTGGCTCTATTTCAGAACTGGTGCCCATCACAAAATTAATATGGGGCACGCAGTGTTGAACAGCTTTGGTCCTATCTCTGAAGGCCCGTGGACTTAGATTTGCCTTGTTCCGTCCCCCTTTTGATAGTATTGGATCTTATGACACCCTTCTTTTGTCAAGGCTGAGTGGGAATAGATTCAGAGCTCCCATTACCAGTGAGTCAGTCAACAACCTCCAGTACATCAAATCGATTGAAAACGGGAACTCTTTATATATCATCGGACTGCTGCCAGTGGGGACTGACTTTGCACTGGAAAATGGAAGTTGACAATTACGTAGTCCCCTTAGTGATCCACCTAGCCTGGCCCAATCTACCGTACCCAATGAGTAAAAGGTATGTTCTGAGCCATTGAAAGGGGAACATTCTTATTTCGGACAAGATAGTTCAAACATTTGTTAGCAAGCTCTTCATGAGTTTCTCTTTTGCTCTTATGCAAGAAGCAGGGGGTAGTTTGAACACTGAGTTCACGGGATTTCGGGCATGGCCATGAATCCCATGGGGCCCTTCACTGCTCTCCTTTCGGTGGGGTTGTTCTCCACTGTGTCTCTCTTCAGTGGATTGGCCCATTGATTGCCTGGTAGCTCTGGCTAGTAGTCGGGGCACAGGAGAGGTGGGGGTCTGTGTTATCACAAACTGGGACTTTGTACTTGGATGCAGTGTTCAAATGGCTAAATACACTCTGTGTCCTTCCTAGAGTGATTAGACCTAAGCCCTGCTTGGGCTGTGGTGGCGATTTGGGAATAGCCTTAAGCACTTGCTCCATTGCTGTGAGACGCATCAGTATAGGTGCAAGCTGTGTGCACAGAATAACCTTAACTATAGCAGTAAGCCCTTTCACAAGTTGAGTCATCCAACCTGGTTGACTGTCAATTCTCCTCCCGGCTGTGATGCTAGAAGACTGTGCAGCTATTGAATTTGTCGATAAGAGGTCTACTTGAGTACCCATCTCAATGTACTTATTCTGTACCGTTCTCGTGGGACTTTTGGCTAAAGCCGATTACAGATGACACTCCACAGGACATAAGTCAAGAGAAAGCACTCCATTGGGTGTGCAGGTCAATTGATCTAAAGCCCTGTTCACCTCACATGGGGTAGCATTAGAAGCCTCATTAGGGGCAGCTGCATCAAATGATTCAATTGCTTATTGCGGCGTAACCCCCAAGCCCAGGGACAGTCTTCTCTCCGTCAGTTCGATCTCTGTTAAGATTACCTCTTTTGCCCTCTGATGCATCCGATCTATTGAAGTGGTTTCAGGAGGGGGAGAGGCAGCCATGCACCCTCCAGCACATTTGAGCTTATCCATGGATTCTACACTGGAGTCACAGTGCACAGGAAGGTTACAGGGGTCGGCCCTTTGAGGGGAAGCACCTACGTTACATTAACAAATAGTGCTTAGACAGGGCAGCCTCACATCATACTAGCTAAACCATAATCCAGGCGGTTAATATGATAAAACGGTTCAGAAGTGTATGGAAAATGCTGTTACCCCAGTTCCTCGCAAAATGTTGGAGAGAGGCAGCGCTTGGTGCGTGATGGCAAGTGCCTCCCCCTGTCAGCAGCTGTGGCCAAATATCAAAGTCTGTGGACCCTGGGACAGCGAGTCCCACCAAAGCAGGATGTGGCTGGACAGAACACCAACATGACCCCATTTTCTACTCTTTGAAACTTGTCCCTTTTCGGGAGAGTTGTCCTCGCCTGTTGGAAAAAGACAACAGTAACCCCCTACTGAGGAAGTCAACCCTCAACCCCACAATACTATCTATCTAACTAACATTCCATCTTGCTTCTCCCTCTGTTCGCTAAACGTACAGGGTCCATTATGAACAGCCAAAGTAAGACTTTCTTGGAAACTCACTTGGTCCT
The DNA here is from genome assembly GCF_964263255.1 of Lissotriton vulgaris. NCBI lineage: Eukaryota > Metazoa > Chordata > Amphibia > Caudata > Salamandridae > Lissotriton > Lissotriton vulgaris. Next base: position 305,184,920 of record NC_141693.1, on the reverse strand, counting down.
CTATCTAGGCCAATCGGGGTTTCAGAAAAGTGTCAGCACCAAATCTGTCCCGGCCAAAGCAACCACTGACATCTGATTGTTTCTGAATGATGGAAGGGTTGTGACTCTGGTCCTAATGGACCTTTTGGCTGCTTTTGACACCATCATGCATGACATTGTTGGAGGGCTTATCACCAGCGGACATAAGGCAGACAGTATACCACTGGTTCAATTCTTTCTAAAAAGAACATCATACTGAACCAGTCCGCATGACTAATTTTCAATCACCAAGGAAATTGATTTGGATGGGAATTCCAAAGAGCTGAGCCCGCAGCCCAGCACTTTTCAATCTATATATACCCCCACCCTGTGGAAAAACTGATAGACTCGGTTGGCTTTAAATTTTATGCCTATGTGAATGACTCTCAGCTGATCCTGAGACTGGATAGAGACACAAAACTGGCATTTCACAATAACGCAACTTTCCTCCAGGAGGTTGCCAGGTGGATGAAACATAACTGCTTGGTCTTAATAATGATAAGACTGAGGTCATTGTTTTGGGAAATTGCAACACATGGACAACAGGCTGGTGGCCCCCCAACCTAGGGCCTCTACCGCCTCTTGGTGAACATGGCAGAAATTTAAGGATTGTGTTTGACTCCAGTCTCTGCTTTGACAAGCATATAAAATTCCTCTCAACTTCCTATTTCCTTCTCTTGACAGTCCCCAGGAAAATCTTTCCTTTTCTTTCAGCATACTCCAGGAAGGATCTGGTCTCAGCCCTTATAATATCGAGGCTGGACTATTGTAACTCTTTCTCGATGGAACTCCGTTCCCACTTCATACACAAAGTTCAGATCATACATAATGCTACTGCCCAAACTATCTAGGACTAAAGAGAAGTGCATCAATGTTGTACCACTTTTGTCAGTTGCACGGGCTATCTATTTTCTGGAGAATTATCTTTAAATCACTCTATCTGTATCACAAAACATTGTGTGGAACAACATCTGATTCTTATATGGCCACCATGTTCTTCTGGTACTCCCACTTGCACCACCCTTTACATTCACGGCCTCAACACTTGGGAATGTCTTTGGATTTTAAGAAACTAGACATGGAGGTCCATTGCTGCCTGGAATTATATGCCTAATTTGCTCTGTACTCAAACTAATAATGAACACATGAAGAAAGGGATGACATTGTATTTGTTCACTTAAGTATTATCTCCTCTTGCAGGCTTTTGTTGCTTCCTGCCTTCATTGAAAAGTCCTCCAGAAGCGCCTGGACACCTCTTTCACGCTTTATAAAGGCTTGTTTATTCATTCTCAAAATGTCAAGTGGGACTCATTCAAAAGTAGGGAGCTCCTCTGTAGGTATGAGGGCTCTCTCATCTACTTAACACCATTCAATATCAACTTGATTGAGTGGAAACATTACTACAGAAAAAAACTGTGCTGGACAAGTTAAGAATTTCCATGAAATATGTGTTGTATTCATACCTAAACAAAATGGTGCAAAATATATGACGCAAAATAAGATGACGCAATGTTCACATGGTGATCATATTTACAACAATTAACACACAAATACACTATACAATCCCCAATGGTTTTATGATCTCATTGGCTCAGAAAGGTATAGTCTGACAAACCCCCAATTGGTTAGAATCTACAACTTATAAGAAGAGATCGCAAATTTATTGGAACAGAACGGATTGGACCCGATGATGAAGCATGCCCAAGAGATAATCCTGGTGGGTGAGGGTTGTATAGGAAAACTTAGTGTTTGTTTATTCTTGTGAAGGGGTTAGTCCATACTAACAGTGGGCTCTTTTTCATTTTGATACTTTTGGTTCCTATCAGGGTGACAGATCCTGCAGGCCAATCTTCACAGCCTACACATTCAGCTACCAACGGAAGTGGTGGGCATGGTCCTTTTTGCACATCGTAACTCCATGAAATTCATCTACTCAGGAAGATTGAGTAATTTTGTTATTGGTGTGCCACAGGAAGGATTGATCCTTTTAAATGCATCCTTTGTCAACAAACTACAGTTTGCACTGTTCTTGACGCAACAAGGTGTGAAGTAGATACAGTTGAGGGATTCCTCTCAATGCTATCTGCTTCCCTCTGTTTACCAGACCAACCCTCCCTATGTAAGTCTCTGATGGTGATGAGATTTCTGAAAAGTCTGACAAACATATATCCACCAACCCCTTTTACAAAGCATCAGTGGGACCTGAATTTGGTTCTGATATTTCCTATAGGGACGCCGTTTGATTCCATGCACAGTTGCCAATTGAGGCTTTGAGATTAAAAAAAGTTTTCTTAGTTCCATTACCTCATGTCTCTGAGTCAGCGAGTTGCAAGCCTTGTTTGTCCGACCCCTGGTAGGTGTTTCTTCCCAGACACGTTTGTGTTGCAAACTGAATGTGCTTTCCTCCCAGGTAGTCTCCTTTTAATCTGGGACATTCCATCACCCTTCTTTCCTTTTACACTCCATCGCATTCCACTATGGAAGAGAGGAGACTTCACAAGCTCAACCTCAAGTGTGAAGTAAACGTCTACATCAGCCGTGCAAAAGAATTTCGCTCAAATGACCAAGTCTTTGTCAGCTACAGTGGTTGTAAAAAAAGAGAACGCTGTACAAAGAAAACTCAATCTTGCTGCATCCTTTTATGCATCAATAATTTCTGTGCTGTAGTCAAAGAATAGCCTCCTGAAAAAAATCAGACCTCATTCCACAAGGGCAAAATCCTCCATTTCAGTCTTGACGGTTTCAGAGGTTGATATCTGCAGGGCAGCTATGTTGTCTTCTCTCCATACGTTTAGCAAACACTGTTGCTTGGATTTGGAAGTGAGGTGAGACAGTCACTTTATTCATCTGTCCTTCACAACAATGACTTATTTCTCAATTTTGGAGACTATTCAAAGGGGAGAAATCTGCAGGTAGAAGTTTCAATCAGAGCAAAATGTTACTTACCTTCTGTAAAGTTCTTTATGTTGGATACTCTATATTTCGGCAGATTCCTCGCCGGCCTTCCCTCCCTATTCAAAAGTAAGCATATTGTCTTTCCTAATAAGATGCCAAGTTAGAATTGTATTGCCCTACTGCTTGATTGTTAATTTTCTCAAATGCTTCAGAAATCACAACAAAAGCACATCGGATCTTACTTCAGGGAGCCAGTCCTGGTGGTATATGGTGCCAATGAAGTAATTACAAACCTTTGCACGATATTGTAACAGAGCCTGTGCCCTCTACCAGCACCGAAGAGTTATTGTACTCAGTTCCAGACCAGTCTGGCACCGAGTGATATTCAAAGGTGAGGAATTTGCAGGTAGATAGAGTATCCACCAGAAAGATCATTACTGAAGGTAAGTAGCTTATTTTTTTGCCTGAGCCCAATCCACAGACACTTTACCTGGGAAGTTACTGCTTGGGATTTTTTTTTTTTTTAGATGAAGTACCTGAGTTTTGAACTGTTCATCAGATTAACAAGTCATTTTCATTCGGTAATCCTCTTTCTGGTGGATACTCTATCTAACCCCATATTCTTCCTCACTGTGCTCTCACCTCCCTGTTTTGTGGAGTGGCCTCTTTTATTTATTTGATTTTTTTAGTGTTTTATAGAGCTCAAACCAGACCCATAAGAGTATCAGAGCGCTTTACAGGAATGACAAATAGTATATAAGGGACTTAGGAGGAATGGATACATTTGGGATAACATAGACTGAAACAGTTAGGATAACACAGGTAGATACATTTTGCAAGAAACAGGCGGTCTCCGATCCAGGGTGGGATGTCCAGAGGTGCCAGGTGGGTGTCATCCAGACATCGTGAGAGCCAACAGGAGGGTAGCACAAAGTCGCTGAGGTGATTGTGATGAAGCGTTAGGAGAGGAATTTGCCCATAAGGACAGTTTTGGCCTCTATTTTAAAGCGTACCAGGGACAGAATTATTCGAATGGTGGACGGGAGTAAAGTCCAAATTATTGGTGCAGCCCCGGAGAAGGCCCGATTGTAAGTTTTTTCCCCCGCAATCGTGCAGGTTGGAGCAAAAGGTCTCTGACGGATCGGGACTTTCTGGTTTCTCCGGATACTACACGTTTTTTGGCTAGGAATGCCGGTGAGTTCGAGTGTAGCGCCTTGTGAGTGATGCAAGCCAGCTTAAGTTGGATTCTGGCCTCGAACGGGAGCCAGTTGGGAGCTTTAAGGTGAGAGGATATGTGGTAGAATTTCTTTGAACCTGTTAGGAGTCTGGCGGCAGAATTGAGGCAGGCTTTTAATGGTGCCAGGGAGATCTTGGGTAGACATGCGAGGGTAAAGCATCCATATTTCAGTCTGGATATGACTAGAGCCTGGATTGCCATTTTCAGGTCAGGAGTGTCAAGGAAAGGTTTTAGGTGTCTTAGGTAGCTCAGGTGATATCTAGCTGTTTTGGCCATCGAGTTAATGTGCCCGTGCATGTTCAAGTGTAGTGAAGACAGGGCCCTGCTTGCACACATTGCTATGTTAGCATAAGCTTGTTAGAAGTTAAAACGCCATCTTGCCACTTTGCAGCTTTTGCACATGACACTGCATGTAACTGGTATTGTAAGTTAAACTGCCTGATTTTCCTCGCATGAGAAGGGTCTGTTTTTCACATCCCTAGACTTACATCGTGACCTTAGTCTGTACACTGCATGCAGAAGCCTTCAAGGTCACCATACCAATGTATGCTGTTATTCAGGTTGATCGCCCACGCTCTAGACAGAACACTCACACAGCTGCAACCAACTGAAATTCTAGTGCCTTTAATATTGCACTGCATGCATGATTTGGGCACTTGGAGAACAGCATTTTCCAGTGACAGAGAGCTTTGCTGATCCTGTGATGTGATTCACTTCTGCTGATTTTGGAGGTATGGGGTTCCCCATTCAAGCCTAAGAGACCTTCTATTATTATAAAACCTAGTTCCTAGCAGGGGAGGGTGGTTCACAAGGTGCTATAGGACCTGTTTCCACTATCATTGTAATATGATTTCTCCTTTGTGTTTTATGGAATTGTAACAATGCTGATCGTATTATTTCTAATCATATGCCTGCTTATGTTAGCAAAAATACTGCATCTTAGAGCACGTTGTTTAAAAAACCATTTTAAACTTTACTGTGTTTCTAATTACTCACGATGTGGACTGGTTTGAGAATAAAAACGAAAGAGTGTTCTTGATTCCCACCATTCCTGAGAGTACCCTAAGTCGCATGTTCTGGGTTGTCTAATCATTGGTAGCTTCGCTGTAGGACGGAGAGCTAATGAGACACTGATGCTAGTCGGATAGTGGTTGTGGGTACTGAGGTGAGTTTTTTGGTACACCACAATTCACTGAGGTCCTGGTTTCCTGCACATAGTTTTGTGCATGAACAGAATCCCCGCAACATAAGCTGCAGTCTAGGGTAATACCAAGGGATTTAGCAGAGTCCACAATGGTTGGCGGACAGTTGAGCGCTGAGATCGCCTTGATCCATTTCTGGATTCCAGGGTTGGTTTTAGGTGGGGAGATTAGAAGAAATTCAGTTTTTTTGGGTTAAGCTTGAGCTAGTTGGAGGTGAGCCAATGGACAGTCAGCTTCAAGGCCTCATTCAGGGAAAGAATGTCGTTGGGAGAACAGATTTCTATTTGTCGTCGGCATACATGTGGTAGGAGATATTGGCGGTGCATAGTGCTTGGGGGACAGGGTTGTTCCTTGGGGGACTCCAACCTTGATCGAAGAGGGAGCGGATAGGTTGCTGTTGATTAGGAATCTCTGAGAGCGATTCTGGAGGAAGGACCTAAACCATTCTGAACTGGACCATCCAGTCCCATCCTGGTTTTGAGGCAATTGAGGAGTTTTTCATGGTTGACCGTATCGAAAGCCAAGGATAGGTCTAGGAGGATTAGGAAACAGGTTTTGCAGGTCAAGGGCTTGGAGAGCATCATCCACGATATGGAGGAGGGTGGTTTCATTGCTGTGACCAGGTCTGATTGGAAGTCGCCCAGTAAGTGGAAGTTGGTGATGTGCTGGCTCAGCTGCTGTTGAACACATTTCTCCAGAACTTTAGCAAGGAGTGGGATATTAGATATAGGTCTATATTATCAGCGGAAGCACAATCCAGCGTAAGTTTTTTTAAGATGGGGATGACTTGGCCGGCTTTAAGAGAGTCAGTTGTCGATCCTTGTAGGAGGGATGCGATGATTATTGCAGTCCAAGAAGGGATGATGGCCTGAGAGGCGGCGGCTAAGACATCTAAAAAGGTCCTACGTTAATACTGAGCAAACTTTTACCAACAATTATTCCTGCTCTGCATCTGAGAACGCAGAAAAAAAATACAAGAAACTGATGTTATAACAGACTGGTGGTGCTCATATGCATCTCTCTTTAGACACTTTTGGGGGGTTGTGTGGCTGGCACCGGCTGTACAGCGCTACCTAGCACTGCTATGGAATTTTTTTCTAGAGTCAGTCTGGCACCTGAGGAATATTCTGAGGTGAAGCATCTGTGGTTAGATGTATTCACCATAAAAAGCATTTTCAAAAGTAACTTGTTCTCCTTGATTACCAACTCTTACCACACAAATACCCAACAGTTTTACAGATATTTAAGAAATATTGCCATCAGTGCAGAACATCACAGTAGTATGTGAAGCGCATACATTTGTTACTGATACCTAGCTGCATAAATAAAGTGGTTAAAGTAATTATCTTCTGTTGTGCATGGTAGAATCTTCATAGATATCATAAACACAGATTATTCCTGCCTGTGTGCAGGGATACCGGAACAATTCAAAATGTTAATTATGAACCTATCCATTATGAGGTGGTGAAGGCCATATGAAATGCGCATAGTGCCTCCATAGCCTGTACAGTCCAATTTTCCCATTTGTTCTTTAAAATTCAATGCATAAGAAAACATAGGCACTCCAAACTTAAACACATCCTGCAAAGGGAGATATTAAGCTTAAATTGACTAAAAGAATTAAGAGAAACATATCCTGATATACTGCATGTAATATAAAGATTAAAACTTGTGCGCTGCTCTTTTCAAGGTGCAGCAGCATCCATATTTCAGTTTGCCCTCTTCTTTCAGTTGGCTTACAGCCTAAGTTCTTTTGGAGGGACTGAAGGAGAGTTAATCTAACCAAATACACTTTTTATATTTAAAAAGAGAGACCAGTTAGGTGGAAGCGCTGTGTAGGCCATCAATGGTAGTTCTAAATGGAGAATGGAATAACTTTGTTTAGGTGCAGAAAGTTTTACGTTTGGTGCTACATTACATATTATTAGGTTTAAAAGAAAAATTGAAAATTGGCCTGTACTGTGTAGTTTGCACTAAAAATGTCTCCAGTTCAAAATGGATATGTTATTATATGAAACTGAATTTTTTTTGTATTCCTGCAGGTGGAAATATTGAACACTTGTGTGTTAAGTGCCGATTTCTATGATGTTGAACTAGGATTACTAGTACACAGCGACGGTTTCTTAATGAGGGCGGGGGAGTGTCGCCCGCTGCGAGCTGTGCGGTGTTAAAAATAAAATATTAATGAAATTATTTAATTTATATTTTATTTTTAAACAAGGCGCGCCGCAGCCGCCAGCCTGCCCCCGAGCCATGAGAGTGTGTCCTGACTGTCCTCTGCTGCTGATTTGCAGCAGGAGGACTGGAGCAGTGGTGATCACGCACTTCAAAATGCACGTTACTTTGGCCGGCGGTAATGTTTAACTGTTTGTTTTATTTTGGAGAGAGGGGCCGTTGTTTTTATTTGGGCTTTCAAGGGAGTTTTTTTTTTTTACTATGGGTTTTTGTAGGGAAGTAAAACAAAATTGGGAGTATTTTTTCGAGATAGTTGGGCAATTCGCTTTCCCCACCACTTTGAAAGGTCACCAGTCACTCCTGGTAACATATCTGTTATACTCGAGGATTAATTTATAACTTTCCTGACAACCAGTAACTAAACTGATCAGCTGTGTAAGCTGTGTTATACTCATTCATTAGATGCCAACGTTTGTATTGATGAATTCAATGTTCACATTGTTATGCTGAAGTGTGATTATTAGTGTTAAAGACATTACTGTTGAACTGATCCTCTTGATAAATTATTTAAGTCATCAAATGTACTTTTGTATCTCAGTTAAGCAACACGTCCACCTTTACGATCAAGTACTTCATAAAGTTGAGCAGCCTCTCAGAGGAAAGGCAGAAAGATCAACAGAAGCTTCCCCCTTTCATCAACCCTCACAAGGGAACGACAGACTTTGTAGGTGAGTAGTTTATGATAACAAATCTAGTTGGAGTGAACAGGTCATCTGTGTCTAAATATGGTGGTTTATTTTGGAGATGATAATTTGCAGATTCTCACCACCTTAAATGATAGTCCACTGGAATATTCAACAAAGAGAACTCAAAGTCTTGAAAAATCTTAATAGGTATTTTATATGGCATTCGCACAAGTTGCCCAAAGATAACTTCGGCCATCAAGGCACTTAAGACAGAAAGTCACATATTATGAAATGCTCACAAAACGTATTAGCAAGCAAGAAATATTGCTGATTTGCCACCATCATACTAACACCTTGCTACTCGGCAAAAATTAGATGCTATACCCGACAGTCAGTGTAGCATAAATTAGATCTAGGGCATGAGGTTGACCCAGAAGGAAGAAAACAAAGGGAATTGAAAGGGCGAGGGAAAAGGGAGAAACAGGAAGAGAATATTGGGTGAGAGAAAACAAATGAGCTGGGAAGTACATTGGGAGCATATTGAACGTCAACTTAGTCATTTTGAAATGTACGCTAGTGTTCAGAATTTCAATGGGATGGAGTTTTGTTATCTTCCTACGGAAATATTTTTTTTCCATCATTTGTCGATGCATTACTGGTGCTTATTGTACTGCTATTGTAGATTCCTTGGTTGACCAGTCTGGTGAATCCTAATTAGAAGAAAGTGAAGTGAGACCATATACCCTGGAGTTTTTTTGACATACAGAAACCACTGAACGCATTGGACTATACCGCAGTGCACAGATCAGCCAAGATTGTGTTTGATAGTGGGTGGGCTAACCAACAAAGCCATTGATAATATATCAGCAACTGCAGCGTCCCTGACAAAAATCTACTTAAAAATAAACCAGAGATCACCTAATAGTTGCTTGTAATAATTTTTGCTGGTGCATTTGCAGTAAGTGTGCTACACTCTATTGCATTACTCCATATTTGCATGCTTAACCCAAGTAATTTTCAATGTTTGGCGTCTTACTTAATGATCAACATGTAATTTCACATGTAGCATACATTGAGCATTCTTCTACTAGCCATAAGCAATTTTGGCAATTTAGAGAGTCCATTCCAAGGAACAAAACAGCTGCAAATCTAAATAGTCATAATGAAAGAGTCCCACAAATTCTACAGCATCAATCTTACATGGTTTCCTTAAGTCAAACAATGGCCCTTTGAATAATAATGGTTTGTTTTGAGATTCATCTATACAAAACTGAAAGCATACATTAAAGAAGCAATGTGGTCTATTTTTACTACTTACCAAAATCACATTATTGATAAGAATCAGGATAGGATTAGAGATGCCATACACTTTAGGAAAATCAGCTTTATTGATGAAGAGGGCTCTTCCAATCCTGTTGGAGGATAGATTATAGAAGAAGAGCTAAAACCTAACTCAGGCATACTCCAAACATGTCGCCAGAGGGTTCTAAGTGATACCAATTTGTTCTCTCAGAGGGTTCTGAGTGATATCAATTTGTTCTCCCTGGGTATAACTCAAACATAACTTCAGTTGATAGTTAGTGTTAAGACGTGCAAACATTCATAAAGTCCATGAATATACTTTGCTTCTTGATAGCTGCCTATTTAGTCGATTTGGCTATACATTGAAAGCCTGATGCACCATATTCCAGTCTAAAACATACTTGAAGGATAGAGATTATACCTTTTGTTTCTACTTCAAATAAAAGGCTTTTCAAACTGAGCTTTCCAAATACGTTTGAGTCTGCATCAAGAAGGAAATGGTGGTGCATGGCAGCGATTTATGAATTGAGCTCCTGCCCGGCTGACTATTATCCACATTTATCTGCTACTTCGGCAGCCAATGTCTTCCCCTCAATGGGTGGGCGGAGTCCACGATGGGGGTGCCTAAGCTCTGGTGGCATCTCCGTATAGGTGATCATCGTATGAAAACAAAACTCTGCATTGCATAGTATAAATGTAAACATATTTGTGAAATAAGACGGAAATGAATTGAAGTTTGTGACACAAGATGGGCATGAATTAAAAAGGAATATCATATTTTCGTTTCAGATAAAAGCAGAAATGTATTATATAAGTAATATCATTACAGTTTTTCATGAAGAAACTATTAAAATTGTGCGTGCTTTCCCCACAAATACAAAATAAGTATGGGATGAGAGGGTGCCATAAAGAGATGAGTTTACAAAAAATTGATAGCAATATTCCACCCTTTAGCTGTAGCAGACATCCATTTCCCCCGATTGTTGGGTTCAGCTTGCATGACATGGTCCACAACATGAATGCATCTTTCAAATATCATATCTCCAGGGAGGAGTCGTCCACTACCAACCACCCAGACCCCAGCCAATGCAGGAAACAACATCTCAGAACTCATCACCTCCATTGTCGTTAATTCCAGCTCTTTCATCCACCGCGGGGGCCTTAACTGCCACCTGAGAGACCACACAGAACGTCAACACCCTTATACTCACCCAAGGCATGAAGGGCCACACTCGCACCTCAGAACATCTCCTTAAACCCATCTTCACAAATTACAACAACATCATAGTAGACCAAACCACACCCCTCACTTGAATGAACCACTCCCTGATCTGCTTCAGCCTGCATATCCCAAGGCTTGGCCTGCACGTTCCAAGACCAAATTGCAAAACTGGAGCAAAATCTCTGAAGAAGCCTGGTTCACTGACCTCCAAACCAACCTCCAACAATTCCAAGAAAACTTCCCTCAAACTATCAGTTAATTCAATAACTAGATCACCTTCTGCTTGGGCTCTGTTGCCTCACACAAAACCACTGCCACATCCAGGAAAAGACCTCAAGCAAGCTGGTACACGGAATACCTCAGACTCCACAAATGCCACTGCAGACAGACAGATCACTGTTGGAGGCATACACATGATGATAACAACAAAAGAATATTCAAATCAAACCTCTGGCACTACTAGCAGCAAATCAGAGACACTATGCGCTCAGCCCTGACTGGCTGAATCAAAAAAAACTCCAACAATGCCAAATACAAATTCGCTATTGTAAAAGTCTTCAGCCTGCAGATGCCAGGGTCAACACTATCACCCCTCCCCAAACCTCTGCAACCAGTTCTTCGACTTTTTCCATAACAGAATCAGCAGTATATATATAACCGCTTTGGTTTCCAACTAGACCATTTCCCCCATGCCACCCTCCAGTCTGATGAGACAAGCCACCCAAGAACACCATACAATGCAAACCGGAAATCTCTGTGGTAGATATAGCATCAACCATGTTATCTGTCTGCCCAGAACCCCCTTGGACCCATGCCATCACTTCATCTTCACCAGAGGACTTGACCCCATCTATACGTCGCTCACCCCGATTCTCAACAACTTCCTTGACGCTCACACCTGTCCAGAAAGTTGAAAGCATGCTACCATTCTCCCCCTCCTAAAGAAACACTTGGCAGACCCAAAAATACTGGCTAACTACCAACCATCTCCCTGCTTCCCTACCCAGCAAAAATCCTCAAAAGCCTCATCAATTGACAGCTATCAGATCACCTCAACCACAACCAACTCCTTGACTCTTCTCAATCGGGCTTCAGAGCCAACCACAGTACTGAAACCACTTACTGCCGCTAACGACAATATTTGCGTAATCCTGAGCAGAGATGACACCGTAGCACTCATGCTGCTCATCCTAACCGCTACCTTTGAGCGGAGAGGTATTGTGCAGCGGCCAGGGCAGCTGACTTCGGAGCACAGGTTTCACGGTTCGATCCCCGGATCCGGCGGTATGTGACTCTGGGCAATAGCTCACTTAATTTCCACAACAATCAATCAATCAATCAATCATAACATTTGTAAAGCGCACTACTCACCCGTGAGGGTCTCAAGGCACTGAGGGGAGGGGTGCTGCTACTGCTTGAAAAGCCAGGTCTTGAGTAGCCTCCTGAAGACCCCCCAGCACCTTGAGACCCTAAGGGTGAGTAGTTTGCGCTTTACAAATACGGATTCACATTTACATTTACCTTTGACACTATCTGTCAACCCATCCTCTTTCAACGACTCTGGAATAAGAGGACCTGCACTCCAATTGATTTGCTGCTTTCTAACAGGGGTTAGCCTTACATCATAATCTTCTGCTACCACCAACTTGATCTTCCATCCGGCTGAAAGCCAACTGCCTTAAGCTCAACTCCTACAAAACAGAATCGGTTCACTTAAGGAACAACACCGCTCTCTGGACTCCAGTGGTCAGCTGAACTTGGAATAGTAGTGGACAAACGACTCTCAATAACCACCTGAATCAACACAGCGAAGTCCTCCTGCTTCCACACCCTCAGCCTCCTCATAAAGATCTTGAAATGGTTCCCACTTGACACCCAGAGCATAACCAGCCAAGCCCTGATCACCAGCAAACTCTACTACGGTAACACTGTATGCAGGAATCTCCACTCCCCTCAACAGACACCTCCAGATCGTCCAAAATAAAGCAGCCAAGCCACTGAGTAACCACCCCCTCTCCACCTCAAAAATCTGCATTTGCTTCCTATTCACAAGCGAGCACCCTACAGATTTTTCACAAATAAATACAAGGTCCTCCACACCCTAGGGCCCACCCCCAGTGCTTTAAATGGGCCGGTGCTCACCAATACAGAGTACCGGCACTTCTCAGTTTTTTCCCCATGAGTACCGGAACTTATTTTCACTCAAGAAGAGTATCGGTACTCCATGAAGCAGCAGGGCTCAGGCCCTGAAGTACCGGTACGTGCAACAGATGGTGCATGTTGAGGTGCTGCTCTGGCTGGCAACAGGCAGCCTGTGTATTTCTGTACTGGGGTACTCCTGCAGTGCTAGGTTCTCATCAGGCGAGCAAGCCCATTGGGATCAAAGAGCTTCAGACACCCCAGCCCCCCTCTCCCATCGCATGGCAGCCCGGGATGAGAAAGTTTACGGGGCGCGCGCACAGCCGCACCCGAGGACTTCACAGGTCTTTAAAAGACCAATTACTTTTTAATGAGGCTTTGTTGTTTCTCACCCCTTCTTAGAGCCCCTGCATCTCTGCTGCCTATTGCTGAAAGAATTAGCTCCCCCCCCCTCCTGAAATGTGACTCTAGTTGCGGCTCTGGTTCTCATTGGCATCGCAACAAGAACGAGCATATGGTCAGCGGTGCCGAGAGTGGAATTGAAGAACAAGGGTCAAATACGGACGTCCGCTCATCATCCTGTGGCTCTGGACAACTCCCTTAACCAGGGGTCTTAAAAAAGTAAGCTTTAATGCAGCTATTCTGATTGTATGCAAATCGCTTAAATGCCCATGACCCAAATTCGCGCAATATCAAACTGCCAAAAATAAGGCTCTGCACGTATGACATAGAAGCTGATGCTTGCCATGTCTCTTATGTAAGGAGGCAGTTTGATTTTGCGCAAATTTGGCCCATGGGCATTTAAGCGCTTTACATGACGATCAGAGCATTTGCAATAAAGCTTACTTATGTGGCTATTATTAAATTCCTGGCTCACAGACCCGCCTCTAGACACACCCCTAAATGCCTATTTAGTCTAATTAGTGAGTACCGGCACTTCTAATTTACCATTTAATACACCTACCTGAACAGCAGCGTCCGCATCCACACACCATCCAGAACTATCCGCTTGACCAACCTCCTGCTGGATCACGCACCCCGCATCCGGAGAGCTGTATTCAGCATTCACACTTTTTCATACCAAGCTCCCAAAGCGTGGCACGATCTCTCCCAATATATCAGATCCTAGAACTCAAAACATAGTTCTTTATTAAGTCCCAGCCTGGACCCGGCATGCTACTCTAGAGCCAGGATACTCATTGGGGAGATATGAGCGCCATACAAATTCAGCTAATGTACCAGAATGTTGCCTCTTTCCTTTTTAGGTCGAAGCCTGCGTTGCAGTGCATGCGCTGTCGCAGGCGAGAGTTCTTGTTAGCAAGAAGGGGCATGAAACCACTCCCCTTCTTCCATTGGCCGGCCTCGCCAAACGGAGGCCTGCCACTGGACAAAGCCCGTGTTCGGATGATTTGTCCAGCTGTGATCCCGGCTCTCGAGGACTGGGTGACGTGACTTACGGTGTCGCAAACATATTTTCTAAAATATCGCCCTGGCAACCATGAGTCAGGTCACCAGTCCGGCAGGGGCGGGATTCATTATCGCGTTTCCGGCTATTTTTTTATTTTTGTTTGCATTTTTGCAGTCTTTCCTACGCGTTCCTCGGTGGTGGAGGAGGTAGGGGAGAGGCGGTGCTGGTTTAAATGTAGGTTTTTGTGTCCCATAAAATGTGCCCTTCGAATATATTTGATTTAACGTTGCCACTAACGGGTTATGCTTTTTGGGTATTGAATGTATGTTTGTTTAATTTCACCGCTTCATTCGTCTATAAACATGCGCTACTCCCCTTTGTCACTTGGGTCAGAGAAAAAAATAAAGATAATGTTTTGGTATTTTGGAAATGCCAAGTGCTAAGTGATGATGCCAACTCCATTTTGTACATTAATGCATCGTTGTGGTTACCGGTTCTATTATCACTTTAGCGTTTTCATATCGAGTCTTTTGTGGTAGTTTCATCAACTTCTTTAAATTAGGGTCATTTTAAGAATGTGGGGGTCCTCGAACAAGAACTATACTTGGGGGAGGCTGTTCAGTTCAACTGTTTTATTTATACTGCTTTATTTATTTTAATGCAAGTAGCATGGTGCTAAACATCATTGAATTTAGTGCGAAATGTTGTGACGCAGTAATCTATACACAGGAACTATAAACGTCCCTTTCCCGGAGGTGCAGTGCGGGGTTTAAGGCTTGGAACGTGTGCCCTCTGGGCAAACTTGCCCATTTATGTAAAAGCCTCAGCTGTAACGTATCAAATATTTTACTTCGCGCACCCTCGTCCCTTTGCTTTACCCAGAAGTACATAGGGGCTTATTTACAAGCCCCTTGCTCTGCCGGTGCGCCACTTTAAATTGCGGGAAACAGTGACTCAACGGTGGCCAAGGGGCTTGTAAAAAGCCCCATAGTGTATATGTTTATACATTTTCGACTTGTTGTAGGATGCTAACCCACTTAGTGCAGATGAACCATAACCACTTAAGAAGGTGTAGACAAAAACCTTCACATTCAATGTATTTTCCATATACTATGGCTTGCATAGTCTGATAATTACATTAGAAAAATTGGTCGTACTTTTCTGTATTTTCATCCGTTTGACCCGGCGTGCACACGGTCGCACTTCCTTTTACATGTAAGACAGTAAAATGTCTTGCATCCCCACCCCACACCGGTGTGTGGGGGAGGGAGTGTCTCACCCACGCATGTTACTATGTCTCTCTAGGCGGCAGCAGGCGCGGGTGTGTAGCAGGAAAATTAAAGAGCTGGTCGAGCCACTGAAAGCGCAAGCTTGAACCGTGGCTCTGCTAGATCCTCTTGAAACCTCAAGCCCATAACGAGCCGAGCCTCCAAGTGGCTTCTGCCTTTCAACGCTCCCCCTACCCGAGACGTGGCGTTACGGCCAGAGCTGCAGACTTTGTAACGAGGTTCCAGTCTCGGCGCTGCGTCAGTGATTTTGGGCAAATCACTACATTTTCGCATGCCTATAAAACAACATAAATGTGACTTTAGATGTAGCTGGTGCTCATGTAAAGAAAACCCCCTTCCTATACAGGTCAAGTTTCGCTATATAAATTGCACGAAGAGATGAAAACAACCAGCATTAACACCAAAAAGAAGAGACCAATTGCCATCTAATTTCTACACAGTGAAACAACAAAACCTGGATAAATGGCGGCTTCCCCGCTTTAACTATGTGATTTTAGGGAAATATTTAAATTCTCAAACGCCTTTATCGCCGCATATTAAAGAGCTTTCTAACGTAAGTTCGGATACCAGTTGTACCAAAGCCCATTGTGCTTTCTTGAATGGACTATACTGTCGCTCTATAATATTGTGGGCCATGTGCAAGGTTTACAGGACAACTGTATTGTTAATTAGAACACACGGTTTCCTAAGTCAGTGCAGAGTTACGCTGGTTTATACTCCCTCACACACCATGCAGTTCACTTAAAATGTAAACATCAGTGGTGCAATGTGTTACCTTTTCAAACATGACGTTTCTTGCAGGCTGGCTGCCGCAGTCCTTAAGTTGTGACTCTTTATGTAACACACCCCAGCTGTTTTGTTTTATTTATTTTATGAGTTTTTATATAGCGCTGACTTTACCCGAAGGTGTCAGAGCGCTTCACAATAGAAACAGAAGTGATACATGAGAGCATTACAAGTGAACAAATTACAAAAGCAAACATTAAGTTACATGAGGCAAATGTGACAATTGTGAGCCAACAAAATACAAGGGGTAGCAAACGGTACATTACAGGAAGAAAAAGTGACATGTGTGCAGGTTACAAAAGCTTACAAAGTACAAGTAGAGGTATAATACTGCAATAAATGGCAGACACTCAAACACAAGAAGAAAAGTTTCGTAGGCAATGGTGGCACTTGTGCAAGTATCGAAAGCAAACAAAATGTCACTTGGGTCAGAGAAAAAAATAAAGATATTCATGTTTTGGTGTTTTGGAAAGGCCAAGTGCTAAGCAATGATGCCAACTACATTTTGTATATTATTGCATCGTTGTCGATACCGGTTCTATTTTGTGGTAGTTTCGTCAACTCCTTTAAATTGGGGTTGAAGGCGCGCCAAAGGCAAGCCCGTCTGCGCCTGGACCGCGCCCAGCGCCAGAACCCCTGGACCTCGCCGGACCCAACCCAACCGACTGCGATACGACAGTGCCGCCCTCATCGCACTCAACACCGGACGTCCGCCCGCCTGCTACCAAGCCACCCCCATACGCACCCACGGACCCTTCACCTGTCAAGCCTGCAAATTCACCTGTCTCTGACCCCGCACTCCGCCCGCCAAAGCAAACAGCAACAACAACCACCTCAAGTGCATCCTCCTCAACACCCGCTCCGTCCACAAGCACGCCATCGAACTCTGGGACCTCCTCAACACAACAGCACCAGATGTCGCCTTCCTCACGGAAACCTGGATAAACGCCTCCTCAGCCCCCGACATCGCCACAGCTATCAAGGACGGCTGCAAATCACCCGGAAGGACCGAGCCAACAAAACAGGAGTAGGGATAGCCATCATCTACAAAGACACCAGCAGCATCACAACCAACGCCGAAGACACCACCCCCACCGCCGAACACCTACACTTCCAAATCCCCACCGACCCCCAGACCACCCTCAAAGGAACGCTCATCTACAGACCCCCAGGCCCACGCACACAATTCAGCGAATCCTTCGCCGACATCATCAGCCCGCACGCCCTAGCCTCACCAGAATACATCCTCCTAGACCTGAACTTCCACCTGGAGAACAACAACGACAACGCCGCCACCACCCTGCTCGCCAACCTCGCCAACCTCGGACTCAAGCAACTTGTGAACACCCCCACCCACCGTGCCGGCCACCACCTCGACGCCATCTTCTCCGCCAGTAACCACGTCGCCTTCAACCACTCTATGGGACTACACTGGACCGACCACACCTGCATACACTTCACTTTCAAGAAGATCACATCCCACCACCACACACACCGGGTCCCCCGCAGATGCTGGAGTAAAATCACCACGGGCCTGCTTGCCACTTCACTGAGCGCGAACCCTCCTGCTGTCACCAACACACCCGACACCAACAACGCAGCACTCAACTTCGCACAGTGGATCACCAACTGCGCCAACGACCTTGCCCCAATGAAAAACCCCCGCAGCAAGTCCACCACCAGAAAACCCTCATGGTTCACTGACACCCTCAAGGCCGCAAAGAGATCCTGCAGAACGCTCGAAAAGACCTGGCGCCAAGAACGGACTACAGAAAACATGACAGGCCTCAAAGCCGCCACCCGCGAATACCACCAGCAGATCCGGAACACCAAGAGGACATCATTCAAAGAGCGACTGGACAACAACACCCACAACAGCAAGGAACTCTTCAGCATCGTCAAAGAGCTCTGCAACCCCAACGCCAGCTACACCGACGTCACCCCCTCGCAAGACCTCTGCAACTCCCTCGCCACGTTCTTCCACCACAAAATTGCAGATATTCATGACAGCTTCGGACCCCAAACTTCACCACCGAACACCAAACCTGCGACCCTCCCCATCACCATCAACTCCTGGAATCCCATCAGCAGTGAAGACACCGTCCACGTCATGAGTACAATCCACTCCAGCTCACCCTCCGACCCATTCCCACATCACATCTTCAACAAAGCCGGCACCACCATCGCACCGCACCTGCGGAATGTCATAAACAGCTCCTTCTCGTCAGCCACCTTCCCTGAAAGCTGGAAACATGCAGAGATCAATGCCCTCTTGAAGAAACCCACAGCTGATCCCAAGAACCTCAAGAACTTCCGACCCAACTCTCTTCTCCCCTTCCCGGCCAAAGTCATCGAAAAGACCGTCAACAAACAGCTGACCGCTTTCCTCGAGAACAACAACTCGCTCGACCCTTCCCAGTCCGGATTCCGAGCCAACCACAGCACTGAGGCCGCCCTCATCGCAGCCACAGACGACATCCGAACCCTGATCGACAACGGAGAAACCGCCGCCCCCATTCTCCTGGATCTCTCAGCAGCCTTCAACACCCTATGTTACCGCACCCTAATACACCGCCTCAGCAACACTGGAATCCAAGGTAAAGCACTGGACTGGATCACCTCGTTCCTCTCCGGAAGAACCCAGAGAGTCCGCCTCCCCCCCTTCCGGTCCGCGGCCTCCAAGATCATCTGCGGCATACCCCAAGGATCTTCACTCAGTCCAACTCTCTTCAACATCTACATGAGCCCCCTCGCCACCATTGCACGAAAACACAACATCAACATCATCTCCTACGCCGACAACACCCAGCTGATACTCTCCCTCACCAAGGACCCAGCAACCGCCAAAACCAACTTCCAGGAAGGAATGAAAGAGGTAGCAGACTGGATGAAGCACAGCTGTCTCAAGCTCAACTCCGACAAGACGGAAGTCCTCATCCTCGGACAATCCCCCTCCGCCTGGGACGACTGGTGGCCCTCGGCGCTGGGCACTGCTCCGACGCCCACGGACCACGCACGCAACCTGGGCTTCATCCTGGACTCCTCCCTCATGATGACCAAACAAGTCAACGCCGTCTCATCCTCCTGCTTCAACACCCTGCGTATGCTTCGAAAGATCTTCCGATGGATCCCCACAGAAACCAGAAGAACAGTCACCCAGGCCCTCGTCACCAGCCGACTGGACTACGGGAACGCCCTATACGCAGGAACTACCGCCAAACTTCAGACTCGCCTCCAGCCACAAAACACCGCCGCTCGACTCATCCTCGACATCCCTCGCCACAGCCACATGTCCACCCACCTGAGAAACCTCCACTGGCTCCCCGTCAACAAAAAGATCACGTTCAGACTGCTCACCCACGCACACAAAGCGCTCCACAACTTGGGCCCCGCCTACCTCAACAGCCGCCTCTCATTCTACACCGCCAGCTCCGCTCCGCCAGCCTCGCCCTCGCCATCGTACCTCGAATTCGCAGGACCACCTCCGGAGGAAGATCTTTCTCCTACCTGGCAGCGAAGACCTGGAACTCGCTCCCCAGTCACCTACGACTGACCCAGGACCATCTCAGCTTCAGGAAGCACCTCAAGACCTGGCTCTTCGAGCAGCACCAACCCCTCCCACCCCCCATCGCCTTGAGACCCTCACGGGTGAGTAGCGCGCTTTATAAATGTCCATGATTGATTGATTGATTGATTTTAAGAATGTTGGGGTCCCGGGACAAGAACTTTGCTTGGGGGAGGGGGGCTGTTTTATTTATTTTGTTTTATTTATTCTAATGCAAGTAGCATGGTGCTAAACAACATTGAATTTTATGCGAAATGTTGTGACGCATTAATCTATACACAGGAACTATAAACGTCCCTTTCCCGGAGGTGCAGTGCGGGTTTAAGGCTTGGAACGTGTGCCCTCTGGGCAAACTTGCCCATGTATGTAAAAGCCTCAGCTGTAACCTAAAGAAATATTTTACTTCACGCACCCTGGTCCCCTTGCTTTACCCAGAAGTACATAGGGGCTTATTTACAAGCCCCCTGCTCTGCCGGTGCGCCACTTTTAATTGCGGGAAAACGTGACTCAACCGCGGCGCAAGGGGCTTGTAAATAAGCCCCGTAGTTTATATGGTTATACATTTTCGACGTTTTGTTGGATGCTAACCCACTTAGTGCCGATGAACCATAACCACTTAAGGTGTGGACGAAAACCTTCACAAAATACCTACATTCAATGTATTTTCCATATACTATGGCTTGCATAGTCTGATAATTACATTAGAAAAATTGGTCGTACTTTTCTGTATTTTCATCCGTTTGACCCGGCGTGCACGTTGTCACACTTCCTTTTACATGGAAGACAGTAAAATGTCTTTCATCCCCACCGCACACCGGTGTGTGGGGGAGGGAGTGTCTCACCCATGCATGTTACTATCAGGTAGATGCATCAAGCATTTTTGCGAGCGCAAACGCTGCGAATCGCAAAATTCGGATGTTTGCGCCCGCAAAAATGGCATTTGATATGCATCAATGGTTCATGCACTTGCAATTTAAGAATTCGCAAATAATTGCGAGTTCTCAAATTGCGATTGCATTTAAGGAATCGTAATTTGCGATTCCTTAAATGCAATACATGAACCATTCCAAGATTGCGAATTCGCAATCTGGGGTCGCTATTTACCGCAAATCCAAACTACGTGGTAAATAGCAAAAACTTAGAAATATGCACTTTAGTGCATTTTTCTAAGTTGTATATTACACACACACATGTCTTTGGGACATGTGTGTGCACAACACCAGTGAACATTACCATTTCAGGGGTGCAACAGGGTGTCCTTTGGACACCCTGGCACCCTTGAAATTGCTGCACATTTGCGATTCGCTAATTGCTATTTGCAAATAAGGAATGGCTTTCCCATTCAGTAGGAATCGCAAATAACATTTCGATTCCTACATGCATCCCGTTTTGCGAGTCTTTAATAGCGATTCTTTAAAATTCACTATTAAGGACTCGCAAAACATAACTTTAATGCATCTGGGGGTATGTCTCTCTAGGCGGCAGCAGGCGCAGGTGTGTAGCAGGAAAAAGAAAGAGCTGGTCGAGCCACTGAAAGCGCAAGCTTGAATCCTGGCTCTGCTAGATCCTCTTTTAACCTCGAGCCCATAAGGAGCCGACCCTGCCTTTCAACGCTCCCTCTACCCGAGACATGGCGTTACCGCCGGAGCTGCAGACTTTGTAACGAGGTTCCAGTCTCTGCGTCGCGTCAGTGATTTTGGGCAAATCACTACATTTTCGCATGCCTATAAAACATTAATATGACTTTAGATGTAGCTGGTTCTCATGTAAAGAAAGCCTCCTTCCTATACAGGTCGAGTTTCGCTATGTAAATTGCACGAATAAACGAAAACAACGAGCATTAACACCAAAAAGAAGAGACAAATTGCCATTTAATAGCTAATTTCTACAAAGTGAAACCACAAAACCTGGATAAATGGCGACTTCCCCACTTAAGCTGTGTGATTTTAGGGAAATATTTAAATTCTCAAACGCCTTTTTCCCCGCATATTAAAGCGCTTTCAAACATGTGAGTTCGGAATACCAGTTGTACCAAAACCAATTGTGCTTTCTTGAATGGGCTATACAGTCACTCAATAATATTGTGGGCCAAGTGCAAGGTTTACAGGACAACTGTATTGTTAATTAGAACACACGATTTCATAAGTCAGCGCAGAGTTACGCTGGTTTATACTCCCTCACAGACCATGCAGTTGACTTAAAATGTAAACATCAGTGGTGCAATGTGTTACCTTTTCAAACATGACGTTTCTTGCAGGCTGGTCGCCGCAGTCCTTAAGTTGTGACTTTATGTAACAAAGTGGCCAGAGTGGTTTTATTCACACTTAAACACATTGGCATCACTTTACAAAGTTTGCCAGTGAAGCGCTACTTTGGTTTTCTCGTCTTTCTTTGAACAGCATTGTTTTCCCCGGGTTGGGAAGTGCACCATTCCTGGACAGTGGAGGTATCGCAATACCTAGTTGATGTGTGGAGTGGAAAACTTTTAATGTGAACCCTGTCAGCTGTTTTCCCTATTTTAGTTTATAAAATGTGTACCACGGCTGTGTGCTCAGGGATGTGGTCTTTTTAAGCCATGCTGCTTACATTTTGTAAGGATATAAGCATTGGACATTGAAACGGGTCCTGTAGTCATATCTTAACTTTTCTGTCAAAACCATTCCTTGATTTCTGAATGAGTGTAACCGCGTTAAGGTTAACCATGTTGTTCCTGCTTACACTTCACATGCTTTACTTAAATTTGCATTCCTTATGAGTGTTTGCTTTTTCCAGGATATTATTACTTTTTTTCAGGCAGCATATTGCTGTTGTATAGTGCATGATTTCATTTCAGGTGTTTATAGGGCTGTAGCTGAAGGGAGTGTGGTTTTCTCTCACATGGGGCAGTATAGTGTTCAGTGGAGGAGAGGATGCGGCACTATGGCCAGAGATTTATCCTGTCCTTATCGCGCTTTTTGTTTTTTTTCTACTTTTGTGCTCACTTTCTCCTTCACTCCTACAAACTCTTATCAGCCTCGTGCTCCGTGTTCTTCCTCCCTCCACCCACTAGCTAGTTTTTTTTTCTTCAGATTTCAGATTTCAAAGCTTTATTCGATTATTAAAAACAATCACAAAAGCATACAGAATAAAAAAACACAGGGTGCAAACATTACAGTGAGGACAATAACACATCAGTATTAGAATTAAAAAAAGTATTAAAACCAGACTTTTCCGATACAAAACAGCTTTGAGTAAAAAGGTAGCGGTAAAAAAACAGATATCTACAGAATCAAGTGCAAATAACAATTTCAGAGCTTGGGCTGTAGTATACACTGAGTGTTTTATAAACACAGGTCTGAGGTAATAACGGCGAAGGTGCATATAAAGAGGGCAGATAAGCATAAAGTGCAAGGTGCTTTGCCTAGATAAGCCATCACAGGGGCAGGGGGATTGGCTATGTATTTTCATCACTGGGAAGGCCACTAGGTTATGTACGATACCAAGTCTTAACCTCGTAAGAACAAACTGATGCGATTGCTTGGTTATAAATTTAAGGTACTTAGGTATGCCCTTGTCTTCCAACATATTAGAATAATAAAATACATGAGTAGACATGGAGCTGCATTTCGCCCTGCGTAAGTCAGATTTAGTCCCAATAAAGACATTTTTGAATTCCTTTTTAGATACAGTAACAGCACTATGGGGGTCATTAACAATGTCTAGGTTAAAAACATCACTATAAGAAGAAGAGACGTAGTTTAACCAGGGAATCTTGCAGGCTTTGTCCATTTTAAGGCAATCTAAAATAATCTGCCTGGTAAAATCAGTCTCGTCTTTAGCCCAAATTGACCTCCATACCATTAAAGGTCTCATTCCCATCAAGTCTGTTAGATGATACATGCTCACCTCGCTATGACACAATTCATTGGAGGCCGAGAGGGGTAAACAAAGGAGTCTTTTAAGGAACCCATTCTCGGTGACTTGCAGTTCCCTGTGTTGACAGTAGCCCCATATACCAGAACCATATAGAGCAATAGATACACACCTATGCCTATAGATATCTAACATGTCTGGTATGCAGCGACTACCTAGCTTGGATGCAAATCGAAAAACTTCGGAGGAGCTTTTAACCATCCTAGCGTTTACATATAGGATCTCTTGTTCCCAAGTCCCTTTATTATTAAAAGTTACTCCGAGGTAGCAGAATCTGTCCACCACCTCAATTTTATGATTATTAAAATGAAACGGCTTTAGATGTTTCATCCGTTTACCTCAGGCCATAATATAAGTCTTGGCGTTATTAACTTTCAATTTTCTCTCGTTAATAAAATTGTAAAAGTGATTCATTAATTTTTGAAGCCCATTTGGGGTGCGCGAAAGTAAAACCGTGTTGTCGGCATATAGCAGGACTGGCACAGAGTGGCCACCAACCTGCGGAGAATCTGCCTGTACCATCTTCAGTTCAGACTCTATAGAGTTTATAAAGAGGGAGAATAGCAGGGGGCCAGTACACAGCCTTGTCTTATGCCAGACTTCACCTTAATTTTCTCTGTGCATTCACCTGCCTGGCCAAAACGGATCTGGGCTGATAACTTATTGTAGAGTCTGGCCAGGAAGTGTATAATTGCCGGGGGAGCACCCATACCCAATAAAGTGGACCATAACAGATTATGGTCTACTAAGTCAAATGCACTCGAAAGATCAGAGAAACAGAGAAATAAAGAACCCTGTTTTGCTTTCGTGTACTTTGCAATGAGGAGGTCAAGATTAATGCACTGCTCGGTTGTCCCCAGTCCTTTGCGAAAGCCGTATTGGGATTCAGCCAAGATTTTGTTTTCCTCCGCCCATTCCTCCAACCTCATCAGGAGAACCCTACTCATGATCTTAAAGGAGGAATCAAGAAGGGAGATAGGGCGGTAGTTCTTAGCCTCTCCTCTATCTCCCTTCTTGTAGATGGGTAAAATTATAGATTCACTCCAGGTAGGTGGTGTACTCTCCAGGACTGAAGCGTTAAACACCTGCATTAGGAGTGGGCTCCAAAGTGTCGGGTTGGATTTATACAGGTCAACCGGGACCCCGTCGGGTCCCGGTGCCTTACCCCCTTTACTCCGACTAATAGCTGTGACAACCTCTGGTAGAGTGATTTCCAGGGGTAACCTCGTTTCAGGCATCGGGATAAAAAGACTGGCACAGTCCTCCCTGGGCGGGTTGAAGATTCCAGAAAAGTGGGCAACCCAGTTTGCTTCACTAACCTGGGCTGACAATATAGGGAAATCTTCTTTTGCAAGAAAGGGACTATTGACGGTAGACCAGAAAAGCCTACTGTCACGCAATACAGATGCTTGATTGAGAGCAACCCAAGCTTGTTCCCTTAGCTCTTGCTTCCTGCGTATGAGATTGTTTTTGTAGGTAAGTCTAAGGGAATTAATGGCCTCCCTGTCTCTGGGATGTTTAGTTAGGGCCTGCTTAAGTTCCCGCAGAGATTTGGTACACATGCTATCGAACCAACCCACATTTTCCTTCTTAATTCGGGCCTTGGTGATAGTAAGACATCTTTTTATTACAGTGCCGAGCTCCACAAAATTAGCTATAATGCACTCACAGAGGGCCTCTGGATCTAAACATTTATATATTGCGGCAAACCCAGCTTCTATGATTTTAACCTGCAACTACTCGGAATTGTCCAGGCACCACTTTATACGGATACCATTCTGTCTACAGGGGGTGACATCTTCAATGATCGAGTGGTGACTGTTAGCTGGTAACCCCCAAGCAGAATTCAACATGGTAATAGCATTGTGGTCGCTACTTCCAAGGTCGGCAACAATGGGGACCGTACAAAAGGGAACAAGATGCGTAGAGGCCAATAAGTGGTCAATAACAGAAGCCGAATTCAGTCCTACAAAGGTTGGGACAGGTTTGCCATTAGCATCTGTAGCCGGGGGGTGAATCATAAGATCCATGCTTATCATAAGGGAATTTAGGGAGTCACCATAAGGAGAGTGAACAAAATGGGCCCGATTTTACCCATTATCCCCGTCATACCCACAAATACTAGTGAATTAATGGGGACAGGTACGTATGTTGAAATCCCCTCCCCAGATGATATCAATTGATTTATGAATGCCTTTTCGGATGTTGCTCATGGTAGACCCAACTCCTCCACCACTGAAGTATTAGATGCATCAAACAAGTTATTATAGTGGTTAATCACCATTAGTACATGGCCCTTTACATGTTCTAATATTAAAATTTGGGATTGGTGACCCACAGGCTGGTGTAATTTCATACAAACTGGGAGGTTCACGGAAAGTAAGATTACTAACCCCCCTTTAGCCCTACCCATACCTGATCTTTGTGCCGAGTTGTTATATGACACGAATCCATCAAGGTTAATATCAGTAGTTACCCAGGTCTCTTGTAAACATAAAATGTCAAAGTCAGAAAGGGTTTCACTCCAACCTAGGGACGACGTTTGCCGGCTCCACCCTGCAACATTCCAACTAGCAAACTTAAAACCAAGAAGACAGGGGGAAGGTTTAGTGGACGCTGGTACAAGGGTAATTACGGGTTTGTTGGCAACTAGGGGAACCATTGGAGCAGGAAAAGCAGCGGGGACACTAGTTATGGCTCCCTGCAAAATTATATGCGCCTG
The DNA here is from genome assembly GCF_964263255.1 of Lissotriton vulgaris. NCBI lineage: Eukaryota > Metazoa > Chordata > Amphibia > Caudata > Salamandridae > Lissotriton > Lissotriton vulgaris. The sequence goes on along the minus strand of NC_141693.1, from coordinate 305,158,362 downwards.
AGAGGAAGTGGGGGGTGATACAACTACCAAGCTTTGGCCCAAATCAGCAGCTGGATTGATATTTAAGGTTCCTATTCCCTGAGGGGGTAAGTGCACTGGGACAATAAAAAGAGGCGTTACAGGGTTGGGAATAAGGGAGGGACTAGTGCCAGATGTTACAACAAACCTATTATCAGAAGAGGGTAGGGTGGAATCTAAGGCTGGGGGCAGTCAATCAACACCGTCCAGTTCGTTAAGACAGCTAAATCGATTGTAGTCATAGAAAGGTGTCGCCGGGGGTTGGAAAACCGGTCGTGCTGTATACCCACGATGTCTACCCCTCCGATCAACCCTCGTCCAATTACCTTGGTCTTGATCATGGTACATATGGGTAGAGGGGAAGAAAAAAGACACTGACAGAGTCCGAATGGTGGATTCGAGAGATCTGTTCGACCCGGCACATATATGGAGAATAGTCCTTGGATCTCGAAAGCTCACCATGATACAATCCCCTGTTATTGATTTTCTGGTTTTACCCAGCCAGGGTACCCTTCCCACCATGATAATTTCATTGTTAAGATGCGCTGGGAGGGGTCTGTTCCAGTTCAACCATTTAATAATTTTACATTTAAGTGAGCGAAAGTTCTCAACTTCACCCACTTCAAGAGGGGGAACACCAGCCATAACTACCATAAAGCCATTAGCCTCGGGGGGAAGGTCGGGTCTCCGGGGTCTGGGAGCAGGCTTCTCAGGGGGTGGGGGAGCAATACTGTCAGAGAATGTAGCCCCATCGGAGGTTGTCACAGGGGGGAGTGGGCCTACTGGTTGTGAGGATGGGATAATAGATTTGCTATGTTGAGTCGGGGCTAAATTAGCCATAGGAGGTTGCGGAAAAGAAACAGCAGTAGTCAACAAGGGGGGTCCCGGGTTGGCTGGAATGGTTTGAGGGATAGGGTGGATAATAGAAGGGGGATTAGACTCAGAGGATCTACCTTGGGTGATAACCGAGGATTTCATACTACTTATTGTAGCCTCCAGGATAGTGAGTCTAATCTCTACTTTCTTTATGCTCTCACTGATGGGCAGGAGCAGTGACCTAAGTAAAAATTCCAGGTTCCCTAGAGGGGCAACGGGGGGTGATACGTTAGATGGATTATTCCCAGGGGCATCAACAAGATCGGTAATATTAATACCCTTAACGGGGGGAGAATTACACACATCCACCATTATCCTATCGGGGATTGGGGGGGGCTTAGAGACTTTCCCGAAATCAGAATGGGGGATTTTAGTTTTACCCTGCCCTCCCCTCATCTTCCTTCTTCGCTTATTTGGAGGAGGCCATGCATCTCTGCCACAACTACTTGCTTCGGCTTAACTTTCCTAGCTTTAGCTGCTGGGGGGGGGGCTGAGTAGTTAAATCAACAGCCGTACAGCTGGGGCTGGGGGGGGGGGGGTGACCTTAGGGACCTGCTCAATAGATAGACTGAGGCTAGGAATGCAATCCCTCAACAAAAGCGGGACGCCGTCCTGGGATAATAGATCCTCGCTAAGGTTAGAGGTGCCTCCCTCTTGGGGGATAGAAATATCGGCAAGAGGCCTGTTTTTCAGGTTCTCAATGGAGCGACGATGCTCCGCCAGAGAGGTTTCCTTATCCCCATCACCCGATGGCCGGGAGAAATAATTGTCCAAGGTCTTGTTTCTAACTCCCCCCGCCTTCACAGAAGTTCCCTCCAAAGCCGGTGATGGCATATCTAATAACTGTGTCAAGGACTAGAGCAGAAAAGAGCCAGTACACATACGGCATGCAAAAGGGTGGGCCCAGCCCAGCCTACTCCGGCCTACGAGGGCCTCAGAGGGCCCGCCCTTTGCCCGGGCTTCGCCCGCGCTTCGGTCCCCGCGCGTCCCGCGTACGTGCAGGGAGGCTGGGCTAAATAGGAGGAGGAGGGGGGCAGGAAGAGGCACCAGATGCGCGCGATGTCCTGGCGCAAGCACCTCTGGGCCTCGCAGTCCCGTTCCCGCTGGTCGATACAGCGTCACTCCCTCAGCAGCACAGCAAACCCAGGGATGGAGCACACAGGCTCGGAGGCTCCACGAAAGTTCCTTCAGTCAGGGCAATGTCAGGATAAGCAGGGATTCCTCCTCAAAGCACGCCGACTGAAAAACGACTACGAGCGGCTCCTTGTGAAGCGGGGTCCGCGAGTCGTTAAGAAGCCTTCAGGGAGGAGGGGGCGGGAAGAGGCACCAGGTGCGCGCGATGTCCTGGCGCAAGCACCTCTGGGCCTCGCAGTCCTGCTCCCGCTGGTCGATACAGCGTCACTCCCTCAGCAGCACAGCAAACCCAGGGATGGAGCACACAGGCTCGGAGGCTCCACGAAAGTTCCTTCAGTCAGGGCAATGTCAGGATAAGCAGGGATTCCTCCTCAAAGCTCGCCGAGTGAAAAACGACTACGAGCAGCACCCCTAGCTAGTTATTCTCCAAGGCCGTCTGGCTGCAGCAGGGTCTCGTCAATGTCTCCAGCTTTTTAGGTCTCGCCTGGCGTTGCAGCGCGAATGCGCTGTCGCCAGCGAGGTCTGTTGTGATTGTCTTGCCTCCCAAGTGGTACAGGCCGGTGCACGAGCAGATTGTGGTCTGTGGACGCGCCGAGCTTGAAAGACACGCTTGCATTTTGAACGCGCGCGCACACGCACCAGCCGCCCCCAGCCATTGCATACATACTCGATTGCGCGCTTGTGAAACGTGCTTGTTTTAAATATTTACGTCGGAGCCCACCGCGCTGATTTCACCTACAAGGCGGCGTTCTTCCCGCACACTCTTATGTTACACCTTTGATTCACGTTTACCGTGCTGAGGTAGAATTCAGCCATTTTTAGACGCTTTGAAGGTTTAATAATATTAACCTCAGTTACATTTTGCATGCCACTATTTACGTTTGCGCCCGATCACTTTTCACAGACGCAGGAGTCACCTTTCCTGCACTCTCTGCGAGTCTCGACTCGTTCGTTTTTTTGGTATTTAGAGCCACTGGTGGTATTTCGTTCAGTTAGTAGTTGCTCTGGCTCCCTGATATCTTCCGTCATTTTCTCACGTTTTCCGACCTCACCCCGGCATGCTACTTTCCGGTTTCTTCGTGGACTTGCATTGCACACGCCCTTCAATAACACTCATCTGTCTAACATCTGACCCCTTTCCCGACGCTGTCACCTCACCTTCCCAATAGTTGCTGTTTCCTGCCGCCATCTTTGTTGTCCACCGTCACCGGAGCCAGGTCCGGGGATAGAGAAGGGAGCAGCGAATAGAGGGTCATCGACCGGTAACTCCAACGGGGCACTGACTATGGGCATAAACAGAGGACCATTCTGACAGAGGCCAAATACGCCTTTGTGGCGGCCATCAAAAATTGGGTTACTCTGTAGTCAGTAAAATTGCAGGTCCGTCTGTCAGTTTTGTTGGAGAAGCAGGCATATATTTAAATGAACAAGAACATCATTGATTAGTCTTTCAGAGAGTAAAAGTCTGCCCTATGAGAAATCGCAGTTTCTTTAGGCTCGGGATGCAATGAACACGGTAGCTTCCCAATAGAAGATGGCCGCCGAAGAACTGACACCAATTAATGAAGTGTTCTCATGATGTTGTTAAAGGTAATCGGTTTTGAAATTGCTGCAGTTTTATCGTCTGTGGTTGCTACTGTAGGGGTGAGGAAGAAAATACCACCTCTATACAAAATATTTTTTTGCCATTTTTCTTCAAGGAAAACGAAGAGCACCATACAGGGTCTGTTCTATGATTTTTTGGGACCCAAGATTGGCTGAAATGGAATATGTGAGCATGTACTGATGGGGCTCTGGTGAAGTGGGCTCTGTGGTGATGAGGTCGCCTCTAGTCTGGTAGGCTAATGTGAACTGAGGTGGGATCTGACATTGGTATGGGGCCTCTGGTGAGGCGGGCTCCGTATTGGTGATCAGTAGTGGGGTGAGGTAGGGGCTCTGCAGAGATCGGCTGTGCTATCGTGATCTCTGGCAGTGTGAGACAGGCTTTCGTATGTGGGCTCTGCTGTTGTGATCTCTTGCTGGGTGAAGTGGGCTCTCATATGGTGATTGACACTGGTGATCTCTAACGAGTTGCATGCAGTAGATTTTTGTGCAGTGGGTTTTGGAGTGGAAAAGGTGAGTGGAAAAGGAAGCTTTGTAATTATGCGGTGCACTCTGGTAAAGTGGTTTTGGGGCCTGTGTGTGGTGAGAGCGCTCACTTCTGCAGAAGGTGATGTGGTGCGCCTTATTGGCTGTGGTTAGTTTGTACTCACTACACCTATCTCACACCGCCAGAGATCACAACAGCAGAGCTCACCTCACCCTATCATCACCCACCTCACGCTATCAGTGCCCACCTCACCCTGCTCATTGGTTCCTATTGTAGGGGAGGACGACTCTTTTGATGCTAAACAATGCTTTTTGACTGCACACTATTATTTTGTTAATAGTGAGAAACTTGTGCTGCCTTATTTATTAAAACGTATTGGGCTGCCAGTCATTGCAATCAGGGATAAAGAGACAGAGGAGTGAGTGACAGAGAGAGAGAGGGAATATGTGAGTGTGAAAATGTGTGAGACAGCTTTATGGGGATGGTGGTGGCTTAAACGTATCTAGGGCTCTAGTGTAATTTTCCCGATTCATGCCCTTATATAGGTATAACTTATCATATCCTTATATAGGCATAAGAATCATAACCATAATCTGAAAGAAACAGGTTAGTATTAGATTCCTTACCTTAGAATATCCCCAGGCGTCAGACTGGATCCGGAATTTTTTGCGTAGCAGTACCCTTGCGCGTCGGTAGGCATCGTCTGCGGCTCCGCGTCCGTCGTTGGCGTCGTGGGCGCCGTGATGACGTCATCGGAGTACTTAGACGACGCCTCCGCGCGCTGACGTCAGTTCTTCTTTTTTCCGCGCCAGCAACGCAGATCCGGAAAAAGTGGTACCTTAGTCACTTTTTGACTAAACTTTTTTGTGATCTCTTTTGATCCTTTTCGAGTCTTCGACTCCGAACGGTGCCGGTAGAGATGCAAGGTTTCAAGCCCTGTGAGGACTGCGACCGACTGATGTCAGTCACCGACCCTCACCGCCGGTGTCTTCACTGTCTCGGCGTCGACCACGACGACAAGGCCTGCCCCGACGCCGCGAGAGGTCCCGGTCCGGACGGAGGTCGAGGGACCGGTCGCGGGGTCGGAGCCATCATAGCTCCGGGAGTCGACATCACTCGTCAGGCTCGAAGTCGTCAGGTAAGCGCAAGAAGTCGAACAGGCGTCATCGCTCTTCCAACTCCCCCCCGACGCTCGCGAGACGCAGCCGGGGGTTCGGGTGACACCGCCCACACGGCTCTGACGGAGTCGCGGGCGTCGCGACCTGCTCCATACCCTCCAGTCCCTGGGCAGCAAGCGACGCTGGAGGAGGTTGTGCGCTTCCTTGTGGCCATGAGCTCCCTCTCTCCTCCGACGGGCTCCGCGGCGCCTTCGGGCCCAGCGGACCCGTCTGGTGGCCTTAGCGGGTCGGGTGCTTCGACGCCGCCGACGCCTTCGGGCCCGGCGCCGCAGGGCCCCGCTGGATCTGCTTCCGGATCCGGGTCATCGCCGGTTGACCTAACGACCTCACCGGCGCCGGTCCCTAGGGTTGTCACCTCCGGCGCCGTCTTCGGACGGCGACGTCCCCAATGCCTCCCTCGATACGGTTCCGGCGTCGGAACGGCGCCGCTGGGCGCCGTTTTCGACGCCGCTTGGAGAGTTTTACTTTAATGAACTGGCCCCATCTTTTGACAACCCTGAATTTCAGGACATGGTTGATGAGGAGTATTGGGAGGGGTCTGAGGACCCTCTGACACGTGAGTGTCAGTCCCAAGAGGACTGGACAGGTGAACTTGGGGATGCCAGTGGTCTGGACTCTTCGCCAGACACTGGTTTTGTCTCACCCCCTACCGTGACTACGGAGGAGGAGGGGGCAACCTTCAGTGTGGTGTTGACGCGGGCGGCCAAGGCCTTGGGCCTTGAGCTCCCCGTCGAAGCCGTGAGGACTAACCTCCTCACTGAGGTCCTTAAACCGCAGCCAAGCTGGGCCGAGCCTCTGCTGCTGTTTAATGAGGCCTTGACTGAAGTTCTTTTGGGCACTTGGTCCAGGCCCGCTACAGGTGCGCATGTAGATAGGAACGTGGCCAGACGCCACCACCCGGCCCTGGGCGACCCTTGTTTCCTGTCCACCCATCCCACCCCCGAGAGCCTGGTGATCCAGGCCTCCAACTCCCAGGCCGCATTCCCATCTGCTCCGCCCGAACGGGGATCCAAGAGGTATGAGCAATACGGCAAGAAGGTATTCTCCTCCCTCAGTTTGGACTGCGGTCTTCCAACACCGCATGCCTCTTGGGCCACTACACCCACTCTCTGTGGGACACGGTCGCGGACGTGCTGCCACAATGCCCGGCGGAGGTCAAGGCTAAACTCACCCAAGCCCTTGTGGAGGGTCGAGATGCAGCACACTATTCCTTCCGGTGTGGGCTGGATACCACCGACTCACTGGGCAGAGCGATGGCAACGACAGTGGCGATTCGTCGCCACGCCTGGTTGAGGTCTGCCAACTTTACGTCCGATGTCCGGAATACCCTCATGGATATGCCGTTTGATGGCCGTCGCCTGTTTGGCGACAAGGCAGACCATGCACTTGAGCGCTTTAAGGACTCCAGGGCAGCGGCCAAGTCCTTGGGCCTCTCGCCCCGCGCCAGCAATCGGGTGCCTTTCACTCCTTTCGTGGCCAAGGAAGGGGCGCCCCCACAAGTGCTGCCAGCTACGCACCGCAGACTAATTATCAACGCGGTGGCGGCCGTGGAAACCGCCGTGGCGGCGGTCGGGGACAACGGCGAGGCCAGTCCACACCTACCCCTGCAGCATCCGCCTCAAAACCCTCCTAGTCCGTGCTTTAAGGCCCATGTGACGCCAGTGGGGGGCAGGGTTCGCCATCACCACTTCCACTGGCGCACTGTCACATCGGACAGGTGGGTGCTGCAAATCGTCCAAAGGGGCTACTCCCTCCCCTTCAAGACGATCCCTCCAGCCATGCCACCGCAATTCCACCGCCTGTCGGGGGATCATGTGCGACTTCTGCAGGAGGAAGTTACGGCCCTCTTGGCCAAGGGGGCCATCGAGCGCGTTCCTGGGCCAGAAGTAGGGTGTGGTTGCTACTCCCACTACTTCCTGGTACCCAAGAAGGGCAAAGGGGGCCTACGCCCTATCTTGGATCTACGGAACGTCAACGGCTTCCTCCGGAAGGAAAAGTTCAAAATGCTGACACTGGCTCAGGTCTTAGCTGTCCTGGACCCAGGAGACTGAATGGTACAGTTGGACTTGCAGGACGCTAATTTCCACATCCCCGTCCTGCCGGCCCACCGGCGCTATCTGCGGTTCACGGTAGGCCACGAGCACTTTCAGTTTGCCGTGCTCCCCTTCGGCCTTACCAGCGCCCCACTGGTGTTCACGAAGGTGATGGCGGTGGTCGCAGCTCATCTGCGCAGGTTAGGGGTTTCAGTCTTCCCCTACCTCGACGACTGGTTGTAGAAGGCGGGCTCGCCCCAGACAGTCGTCAGCCACCTCCAGACAACGGCAGACCTCCTGCACCAGCTGGGGTTTTCCATCAATGTGCTGAAGTCACACCTGTGTCCCTCTCAAAAGCTCCTCCTCATCGGAGCGGTTCTCGACTCGGCGCAGTTTCGGGTTTATCCTCCCGAGCAGCGGGTTCGGTATATTCAGGCTCTGATTCCGATCTTTCAGCCTTTATCCCGAGTCTCGGTCAGGTTGACGCTGCGGCTTCTGGGGCTAATGGCCTCCTGCATCCTTCTGGTGCTTCACGCCCGATGGCAGATGCGGGCTCTGCAGGGGGACCTGAAGTTTCAGTGGGCCCAGCATCAGGGCAACCTGTCCGACCATGTCCTGAACTCGGAGGGCACTGCGAGACAGCTGCAGTGGTGGCTCACGGACCGCGATTGGGTCAGCGACAGATCCCTCTCCCTACCCCAACCGGAGCACGTAGTTGTGACGGACGCGTCCCTCCAGGGCTGGGGAGGCCACATGGGAGAGCGGAGATCAGAGGCCTCTGGTCTCCGGTGGAGTTCCTGCTCCAAATCAACCTTTTGGAGCTGCGGGCGATTCGTCTTGCACTGAAGGCATTCCTCCCCTCTGTCCGGGGGAGTGTAGTGCAGGTGTTCACAGACAACACCACAGCCATGTGGTACTGCAACAAACAGGGCGGGGTGGGGTCGTGGACCCTCTGCCAGGAGGCTCTGCGCCTCTGGCAGTGGCTGGAACATCAGGGCGTGACCCTGGTGGTTCAACACCTGGCAGGTTCTCTGAACGCCAGGGCGGACGAACTCAGCAGCCGGTGCATGATGGATCACGAATGGCGTCTGAACTTGGACGTGGCGCAAGGTCTCTTTCTGCAGTGGGGAGAGCCTTGGTTAGATCTTTTCGCCACAGAAGAGAACACGCAATGTCATCAGTTCTGCGCGTTAGAATTTCCAAGGCGGCACTCGCTCGGAGACGCTTTTCGTCGCGAGTGGAGTTGCGGTCTGTTGTACGCCTTTCCGCCTATACCACTTCTGCCCAGAGTGCTGAAGAAGATCAAACGCGACCGGGCCCAAGTCATCCTTGTAGCTCTGGACTGGGCACGAAGGTACTGGTATCCTGAGCTACTCTGTATGTCAGTCGATCCCCCGGTTCGTCTGCCTCTTCAGGAGGACCTTCTGTCGCAGCAGCAGGGGACGGTCCTCCACCCGAACCTGTCCAGTCTCCACCTCCATGCTTGGAGATTGAGCGGCGACAGTTGAGGCCATTTGACTTGCCTTTTGAAGTCTGTAATATCATTCTGGCAGCCAGGCGTCCCTCCACAAAGTCGGTATACGCCTGCAGGTGGAACAGATTTGTGGCATGGTGCACAGCAAAGGCTGTGGATCCTCTCTCTGCCTCTCTTTTTGAGGTTCTTCTCTTCCTTCTTTCTCTTGCCCATCAGGGCTCTGCTCTGGGCACTATCAAGGGCTACTTTCTGCCCTTTCAGCCTTTCTAAGGCTGCCTGATCAACCATCTTTGTTCAAGTCTCCTATTGTAACTCGTTTTCTGAAAGGCATCACACACACGTTTCCACCTGTTCCATTTGTGATGCCTCAGTGGGATTTGAACCTGGTTCTTACTTATCTGATGTGCGCTCCCTTTGAGCCACTTCACAACTGTCCTATCCGCCTTCTTACTCTGAAGACTGCTTTCCTGGTTGCCATCACCTCTGCCAGGAGAGTGAGTGAGCTACAGGCTCTTTCATCCATACCTCCTTTCCTTTCTGTCCATCCGGACAAGGTTGTGTTGCGGACTTGACCTTCTTTCCTGCCCAAGGTTGTCACGGCCTTCCACATCGGGCAGTCTATCACCCTGCCCACCTTCTTTCTGCCTCCGCATCCCTCTAAAGAGGAAGAGCGGCTCCACCGTCTGGCCCCAAAAGTGCGCTCTCTTTCTATTTAGATCGCACACGCCAGTTCCGGGTGGATAACCAACTCTTTATGTGTTACGTGGGCGCTAAGAAGGGACGGGCGGTGCATAAACGGACCATCTCTCGATGGGTCGTCTTGTGTGTCAAGGCATGCTACTCCTTGGCTAAGAAGGAGCCTCCTGTTGGACTGGGAGCCCATTCCACTCGGGCCACGGCGGCTACCACTGCCCTGGGCCGGGGAGTCCCCTTGCAGGCCATCTGTCAGGCAGCTACGTGGGCATCGCTGCACACGTTTGCAAGACACTACTGCCTGGACAGCCAAGTCCAGAGAGATGGCTTCTTTGGCCGTTCCGTCCTCCAGGACTTTCTGGTGTGATTATTGGTTCGCAGACCCACCACCGCTGCGGTATCTATTCTAAGGTAAGGAATCTAATACTAACCTGTTTCTTTCAGATGAACAAGTTACTTACCTTTGGTAACTGTTAGAAATGGGATCCCCGACTGGCCAGGGCTTGCGCCAAAGTCAGTCAGAGGCCACCACTCCTAAGTCAGGGCAAGGGAGTTGCACGCCAAGATAACTCCTGCTCACCCTCTAGGTAACGTGACACGAGCAGCAAGGCTAAACTTGGAGGCTATGTGAGTTAAGTATTTGCGCGCGCACCTCAGCAACAACACCCAAGGCCCACCACAAAGGAAACTATATATAAAAATAGCCTTTGTATTATACCAAAACACATTAGATAAAAACACACACTTTACAATGTACCAACAGGCACGGGCTGAATTTACAGGGGATATGTACAAGACAGGGCCACATGGACCACTGTCAGGAATATGCACTTTCAGACTTAGTATTTGGTAGAATTAGCACTTGTAGGAATAATAATTAGCACATAGCACATGTAGTAATAATCACTGTAGCACAAAATAGAACATAAAGCACACAACCAGTAACTACTGGTAAAGGTTAAGTACCACCTACGCAACCCTAACCACCTTAGGAACAGGTCACGCAGGGAACCAGGACCTCACTAGCACTACCTGTACTAGCAAGAACAACCACCTAAGTATCACAATACCTGTAGGGGTATAAGCACATTACACATGATGCATCACAACACATTCAGAGGTGTAGGGAAGGAAAACACATGATGCAGAACCTACATTCAGCGGTGTAAAAACAAGGCACATGACGCATAAAAACACATTCAGAGGTGCAGCAACACACAATTGCGCAAAACTCTCATGAGCCACCACCTGTGGCAGTCCCTAGGCCCTCTGGCCTTGTTGGGGCTAAGACGCCCTGTGTCCAAATGTCAGGGGCCTAAACGTAGCAGCTGCCCACGAAGTGCTGGGCAGCTGTGAAGACAATGGGGCCAACGCTGGAGCCTCGCAGGTTCTGAGCACAGCTTGCCCCCTGGGAGCCTCGCTGGACTCAAGACAAATGAGAAATGCCCCCTAGAGCCTCCGTGGCTCTGAATAACACAAATGTGCCCCCCCTTGAGCCTCGGGGGCTCGGTAACAAACTGTGGGGCAAGTGGGAGCCTCGCGGGCTCTAAACAACCAAAATGGCCCTCCTGAGCCTCTCAGGGTTCGTGAAACAATGTGGCAGTAAAGAAATGCCCCCTGATGTTGGAGTCCCGCTATGGGGACTCAGGAGAAGATGACAATCCAGGAGTCTCTCGGGGCTATGTAAAGCAATAAGGCCCCCCTCTGGTAGGAGTCCCCCCTCTGGGGACTCGAGCTCACTGACAAATGCCCCAGGAGCCCACGCGATCACCACTGAGGAGGGCGGGCACCGGCAGTGTGCCCGGACGCCCCCCCTCTCCTCTAAGCAGCTCCGGGGACCTTAGCAAACGCGGGACTCACCGGGGCACTGCAGGCGGCTGGTAGCGCGGCTCTTCCTCGCGCTGGGGAGCTCTGCTTCTTGTCTAGTCACAGCCTCTGCTCCTCTTCACTAGCAGCTGCGGGCGGACTCCTGAACTCCTCGGCACCTGCTTCCCTCTGTAGCCCCGCCCGCTCCTCCAGGCGGCGGCTCCCTTTGCAGGCGGTGAGGCGGTGGAGGCGGGTCTCGTCCCCCGTCGCGGGGCTCTCCCTACCCTTGGGTAGCCTTGCGGTTCCAATGGCCGGACCTTGCTTCTGGCTCTGGTGCGGGACTTCCGCCTTTTGCATGCAGCACTTCCTGGTCGCGCTGCAACCAATACCAGCGCGGCCCTGGGGTAGGGAGGCGGGACAGCGCCTCACAGCAGATCCCTGGGCCGGCAGTGAATTCTTTTTCCTGCTGCGGGGCTGAAGAGGGGTGGGATACCTCGATTAAAATAAGGCAGGCAAATATGCGGCGTGGCAGCCGCTCAGGAAAAATAACACGCTTTGAGCGCTAGCAGTCAAAATAAGGGCTCCCCACACTAAGTGAACCTAGAGCGCTCCCAGCGCTATGAAAACAGATAAAGCACTCCCAGACGCTCAGGGGAGACCAGGATGCTAAGGGAAAAGCGCTCCCAGGCGCTATAAGCGTAATGAAGCGCTAGGGACAAAATAAAGCACTCCAGCAAAGTTCTGGGGGCCGGCAGGGGGCAAGGCTGGGCCCAGAGCCAGCTCACTGGGCCTCCAGGCAGGGAGGCAATCCAAGTGGCGGTCCTCCTGCCCAGCAACAGCAGCAACCCCCTCAGACAGGATCCTGGAAGAGATCAGTTTGTGTGGGGACACAGCCCCATTTTTATACAGGTCAATCCTTTGTTCTGGCACAGAGTGAGGGGGAAAACCATTTGCAGCTGGTTGGTGAGCACTCTTGATGTGCTCAGCCCCTCACTCTTTTCACTGGCAGGGCTAGGGTCATTAGACACACCACAGGGGGCGGAGCCAGCATTGTGTGGGGAAAGCCCAGCCCTATTCAAGACCCAGGTGCACCCCTCCCTCACATCAGCATGCTAATCTCAACACTCACCACCGGGCAGACCCATCATGACTCATGGAGCCTGGCATCCCAGCCAGCTTCAGCCAATCACACGTCAGCACCTTTACAGCACACGCACAGCCATGTCTAGAAGTGGCACTTCCCCACTAGACACATACATGCCGCATACATCATTGTGCAGCATTCAATCTCACGAGTTCGCACATACCAAACTCGAGCCTGCACACCCCACGCATCAGAAACTACCAGGAACACAGACATTCCCCATGCATTCCTATGGGAGGGCAGGCCAACCTTACTCCACGCACTCAGAGTGCGCACGTACTTTCCACTGGGACACAGTGAAAGTGCGCAGAAACCAAAAATCACTACCTCCAATTCACATTCACAAAGCAAAAAGTTTAGGGGTGAACCTGCCAGAAGGGCCAAGTCCAACAGTAACGATATATCTGTAAGAAACAGTAGTTAGTATTAGATTCCGAACCAATATCTAGGGTTAAGGTCATCCCCTTTCAGGGCCCTAGTTTCAATGGCACCAGTGTTGGTTTTTAACATGGCTCTGCGTTTCTGGCGTGGAAAAGCTGTGTCTAAGAACTGACGTCAGCGTGCGAAGGCGATGTCTAAGTACTCTGACGACGTCATCACGGCGCCCACGATGCTGACGACGGACGCGAAGCAGCAGACGACGCCTACCGACGCGCAAGGGTACTGCTACGCAAACATTTCCAGATCCACTCTGACGCCTGGGGATATTCTAAGGTAAGGAATCTAATACTAACTACTGTTTCTTACAGATATATCGTTACCGAAGGTAAGTATCTTGTTCTTTAGGCACAGCCAATGCAGTCCAAATACGGCATGGCTACTTCCACTAAGCTCCTAGAGTACAACGAGTTCTTGAAGACAACCAACCTTCAGCAGTACGGGACTTCCCCCTGCTTCAGTATTGATTTGTCCCAGAACTCCTGGAGCGTGTAAAAAACTTTTGAGTTCTTAGTGACATTATTATGTCCATCCTTACGTCAAACTCGGCAGCTTCCAGGTATAAATATACCCACATCTGCCCTAGCAAACACACGGTAGTTTGGAGCAGATCGACTAACTACTTGCCCGACGCCCTGCTGTAGCGAGTGCCGAAGGAAGCCGACCCTCCAGCTGACGCACTGAGAGAGACGCTGTCTTTTCTCCTGCCGAGAAATCCAGCTCCAGTGTTTCCCTGGTACCCTTGCAGGTTACTGGGAGATCGAGTCCTGAGAGAGAGATACAAGACCTCCTTCATTCTATAACCAAGGTACGGAGCTGATTAGACCCTTAGAGAATTCTTGGATAGATTCTTGGCAGAAACTATTTAACTCAAGCTACACCTCACTTACTTCTTCCCTTGTACTAGAATTAGGTTAGGTACACCGGGGTAGGCGTATTTTAGATGCACCAGTTGAGTACTTTTAGTCATTATTTATCATTGTATGTATTTTATCTATTTTAAGTATCTTATGGCTTAGAAACCATATAAATGCTTTTACAGTATTATTTTGTAATACTCCTTTTACTGTACGCACTTTACTTCATAGCAAGTATTACGATTGTTGCAATTAACTTCTCTTGCATGAGAAAGAAGACTGCTCAATAAATAACCTTTTTATTGAAAACGCCTGTCTCTCTATTTCTCTGCAAAAACCCTGGTGAAACGAAGCATGCACGATTGACTGAGCGAAATAGCCATCTATTGTTTCCGCGACTCTGAAGATATATTTCTTTTTCTTGGGGAACAAAGTTGTCATGTTATATGGTTGTCAGAAACTAATCCCTTCTTGTTTATTCAGGAAAGTTTCTAGTGACCTCTGAGCTACCTGGCATTCACTATTAAGTCTAACATACTCAATAGAGACCTAGTTGACTTCAGTCCTACGTCTAAACTATTGTTTATGTTATTCCAATGCGCAGAGCCCATTGGGAATATAGGAACTACACTACAGTGGTGGTTAGCACCAACAGTTTATAAATTAAAAACAAACTTTAAAAGAGGGCCTTTCTTTAAAGCCCTTGTGTTTCAAAGGAAAGAAAATGATTTCTTTCTCAACAATATGTGCAACAACCCTTATGTTCATACAAGTCGGTGATGCTTTCACGCTTTACTACAAAATGCATGGTATGTGGACTCCTATTTCCTGAGAGTGATTTCTTTTCCCAGATGATGTGTTTCTGCAGTTTTGTTTTTCGTTTAACATATGAATTTTGTATAGCACATACTGCAAACTGAGCCGCCTTTAGGTTTCGGAGTGAGTTCCAGAGGTGGCTGAGTGGTAATGATAGCATCCTGAGAGCTCTGTAGTTTATGATGAGGGAAGGCAGTGCGAGTCTCTATTAGCGAAAGTCACCGTGCCATAAAGATTCTCAATAGTGCTCATTCAATCCTTGGCCTCTTTTCAGAGCATACAGAGTTGTTGTCAGGTGTGCCTATTGTAATTACTTTTCTATGGGAAACTTTGTGAAGGAGTTGCACAACTTTTAAAATATAAAAGTGCCATGGGAACTTTTGTCTAACTCTCCCTAGCCGCCCCCTGCTCCACCCCCACACACGCTCACACTGTGTGGGAAGCTGGCCTACTGGCTGCAATCTAGCTTTGACACTCTCTATACAGAAGTGAGTGGTGCCAGTGGGGAGAAGTGGGAAATGACCTTTAGAAGGAAGCAGGCATTGCGAACTGGGAGGGAATTAGTTGCAGCCTCCTAACAAACAATTTGGGCAACTGTATTTTTTTTAATACAAATTAAGCCCAGTTTGGTGATGTGGGTTCTGATAGGGTCGAGTCGGGACCTGGTTTGGGGTGCTGTGCTCTGTTATTACAAGGTGGGCACTTAACTTTTGGAGGCACAGTGGAGTGTAGGCTGGGGTCCCCAGCTGTCTCTCAGAGTTGATTGACTCGAAGACGCTGGCCCGTAATCTGACGTGGCGCAGCCTGGCTCTGTGTGTGTGTGGCTCTGTGTGTGTGTGGTTCGGTCTGTGTGTGTGTGTGTGGTTCGGTCTGTGTGTGTGTGGTTCTGTCTGTGTGTGTGGTTCTGTCTGTGTGTGTGTGGTTCTGTCTGTGTGTGTGTGTGTGGAAAGGGAAGACCACTCGGTCCCCCCGAACGTATGGATGGGTGCCCCGATCCCCCCGGGAAGCCATTTTGGGCGGGGGCGTGGTTCGGCTGGTATGCCCAAAGCGGCGTAGCCGGAGCACGCCCTTCCCGCCCAGAAGGGGTTGTCCTAGACACCCGCCCGGAAGACTGCGCCCAGTTGGGCGTACCCGAGGAGGGACCCCGCCCTCCCGCAGACGGATAAATAGAGCGGGAATCCAAGGAAGCTTCCTCTTGTTCCAGTGCTCTGAAGGCTGCACCACTCGTTGCTCGTGAGCCCTCAACGGAACAGGCAGCAATTTTGAGAACTTGTAATCTTTGTTGTTTCTCTTTCAGTACCAGGCGTGGGTAGGATCTAGGACCTCGTCGATCAAGTCGAACGGAGTGAACGAAGTCATGTCCGGCAAAAAAGCGGGAAAGAGCTCCGAGTTGGAGAAGATACTACGCACGTTGTCGAACCGAATGGCGGTCATGGACCGAAAACTGGGTAAAGTGGATTCGATCGGTCGGGGCTTAGCAGAGGTTAAAAAGCAGATAGCAGCCCAGAACAACCTCTCGGGGCGGCCTAAGAAGGTGATAGGACCGGCCTTGCCGGGAGTCACCCCTGAGGGTAGGGGGAAACGTAGTAAGAAGAGGGCGGGTTCCGGGGAGGGCCCAGTCCCGGAGGTACCCCCAGCAGGCCCCGTCACACCGGTGGACAGCCCGGTACCGAGTTCGGATGTGGGTTTACCAATCCCTGTTGTAATAACTCCGGTTGAGGATGATCAGATGCCCCCAGAACTGGCTCTTCAGTTAGCGGCAGTATTACCCTGGCTTAAGAAGAAAACAGGGGGGGCAGTGGCTGCGGGGGATCCGGCCGAGGAAGCCAGATTAATAATCGAGCAGTTACTGCAGTCAAGGGAAGCCGGGACGGCGAATGTTCCTTCTATTCCCCCACAGGTGGCACCGGGAGTGACGGCGGTTGGCCGAGAAAAGACAGCAGACATGGCGGTTTAACCCAGTAAGAACCCGTTGCCAATGGTAGGGGAGAGTTCAGTGCCTTCGAGGCGCGAAAGGTTGGCCCAGCACATCCCGGCGGCCACGAAGGAAATGATATGGGGGGACAAATATGTTAATATGTTTTCACTGTTGACCGACCATCGTGAGATAGAGTACGCAAAGACCCAGAAAGATTTATGGCACCCCAGCGTATGGCGAGCCAAGATGGCGGAATTTAGGGTCGACGAGACCATCGCGAACTGGGTGAAGGCCTTCTCTATATTTACGGCAGTGATGGGGGAACGTAAACCTGAAGTGTTGCCCGATCTATCTTGTTTCCAGAACAGGATAATGGATTTTTATAACATGTACGGGGGGAATGAATGGAAAGGTTATGATGTTTACTTTCGAAAGTCTAAAGAGTTTGATGTAACTTTAACGTGGGATTGCCTCGACACGGTGTCACGGCAAAAACAGCTTTTGCCTGGATCGGCGGGTACGTCCTCGCCGGGCGGGAGCAGGCCTGGGACAGTTCAACAAAGGCCGGCGCAGCCCTTTCGAGCAAGCGCCGGTGGCGAATCACAGCCCAAGACCGGCGGAAATGGGGGCAAGCGCGGGGTTTGTTGGGGTTTCAACAGAGGTAACTGTAACAGGCCCCAGGGAACATGTAGGTTCCGGCATGTTTGTGCGGGCTGTGGGAACTCCTCACACCCGGAAAGTAGCTGTAGATCCAAGAGCGGTAGTTAGGGAGGAAAGGGGGGATCCAAGCAGGATTGATGTGATGCTTGGGAAGCAATCATCTTCACCCATCGACATCATGGCTTTGACTCCCTGGCTGAACAAATACCCTGATCATGTATCCGCCGGGATTTTGAGGAATGGTTTCCTATATGGCTTCAACATCCCGGCGGGGAATTTTCGGGGGAGCCCCTTTTGTAAGAATCAGCTATCTGTTCAACACAACCCGGCAGTGGCAGCCAAGAAAATTGCCAAAGAGGTCAGCTTGGGGCGGGTAGCAGGACCTTGTCCATGCCCGCCAGTGGCGGATTTTGTGTGTTCACCTCTAGGAGTGGTTCCGAAGAAAGACCCAGGGGAGTATAGACTCATTCACAATCTGTCGGCCCCGAGGGGGGCCTCGGTGAATGAAGCTATTGACCCGGAAGTCTGTTCAGTTCGATACGCATCGTTCGACGATGCCGTTGACTTACTGAATCACCTGGGCCCCGGTGCTCTGATGGCGAAATCGGACATCGAATCAGCATTCAGGTTGCTCCCGGTACACCCGCGGGACCAGCGCTAGCTAGGATTTACGTTCCAAGGGAAGTATTACATGGATAAATGCATGCCCATGGGCTGCTCAATTTCTTGTGCTTATTTTGAAATGTTCAGCTGTTTTTTAGAATGGGCGTTCACCGGGGCCACCAGGCATAGACAGGTGATGCACTATTTAGACGACTTCCTGTTCTTAGGGCCGGCAGGCACTACGAAATGTGCACAGGCACTGCAGGACTTCTGCATTCTCATGCAGGAGTTTGGGGTCCCATTGGCACCAGGTAAGACAGTGGGGCCATCTACTTCACTGGAGTTTCTGGGAATTGAGCTCGATTCTGTGGAAGGAGGCTTCCGTCTGCCAATGGAGAAAGTGGCCAAGTTCAGGGCTTCCTTAATACAATGCCTGGGCAAAGAAAAAGTGACCCTGCACCAGTTACAACAAACAGTGGGCCAGCTTAACTTTGCCTTGAGAGTAATACCGATGGCTCGCCCCTTCTCACGTTCCATTGCACAGGCTATGGCCGGCCTCAAGGAGGGTCACCACCGCACGAGACTGTCGGCAGAGGTTCGCCAGGATATGCGCATTTGGTTGGCATTCCTGGCGGACTTCAACGGTCGAGTGGCGTGGAACAAACCCCCAGCATCGTCTGACGAACTGGGTTTGTGGACCAACTCAGCTGGGAGCGTGGGATTTGGCGCCATCTTTGGTAACCGATGGTCGGCGCAAGTATGGCCGACGTGGTGGCACTCCAGTGGCCTAACAGGTAACATTGGGTTCTTGGAGCTATTTCCCATTTGGGTGGCTCTGTTGGCATGGCCAGAAGAGTTTAGGGACCGCTCAGTAGTGTTTTGGTCTGACAACATGACAGTGGTCGAGTGCATTAATCAGCAGGCAGCACGCTGCAAGTGGATCTTGAAGCTGTTTAAAGAGATTGTATTACGTTGCATGAGATTGAATGTACGGTTCAGGGCAAAACATGTGCCGGGTGTACTGAATAATGCAGCTGATGCACTCTCTCGTTCACACATGCAGGCTTTCAGGGGCTATCTACCTACAGCGGATCTAGTGGCGGCACCGTTCCCCGAAGCATTATGGCTAATCGGTGCCCCGGATTACAGGACCTCGTGGCAGCCAGCTTAGCGCCTAGGACGAGGAAAACCTATGAGGGAGCGTTTCGTTCATACTGCGCCTTTTTAGGGCCGGCAGGGAGACATAGCTGTGGGCAGGAGGAATCCTTCCTGGGGTTCTTAGTGGCGCTTCATAGAGAAGGCCGATCAGCTGCAACTGCCAACAGACATAGGGCGGCCATATAATTCATGGCTCAGCTCCACGGCATACGGGACCCGACGGGTTCTTTCCTAGTCAGGAAGGCGCTCCGCGGTTGGCAACGCCTGGAGGGTCGCAGACAAGATACAAGGCACCCGATTGGTTTAGATAGATTGTCTCTGCTACTAGCAAAACTGGATGAGACATGCTCCTCCCCTTCCGAGGTCGTTCTGTTCCGAGCGGCTTTCGCCTTGGCATTCCATGGGGCCATGCGGGTAAGCGAACTCGTGGCGAGGAACAAGAAGGATATGGAGGGAGGCCTATGCAGGGATCACGTTCAAATACGGGGCGATTCTATGCTGATCTCGATAGCCAGGTCCAAAACAGACCAGGAAGCTTTAGGGAGTAGTGTTGTTGTGCAGCGCGCTAGAGGGAGCCCCAGTTGTCCGATAAGGTATTTAGAGGACTACCTGGCACAGAGGCCGGCGACATGGGGAGGGAGCCTGCATAGACACAAGGATGGCACCCCGTTGACGAAATTTCAGTTTCAGAGGGTGCTGGCACTTACGATTGCTGCGGCGGGCTTGAACCCGTGCGATTTTGGGACCCACTCATTCAGAATAGGGGCCGCTACTGAGGCTACGGCTCGGGGTCTGGGTGCGGAAGAAGTAAAACAGTTAGGCCGTTGGTCCTCGAACTGTTTTAAGAGGTATGTGCAACTGCACATGTTGTAAAAGACTGATGAAATGCACTCACGCTTGTTGTCTTTTGCTTGAATTACAGTTTCACAAGCCTGTGACGCGGGGCGGAATTTGGGATCAACCCATCACCAGAGGACCAGCGGTCGAGGATCACCGACTGGAGAGCAAGTGGTATGGGTCGTGGGCCACTCATACGTGAGGCGCGCCGGGGACGTATTCATGGCAGGTGACGCGACTCACGCATCTGGGGAATACGGGTTCAGAGTAACCTTCCATGGGAAGGGAGGCCTCTGTTTTGACCAATTTCAATCGTTTGTGGAGGGTCTATTAGGGCGGAAAAGGTCACCGCCATCTGTAATCATAGTGCACTTGGGGGCAATGACTTGGTAAGACTGGGAAGACGAGTGTTAGTGGAACACATATTGTCGGCAGTCAGCTGGTTGGCTAGGAGGCTCCCGGGGTGCACAATTGCCTGGTCCCACATGATCCCCAGGAGAGTTTGGCGGGGGGGTTTCTCTGTGACGGCGTTGAACCACTCGGTAAGGAGGGTCAACAATAAAATTGAGAAATTGTTTCGCTCCGCGCATTTGCAAAGCATTCCCCATGAGTGTCTTCGGGGTGATCACTTTTACTTGAATGATGGGGTTCACCTGTCCAGGGCGGGGAATGATTTACTCATAGGAGACTTCATAGCATGGCTAGTGGGTTTAAGGAGGCATGACCTTTAGGAGGTATGGGGGGGCCGGATAGTCGGTCAACTATCCGGCCTGTGGCGGTAAGGTCATGATCGGTGACCAGTAATTTCAAGGTCCCTAGGGGGGGCGCCGCCCACTATCGATGGGAGCGCCCGGGGGGAGGCGGCCATTGGCCCCTCCCACGGGGAGGCGGCACCCACTACGGATGGGTCGCCTAGGGGGAGACGGCCATAGGCCCCTCCCAAAGGGGAGACGGCTATATGCCCCTCCTATGAATTTCCCGGGGGGCGGATTTCCGCTCCGGCGGAAGAGAGTGTGGAGAAGGGGGGGGAGTCCACGCTGTCCTTCTTACAGATACCTCACACGGGAACTCGGACGACCTTTAAAATGGCGTCGAGTGAAAGGGGGCCCCCACGACAAGGGAAGTTACAGTTGGCAACGAGGGTAAAGTCCTCTGCGCATGCGCCACTCACACCGTGAGGGCGGGAGTTTGGTAGTAGGGATCTGACACCGGTTAAGACCTTGCCGTTGGCCCTTAATGCTAGGATGTACAATTTTATTTTAGAATGTATGCATTTTCAGGATGCTAGACTTCGGCTAGGAAACCTTTGTATTAGAGATCTGTTAAGGTTAGCCAAAGAACATGTCTTCATCAAAATGTAATGAAAGTAAAATTGTACATAATTTATGAAACGTTTTAATTTAAAGTTTTAAATTTTGTTTCATATTTTAATAAATACGGCCGGGGGGGTAACTCCCCCCGCCTTCCAAAAGCTCAAACTTGTGTCTGTCTCCTCCCATGGGGAATTGGTGTTGGGAGGGGGTGGCGGGCATCTCGGCCATATGTGGTTCTGTGTGTGTGTGTGGTTCTGTCTGTGTGTGTGTTTGTGGTTCTGTCTGTGTGTGTGTGTGTGTGTGGTTCTGTCTGTGTGTGTGGTTCTGTCTGTGTGTGTGGTTCTGTCTATGTATGGCTCTGTCTCTGTGTGGCTCTGTCTCTGTGTGGGATTCTGTCTGTGTGTATGGGGTTCTGTCAATGTGGTTCTGTCTGTGTGTGTGTGGTTCTGTCTCTGTGTGTGTGGTTCTGTCTGTGTGTGTGTGTGTGTGTGTGTGTGTGTGTGGCTCTGTGTGTGTGTGGGTGCATGTGGCTCTGTGTGTGTGGGTGCAAATGCAATAGGTCTCGCATTTGCGAGAGATTAAGCTATTGGCATTGTAAATGACAATGCCATTTATTTATCTGTTTTCAAAACCAACACATAAATAAAAATGTTGTCATTTACAATGCCAATAGCTCTAACTTTTGCAAAGGCGAGACCGTTATATTGTAAATGCTTGTTCTGCACATTGAGCGGCTCAGTGTGTCAGCACAGTTACTTCTGTCCTTTCATTTAGCAAGATTGGGTTGGTGGAAGCGTGAGCGTGCACATTACTTCAAATGTGGTGCGCGCTCACATTGCCCCAATGCTCTCTCGCTGAATTACACAGAGAGCTGAAGTTCACTTTGCTGATGTGTTGCATCGACTCATAATGCGTGGCAGCAGATGTATTGCTGTCCATTTCAGTGGAGCATATAGGCATGCTCCGTGCAGCAGGCACGGGGGAACACAGAGATGTGATGTACTTATTTTGTTGTGCATTATGGCCGATGGCACTACTCTACTGGTTGGTACGCGGAAAATATGTAGAGCAAAAAAAAGTAGGGATGAACTGCACAGTTGGTGCTTGATGGGAAACAACGCGAGATTGGGCTAATAAGCCCCTGCTCAACCTTTTAATTCTCAAAATAGAACAGAGATCGTCATCTTATTTTCACACGTGTAGGCTTCCTAAAACACTATCTTCATTGTCGGTCCACATTTCAATTTAGTGTATCTGTCATTGATAACATTTATGACCGAAGTAATTGTTCTTCGTTCCACAGGTACTCAAAACTACAGTGGCTTAAGTGTATTCAGCGTCTCTCCAGTAGAGGGAGCCATTGATCCAGGGAATAGCCAAGAATTGACTGTCACTTTTAGCCCAGACCACGAAAGCCTGTATTATTCAGACTGCCTCCGGGTGGAGCTCGCCAGCAAGGTAAGAATTTGATGCCCTCAGCTTGTTCGCCAGCCATGCGCTGCGCCTTTGATTTATTTCGTAAGGTCGGACATGCCGCCTCAAGACCTCTTTAGAGTCTATGAAAGTGATGTAATGTGCTTGTTGCAGGGTACAGTCACGAGCGGCCCTTGCGGAGCCGCTCGCAAGTGTTTCAGGCAGGGCACATCACAGCTCTGTTGAAGACGCCCCACCTAAATGACAAGGATGGGCTATCGTTGTGGAATACACATTTCATTTCTCGACGGAGTGTTGATGTTTGTCTAATAGCAGTGAGATGCTGGCATTGGCATTTGAAAAGGGATCCCACTCTCTATGCCACTGGGCTGTTGAGCCCTGGACGGCTTACAAGAAGAAAAGGCGAAAGTGAAGAAATACATTTTATTTTCAATTTCTCAGATCTGGCGAGTGGCGCTATGACATCTCATCTGCCAGTCCTGAATTTTCAGCCAATGGAATGCTTCATTGTGTGGCTTGTAGTTTTGCTTTTAACTCTGTTATTACGGGCCCAAACCCCGATTAGGCAAAGGGGCTGTTGGATAAAATGCTAGAAGTGACCGACAGTGTTATGCATGTCATGGAAGTGGAACCACTTGTTTGCTAAGTTTAAAACATTCACAAAGTCGTGTAGACCATATCAAAAACTGCTTGTTTCACACATAAAATCAAAGTAAATTCTGCTCAGATATTTTGTGAAATCTCACTTTTTTATTCAAGACATGCATTGGCAATTTTCATCATGTCATTAGTGTTGTAGAAGGTTTTATACGAAGATTCACACAAAAAAAGAATAATTGGGTAGCAGCAGGCAGCAGCCTTTCCTAACACAATAGGTAGCTGGGGGAGATCACACGAGTCTGTCACACATACGTAGCTATACAGCACATGTAACAGACATACTACAGAGGGCGTGAGTGGAGACAAAGGACTGTTCTATGCTCTTTGTGACAAGTATAACACTCCCGGAAGATACAGCACAAACTCTGGTGTAATTACCATACATTCATGTACTCACATTACAGTTGCGGCTGGTGGAATTCAAAACGGGGAGGGGGGGTTGCCTCCTGAATTCTTTTATTACCTGGGAGATTTTCACTTTAGTATATGCGTTTATATCACTATATTGAGAGGCATTACAATTGTAAAGAAACGCCTTTCAATATAGTGATATAAACTGATGTACTTAAGTGAAATGCTCCCTGCATGTCAAAAGCAACCAAGCAACTGGAGCACTTTTGCATATGTAAGTTCTGGATATGTGCATCCTGAACTCACATATTTAAAAGTGCTCTTTTGTATGCTTTTAATATGTGGGAATAAACATATAGTATCCCAACTGGTATTATTGAAAGACAATCAGACTGGATATGCAATAAACATTATCAGCAAAGAAATAAGGAGACTCATTGATTATTTCAAATGTGCTCATGGTATCATATTTATCTAGAGACGGTTGGGCAAATTGCAGTAGTAGCAGCACTGTAGATAAACAAATAATACAACCCTAATTGTACTTGGTGCTCAAGATGTGCATGTGTTGAACAAAGTGGCGACCTGACTGTGAAAATGTGCTATGGGCTTTGTGGACTGGAAGTAATTCAACAAACTACACCTGTGTCCACTTTTCTATCACCGAACATGTGGTAATGGACATAACCTTTGGCAACTTGCAAGACACACAACATATCTGTCAACTCTCCCTCATTTGGTGGTATTTACCCTCTTTTTACTGGTGTTCACCTACCTAACAAGCAAAATGCCTCCATGGACATTAATGGGGTCGCACGCTTTTTAAACCTTAAACACCTTTCAAAAAAGTCTTTGTTCTCTATTCACCTTAATGGGTCACCCTCCTAAAGACTACGCATCACCTGCAATTTTGAATCAAGAGGTTGACAGTTCTGAATAAGCCAATGTTTAGACACCTTTAACTAGGCGCTATGAATAACCCTCTGTAGTCTGGTAAAATACACTACACATTCTTGAAATGAGCTGAATGGTATACAACCAACCGTGTACCGTTAATTCACCTCCTACATTCTCCATTATTCAACAGTTTGCAATCCCTCAAAATCATCATCCGGGAAGTTCTAGATTTAAAAAAAAAACACATCTGAGAGCCATCCACATTACATTGAATTTTCCCCTAGTACTATATCACAACTATTAACATGGGCACATACCTGAACATCCGATGGTGGATAAACTATTATGAACAAAAGCTTTGACTTTTCTAACAGATATTTTGCAACTGCCATTTGCTTTGATCCACAACCTACTTTGAAATATGCTTCTTCAACCCACACCAGGCACGCTCAGTCTTTACCTTGTTTAACATTTAACAGCAGGGGGAGATTAGGCAGCCCATGAGGTGTGGGGGGTGCAGTCTGCGGTGGGTTGGATGCAGGATCAACCCTCTGCTGAGCACAACTGAAGGCTGTGCGTAGCGGGAGGGAAGTTGGGGGTAGGTCACCTGTGGTAGATGGGTGTATGCACAACTTAGAATGTGACCAAAAATACACAGAAATTCATCAGTTCTGGTTTACCTGAGCTACCTATAACCTTCACCCCATCATACACCGCCTATGACTTCACATATTTACATCACTCATGGCATGTTACATAACAACACTGATGGCATTTCTCATACCATCTGTCATTTTAAATTTAAAAAAATACAATTTAATTTAAAAAAATGTTATATACATTTTAATGAAATTTGCTAATTGGATATACAAAAAGCTAGTGAGGTTTTGATTTAAAAATATATTTTAATTATAACATTTTTTTTTCAACATTTCATTTGAAAAGTTCATGTGGTGTAACATTTTAGTTCAAATGTAATTCTAAATATTTTAAGTTAATTTGCATTTTTATTTTACTTTCAAATGTTTTAACTATCTTTTACATAATGAATAAACGGTATTATTCTTTCCTATGCTTTACCGTATGGAGATCTGCTACTCAGTGGCAAAGACGTCCGCCGACATGTGAAAAGTTATGATTAGCAACTTTACAATCTAAAATGATGGTATTGAACACTCCACCAGAAGGCGGAGCCATATAAATCTGAATCAAAGAGTACCTTTACACTGTGAATAGCTTAAATTAGTATAGTTACTCCTAGTTGTAGTAGTACATTTACACATGAGTAAAACTACATACGTGAATTTACCTTTGTGAATAGCCCCTATAGTTTTTGGCCAAGTGCAGAAACCATCGTAAAAGCCCAGGCTCCGAGATCAGCAACTTTACCAATAGACCTCATTATTTTAAAAGCACATACACTGTACTGCAGGAGAGCAATGGTTTAAATACAGCGCAGAGAATAGTGCAAGGTTTGCAAAAAATTTGAGAAACTCCAGAATGGCAAATTTTTAAATTATTTTTAAGGCACATTTGTTATGAGTATTTTTAGCACGGCTCAATCACAAGTGGATTTTCAGAATTCTTACAGTTCTTTCTGTTGGTAATAAAGCAATATTTTTTTTTGCGACTGACTAAACTGGTAGGTTGTAAACTTTCAATGCTCAGTGCACACACAGGAACATTTGAAAGCCATTGCCAGATTAATTTAGGAGGAATTTAGATGTAAAGGACCAGTTTATGAATCATTTGACTTCAGACTCTCATGTAGTCACAATGTTGCCACTGTGAATCAGCTTGCAATCACAAAGCCTGCACATTTCCCACTATAGTCTATGCAATTGCATGAAGCCTTTGTTTATCTGGCCTCTTTCCATTGGAATTTCGAGCTGTTGCACCTTGTGCATTTCATGCTCCCACCCATTTGGTCAAACTCCAGACCCAAACCTCACTTTGTGTCTGATCCTTTGAATTTAGGTTTGTGGGTGTCAGTTCCTTCGAAGTGCTCTCTCCTCTGCACTGCCCTTTGTCAAAGGGGCAGTCTACCACAGCAGGAGAAGCACACAGCAAAGCTTAAGGGAGGAACCTTAGATTACTCCTGGCTTTGAGCCTGCACTAATATATGCCACATAAAGGTTCAGTGGCCTAAGCCTTCCTCACTGTCCGGATTCCCTGGTCCACAGTGCCAACCCAATGAGTCCCACCCTTTCCCTAACAATGAGTCTAGGCCCCAGTGACCAGTAACAGTTCCTGAATACAAACAGAACTTTGATGTGCACAATGGTTGATTTGCCTTCCTCCAGTGTGTGCTCCCACCCTAGCTCTCAGGAATATGCTTCTCCTTTCTGAGGGTTGCATTCATCACCTTTCCGAAGGGTGATGTGTTTCCAAAATGGTATCCATCGGTCTCCATGTTATGTACTATACACAGGTACACTCACGTCCCAGCATGCACAATCAAGTATCTCGTGCTGTCTGACACTACACACAATTCACGCAGACCAAGGGTGAGCTAAGTACACTGCCACAAAACTGTGCATGAGTGGGCCAGTAAACACCACTTCTGTGATACATGAAGTTCATCCACCACGGGCAGAACAAGTGAACAAGTCCTTAAGCACAGGCTCACCCTTGGGGTCTGAACACGCGCTGAAGCTCGAGCGAAGAGCATGCAGTCTCGGAGAAACGGTTTTACAACAAATTGGTCTATTTTCAAAGGCTTGCAAGAAAGGGAACTGGAAGTGAAAATTCTGCTTGAAAAACATTGAATTTACTGCATCTCCGGCATTAGCGCATCCGCGCAGGACTCCAGCCATGAGGGCAACGGCGTCTTGAGGCAGAGAAGGCAGAGAAGGACTTCGACTACCAGGTGCCCCGGGAGGCAGGGCACCCGCTACGTCACCGCAAGCGCCCGGAGGCGCTTGGAAAAGAGCGGAGTGCCGATGCTCCGGTGAGACATTCTGCTTGAAAAACATTGAATTTACCGCATCTCCGGCATTAGCGCATCCACGCACGACTCCAGCCGTGAAGGCAACGGCGTCTTGAGGCAGAGAAGGCAGAGAAGGACTTTGACTACCAGGTGCCCCGGGGGGCAGGGCGCCCGCTACGTCTCCCGCTACGTCACCGCAAGGGCCCGGAGGCGCTTGTAAAAGACCAGAGCGCCTCCCGCATCGCGGGACACGTGCGGGCGGCGCCGGGCGAAGCCCGGGCAAAGGGCTGGCCCGTTGTAGCCCGTTAGAGACCGATCGAGGCCGGGACGGGGCTATTCCCTTTCATCCTCCATGTTAGACCTGTCTGCCCTTTTGGGTTGTCCCTCCTATTTATTATTTATTTTGTCCCCTTTTTGCCCCTCAAACCTTTTTCTTTGCTACCTTTTTCATGTCCACTGGATTTTTTATAGGTTTTGACCTAGGGGTTAGATGCTCTTTTTGCCTCATAGTCCTTCATCCTGTGGCCTAGGTGCCCCTTTCTGACTAAAAACCAACTAGACTCACAAAATGGTGGACAGTAACTGCCATAACTGACGCTTCCAGAAAAAGGGACCATTGGATTACACTAAGAAGGTACTAGAACCTTCTGGAGGGTTCTGATAGCCAGGGCCAGCCTATATAAGGCCAGAACCAGGGCAGCCATTTTAGGGCTCTGGGCAGAGTAAGTGTGAGGTGGGACTGGTCAGGAGTAAGGCGACTTAGTGAGGAGGAGCACGCACAGAGAGGGGAGAGATCGACCTGTGGGCAGGCTGCCCTTCTATGCTGAAGTGCCCCCTTATCTGTCTACCGAACCCTGCCTCCATGGTAAACACCATTGCCCTTAATGCATATAACCCTGCCTGCTCCGAAATGCCCAACACGGAGTGAGGAGTGAGGTGAAGCTGAGCCTGGCGTGGACCCCGTCTCAGTGAACTAACTGGACCTCTCTTGCTGCTAACCGGGGGAAAACGTCCTGACTGAGCCGCGAGATCGGCCCCCAACCCTGCTGATGCGCTGTGTGAGGTCGCGGCTGCGGGCACTGTGGAGAAAAGCATACTGCACAGCTGACTCGATCTGCGGACAACCCATCCCACGGTAAGGTCCGCTGGAAGTGTGGCTGCAGGAAGACTCCGATGTCGTGCGAGGAGGCGTGAGGGTGCCGGAAGAGGTTGGCTGAAGGCGGAGCACTGTGGGAGGAGTCAGTGAGGAGGAGAGCGCAGAGGTTTGCCGGGCGCTGCTGCGGGGCGCCTGCTCGTCTGCCGGGGAAGTGCCGAGGGCTGCTGAGTGTCGCGCAAGGAGGGACGCCTGCTCTCCTGTCAAGGGAGAGGGCAGGGAGCCCCCATTCACGGTGAAAGAGGCACTCGAAGGCAGAAGGGGCGAACAATGAGTGAACTCGTGAGTTACAAGGCCAAGTAAGCCGGGAAGGTGGGGGGAGCAGCCGGACTAGCCCGTAAGTTCTAATAAGACAGAAGAACTGGGCAGCACTGTAACTAGACTTAACCAGAAGCAACTTCTTCGTACAGCCAAGGCTGGTTCCAGGGATATTCAGGCGTAAGGGTCTGCTGTGAAAGGGAGCCATAACAAACCAGCTGGCACACTGTAGATGTTAGTGGTAGGGAGGGAGAGCTAAGAGTGGGGAATCCTCAGGGCAGGACTGTGCTTGTATAAGACCCAGAGTCTTCTCTTCTTTTTATGAGGGGCTTTGGAATGACAAAAGCTAATGTGATCTAACTTGCCTATTCACTCCCAGTTACAGCTGTTTGAATTTCTCTTCTTATATAACACGGGAAAGGGTTCTCCAACCGGTGGGACATCTAGCGAATTGTTAGCCTTGAGACATCTTGGGTACAGTTATGCCAGCCTGTTTTTCCCTGAAACTAAATACGTGGTGATATGGCTTAATTGTATTGTAAAAGTCTGAACACTAGGAAGAGGTATGGGAGCGATTACTGGAGAACCTTACTGTTGCACATAACCTATTGAAAGATGTAAATGATAACCTTGTTAATGTAGAAAAAAATGAGATTGTGAAAGCTTAATTACATTGAATTGTGGAACAGTTAGAGAAAGAAGAAACTAAGAGAACTTTTATAAACAACTCGTATTTTTCTAAAATTGGTGTGGTGTCCTTATTTTTGAATGGATGGGACGTTATGTTACTTAGGGGTATGACGCAAACTTAACATAGGTACTTTGGAGTTAGGCCTTCCCACTTAGTGCCAAGCTACCTTAGGTGACTTGGAGGTCCCAGGTCCAACATAATTGGCGTCTAGCGGTGGGATTCGAACTGTGTTTGCGTCTACTCTGAAGTAACAAAGCGAACTCCACAGGCCTACACCTGGAGTTTTCTCCTGGTGGACTTCCCAATTACTACTTTTGCTTTTTCTAAATTTACTCCTGGTGGTGGGTGGAGGTAGCTTCAAATTGCCCTTTTGAATCCATTCTTTCCGTGTGGTTGTCCCTACATTTCTCATCAGCAAAATGGAATTTGCTCTGGAGGAACTGGAAACTTATTCTGCAGCCCAGCTTAGAGACTTTTGCCAAAAGATGGGAGTGTTTTTTAAGCGTGGTGCCAAGAAGGGGGAACTCTAGACCAGTTTGAGGGCTTGGGTGGCAGCACATGGAGAGGGGAAGGAGGAGGAAGAGGGGACGGACCGGGACACAGTTATAGGGGTAGAGGGATTGTTCCATCCTGAGATGGGAAACCTACTTCCAGGACCTATGACCTTCTCAAGGGGGGGCAGCAGTGTCTCCGGAAGAAGCTTAACCGAAGCTGAACTAGTGGACAGGAGGGAAAAAGACAGCTCAAGTGGGAGTTAGCCAGGTTGGAACAGGAGAGGGAGGAAAAGAGGATGGCTCATGAGTTAAAACTGAGAGAGCTAGAACTCAAGGCCCTACAGTTAGGACCCTTCAATTCTCCAAATGGTGGCAGCGAAACAAAAGAACTGACCAGGGAATCCAGACCCTACCTACCTAAAGACAGAGTTGCCAGCTACAGCCAAGGGGATGACATCGCCAAGTGGCTGGCTGCCTATGAGGTCTCCTTACGAGCCCATGGGATCCAGGAAAAACACTGGGGGGTGGTTTATACAAGTATATGCCTCCTACTGGTCGGGACACATTATTGGCCCTGGAACAGGAAGAGCAGACCCACTACCCCACTATGAAAGTGGCGCTAATTAAAAAGTTTGGGCTGACCCCAGAGAAATATCGGCAAAAGTTCAGGGGAAGTCACAAATTAAGCACCCAAAACTGGGTGGATTTCCTGGACTATGCAAGGAAGGCATTGGAGGGCTGGATACAAGGCAGCGAGGTGAGGGACTATGAGGGGTTGTACGACCTTTTTTTCAAAGAGCATCTACTTGAGAAATGTTTTCCCGAGCTGCGTCAACACCTGGTGGACAGCAAGCTGACCAACCCCCGGAAGCTTGCAGAGGAGGCGGACATCTGGGCAAGTACCCGGGTGTCCTCAAAGGGGACTGGAGGGGATTCCCAAAGGGCTGGACAGGGCGCCCCCCAGAAGAAGGAGGGGGGAGATAAAAAGCGGGAGTTCTCAAAAGGTCCCCAAAACAGTTACCAGGGAAAGGGAACAGGATTCACCCCTAAGGCTAACCCGCCCAGAAACCCTCATCCTGGCCAAAGCCAGCAGCCACGGGTTGTCCACTGCTTTGAGTGTGGTGGTGTGGGACATTATAAGGGAGATGTTAAGTGCCCAAAGAGACCACCCCCTCCCACCGGAGGAAAAGCCCCAGGAGTAGCTAGTGTAGCGCTCGGGGAGGAGTTGCCCTTAGATAAGGGGGGTGAGTGGGCGGGTGTCACCTTAGTGTCCCTGGGAGATCGGGAGATGGTTCCTAAGATTCAGGTGCCCCCAAATACTACCAAGTATGGGCAATGGATCACCATCAATGGCCAAAGAGGGGAGGCTCTGAGAGACACAGGAGCCAGTAGGACTATGGTAAGGAGTCAACTGGTGTCTCCAGAGCAGGTGATTCCCCATGTACTCCACCCCGCCGCGATGGCTGACGGCAGATTGGGCTACTATCCTGTGGCCGAGGTTCCATTTGAGTGGGAAGGGGTTGCAGGTTCACTTCGAGTTGCCGTAAGCCCTGCTGTGCCAGTCCATTGTCTGCTGAGAAATGACATGGAGCACAATGCCTGGAGAGAGGTGGAATACCGGACTCATTCGGAGATGCTGGGTACACCTGACTGGGCCTGTGCAAGCACCAGGTCTGCGACTGCCCAGAGAGGGAGTTCGCCTGAGCTGGAGCCTGGAACAATGGCCCAGTCCGCTGCCAAAAAGGGACTGACCCGAAGACAGGAGAAGCCTGCTTCGGCTTCCACGCCCCATGAGACAGATCGGCCACCCACGGTGGTGGGCCAGGAGTCCGTGGAGGGGGAAGTAGTCTCCCTGGAGGACTTACCTATCCCTGCCGAGTAGCATGTGAGAGGGAGGGCCTACCAGGGAGGAGTTCTGTAAGGGCCAGAAGGAGTGCCCTACCCTTGAGGGACTGAGGCGACAGGCCGAAGCCCAGGCAGCAGGGAACGTTGCAGGGCACTACCACATTTACTGGGAGGACGGACTCCTCTACAGTGAACCCAAGGTACCTTTACCTGGTTCATCAAGGGCCTTGGTAGTCCCTCAACGATACCGAGCCTTTCTGTTAGAATTGGCTCATGAAATACCCTTGGCAGGACACTTAGGTCAGGACAAGACCTTCGCCCGGCTTGTCCCCCACTTTTACTGGCCTCAGATGAAAGTGGCATCTGACACTTACTGTCGGACATGTGTATCCTGTCAAGCCAGTGGGAAAACAGGGGTGAAGCTGAAAGCTCCCCTGGAACCACTACCTGTCGTTACCACCCCCTTTGAAAGGGTGAGCATCGACATTGTGGGGCCATTGGATCCACCAACTACAGCTGGTCACAAGTTTATCCTGGTTCTGGTGGATCACGCCACGCGGTACCCAGAGGCAATTCCTCTGAGGACTGTCACTGCACCTGTTGTGGCTAGGGCCCTGATGGGGATCTTCACCCGAGTGGGTTTCCCCAAGGAAGTTGTGTCTGACAGGGGGACCAACTTCATGTCAGCCTATATGCAGGCAATGTGGAAGGAGTGTGGAGTGACCTACCGGTTCACCACTCCCTACCACCCCCAGTCAAATGGACTGGTAGAAAGGTTCAACAAGACCTTGAAAGGCATGATCAGAAGTCTGCCTGAGAGCCTGCGGAGGAAATGGGACGTCCTCCTACCCTGTTTGCTATTCTCCTGCAGGGAAGTGCCGCAGAAGGGAGTGGGCTTCAGCCCCTTTGAGCTTCTGTATGGGCACCCTGTATGTGGACCTCTCAGCCTGGTGAAGGATGGATTGGAAAAGTCCCCCAGAAAGCCTCCCCAGGATGTGGTGAGCTACATGCTGGCCTTCCGGAGCCAAATGGCAAAGTTGCGGAAGCAAGCTTCTGACAACTTGGAAGCCAGCCAAGCAGTAATGAAGGAGTGGTATGACCACAACGCTCACCCGGTGGAGTTGGAGCCTGGCCAGAAAGTGTGGGTGATGGAGCCTGGAGAGCTAAGTGCACTCCAGGATCGCTGGACAGACCCCTTTGAGGTGTTAGAGAAGAAGGGTAAGGCCACATACCTGGTGGACCTTAAGACCCCTCGACACACCCTACGGGTGCTGCATGCTAATCGCCTCAAACCCCACCATGAGAGGCCCAAGGTCATCTTGATGATGGTGACTGATGGAGGAGAGGAAGCGGAAAGCGAGCCTCTCCCAGACTTGTTTTCGTCTCAAGAAAAGGATGGGTCGGTGGAGGGAGTGATTCTCTCCCCATCCCTAACTCCTGAACAGTGGGAGGACTGCCGCCAGATATTGGAGCAGTACTCTTCGTTGTTCTCCCTTGTCCCGGGAAGGACCCACCTGTGTACCCATGATGTGGACACAGGAGACAGCCCAATTTTGGAAGAAAGGGGCCCCTGCCTAATAGGATGAACCCTGGCAAGGAAACAACATTTGGGGTAAGAGGGGAGCAAATTTGCACCGGGTTATGTGCCTGTTTAAAAAGGAGAGAGAAAACTAACAAACTAATGACCAGAACACACATCTATTATGATATTTTATTTTTATAACATCTTTTTTTGTGGAGATTATTTTTCTTAGTTATTGTAAAAAAATACAGAAGTGCATTCCCATTTCTAGAAATGGGAATGCACTTCTGTATTTTTTTACAATAATTGATTCAATTGTTTATTATCTCACCGTTTGTACATGTATTGTCATTTTTATATGTAGTAAATTATAATTATAATGAACTAAGAAAAATAATCCCCACAAAAAAAGATGTTATAAAAATAAAATATCATAATAGATTAGCACAATTAATGTGTGTTTCTGGTCATTAGTTTGTTAGTTTTCTCTCTCCTTTTTAAACAGGCACATAACCCGGTGCAAATTTGCTCCCCTCTTACCCCAAACACAGGAGACAGCCCACCAGTGAAGTCAAAGACCTACCGGCTGTCAGACAAGGTGAAGGCCAGCATCCACGGTGAGGTTACCAAGATGCTGGAGCTGGGAGTTATTGAACCTTCCAGTAGCCCCTGGTCCAGTCCGGTGGTTCTAGTGCCAAAAGCAGCTCCACCAAGCACCACTCCAGAACTGAGGTTCTGTGTGGATTACCGGGGACTGAACTCGGTGACCAAGACTGATGCTCATCCGATCCCTAGGGCGGATGAATTGATTGACCGGCTGGGAGCTGCCCAATATCTGAGTACCTTTGACCTCACTTCAGGGTACTGGCAGATCTCCCTTACAGAAGGAGCAAAAGAAAGGTCAGCTTTCTCCCTGAGGGACACTTCCAGTTTTGCGTGATGCCCTTTGGGCTCAAGAACGCCCCTGCCACTTTTCAGCGGCTGGTGAACCAGGTCCTCTCCGGAATGGAGGCTTTCTCCGCTGCTTACCTGGATGACATTGCCGTCTTCAGCAGCAGTTGGGAGGACCATTTGCATCACTTGCAAGCAGTTCTCCAGGCCCTGTAACAAGCTGGCTTGACAATCAAGGCCAGCAAATGTCAGATTGGGCAGGGGTCGGTTGTGTACTTAGGTCAATTGGTGGGTAGGGGAACAGTGCAGCCCCTCCAGGCAAAGATTGAGGCAATCATGGCCTGGGAACCCCCCAAGACCCAGACTGAGGTCCGAGCTTTCCTGGGCCTCACAGGTTACTACCGTCGCTTTGTGAAGGGGTATGGCACTATTGTAGCGCCCCTCACAGAGCTCACATCCAAGAAACAACCTCGACGGGTAGTCTGGACAGAGGCTTGTCAGCAAGCCTTTGAGAAATTGAAACAGGCAATGTGTGCAGCACCGGCCCTGAGGGCCCCAGACTTCTCCAAGGAGTTCATTGTCCAGACAGACGCATCAGAGCATGGCATTGGGGCAGTGTTATCGCAACTCAATGAAGAGGGTCTGGATCAGCCAGTAGTCTTCCTGTCCAGGAGCCTGCTTCCCCGGGAACAGAAGTGGAGTGCAATTGAGCGGGAAGCTTTTGCGGTGGTATGGGCTCTGAAGAAGCTGCGGCCATGCCTGTTTGACTCGCACTTCCTGGTTCAGACCGACCACCGACCCCTTCGTTGGCTGATGCAAATGAAGGGGGAAAATCCCAAGTTGTTGAGATGGTCCATCTCCCTACAGGGAATGGACTTCCGGTGGAACATCGGCCTGGAGTGGACCACACCAATGCAGACGGTCTCTTTAGGTATTTCCGCCTTAGTGATGAGGACTCCCAAGGGGTTGGGTAGCTCTCCCCACTTTCAGCTGGGGGGGACGCATGTTAGACCTGTCTGCCCTTTTGGGTTGTCCCTCCTATTTATTATTTATTTTGTCCCCTTTTTGCCCCTCAAACCTTTTTCTTTGCTACCTTTTTCATGTCCACTGGATTTTTTTATAGGTTTTGACCTAGGGTTTAGATGCTCTTTTTGCATCATAGTCCTTCATCCTGTGGCCTAGGTGCCCCTTTCTGACTAAAAACCAACTAGACTCACAAAATGGTGGACAGTAACTGCCATAACTGACGCTTCAGGAAAAAGGGACCATTGGATTACACTAAGAAGGTACTAGAACCTTCTGGAGGGTTCTGATAGCCAGGGCCAGCCTATATAAGGCCAGAACCAGGGCAGCCATTTTAGGGCTCTGGGCAGAGTAAGTGTGAGGTGGGACTGGTCAGGAGTAAGGCGACTTAGTGAGGAGGAGCACGCACAGAGAGGGGAGAGATCGACCTGTGGGCAGGCTGCCCTTCTATGCTGACGTGCCCCCTTATCTGTCTACCGAACCCTGCCTCCATGGTAAACACCATTGCCCTCAATGCATATAACCCTGCCTGCTCCGGAATGCCCAACACGGAGTGAGGAGTGAGGTGAAGCTGAGCCTGGCGTGGACCCCGTCTCAGTGAACTAACTGGACCTCTCTTGCTGCTAACCGGGGGAAAACGTCCTGACTGAGCCGCGAGATCGGCCCCCAACCCTGCTGATGCGCTGTGTGAGGTCGCGGCTGCGGGCGCTGTGGAGAAAAGCCTACCGCACAGCTGACTCGATCTGCGGACAACCCATCCCACTGTAAGGTCCGCTGGAAGTGTGGCTGCAGGAAGACTCCGATGTCGTGCGAGGAGGCGTGAGGGCGCCGGAAGAGGACAGCTGCAGGAAGACTCTGATGCTGGGTGAGGAGGCGTGAGGGCGCCGGAAGAGGTCGGCTGAAGGCGGAGCACTGTGGGAGGAGTCGGTGAGGAGGAGAGCTCTGAGGTTTGCCGGGCGCTGCTGCGGGGCGCCTGCTCGTCTGCCGGGGAAGTGCCGAGGGCTGCTGAGTATCGCGCAAGGAGGGACGCCTGCTCTCCTGTCAAGGGAGAGGGCAGGGAGCCCCCATTCACGGCGAAAGAGGCACTCAAAGGCAGAAGGGGCGAACGATGAGTGAACTCGTGAGCTACACGGCCAAGTAAGCCAGGAAGGTGGGGGGAGCAGCCGGACTAGCCCGTAAGTTCTAATAAGACAGAAGAACTGGGCAGCACTGTAACTAGACTTAACCAGAAGCAACTTCTTCGTACAGCCAAGGCTGGTTCCAGGGATATTCAGGCGTAAGGGTCTGCTGTGAAAGGGAGCCATAACAAACCAGCTGGCACACTGTAGATGTTAGTGGTAGGGAGGGAGAGCTAAGAGTGGGGAATCCTCAGGGCAGGACTGTGCTTATGTAAGACCCAGAGTCTTCTCTTCTTTTTATGAGGGGCTTTGGAATGACAAAAGCTAATGTGATCTAACTTGCCTATTCCCTCCCAGTTACAGCTGTTTGAATTTCTCTTCTTATATAACACGAGAAAGGGTTCTCCGACCGGTGGGACATCTAGCGAATTGTTAGCCTTGAGACATCTTGGGTACAGTTATGCCAGCCTGTTTTTCCCTGAAACTAAATACGTGGTGATATGGCTTAATTGTATTGTAAAAGTCTGAACACTAGGAAGTGGTATAGGAGCGATTACTGGAGAACCTTACTGTTGCACATAACCTATTGAAAGATGTAAATGATAACCTTGTTAATGTAGAAAAAAATGAGATTGTGAAAGCTTAATTACATTGAATTGTGGAACAGTTAGAGAAAGAAGAAACTAAGAGAACTTTTATAAACAACTCGTATTTTTCTAAAATTGGTGTGGTGTCCTTATTTTTGAGTGGATGGGACGTTATGTTACTGAGGGGTATGACGCAAACTTAACATAGGTACTTTGGAGTTAGGCCTTCCCACTTAGTGCCAAGCTACCTTAGGTGACTTGGAGGTCCCAGGTCCAACACTCCACATAAAAGGTCAGTGACTGTCTAATACTTACCTAATTCTTGTGTATCCCTACTATTATCCCTGAAGATCCAACGCTAGGGTTGCTCCTAGCACAAAACTAAGGAACAGAACTGTGATTGCAACAAGGGCATCACCTTCCAGAAGGAAAGGTAGAAAATCACTAACGAGTGGTTCCATAGTGGGAACTTGAGACCAGTTCCTAAAGAGAGCTACCAATATTGTTGAAAAGGAAATTGTTATGGCGGAAAAAAGATAATCTATTGAAATCCTAACGGATAAACTGTCCTCCTTGGGTCTTTTGGCTCAAGTACGATCACCACTGCATCCCCCTAGTGTGGAACTTAACCAAAGATGTACTCTAGTAGGTGTGGCACCAAACAGTACGCTAGAGCACGATGGGTCCGACTGTTGTCTCCCCGAATGATGAAACCAATCTTACCAACAGGGTAACATCGAAACATCGTGATGCCAGGCTGGAAGGAGAAGTGGTACTGTGTATTACGACACGGTCCATAACGCATGCCAAACAGGGACAACATAATCAGCAAAGCGAGCAGAATGGGAAAAATCAAAGTACAAAGAGAAAACGCGGGGTAGCGGCTGGCAAAGGGAAACATTCAAAGTCCAGGAAAATTAACAAAGTCTCTGATAACGCCACCCCTCAAGCGAACTTGCGACCAGATCCTGACTGCACTGCATGTGATATAGCAATCTTGCCCCCGACTCCAACTGATGAGGCCCCGATGGAAATGAGAAGGGATTTCTGGACCAGGCTGGAGGCCATTTTTCACAAAACATGCCTTCCAATCTACGACAGGCTAGACATGATCGAGAGCAGACTGCTTTGCTTAGAACTAGCATATGCATCGTCCCAGGCCGGACTACATCTGAGTCTAAATGCCTTGGCAATTGCCAACTGCAGAAAAAGACCATTAACAACAGTGATACAACACCCATGGACACTATAAACTCTGTCGCTGCCCCACAGGGGCCCATATCATCATCTTTGAGTACTGGAACTAATGTTGTAGTAAATAATCCAGCAAATGATGGTGGGGGGGGGGGGCTGTTGTAAATGAAGGTCCACCTACCTTGCAGCCAAGGGGTGAATCTTCTAGCGTAAAAATTATGAAAAGGTTGCCCCGCATTGATCTCCCCCCGGAATCTGTTCCCTATGCTGTGATATTAGCAGGGGTCCCCCCGTCAACACAGGATAGGAGGGAGGAGTATAAAGAACTGAAGAATAAGTGCATTTATTGGCTTAATGCCAATCGCCCCCTCCCCTGTGTGTTTCATCAGAAATACTGTTTGGTAGGCGTGTGGATTGGGTGGGTCCCCTACGTAAGTCAATAGAGGGTGATTGTATAATCATTAACTTTAGGGACAGGAAAGCAGTAGAACATATCTGTAACTGGCATGATGCAAGCTCGGGACATCCAATTCAGCTCCTACCCCTCACCTACTACTATCACCCCCACTACAAAATAGCTTAAGTAACCCATTCTCAAGAAGTTTAGGCAACCGGGTAGCCAACATGGGCGGTATCAGCACCCATAATAGATTTAACATACTCTCGGGGTTGGAAGACTGCGATTGACAGTCACCTTTGCCCGGATCAGAGATGCAAGCTTACCTACAGCACGCAGAGGAAAGCGGAAGTAAGTTACCGATGGGGGGGGGGGGAGGAAATGGGGATAAAGACACTGCACCTTCTGGCCACAATAAAATCCCTTTAGTGTCAGAACTTAGTGCACACCCACCACTTAGATCACAGAGTGTAATATATACAACTATGGAAATAGAGATCCAACCGCCCCCTGTTAGTCCCTCCACTATAGATGGTGGCAACAATTTCGTATATAGGGTAGATCCGGAGATGGTCAGAGGTTTGGGTCCTGTAAATGGTGATGTTGGGTGTGACCCCGCATTAGGGATGGACTGTGCAGGAGGTATAGTTAAGGATAAAGGAAGTATTTCGATAATCTCATGGAATTTGGCGGGGTTGGGTTCAAAGTTGGTCTTGCCTGAGTGATTAGAATGTATTGAAACATTTGATATATGCCTATTCCAGGAGACCTGGCTTCTTGAACATGCTTTCCGTGATGGTTACCTTAACTTCCATACTCCGGCAACAAAACAAAATAGGGGACGCTCATCTGGGGGATTAACTACATGGGTTAGGCAGGGCTTAGGGTGTAAAATCAAGCAAAGTACTGCCAGAAATAAGGGTATACTCCCAATTAGAGTTACTACCACCGAGGGGGAAAGTATAGAGATTGTCAATATTTATGTTAGAGGAATCCCTGGGGGCAAAAAGTCTGAGGTCATTAATGATCTAGAACAGCTACTAGGGGCATTGCCTGTGAA
The DNA here is from genome assembly GCF_964263255.1 of Lissotriton vulgaris. Classification (NCBI taxonomy): domain Eukaryota; kingdom Metazoa; phylum Chordata; class Amphibia; order Caudata; family Salamandridae; genus Lissotriton; species Lissotriton vulgaris. The sequence continues at coordinate 305,118,813 of NC_141693.1, read as the reverse complement.
TTTCCTACCCCTGGTAGCAGGGGATTTTAACACCACCTTTGAGCCCCTAGGGCATGATGACCCCCTGCTTACTGAAGAAGAAGACCTTAGATGGGGCATTCTGACAATCGAGGCAGCCCCCGTAAAAAGGTGGACTGATTCAGCAATCCAGGTTAAAGGGTTGTGCATGGGTAGCCAGATGAGGGCAGCTAATGGGCGCAGCCCGTCAGATAAGGGTGGCAGAAACACTTTTGACAATGGCATTAGGGCGAGCCGTATTGACTATCTCCTAGTCCATTTAAAACTCTGGTCCTATTTAGTAGACATGGAGGTTTTAGAGCGAATAGAGAGTGATCACCATCCACTCACCTCCGTTTTTAACCTGACCATGTCGGCGTGTACATTACCCCTAGCGGGGACTTTGGTACCTGACCTCGTTATATCCAATGATAGGTGCCACCTAAAATGGTGTAGAATCATTGAGATCCCGGAAACTGTAGCTGCAATTCACAAGGAGGTGGCCAATGCACTAGTAGAGCTGGGATCAGCCTCATTTACCCTGGACAACAAGCACTATGTGTTATGTTATGTTATGTTAAGCTCATTTATTATGTGCACAGATGCTCCAGCGAAGGAGCGTCCTGGCGCCTGACAAGGTAGCAACACAACACAACTGGACATAACAAAGCAGAAAGAATTTTAAGGAAACAAGAAAGTTTTTACAGCTCGACGGAAAGAGAACAGATCCTCAAGGGCACGAATCGCAAGGGGAAGGGAGTTCCACAACACTGCGGCGCGAACTTGAAAAGAGCGGCCGCCTGCCCTGCAACGCTTGAAACGGGGGACAACCGCAAGTTCTAGGTCCGAAGATCTTAAAGCCCGGGCCGGAACATAGCGGAACAGAAGGTTGGAAAGGATCATAACAGGGGATCCCTTGATAATCTTGTAGGCTACACAAAGGACCTTGAACTGAATCCTTTGCGCAATCGGTAACCAATGCAGCGTACGCAAGGTGTTAGCAGTTGGACAGAATCTAGGAAGGCCCACAACAGCTCTCGTCGCGGCATTCTGTACACGCTGCAGGCGGGTGATTTCCGACTGATTTAATCCCGCTAGAAGGGAGCTGGCGTAATCAAGCCGAGAAATCACGGTTGCTTGAATCACAAGTTTTCTGGTGGTGGCATCAAAAATTTTTAGTACAGGCCGTAGTCCACGCAAAATGCCAAAGCAGCAGGCCGCCGTGCGCTTAGTATGGCAGACAAAGGTGAGAGTTGGATCGAGCCAAACCCCAAGGTTTTTTAACTCAGCGACCGGGGATGGCGTAGGACCCAAATCAGACGGCCACCACCTGTCTCCCCAGAGTTCCGTTTGCTTGCCAAAGATCATGATCTCCGTCTTGCTTGCGTTCAGCTGGAGACAGTTGGAAGTCATCCAGCTGGCGTCCGCCCGAAGTCCCTTCTGGAATCTGGGGGCATCCACATCCGCATCCCCGCTGATCGTGACCGCTAACTGGGTGTCATCGGCATATAACACCATGGTCATACCCCAATGCCTGACAACCTCAGCCAGCGGTCTCACGTAAAGATTGAATAACGTAGGACTCAGCGAGGAGCCCTGGGGGACCCCCAGATCCAGAGGATGGAGTTTGGACTGATAAGGCGGGACGGCCACGCAAAAGGGGCGGTTGGCAAGAAAAGAACGGAACCACTGGAGAGCAAGGCCAGTGACACCAGCTTCCTCCAGACGAAGCAGAAGGATAGGGTGGGACACAGTGTCAAAGGCGGCGCTCAGATCTAATAGCACCAGCGCCGCCGTTTGACCCGCATCAAGCACGGAGCGTAAATGCTCCACCATGTACAGTAGAGCAGTCTCCGTGCTGTGCCCGGCCGGAATCCATTCTGCGTGCTTTCTAAGATGTTAGCCTGGAGAAGATGGTCCGAGAGGACAGAGTTGACATGTGCCTCCGCAACTTTGGCAGGCCACGGGAGAAGTGAAATTGGGCGGTAGTTCTCGGGCTTACCGACGTCCAGAGACGGTTTCTTAAGAATGGGCATGACCACTGCCTGTTTCCACTTCATTGGAACCACGCCGGATGCTAATGAGGTGTTGATCAAAGAGCAAACCGGCGAGAAACCGTGGGAAACTAGGTCTCTGAACAGAGCTGGCCGTATAGGATCAGCCGGTGACCCTGACTTAACCTGCTGGGCCAGTTTACTGAAGCTTTCCGATGTTAAGCTCGGGAAAGAATGTAAAACATCCAGAGTTAGAGGCTTAAGAGGTCTACCGACAGAGGGTACAGCAGAGGGAAAGGCTGTATAGATGGCGTGAACCTTTTCCAAAAAGAAAGCCGCCAAGGTTTCGCAATGTGAGATGGAACCCTGATGAGTCGTAGCCACCTTTTTGGCAATAAGGTCTTTCAGGGCCTTAAAGATAGTTTTGGAGGGGTTAGTGCTGGTGCGAAATTGCAAGGCGTAAAAGCCGCGCGGGTTCTGCAAACTGCACGATGGTAAAGTTTTACAGTGGCCAAGTACAAAACTTTTTTATCGCTGTTATAAGTTTTGCGCCATTCCCGCTCAGCACGCCTACAGGTGCTTTTAAGCACCTGCAGCGAATCATCGTACCACGGACTCGGATCCCTTGACCCACATTTACACGAGGCTATCGGAATGAGGGAGTCAAGGGCCCTAGTAACCCACTCACAGAAGCGATCGTAGCCCACATCCACGGTCTCAACTGGACCTAGTGGGTCGGTAGACAAAAGGTGGAAAAAATCATCAAGTTTCAATTTATTCCAACGCCGTCTAGGAATAGAGCGCACCGTGGGTTTGAGTTGCGGCTCGTACAGAGGGCACTGGATACACACCAGATAGTGATCAGTCCAGGCCAGCGGAAATGGAGTGGAAATACTAGCTTCTGCTAGATTGGTGAAGAAAGGGTCTAAGATGTGACCGCCTACATGAGTGGGCTGCGACACCAACTGAACAAGCTGAAGAGCCTCAAGATCAGGTACAGAGCTGTGTACCGCAGGAATAGACATATTGTCATAGTGGAGGTTTAAGTCTCCGAGAATGGAAAAATTGGAACAGCCTGCTGCCAACGTGCTGATAGCATCTGGGAGGGCCTTCCTGAAGCCCACATCACTAACAGGGGGGCGATAAATCAAAAGGCCCGAGAAAGCAAAGTTGGGCGTAATAGCAATCTTAAACAGCGCGCTTTCACAGCCGGTGATTTTTTGCCCTTGCCAGACGCACGGGTTGCAGGACTTAACCGCAAGCGCTATTCCCCCTCCTCTAGAGGCTCGGTTAAGAGTGTACACCGAGTACTCAGGCGGGAAGGCCAAGTTGATAACGGCCGTGTCGGTATCTTGTAACCAGGTCTCCGTCAAGCAGAAAACATCCGGCGACTTCTTACTTATCAGGTTGGAGATGTCTTGATGATGTTTGACCATCGACCTGACATTCAGGTTCCATATGCTGAAAGATGGACGAGTGCTGTTTACAGCAGCAGCAGAGTCGTTTCTCACACATATAGAAGGGGCGGGGAGGTCCAGCATCCCGCAAACACATGAGTAAGGGCCACACAACGGGCCAACCCGCGGAGCGTCACAATTCCTGTTTCGTTGCCCGATGGCCAGTAGAGTGTCCCGTGAGTAACACAGCATTATGTACTCCGTGGCATCCAGCGGTGAGGGCCAGGGTCCTGCCCGGTTCTACGCGTCCTGGCGCAGACGGGCAGGACTCTGGCACGACTCCGGCCACGCGAAGGCACGCCCGCTGCGCGATCCCGCTGCGCTAGGGGAGGAGCTTTAAATAGGTGTTCCCTCGCTGGCTCTTGCGTACTAAAGCTCACGCAGATAGTGGCGCCTACACAAACACTCACCCCACTCCAAGATGGCGGCAAAAAAGGATAACCACCCCAAGAACCGGACCCGCACAAGCGGCGGTGAAGTACCGATTATAATGCAAGTAAGGGGATTTAAAACCAGGGAATAATAAACTAAGAGGAAAGCAAATAGTAAAAAAGGTTTTTAAAACGCAAATGTCAGCAAAAGCGCGCGAAGCGCTACAGCAGCAGTACGCTACCTTGTCAGGGCGAGGCTACGACGGGACTCGCCTTAAATAGGTGTTCCCTCGCTGGCTCTTGCGCACTAAAGCGCACGCAGATAGTGGCGCCTACACAAACACTCACCCCACTCCAAGATGGCGGCAAAAAAGGATAACCACCCCAAGAACCGGACCCGCACAAGCGGCGGTGAAGTACCAATTATAATGCAAGTAAGGGGGATTTAAAACCAGGGAATAATAAACTAAGAGGAAAGCAAATAGTAAAAAAGGCTTTTAAAATGCAAATGTCAGCAAAAGCGCGCGAAGCGCTACAGCAGCAGTACGCTACCTTGTCAGGGCGAGGCTATGACGGGACTCGCCTTAAATAGGTGTTCCCTCGCTGGCTCTTGTGCACTAAAGCGCACGCAGATAGTGGCGCCTACACAAACACTCACCCCACTCCAAGATGGCGGCAAAAAAAGGATAACCACCCCAAGAACCGGACCCGCACAAGCGGCGGTGAAGTACCGATTATAATGCAAGTAAGGGGGATTTAAAACCAGGGAATAATAAACTAAGAGGAAAGCAAATAGTAAAAAAGGTTTATAAAATGCAAATGTCAGCAAAAGCGCGCGAAGCGCTACAGCAGCAGTACGCTACCTTGTCAGGGCGAGGCTACGACGGGACTCGCCTTAAATAGGTGTTCCCTCGCTGGCTCTTGCGCACTAAAGCGCACGCAGATAGTGGCGCCTACACAAACACTCACCCCACTCCAGGATGGCGGCAAAAAAGGATAACCACCCCAAGAACCGGACCCGCACAAGCGGCGGTGAAGTACCGATTATAATGCAAGTAAGGGGGATTTAAAACCAGGGAATAATAAACTAAGAGGAAAGCAAATAGTAAAAAAGGTTTTTAAAATGCAAATGTCAGCAAAAGCGCGCGAAGCGCTACAGCAGCAGTACGCTACCATGTCTGATGTCAATACAAAACTTTTTGAGGGGCTAAACACCTATTTTAGCAGACCAAACACAAAGAAGAAAGCAAAGGGAACCAAACAAGAGGGATGGTACAACCAAGCTTGTCGGAACTCTTGGGCCAACTTAGGCAGAGCACTCCAGCTTGGAGATGGATCATCAGTTAGGTCTGCTCGTGCCAATTACAATAAAGTGATGATAGAGGCAAAGAAAATCTGGGCCGAGGAAATGTGGAAAGAACTTAAGGAAGCTAGCGCAGCGAGGAACCCCAAACTATTCTGGGATATTGCTTAATGGGTCAAGGGAGGTCGCCCTGATCCCCCGCAGAACAATGTGGCACGTAATGAGTGGGTTGATTACTTTAAGCCGCAGTATGCAGGAAGTGATGACGTAGTGGCCACTGATTTGCCCCCCATCCTACACTATAGCGTGGAGATCTTCACCCCAGGAGATGTAGATAGGGCATTAAATGCAGTGATTATGGGTAGAGCGCCGGGTATGGATGGCATCCCAGCAGACGTTTTTAAAAATGATATTCAAACCTGGCGTCTTTACATTGCACGCGTCGCTAATGCAAATGCTCAAGGGGCGGATATCCCACACTCCTGGAAGGGGGCAGAGATTGTCCCAGTCTTTAAAAAGGGCGATAAGTCCCTAGCTGCTAATTATAGACCAATAAGTCTAATAGATTCTATACAGAAGGTGATGGGCAGGCTGGTTTTAGAAAAGATTCAGACTTGGATAGAGTACCAAGACATTTTAAGCCCTGTACAAGCTGGGTTTAGGTCTAAAACCAGTACAATAGACCAAGTATTTTGTTTTATAAATCTGTATTGGAGGACGGTGATTATTGGTAGAGGTGCCCTTTACGCGGTATTTGTCGATTTAAGGGAAGCTTTTTAATTTAGTTCCGCGAGGGAAACTATGGCAGGTCCTGAGGGAAATGGGGATGGCTCCAGAGCTATTATCCCTAATCATTCGCTTACATAAGGTTAACTTTACTCGGGTCCGGTGGGGGGGTGTGGGCGAAGTGACAGAAGACTTCCCTGTTAGCAGGGGTGTGAGACAGGGGTGCGTTTTGGCGCCTACCCTGTTCTCGCTCTTTGTCCACGGGGTGGCCGACTTCCTCGCTCTGTCTTCCACGGATGCTCAGAGTTTGGCAGGAACACTCATCCCAATCCTCATGTTTGTGGATGATACTCTAATAATCTCCAAGACCCCAAGTGGCCTGCAAAGAGCCCTCCGACTCTTTGAAGAATTCTGTAAACTACGTGGTTTGGAGGCAAATTGAAGGAACTCTATTGGAAACTGGTGTTCACAGCAGAATCCACTAGAGTCTTCTCAACCCATCTTACAGGTCGCTTTCTCGAGCTCAAGTCCCGCCCAATTCTCGAAGGATATTGGGATATGATCGGGAAAGTAAACAATCGGAAATTGTATTTCCAACTTAGAGTAGGGGCTTTGCCAATCCGTGCATTCACTTGTAAATGGGGGGGGGGGGGTGCAAGCATTGATAAATGCCACATGTGTACTGACCAACAGGAAACTGTGGGGCACATATTCTTCTTTTACCCGCTGTACACTGTGCCACGTAAAATCTGGTTAAAGCCTATTTGTAGAGTGATGGGAATCCGAAGGTACACAATAGCTTTGAGAATATTGTGTTCTGACTCTGTACCCCCAATTTCCCTAGCTGTTGCAAAGTTTCTGGGGTGGGCTTGGCGAATCAGGTTGAGCACAATGCACCTAGGCTCTGATGAGTGAATACTATTCTTCCTTGTGTTTTCCTTCTATTTTGTTATAACCGGGGTATATGTTTGCACAAGGCTCTGGATATCCACCTGTGTTATTTGGCACTTTAGGTCTACAAACTGTGCAATATCTTAGGGGATTTTATGGGATGATGAATTAATTTATTGGTCATATTTTATTTTTTGCATTTTTAAATATACGTGTGATTACTTATTCGATGGTTAAAGAGTGGTTTCATTGTAATTTAATATTTTTAGCTAATTTATAAATGAATGAAATGAAATGAAATGAATGAATGAAATGAAATGAAAATAAATGTATAACGCGCAAAACTTAGCCCAATGGGCATCAAGGCGCCTGATCACTAGTGTGAAATTGTATGATGTTATTGTAATATGTGCTTTTATGACAAAACTGTCGAATAAAGCTTTGTGAATTGAATTGATACATATAACAAGTCCTGTTCACACTAGTGATCAGTATGAAACACAAAACATCTACCATCTCGATGGCGAGCATGTAGGCACTTTACCTCGTCTCGACGTCAACAGGGACAGCATAGTTTTTGAGGATTTCTTCTCTTATTGGATCTCCCTCTCCTGGAATCCTCAGAGTTAGTTGAAAGAACCCTGGTAGAAGACTGACCCTTTCCTCGCTCATGTGAAGTCCTGCCTTCTGACTGCGCCTCCTGCTGTCTGTATTGCTCTTCAGTTTCATGAAGGCAAATCTTCTCCCTGTGCCTCAGGGTGCGCCTGAAAAAAGGTCTTACAGTGCTGACATCTGTCAGGAATGGGATAATCCCCAGATTATGAGGAACTGATTTGGCCTTCTTTCTGCCACAGTCAGGGCTTTTGTCAAATAAAGATGGCATTTTATTTGACTAAAAAAATATTTTTCTTGTGTGAAAATGACAGAAAATCATTGTAAATGTTTAAAACCTTTGAGTAAAAGTGTTGACAAAAAGTCTGAGTAAGACTTTTGAAGGAAAAAGCCAAAAATAGAAAGAAAGGATGAGCTCAGGGCTCCAAGATCCTGTCACCAGGAGCCAGAAAAAACTGAGGCATCGGCCTCCTGCCAGGCATGATCAGATACTGGTGGGCTGTGAACCTTTAAAGGCGCAGAGTCATATTTCATGTCCGCAGAACTACAGCCTGTAAATCTACACTTATCTTTTCCTTCTTCTCCATTTTCCTGTAAAAAATGGTTTGTGAAGGAGACACATTTATCAGCTCTTTTACATTTTTCTGTTTTATAATTATATATTGACCCTTTTTTAAATGTAAATTAAAGCAGTTGACCAATATAGCCTCATTTATAGGCTGTAAAACTTATAAATAAATTAAGAGCTAATCCTGGCCTTCCTGAACTAAGGCGACTTTAAGAATATATATTATAAAGAAGTGCTCCGGGATCTGAGCACATTGGTGGGACTATTCAGTGTTTATGATTTAAATGGAGATTCCCCTGAGAGGGAACTAGGATTACAGGAAATAAACTATTCCTTATATAGCGCTTACTACCCCTAACGAGGCATTAAAGCGCCTTCTGGCTCCTCCAGAACCCAGGTGGATTAGTGGAGAAGACAGTTACCAATCAGAGAACCTTTTTTGCAAGTTTGCTAGTGGTACACAGGAGAAATATGGAGTCTGTGTGTCTAATGAATTCTGGCATTTAAGTATCTATTTACTTTAGGGTCAATTGCTATACTCATGATACAATACAATAAAATAGCACAAGCGTATGATAAAACGAGAGAACAAGTTAGACTGCTTTTTACAAGCATTCTGTCTGGTCTTTGCCATAATTGGACCTAAGTGGTTCAAACTAGTATTCGAAAGCAAAATCAGGTGCTGTGAAAAGACGCATAACTTTATAACCCCTTGGGAACAGTCTCTGAAAAGTTACATGTGCTGTAGCAGAATATACAAGGGTCAAGGATAACACAATCACAATATGTGAAAAACAGAATTGGCTGTATGTGTGGTATGCCATGAATGTGCTGTTAAACCTGTTCCATTACAACTGTGGCTTTTTCCCTTCTGCTCATAAAATAAGCAAATATCTTTGAATGGTACTATTTGCGTTTGAGCTTATTATTCATTAAAAGTGCCAGCTTGCGAGCAATGGAAGATGAGCTCTTTTGTTGTAGAGGCAAAAGACAGGCTGTCCTGGCCCACACCATCCAGTGCTCCAATACTTGAGCAAGAGAGATCCCATATAGATTCCATGTGAAATGTAGGGGTCTAGTCATAAAATGTTTTGGAGTATATTAAGTAATACTCCTGTAGTATAATTTTAAGTACTCTTATGTACCTTTGTAAATTGGCTTCAAAATATCGAAAATTAGAATATTTAGAAAACATTCATACACAACTTAATACAAGTAAAAAGAACTCCACACTTTTACGAAGGGGAGTGTTGAATGTTTTGGAGCCAATTCACAAAGTTGATATTGTTATTGTTATTGTTATGTTGGATTTATAACGCGCCAAATCACCTACAGGTCTCTAGGTGCTCGGAAATCGATGGAATTCATACACTAACTACATACAACACAGAGAGATAATGCAGCAGCCCACCTACACTATACCCAAAACCCTTCCAAACAGCAATGCCCTCGGGTAGCTTATTCCAGAGCTGAGGGACCAACACAGAGAAGGCACTCCCTCCCTTGGTTACCAGTTTGTACCGAGGGCAAATCAGCAACTGAGAATCAGAAGATCTGAGTGTTCTTTTTGGGCTATACACTTTCAGACGATCTCTGATGTAGACAGGTGCATGGCCATAAATTGCCTTATGGGCCGTGCATAGACTCTTGAACTCTACCCTCTCCTTTATAGGGAGCTAATGTAAGCTCTGTAATAAGGGAGAAGCCTTGGTCCTTCTGGGGAGTCTAAAAATCAGTCGCGCCGCGTCGTTCATCACGACCTGCAACCTGTTAGTCAGAGTTTTAGGGAGACCTAGATAAAGGGCATTCCCATAATCTATTCTTGAGATAATGGTCGCCGCTACAACTGTTCGCAACATGGACTGAGAAAGAACAGGGGCTAGCTTACGTAACTGCCCGATGATATTCGTGCAGCTTCCAACAATAGAGGAGATTTGGCTACACATTGACAAGTCACAGTCCAGCTTAATCCCCAGGCTCTTTACATTTGCACTCGGCTTTGGAGTTGACCCTAACTCCTGTGGCCAGTGGAGATCGCTCCAGGGTGAGGTGGTGGATATATGATGTTACAACGCGGACTGTAACAACGCATACCGTTACAGCGCATCTTTTACAACGCGGACACTGTTACAACTCATGTATTTACAACGCATTTTTTTACAACGCAGGTACCTTTACAACGCATACCATTACAACGTAAGTATTGGTAAGTATATATTAATATTAATATTATAATCGTAAATTAATTTTCTAAAATATAATTTAATGTAATGTAATTTAATTTAATTTCAATTAAATAATTTAATTTAAAATTAATTTTACTTTATTTTTACCCTGTACCCCTGTACCCCAAAAACTCAAAACTGACCCTCAACCCCAAAAATAAATTAAAGTAATTTAATTTAATGTAATTCCAATTAATTAATTTAATTTAAAATTAATTTTAAATTATTTTTACCCTGTACCCCTGTACCCCAAAAACTAAAAACTGACCCTGAACCCTAAAAATACCCCTTTACCCAAAAACTAAAAACTGACCCTGAACCCTAAAAATACCCCTTTACCCAAAAACTAAAAACTGACCCTGAACCCTAAAAATACCCCTTTACCCAAAAACTGAAAACTGACCCTTAACCCTAAAAATACCCCTTTACCCAAAAACTGAAAACTGACCCTTAACCCTAAAAATACCCCTTTACCCAAAAACTAAAAACTGACCCTGAACCCTAAAAATACCCCTTTACCCAAAAACTAAAAACTGACCCTGAACCCTAAAAATACCCCTTTACCCAAAAACTGAAAACTGACCCTGAACCCTAAAAATACCCCTTTACCCAAAAACTAAAAACTGACCCTGAACCCTAAAAATACCCCTTTACCCCAAAACTGAAAACTGACCCTGAACCCTAAAAATACCCCTTTACCCAAAAACTAAAAACTGACCCTGAACCCTAAAAATACCCCTTTACCCAAAAACTAAAAACTGACCCTGAACCCTAAAAATGCCCCTTTACCCCAAAACTGAAAACTGACCCTGAACCCTAAAAATACCCCTTTACCCAAAAACTAAAAACTGACCCTGAACCCTAAAAATACCCCTTTACCCCAAAACTGAAAACTGACCCTGAACCCTAAAAATACCCCTTTACCCAAAAACTAAAAACTGACCCTGAACCCTAAAAATACCCCTTTATCCTAAAACCCAAAACTGACCCTAAACCCTAAAAATACCCCTTTACCCCAAACATATAACATATAAAATATAATTATATACTTACCAATACTTACGTTGTAATGGTATGCGTTGTAAAGGTACCTGCGTTGTAAAAAAAATGCGTTGTAAAAACATGAGTTGTAACAGTATCTGCGTTGTAATAGATGCGTTGTAACAGTATCGCGTTGTAAAAAATGCGTTGTAACAGGTGCATACCGAGGTGGTAGATGGAATTACAAGTACCTCGGTCTTATCCGGATTGATCTTCCAGTCATCCACCCGACGTATACCTCAAGATGTTCTGCGCTTGGGACTGCGCGGCCTCAGTGTTATCGATACTCAGCACAAGCTGAGTATCATCAGCGTAATTAAAAACTCTTCAGCCCATACTGGCCAGAGATGCAATCAGAGGTTGAAGGTAAAGATTAAACAGTAGTGGGGACAATGCGGAGCCCTGAGGCACGCCACACTCTAAAGTCCCCACATCTGAAATCAAATCCCCCAGTTGTATCCTCTGTGTCCTTCCCAGAAGAAAGGATTTCAGCCAGTTAAAGGCCACACCCTTGACCCCGAAGTCGTCCAGTCTTTCCAGGAGCAGGGCATGGCTGACAGTATCGAACGCCGCTGACAGATCTAAAAGGATCAGGGCGCTCGGTTTCTTAATGTCAGCCATGCCTCTTAATTCATCCAGCACCGAGAGCATCACCAACTCGGTGCTGTGATGTGCTTGAAACCCTGCCTGTCGCTCGTGGAGTAAACAATGAGACTCCACGTGAAGAGATAGAAACTTCAGGACATGCTGTTCTAAGATCTTAGAAAGAAAGGGCAACTGGGAGATTGGTCTATAGTTCTTCAAGACCGCAGGATCCGCACCAGGTTTCTTCAACAGGGGCCTAACTCGCACTTCCTTAAATTCAGCTGGTAGATACCCCGTTTCTAATGATCTATTAAGGAGAAAAATAATACGTTCCTCCAAAATGGGGCGTGCCACACAAAATACACTAGGAGCACGGGTCAGCTGGGGAGCCAGATTTAGTTCTACCCATCAATTGCTCCAAACTCAACACATCTATCTCTGGGAACTCCTCGATAGTACAGTCAGTAGCATTATGGGGGTCAAGGTGTAGGACAGGCTCATTCACCATGTTACTTTTTATTTCCGAGATGATATTCTCCACTTTTTCTAGGAAATATCCCTGAAAGGTATTGCAATTTATAGTAATTTCTGAGTTTTCCGTTTTTTTTCTCAACTCGAATAGAATTTTAAAAGTCTCTTTCTGGGTGTTCCCAGCCTTCTTTAAGCACAACTCATAATGCTCCGCCTTTGCTTGCAATATAAGTTTTTTGTACGTATGAAGGAAGGCTTTATAATGATCCCTAGCTATGACATGTTTAGCTTTCCTCCAGGATCTCTCCAAAGCCCGAAGTTTCCGTTTATGCTCCCTCAGGAGCGGGGTGAACCATGGAGCTCCTTTGCCTGGTCCTTTAATGAGCTGCGTCCATTCAGGTGCTATCTGATCGATAGCTTGACGCAAGCTCCACGTTAAATCCGTGTATTCCAGGTCCAAGTTGCTTCCGGCACCAAAAGGTCGGGCTACTTCCGGAAATGTCTCAGTCAGGGTTTTTAAATCAACCTTGTTCCATTTAAGGATTTTTCTGGCTCCCCGAGATAGATGACTTAAATGGCCATCAATATGGACTTCACAGTTCAGTAAATAATGGTCGGTCCATATACATGGTAGAACATCTCTGAGAATCACATTTGGGTCTGAGGTCCACACAAGATCAAGGGTATGACCCTTGATGTGTGTGGGTACTTCCACAAGTTGTTTAAAGCTCAAAGAGGACATTGTAATATCCAGTTGGCGTGTGGCCAGATCCTTATGAGGATTTTCCCAATGTAGGTTAAAATCTCCAGCTACCACAATTTTTTTATATCTCGTGCAAAGGTCAGACATAATGGGGGCAAATAGGTCATTGAATAGTGGGGTAGAATTAGGTGGTCGCTAGACCGACAAGACTACCAAACAAGAATTATTCAAGGTAATCTTTACCCCTAACAGGTTGGATAGATCCACTGTTTCTGACACTAGTCTTTCTACTGGCAGATTCTTTTTAAATAGGATCGCAACTCCCCCTCCCCCCCCCCCCGTGCACATCCTGCACGGTTATGCCATATCGCGTCATAGTTAATTGGGAGAGCCGCAATAATGTCTGGCATGGAATTATCATTCATCCAGGTCTCTGTTAAAGTTAGGACGTCAATATCATTATCCTGACGCAAGGTAAAAATCTCCACATAATGTTTGTGGAGCGACCTAGTATTTAGGCTGACTAACTTTAACAGAGAGGGCTGGGCTCTAGGCTTGCCATTGTGAGGACATTTTATGGCATACTTTTTCAGCTTTGCCAGAACTGCAGGGTCTGATAGCTGCTCACTATTATCGAATTGGAACAGCTTCTCCGACGAGTAAAGTAGCCGGTGGCCAGAAGTCCTGGCCCCGGAGCCCGTACATGCGTGGACGGGCGCAGACGGGCTGGACTCTGGCGTGACTCCGGCGATTCTCCGGCGGGCCCGCAGCGCGTGACCGCTGCGCGTCAGCATGACCGGTTTAAGTACCGGTCTAGCGTCCTTGTGACGACTAGACCGTGCGAAGCTTCTGGGCCATTCACCCCCCACCCAAGATGTCCGCCGCAGTGCTACTCGAGGGAGAAAAGGACCCGCACCAAACACGGTGTATTTGCTACAAGCAACAAATTGCTACAAACTGTTGCATACAAAGCTATGCAACAGTTTGTAAAAGAGTAGAGCTACTTCTTTTTTAATCGCCCCACAGACCACAAAAATTACTTTTAGAAAACTTTGCTACCCAGGAATTCTTTTGACCTCATATAAATATCTGCTTGTAAGAATTTCGAACTCATTTGAATTCTTAATGCGGCCATACACACTTGCATAGTATTGTCATCAGTGATGTCATCAGTGATGTCATTTGAGATGTCATCAGTGATGTCATTTAAGATGTCATCAGTGATGTCATCAGTGATGTCACTAACCATGTCATGAATGATGTAATATGTGACATCATCAGCAGTGGATTGCGGGTGCGCGATATATAGTTAGTGCAACTAACTATATATGAAATTTCAATGGTTTTGTGTGAGTAAAATAAGGTTTTGAAAAGGCTAATCCCTAACTATATATGGTCTATAACCAATGGTTTTTTCAGTGAATTTTCAAGGTTTTGTAAATGCAAATTCCTAACTATATATGGCCTAAAACCTATGTTTTTTTCTGTGAATTTCAATGGTTTTTTAATAGCAAATATCAAAAGCTGTCAAATGTCAAGTACGTGATAGGTAAAAACTTTTTCGTGTTTATGCACGCTGATGTGCTTTGAACGCTGCCCCCCCCCCCTCTTTTCTCTTAGTAGTACTCCCTCTTTGCAGATAGTGAAGGGTAGTTAACGCAGGCCTTTACCCCCGTTGTAATCCGTCGTGCCTGCTTGTCTCTCCATTTGATTGATTGTTATCCAAGCATTTACTGTTTTACAATTGATTCTCTTTGGTTCATTCTCTATTTACAAACAAGCACAAAGTCGCAATACTCTGTTTAGTCTTTGCAGATAGTGAAAAATCGTGAAAAATCGTGTAAAAAAATAAAAGTAATCGAGCAAAATCAGTAGGCCACTAATTGGATCTCTTTTTGACCTCGCTAAAATAGAAATATTAGGAACAACCCTTCATGAGAAATACGAAAATAGTGAGATGAACTGAGCTCCACACCATGAGGGCTGCAAGACAGCTCGGCTCCGTCACCCACCCCGCCCAAAATAACGACAAACCCTATGCAAATATTAAAAATATATACAACACACCAGCAAAGTAACAGGGTAAAACATTTTATTAAATAACTATTTACATAACTATTTTATACTTTTTGTTGCCCGATCCGGCTAGCTCAATCGATCGAGCATGAACCTCATGCACTCTGATAGCAAGCGTTGCTACTGATGCTATGCAGACCAAAACTGGTTTTCAGTTTGTACATTTTTCTAGATTTTTCCATCCGAGGTTGGTTGAGTTTGTAGAACGATGGCTTCAGATTTTCCACATACGGTGTGGTGGCGCGGACTGGGAGGGGCGCTTCGCTCCTGCCCCCTCCCCAAGTAAGATTTTCATACGTGAAAGTACGTTAATGGTTTTGGTCCCTGAGTTGCTTCGATGTCACTGCCATTCTCAAATGGCATAAGTTCTGGATGTTGGGTGCCATAGTTCAGAGTTCTGAGCAGCGCTTGTAACACTGTCTGAAGCTTATTTCCACCTACTGCAGCTTCACTATTCTCAAAGTAAGTGAGGGTTGTTTGTGGACCTGACTGCATTTGAAAACAATGTGATATGGTACCTCCCTAAACCGCTTGACGAAGGCCCCCGAGGGGCGATGTGATGGCACGGACTTGGAGAAGACGCTTGGCTCCGACCCCCTCCCCAAGTCTTATAGCACTGGTGTAGCCTGAGATCGCCCCCGACATAGGCGGCCGGCTCCCGGGGTCCGGCGGAACTTTTTGCCTTTTGATGACTCTTCTATTCTGGACCTTGTCCCACAATCCGTTTGACCTGAAGACACGCTGTAGTGGGGCGCCCCTTTACCGTTTTAGTTGCCATTCCGCCCGCTTTTGCTACACTGTGCCTCTTCCGCCATTCAGCTGTTTACCGCCCGCTCTTGCGACTACAGCGTCTCGCTCACCATGTAGTTGAGTTGCTCCCGCTCTTGCGATGCAACGATAAGCGACTGCCACAGGACTCTCAAAATGGCGGCCGGCTCTTCAGATTTGGGCGTGGTCCACTAAAATGGCCCTGGGACACCTTGGAACTCGGACGCTTCCCTGATAGGGCTTGGGTCCCATTCTCGAAAGCGTCCCCTCAGCCGTGAAGATTCTACAAAAGTCTTGGGGGCCCCCGACTCCCGCAGGCTTCTGGTGGGGAGCGGCTGCCATGTTTGCTCGTGGAATGGCCACGACGAAGCTACGAGATGGTGGTGCTCTCATGCTGACGCCAGCTTTAGTCTGAAACATCCAGAAACACTGTAGACTACCAATTCGATCAGTTCCGGTAGCGCCCCAACATGACCCGGTAGAGAAGAACTTGCCCTCCCCTCTTTGACTGATGGTTCTTGTTGCCTGTCCCCTCTGTTGTCATTTAACAGAACTTTTTGGACTGCTGAAAGGGGTTGTGTTCTGTACGCTGGTTGGTGGAGACATTTTGACTATATTCTTGACCTACGTTGTCGCGTAATGCGTTATATGACACGCCGCGTTAGCGCACCCGGAAGTGATCCGGGGCGCGGCGCGCAGCGCGTAACGTAAGCATAACAGGTCATGTGACTTGTTAATAAAACTTTTTATTGGTTCATTTTACTTTTGTTATTTTAATAATGAAAAGCTTGGTCATATGACCTAAAAAATACGCTTTTTATTGATTTCAAACATTTTTTTTTTTTAAACATATGTTATAATGTTCCAGGCTAATGTACTTTCCCGGAAAATTTACAACTGTCCTGCAAGTAAAATATATTCCTTTTTCGAGAAAAAGGGCGTTTCTTCGTCCCATGACGGGGCCGTTGAGTAAAAGAGGCTCGGCCTGCTGTCTTACTCGCCGATACGCCTGATTATCAGATTCTTATCGATCACTTTATGTTGCAGGAGTGGAAAACACAACTGCCCTTGACCATTTATCTTTACTGCGTTCCTACCTATTATACCTTTTATCCGTCATGTAATTGGACTGCTTTATTTCACTTGCCTTTTACTGATTCGAAAACAGTGACTAAAAGTAAAAACTTTACCAATGTAAATACTACTACCATGTTTTGTTTTAAAAACCTTTATTGTGAAAATGTCAGTATACAAATACGGGCCTATAACCACGTGGGCCGGCCACGGAGCAAACTGGAAACGTATATGATGAGGAGACATTTACACTGTAGAGGAACGTAACGAGCGGGCCATTAGGTTGCAAGAACTAAGGTGTCTAACAGTTGCGGAATCGGTGGACGTACATTTTGTAATTAAAATACGACAAAGCCACTTACAAAAAAAATCATCTAGATATACATTTGCGGGCAAGTACCATGGGTGACGTTAATTCGAACTTTTAATAGTACAGTAATCAATAACACATCAGAACTTAATATCAATAGGGATGTCGAAATATTCAATCAATTCTCGTCCCCGCCCGCCAAGAGCATCAAAACTGCATTCATATCTCGTGATATCAAGGTTGTTCAACCAGTACACAACAAGGAGTTACGAGTCCCATTTATACCGGCGCCATTTTGGGCGAGGCCGGGCAGGTCCAAGATATAGTCAAAATGTCTCCACCAACCATCGGCCAGACCAGAACCCCTTTCGGCCCTTTATGCTACAAGATGGTGTCTTCCATTCAGAAAATATTGTTGGCAGCATTTTGAAAGGAAAGATAAACAGCCGTTCTCCTAGTGAGTCTCACATTGTTACATTTAGGAAGAATGTTGAAGAGTAGTATGTTGAAAATCTGAAGCCATTTTTCTACAAACTCTCAATCAGCCTTGGATGGAAAAAAAAATCCTGAAGAATGTACAAACTGAAAACCAATTTTTGTCTGTATAGCATCAACAGCAACGCTTGAGTCAGCTTTGTGTGAAGCCGCCATTTTGATTCAATCAATAACGTCCCCCTGCACACATTCAGGGACCTGGTCGTGTCTTCAGGTCAAACGGATTGTGGGACAAGATGCAGAAAGGAAAAGGAAAAAAGTTCCGCCGGACCTCGGGAGCCGGCCGCCTATGTCATGGGCGATCTTTGGCCACACCAGGGCAATAGTGAAGCTGCAGCAGGTGCAAATAAGCTTCAGATAGTCTTACAAGCACTGCTCAGAACTCTCAACTATGGCACTCAACATCCAGGACTTGCCATCCGGATCTTGGCGCCTTGTGCTGGTTCCGACCTATTCACACATCGGTCCACTACTGACATCACCTCATAAGCCAACGGGGCACCCCACGCCGACTTTCGGCGCAGCATTGTAGGATGGCCACACCAGTGCGGCAACTTGCTGGACACCACCTCGGTGCCATCCGGATCTCGGCGCGTTCGAGTCACTGTACCGCAAGAGTGACCGGAACTCAGCTGGACACGCCGTCTTTCGGCGCAGCATTGTAGGATGGCCACACCCGTGCGGCAATTTGCTGGACACCACCTCTGTGCCATCCGGATCTCGGCGCGTTCGAGTCACTGTACCGCAAGAGTGACCGGAACTCAGCTGGACATGCCGTCTTTCGGCGCAGCATTGTAGGATGGCCACACCAGTGCGGCAACGTGCTGGACACCACCTCGGTGCCATCCGGATCTCGGCGCGCTGTGCTGCCTTCGGCCTACTGTAGCCGCAAGTGCGGACGCAACTCAGTTGGACGGCGAGTGAAAAGATAAGGGGCGCCGCAATGCAGCCGAGGAGCCTCCATCTTGGGGGAGACGCACAGCCCCCACTGACTGACGCGACCTTACAGGCCAACGGGGCGCCCCACGCCGACTTTCGGCGCAGCATTGTAGGATAGCCACACCAGTGCAGCAACTTGCTGGACAACAACTCGGTGCCATCCGGATCTCGGCGCGTTGTGCTGCCTTCGGCCTATTCGCACATCGGTCCGCTACTGACGCCGCCTCACGTGCCAACGGATTTTCTACGCTTTTTGTAGCCCTATGCCGCATAACAGGTCATGTGACTTGTTTATAAAACTTTTCATTGGTTCATTTTACTTTTGGTTTCCTAATGATGGAAGGCTTGGTCATATGACCTAAAAATAACACTTTTCATTGGTTTAGAACATTTTTTTTTCCCAAACGATGAAAGCCCCACCTTGTTTCTGGATGTTTCAGACTGAAGCTGGCGTCAGCATGAGAGCACCACCATCTCGTGGCTCCGTCGTGGTCATTCCGCGAGCAATCATGGCAGCCGCTCCCCACCGGAAGCCTGCAGGAGTCGAGGGCCCCCAAGACTTTTGTAGAATCTTCACGGCTGAGGGGACGCTTTCGAGAATGGAGCCCAAGCCCTAGCAGGCAAGCGTCCGAGTTCCAAGGTGTCCCAGGGCCATTTTAGTGGACCAGGCCCAAATCCGAAGAGCCGTCCACCATTTTAAGAATCCAATGGCAGCCGCCTATCGCTGCACTGCAAGAGTGGGCGCAACTCAACTACATGGTGAGCGAGACGCTGTAGCCGCAAGAGCGGGCGATAAACAGCTGAATGGAGGATGAGGCACAGTGTAGCAAAAGCGGGCGGAATGGCAACTGAAACGGTAAAGGGGCGCCCCAGTACAGCAGACGAGCCTCCACCTGGGGAGGCCCGTTCACGCCGCCTCCCCCACGCCCCCCCCCCCGGGGCGCCCCACGCCGTTTTTCGGAGCAGCATTGTAGGATACCAAAACCAGTGCGGCAAGTTACTGGACATCACCTGGGTGCCATCCACATCTCAGCGCGTTCTGCTGCCTTGAGACTATTCGCACAACAGACCGCTACTGACGAGGCCTCCCCCCGCACCACCCGGGACGCCCCACGCTGTTTTTCTGAGCTGCATTGTAGGAAACCAAAAACCAGTGCGGCACCCAGGTAACATCACCTGGGTGCCGTCCAGAACTCAGCACGTTGTGCTGCCTTGGGACTATTCGTACAAAAGACAGCTACTGACCATTGTTGCTTCTTTTTGCCAAAAAATGTTTAAATGTATTTACAGTTTTTGTTGCGTTCGATATATTTATAAAGTTAATAAAGTTTTATAATCCTACTTTGTTGGAGTACTATATATTTTTAAAAAATCGGGTGAATGGGGCCTTGAATCGGGTTATTGTCATGTGTGGGCTTTGGAAGTGTGCTGCTACAGGATCGGACATTTCAAACTCAAATGCACGTTCTTTTTCTTACCTTTCCGAAGCATGGAGCGCAATAGCAGGCAGAGAAAGGGTGATGCAAGTGTTGAACACTGCCTGGCCTGGCAAGTTGCTGGCAGTGCCCCCCCCCCCCCCCCCCGCCCGCTCCTGAAAGAGGGCACACACACACCGCCGCCCCGAGTACTTCACATATCTTTAAAAGACCATGCGCTTGTTAATGAGGCTTAAATGGTTTATCACCCCTTCTAGAGCCCCTGCATCGGCCCTCTGACGTTTCCTGGAAGAATTAGCACGTAACACAATACCAAGCCCTGTCAGCTGAAACCCCCGAGGAATCGGGTTTTTGCTTGCAGGAATCGGGAGGCGGGAGACTAGCACTGAAATCGGTAGTCTCGCGTCTGAATCGGGAGGGTTGGCATGTCTGGATTCTCTGCAGCTGGGGCCATAAACTACATCCGCAGGGCTAGGTGATAGCCTGGGACCGGCCTGGACAATTGGACACAGAGGAAGAGGAGTGTCAGAGGGTGTGGTAGTGAATAGGGTGAAAGGGAGGTGTCGGGCGGGCACAGGGTGTGATTCTCAGAGAAGAACAGCGCAGATGGGGGGAGGTTTATGGCCCATGCATGAGAGAGAGAGCGGGGGTGACCAGTGCGTGGGGGAGATGCTTGCGAGGGTGGGGAGCCGTGCTGAGAATCGACGGCGTGCAGAGAGTGGGTCTGGTCAAGGCATCTAAAATGGCTGCCGTGCACGACAAAATTGTGCCATTGGAAAAAAGGCAAGATGGCGCATACAATGTTTATCAATAAGGATTCATTTATAACAAAATATTTTATCGCAGTGACAAATTGGCGGTCAACACTTCCTGATTTCCATCGAATCGAACGTTAACAGACGTCACGCAGGGGGCGTGGCTAGCAGCCGATGAAGACGGTCGCAGCCTAGCGAGGCTCCCGACCCTATGCCCATCATCCGCCACTAATCCTGCCTTAGACCCGGGATCCCCGTGGAAATCGGGTAGATCCCGGAGCCAACCCCCAGCTCTGTCCCGGTTGGGGAAGCGCGCCGCAGAAATAAACACAAAGGGCGCTGGATGGCGCGGAGCACCCGAGACGACCGTGAACAAGATGGCGGCATCCTGCCTGGCGGCCGCCGAAGTCTAGCGACGAACCTGCCCCTGAAGGCCTGCTGCCACTGAGAGGGGAGCCGTGAAGCGCTGGACTGCTGGAGAGCGGCTGAGGTTACCCGGAGCGCCGGCGGACCCTGAGGTCAGTGCGGAATCCGAGCGGGAGCGGTGCTCTGGCGGAGCTCCGCCCACAGCCGCGAGGGGCTTACTCTGGACCCCGGCTTTGCGGCCCGCGATCCCTGTGGGTGCTACCGGGCCCTGAACCCGAGCGGAGCGCTCGTGCGTTGCCAGGTCACAGCCGGCCTCGCATTGGGAGATCCCCACGGAGGTACCGGGAGTGGGGATTGCCCTGGGGAAGCCCAGCCCCGCCCGGATGTTCTACTCGGCGGCCCGGCATCGGGGCCAGCGATCCGGTTGGGCGACCGAATTGTGGCGCCATCTCTGCAAGGAGCCCAGAGGCGCATTGAATCTGGCCACAGTGGCGTCCCTCTGGACCCGTGGGACGCGGAGGCGAGGAACCAGGATCGAGGAGAGAGGTGCGCCCGCTGTGGAATTGCGCGCCCTACACTCCCCACTCTAACTCTGGGACCGGGTTCTACTTCCTTCGCGGGGGGAAGCTCCAGATTGCCATTACTGCTGCACGTTGAGGTGGGCTTGAGAGAGTGCTGATCAGGAGGAGTGGAGCATGGAGCGCAATAGCAGGCAGAGAAAGGGTGATGCAAGTGTTGAACACTGCCTGGCCTGGCAAGTTGCTGGCAGTGCCCCCCCCCCCCCCCCCGCCCGCTCCTGAAAGAGGGCACACACACACCGCCGCCCCGAGTACTTCACATATCTTTAAAAGACCATGCGCTTGTTAATGAGGCTTAAATGGTTTATCACCCCTTCTAGAGCCCCTGCATCGGCCCTCTGACGTTTCCTGGAAGAATTAGCACGTAACACAATACCAAGCCCTGTCAGCTGAAACCCCCGAGGAATCGGGTTTTTGCTTGCAGGAATCGGGAGGCGGGAGACTAGCACTGAAATCGGTAGTCTCGCGTCTGAATCGGGAGGGTTGGCATGTCTGGATTCTCTGCAGCTGGGGCCATAAACTACATCCGCAGGGCTAGGTGATAGCCTGGGACCGGCCTGGACAATTGGACACAGAGGAAGAGGAGTGTCAGAGGGTGTGGTAGTGAATAGGGTGAAAGGGAGGTGTCGGGCGGGCACAGGGTGTGATTCTCAGAGAAGAACAGCGCAGATGGGGGGAGGTTTATGGCCCATGCATGAGAGAGAGAGCGGGGGTGACCAGTGCGTGGGGGAGATGCTTGCGAGGGTGGGGAGCCGTGCTGAGAATCGACGGCGTGCAGAGAGTGGGTCTGGTCAAGGCATCTAAAATGGCTGCCGTGCACGACAAAATTGTGCCATTGGAAAAAAGGCAAGATGGCGCATACAATGTTTATCAATAAGGATTCATTTATAACAAAATATTTTATCGCAGTGACAAATTGGCGGTCAACACTTCCTGATTTCCATCGAATCGAACGTTAACAGACGTCACGCAGGGGGCGTGGCTAGCAGCCGATGAAGACGGTCGCAGCCTAGCGAGGCTCCCGACCCTATGCCCATCATCCGCCACTAATCCTGCCTTAGACCCGGGATCCCCGTGGAAATCGGGTAGATCCCGGAGCCAACCCCCAGCTCTGTCCCGGTTGGGGAAGCGCGCCGCAGAAATAAACACAAAGGGCGCTGGATGGCGCGGAGCACCCGAGACGACCGTGAACAAGATGGCGGCATCCTGCCTGGCGGCCGCCGAAGTCTAGCGACGAACCTGCCCCTGAAGGCCTGCTGCCACTGAGAGGGGAGCCGTGAAGCGCTGGACTGCTGGAGAGCGGCTGAGGTTACCCGGAGCGCCGGCGGACCCTGAGGTCAGTGCGGAATCCGAGCGGGAGCGGTGCTCTGGCGGAGCTCCGCCCACAGCCGCGAGGGGCTTACTCTGGACCCCGGCTTTGCGGCCCGCGATCCCTGTGGGTGCTACCGGGCCCTGAACCCGAGCGGAGCGCTCGTGCGTTACCAGGTCACAGCCGGCCTCGCATTGGGAGATCCCCACGGAGGTACCGGGAGTGGGGATTGCCCTGGGGAAGCCCAGCCCCGCCCGGATGTTCTACTCGGCGGCCCGGCATCGGGGCCTGCGATCCGGTTGGGCGACCGAATTGTGGCGCCATCTCTGCAAGGAGCCCAGAGGCGCATTGAATCTGGCCACAGTGGCGTCCCTCTGGACCCGTGGGACGCGGAGGCGAGGAACCAGGATCGAGGAGAGAGGTGCGCCCGCTGTGGAATTGCGCGCCCTACACTCCCCACTCTAACTCTGGGACCGGGTTCTACTTCCTTCGCGGGGGGAAGCTCCAGATTGCCATTACTGCTGCACGTTGAGGTGGGCTTGAGAGAGTGCTGATCAGGAGG
This sequence comes from Lissotriton vulgaris, assembly GCF_964263255.1. Classification (NCBI taxonomy): domain Eukaryota; kingdom Metazoa; phylum Chordata; class Amphibia; order Caudata; family Salamandridae; genus Lissotriton; species Lissotriton vulgaris. The sequence goes on along the minus strand of NC_141693.1, from coordinate 305,095,201 downwards.
AGTGGTGGCGGGGCCGGCCTGGCGGACCCCGGAACGGACCCCTGACGCCCGGTTACCGAAGACGCTGCGGAGCCCTAACAGGCCACTGGTGCCGTTTTCGACCCCCACAGCACTATCCCAAAGAATCGGCTCACCACCGGACGACGGCTGGCGGCAGGACCACCTTGAGGCTGCCGCGCTGCCTATAGTGAGGGACACCGTCGCCACCGGTTCAACCCAGGGAGTCCGGGATTGCTCAGAGGTGTAGGATGGGAAAGCCTAAAGGTCCCAAGGGGGAAGGAAGCCCGGCCGCGGAAACACCAGACGACTCCCCGCAACCCCCCACGGAGCTACAACTGATGCAGGACCGGATTCTGGACGCCATTGCTGCCACGAAGGTGGCGCTGCAGCACGATATTGGTCAAGTGGCGACGGGGCTGGGACACTTACGAGCAGATCACGCGAAGCTGCAGGACAGGGTCAAGGCCACTGAAGCTGCCCTACAGGATGTCGTGCCGGCCCATAAATCAATGGAGGGACAGCTCACGGAAGCAATGGAGCGGATACAGGCCCTAGAGAAGAGGGCAGAGGACGCTGAAAACCGCAGTCGGCGGAATAACGTACGCCTGGTGGGCCTGCCGGAAAAAAAAGAAGGTACGGACATGGTGGGCTACCTGACCGGCTGGGTACAGACTGTGGTTGCCCCGGAGGGTCTATCTCCCTTCTTCACCCTGGAGCGGGCGCACCGCGTGCCTTCCCGACCCCCGCGCCTGGGTCTTCCACCGCGCCCGGTGGTCATCAAATTGCTCCACTATAAGGACAGAGACTGGCTCCTCCAGCGGGCCAGGGATGCGGGCCCTTTTCAGGTGGACAATAGTAAAGTCACACTATTCCCGGATTACACGTTTGAAACCCAGAAGCAGCGAGCTTCCTTCCTCTCTATCAAAAAAGAGCTACGTACCGAGGGATTGCAATACTCCCTGCTGTTCCCAGCCAAGCTGCGAGTGATAGTGGACGACAAGGCACTGTTCTTTGAAACTCCGGCGGACGCATGGACCTGGTGGGACACCTACAAGGCGGGCACAGATGGAGCTCGATTTAGAGCCGAGGAGGAGCGCCAGAACCATACGATCAGGCGATCGAGAAGGCTCCGAGGGCGCAACCGGGGATCCAAGAAGCCGTCCACATCGCAAACTGAAGAGGAACGGAGAGCAGCGCTCCAGGCAGTTAAAGAGGTGTCGGGATCGGCACCGGTCCAATCGGCAAGGGAATCAGCATCGGAGGCCCTGGCCACGGGCTCAGACACTGACTTCTCGGGGATGGATGGGGCTAGGGGCCCGAAGGTCACCCCTCAGACTTCGGGGGAAATCCTTGAGGCCTAACAGCTGTCCGCGGTTTCTGAGAGATGAGAACCTGAAGGCGGCGCCTCCATGAACACTGGAGCGGACTAATGTGAGACTTTTCTTTTATGAGTCGCATTGTGTATTGTGGGGCGGAGGGGCATGGGAACAAGGCTTGAAAGGTTCAGTAGCCAACCCACGCACCACAGGGCCCATAAGGCCTCCGTGGTGAATACTACGGACTACAGGTTTACGTGAGCACGTTTGCTCGCCAGTTTGGATGGGAGCCACTACTTTGCGGTTGGGTCCTGTTCTGGGGGAGGGGGGACCTGGAGAAGTTGGGGTGACTCGAGGTACAACTGGGGACGGGGGGTTGGGGGGGATGTTGGGGGGGGGGTGGTGGGAAGGTGTCTGGTGTCCGGAAGCATACGGTTATTGACTTAATTTGCACTGATTGGGGTGATGGCTAATATGGGTTCATTGAAATGTGTGTCCTGGAACGTGCGGGGACTAAATTCCATGACAAGGAGGCATAAGGTACACGCCTACCTTGTCCGCAGAGGAATTCACATTGCCTTTCTACAGGAAACCCATTTAACTAAAAAGGAGGGCGCCGCACTGCAGAGGAGGTGGAGGGGTCAACTGTTCCATACCACATACTCAGCATTTGCCAGGGGAACACTGCTTTGGATCCGGGCGGGGGTTCCTTTCCAGGTCACTAGGCACACTGTGGACCCAGAAGGGAGGTATGTGGCAGTCGAGGGTTTGCTCAGGGGTCGTCAGTTGGCACTTTGCAGCGCTTATGCGCCGAACGTGGAACAGGCATCATACTTCACTAGGCTGACCAAACAGTTAGCTTCTTATTTAACGGGACCAGTGCTGCTGGGGGGGGGATTTCAACTCTGTGGAAGACGCCATTCTCGATAGGTCGCACCCACCTCTACACGCATCTCCGGTTCACAGACTAGCAAAACACAGATCACAATGGCAGGGGATGTGGGACCTAACGGATGCCTGGCGCATCCAACACCCAACTGATAGGGATTATTCCTTCTACTCGGGTATGCACGACCTCCACGTCCGCATAGACGCCTTCCTGTGCTCCCAATCGGTGTTGCCAATGGTTGCCCGAACTGAGTACCTGGCACGCACGATCTCGGACCACAACCCCTTACTTCTCACATTTGCCTGGATGAACGAAGTTTCGCCAATCCCAACCTGGCGGCTTCACCCGGACACATTGGACGACCCGCCGTTCAGCGGAGCGTTAGAAGGTAGAATATCCCAATACTTTGCCGAGAATGAGGGAACTGCCTCTTCAAGGGCTGTGGAATGGGACGCGTTCAAGGTAGTGGTAAGGGGGCACTGTATAGGGAAGTTCGCGGGCGTGCGGCGAACGCTCGTAGAAGACGTGGACAAGGCCGAGCAGGCCCTGAGGGAGGTGGAGATACGCCGGCCCAATCGCCCCGACATGCAGGATAGGGTATGTTCAGCGCGGAAAGCAGTGGCGGTGGAGGTGGAGCGCCTTCGCTGTTTTGATCACAAGACATACTTAACCAAGGCACTCGCTGAGGGAGATAAGACGGGGACGCTCTTAGCCTGGTTGGCGGACCCCAGTAGGGGTGCTGCCTCAATACTATCCCTGACCGACACGGAAGGCGATACGTATAACACCCAGCCGGACATATTGCAATGCTTTAAAGCGTATTACGAGCGGCTATATAGGGGAGGTCCAGAGGATCAAACCGAGAGGTTGGAGGCCTTGTTGTCTGAGATACAATTGCCATGCCTAGAGCAGGACCAAGCAGAGGCCCTCGGGGGCCCGATTGACGTAGCGGAAATTAGGGGGGCCATAAAGAGAATGGCGCGCAGGAAAACACCGGGGGTAGACGGGCTGCCCGTCGAATTTTACTGTAAATACATAGATATCCTTGCCCCACGGCTCCAAATACTATACAATGAAGCGAAGGAGAAGGGGGAGCTGCCCTGTTCAATGCGTGAGGCGATCATCATTCCCTTACTAAAACCGCGTAGGAACAGCTCTGACCCGGCATCGTACAGACCATTATCGATGCTAACGACAGATTATAAAATCTTGAGCACTATACTGGCCACTAGGCTGGTGGCCCATATGCAAGACTTGATCCACAGGGATCAGTCGGGCTTTATACCCACTAGAAATACGTCACATAACATTCGCAGGTTGCTGAGGCTGGTAGCGGACCCTCCGCCGTCCGCCAGAGCCCCTATGGTGATGGCGATTGACATAGAGAAGGCCTTCGACAGCCTAGGTTGGAGTTACTTGTCCAGGGTGCTGCGGAGTTTTGGCATCGGGGATGACTATGTGCGGTGGACGGAGGTACTATATGCATCGGCGGGTGCTAGGGTGCGAGTGGGAGCGTTGATATCGGATAGGTATGCAGTGCATAGGGGTACTAGACAAGGGTGTGCACTCTCTCCCTTGCTATTTGCCCTTGCGATCGAACCATTGGCGGCACTGGCTAGGAGGGGTGACTCCTACCAAGGGCTGGAGGTAGGCGGGATTCATCACCACATATCGTTGTATGCGGACGACCTCCTGCTGTTCTTGGATAATGCCGAGGAGGCAGTGGAGGGGGCGGAAACCCTACTGGCACGTTTCGGAGATGTTTCGGGACTGAAAGTGAATTGGGCGAAGACTTGCCTTTTTCCCCTCCGGAGGGCGGAGAGGTGCCCCCTAAAGTCCCAAGTGGTGTCCTTTCTGTGGGGAACTGGTAGACGGAGAATAGCCTTGGCGACCCTGACCCGCCCGAAGAACGAGGGCGGACTCGCGGTCCCTGATTTCGAGCTTTATTACTTGGCTGTCCAGCTGCAATTCCTCACACAGGAAGTGGCAAGGGTATACCGGGGCCCGGAGCAGGAGAGGGACATTGGCACCCCCCGCCATGTGCTGGCATATATCACCCTGCAGCAGAGGCTAGCACTCAGGGATCTGTCTCAGGAGGAACGAACACTGAGGCTATGCTGGAACCGCGTGCAAAAGCGTGCTGGTCCCGGACACCGGTACGCACCCGAGATCCCGTTGGGTATGCTTACTGCGTTGCCGCATGGCGGCGACTGGTCGAATCTCCAAGGTTGGGAGGAGGCTGGCCTGCAGGTGGTGGGGGACCTCTACACTGACGGAGTGCTCACGCCGTACCAGTCCTTACGGGAACAGTACGACCTCCCGAGAGGGGACTACCTACTGCACGCAGCTGTGGTTCGAGTGATCCAGGCGCACTGGGGTGAGGGACTGATTGAGCCTGCGACGTCGCCTCCGTGTCAGTACGTGATGATGGCCGCGGGAACAGTCAAAGCAGTCACGTGCCTGCACTCCAGAATACTTGCGAGCACCTTGCTGCCCCTAGCGCGCCTAAAGGCCCAATGGGAGACTGACCTGCAGCGAGAGATCCCGGATACGACGTGGGCCCAATTGGTTCAGAGGCCCAGGAAGAGCACTAGAAACGCCCGATTCCAATTAATACAGCTCTATATCCTACACAGAGCCTACCTTACCCCGAATAAAATAGCACGATACTTTGGAGCAGTGGACGCAGCGTGTCCTAGATGCGCGCAGATAGAGGCGGACTTGCTACACATGCTGAGGGACTGCCCGCACTTGCAGGACTTCTGGAGGGAAGTGGGTGACACCCTGAACGAGGTCACGGACAGGGAATTACATTACGATGGCGCAACTACACTCTTACACTGGTTTCCACACACACGTAAGACTAAACTGACAAGCAAATTCATAGACATGGGCCTACTCCTTGCGAAGAGGGAACTCACCAGGGGATGGAAATCTAAGGTAGCGCCGACACACCGGAAATGGATAGCTGAGTTTCAGAAATGGGCGGCAGCAGAGAGCACGATCAGGTATCAACTGGCACGACGGGGACCCGACGGGAAGGCTCAAGAAGCAGCACTAGCGTGGGAAATTCTAGTCCAGGCACTCAGGGATAGTACAGTGGAGAGTGAAGAGGAGGAGGACGCAGAAGACCCAGGGGTTCTCGGGGTGACGGTGCCAATCCCAGCGCCTACCACGGACACACACACTCATTAACCAACTACAGACTCCGCAGGTCACCAACACAGTCCAGTATACTGCAAACCGGACACGGGACACCATAGAACACCGGAGGGGTGGGAGGGGGGGGTTGAGAGGGGGGGGGGGTGCAGCATCCCATCGACATCGTATTTCGCAGATCACACTGACCAGATGCTGGATGGGGGGGAGTTGGGGGGAAAAAATTAAAAGCAGACAGCGGTAGATCACTGGATACGCCATCGAGTAATGGCGGAAACGATACACTGTGTGAGACAAATGCCACCCGGCCCCAGGGATGCGGGTAATAAGGCTGTGTAAATATTTGTTAGCAGGAATGTGAGACATTGGGATCCCGCATATACGTACTTGCATACTAACTGTACTGCTTAACTTGGAATCTGCAATAAAAATTGTTTTACAAAAAAAAAAACAGACGTCACGCAGCAAAAAAAAAAAAAAACGCTCACGCACAGCCGCTGGAAGACATGTATCAACATATATGAGCCTCCTCAGCCACCCTCAGAAAACATAAGGGATCAGGATACGTCTCCCGCACCCCCTTATACCTAGTAATTTAATTAAAACGAAACACAAAATGGCGAATTCCCGTTTCGCTACCAGTTTGCGGCCCAGTTCGCGAACCGAGAAGCACTTCTACCGTGAAAAATCAATTTTTTTTTTTTTCCCCACGGGACCCTTTAATAACCCCAACATCATTCCTAGGGGGTCAAGAGGGGTCTACCTTGCCCCCTTTCATTAAATTCCCCCTTCGTTTTTCACCTCTTCTTCTCTCTCGATCCTACCGAGAGATAAGATGGCGCACGCACAGCCGCTGGAAGACATATATCAACATATATGAGCCTCCTCAGCCACCCTCAGAAAACATAAGGGATCAGGATACGTCTCCCGCACCCCCTTATACCTAGTAATTTAATTAAAACGAAACACAAAATGCCGAATTCCCGTTTCGCTACCAGTTTGCGGCCCAGTTCGCGGCCCGAGAAGCGCTTCTACCGTGAAAAATCATTTTTTTTTATTTTCCCCATGGGACCCTTTAATAACCCCAACATCATTCCTAGGGGGTCAAGAAGGGTCTACCTTGCCCCCTTTCATTAAATTCCCCCTTCGTTTTTCACCTCTTCTTCTCTCTCGATCCTACCGAGAGATAAGATGGCGGCCGCTCCGGACTGTTTAGAATGTTGACAGACACCGGAAAGCCAATCAGCTTCGCATCGCAAAGTTCCGTTTCGCGAAAAGTAAGCGGACCGGAGCGCAGCCCGGAGCGCTGTTACAGATATATATCTTGTTTTGAACGTTAATTTCTCAAAATCCACTGGAGCACATATATTGAGACCTAGCAAAGGCACATCGGGCTAACAGTCCCTACAATTTTGCCAAGTTTCGTGCAAATCCATTCAGCCGTTCGAGCTAAAAGTGAGGCCAACCGCCCTATGGAAATTAACATGGGAAAAACGCGTTTTGGGACCCCCCTTTTTTCTCGGCCCCCCCTTGACGAAACCCCCCCAAATTTTCAAGGGCTGCTCAGAAACAAAATGTGCCATTTTCCTGAAAATTTCAGCCGATTCCGTCCACAAACGCCAAAGTTATTAGACATAGAATTTTCAAAAATCCCATAGGGAAAAAATCCTAACTATATATACCTACTGGCGACAGCCAGTAGGTAATATATATATATATATATATATATATATATATATATATATATATATATATATATATATATTTTCTCTAGATTTTGTTAACCTGTTGCAGACTTTTTCTTTTCCAAAATATGTTTTTTCAGTCTTGGTTTTGACTGCAGTCCTCTAATAATGAGGAATGGGCAGTCCATTTTCTGTGGGTACCCAGTAGGGCTTGGCAGCAAGGTAGCAGATTTTGATGGTGGCTTTAAGCAAAGGAGAACCTAGTCATGCACAGTTGGGCTAAGGCTGCCTACATCTTTTATAATGATCCACAAACCACCAGCCTTAATGTATTTGTATTTCTAACCTGCACATGAGAGTCAAGGTGGGATAGCCGATCAAGACAAGTCAAGGTACATATTGGAGATTTATAGCGTCAGTGTGTAAGGTTCAAAGGGGTTAATGGTGCTCATAAACCTAGGAGTGAGAAATCAAGTGATTCGGCTGCGGAGACTGCCTTTGGAGGAATAAAGCAATGAGGTGGAGTTCATGCTTGACTGATAGTAGGGATGATGGGTTTTACAGAATATGATAGGTGGGGCTGTGTTGAAAATGGGGCTTCTGGTTGGCCAAGGTATACACATGCCTACAGAACCCATCACTCTAGTTAGGGTAAGCTAGGTACACAAATGAGATAACCTATATGCTCTGGAAGCATGGTGCATAGCAGGCAGGCTTATCAAAACTGGCCATGTGTAAAGTATTTGTGCAAAACACACACACAGTAACACAGTGAATACACCACAAAAAGACTCCACATTGTTGCTAATTCAAAAATATCTCTAATTTCACCGTTTAACGATCGTGCTCAGAAGCACCTGCGCTTCTATTGGTTTCAGGATGGCAAACACGTGGTGGAAGTACAACAATCCCAGGCAGGGATTGACAAACCAACTGTTAAAACATTGGAGCGGGAAGCTGTGCTCCAAAGAAGCTTGGAGCTAAACTCAGGGCCCAAGACTCGCCGGTAAAAAGTCCTCACCCGGACCTTCGCAAACGAGTAATTGCAAATTCCGCCACCGGCATGCTCGCAGTGCAGCTCCAGGAAGCACACGCTGCCTGGGGGCCGTGGCTAGCTGTCTTCGTTCAGCGCAGGTGTGTTGTGAGCAAGTTTGATGGCTTTCCATAGACGCAACTGAAGGTGGGGCTCCGTGCTACCTTGGCAACCCCTGGTAACAGGAAAGCAGCGATCAGGCTAACGTGCTGCCACTAGTTCAGACTCCGCCATAGGTCGGCAAGAAATGCTGGTCTTTTGGTGGTGCAGGGAGCACTTCTCTGTTGGAGTTTAAAGCACTTGTCTCCACCACACGTAGTTCTGTTTTGAGTGCAGAGTGAAGCGCTGGCAAAGTGCTGGTTCTCTCTGAACAGCTCTTGCAGATGAATTAACAAAAACAGAAAGATGAAGTCTTTGATGGCCCTAAGACTTCAGAGGACAAACCAACAAGCCCTTGGAGAACACTTAAAGTCACAATTTCGAGGTAGAAGGCAGCAGACCAACACAGCAGAGCTGTTAGCAAAGTTTCAGTCCCTCCTGGAAGCACAGAAGTACCTCTGGCAATGTGCGATGTAGAGCCAGCGATGTCTGGTCACAGATCCAAAAGTGTCCGATTTTAGGGATTAAAGACTCAGTACTTATACATAAAAGTGCCTTTAAGGTAGGGGGTGACTGCAAAAGAACTCTCTGAAGTGCACAGGCATCCTTGCAACCCAATCCTGTCTGCCAGGCTCACCCTTGGGTGTAAGTCAGTGCCTTGTGTGTGGACAGGACACTATTTACTAAAATGTAGGTGTAAGTGTCAGCCCCTCCCATTCCTCCCTGCTCAGAAAGGCCCATCAGGATGCAAATCGGTGCTCAGAATGTAGATGAGCCTCACCTTCCTGTGTTTCTGGCTCTCTAGAGGGAATGCACAAAGTGTAGCTGTCACTTAACCCAGACTTGTATTGGAGACAGGCTGTCAGGCACCAACAGCAGTAAGTACAGAGAAATGTCCACTTTCTAAAAGTGGCATTTCTAAAACTGTAACGTTAAATCCAACTTCAGCAGTAAGGGCGATTTATCATTACTGTTCCAAGCATACCAAACATGAAAAAACTACTATTCTCTAATCGGAAATTACAGCTTAAAAGTGCATTAAGGAATTCCCAATTATAGCCTATGAGAGGAGTAGGCCTCCCAATAGTAAAAAAAAGTGCATGACCTACCTTTCAGTTTCACCAAAACTGCCCTTAGGGCTACCTAGATCCTACCTTAGGGGTGACTTACATGTAATGAAAGGGAAATTTGAGGCTCGGCAAGTAGTTTTAACTGCCACTTCAAAATGGCAGCAAACTGCACACTCAGGCACTGCAATGGCAGGCCAAAAACGTGTTTGAAAGGCTACTTCTCTGGGTGGCACAATTCGTGCTGCAGACTCACAAGTAGCATTTAATTTACAGGCCCTGGGTATATTGTATACCACTTTACAAGGGACTTAGGAGTAAATCAAATATGCCACACAAGTGTAAACGAATTATCCCACGTTTAGAGGAGAGAGCACATGCACCTTAGCACTGGTCAGCAGTGGTGAAGTGCGCAGAGTCCTAAAGCCAACAAAAAAAGGTCAGAAAAAGAGTAGGAAGTCAAAAAGTTTGATATGACCCTTCAGAGAAGGCCCTTTTCCAACAAAGTGGGTCCCACAGCCAGTGTTTTATAGCATAATGTGGTGAAATCTGCAGTTCTATCACATCAAGCTGTGAAGGTTTCCTTAGGTCATGTTCAATATGGTATACATTTGTGGTGAACATAGGGTGACTTGTTTCTTTGATAATATTCTCACTAGTGGCCTGATCCCTGCAGTACCTGATCAACAGGGATGAGTGGTGGCGACAAGGAACACCTCAAGCCATAGGCCTAGGTTTGGGCCCATACAGAGGAGATTGGTTATTCATTTGTTGACAGGAGTATAACTGTAGTTTCCAGTAACAAGGGGTTTGGTTTGTAAGGCAACAGTTTAGTATTTTGAAAGTTTAATTGGCATATATGGAGTTGGATTAAATAATTTTTGCCATGTGGTTCATATTTGGGTTAATTCAGCAAGGGGATGTAGACAGGCAGGATGTTGCAAAATAATTTAGTTGACTGGCCAAGCTAACATACAACTCTGTAGGTATAGCTATTGCTCGGATGCAAAGGGCGTACAGGGCACCAGAGCTGGTTACTCAGAATCAATGGACAAAACAGGTGTACAGATGACCCAGGTTTGTGCATATATCTTGTAATGTACACAGCAAGGTGTTTAATTGTCCTAGGCTGTTGGAGGGCAAGAGCATCAGTTGAATAGTGACTTTAGTGATACAGGATGTTCAGAGGAAGAGGCATTACATGTAAAGTACAACCTACTACTGTAGAGCACAATGTGTACTGTTATAGTGGATAAGCTAATGCAGATGTGGTGCACCAAAGTAGATTCAGCACAGCCTATAATAGTCGTGGTCTGTGGAACAAAGCCTTAGGTATAGACAGAGCTGCTGTAACAAGAATGATGGAGTGGGTATCACAGTGGGTTTACAGGCTGCGTACAAGGGGTCTTTGCTAGCAGAATTCCTATTTGGGGGGATTTTAAGAACTTGCGGAAGGCTCTGGGATCAGGGTCCCTCCAAGGTCCAAATATGGATAAACAGGAGAGTATCATGTCCTCCAATCCTTGGCTCAGGGTAGAGTTGTCCTACACTTTGAATACCCGCTTCTAAAAAGGACCATGGAGAAATTCCTGTGACATCAATCATGTGGCGTTGCATCCTTCAATGGTAATCAGACGACTGCATCTTTGCAGTGAGGCATAGACACACAAGGCCAGATGCGGATCCTCAGAGGACTGAGCAGAACGGAGTTCCCTGATGATCAGGGGAAACCTTGCTCAAGCTTACTCTGTTGGTGCTACAGTGTCTTTTGTTGATGTCTCATCATTAAGATAAAATGACCTCAGATCCTCCAATAACATCATCGTTTCACAGTGCTTAGTGGCTGGGTTGGCTTCTGGTGGAGGGGAAGTAGATTTTCTTGTGCTTGTGGGTGCACTGAAATGTCTGAAATTAAGGCGCATCGTCATGCTGGATTTACAGTCTAGGTCACATGACTGTGATGATGCCACAGTCAGGCTACTGTCAACTGTAGAGAGGCAGGAAAACATTCTATCTACCCAGGAGTGAGCGTTGGCTGCATTGGCTTCCCCATACACACACACGTACAGTCAAAGATAGAAAGCAAGTCCAGACTCCCGTTATGTTGGCATGGATGAATGAAAGGATAACACGATGCAATAATAGATGGATGTGAATGTGTGGATGAATGCATAATTGGCACTAGGGCCTATTTGTCAGGTACTCAACAGAGGAACTCTCATTTGAAGTGGAGAAAGGAATGGGATGTCGGTGCCTTTGAGCCATCTATTTAGAGAAATCACTTTTGCATGATGAAACATTTCAGTAGCCTTGCTCTTTGGTCGGAGCATCTGCGAGGTTACAATTCTGTGTACTCAGCCTTCAAATTTCCTCCATGGCCTCATAAGTGTAAAGATATATATATAGAACTGCATTTCAGGACCTACACTTCTCCAGTGCTATCAGTTGTCACTTTTAAGGTTGCTAGATTACTTCAAGTACAGCAAACTTTGTGACCAGCCCTGGGTTTTCATTTGACAATCAGTGTCATGCGGTGTGCTCAACCAGTTTCACCAACTAGGTGGACTCAAAAAACGGACCTAAATTTCCCACATATTATGGTAGCAAACAAACCAACTTTCTATATGGTTGTTGTGGGAGGTGCGGCAGAAAATGGTGAAGCACAACTCTTCGTCTATATCGCTTACAAAGCCATATATTTCACAGGAATTTCTAAAGTCCTACATTTCTGAAATTGCTCAGGTAGCAAGTAAATCCAACCGTCAGAATCGTTGGGTGAGGTGAAGAATGTTAGAAAATGGTGAGATTTAGAACACAACCCAAAATCTATATTACTTATAAAGCTACATATTGGACGGGACGTTCTAAAGGAAAATTAATAAAATATATCAATATGTGGGGGTCTGTGATTGCATCCAGTTGGCCCTGTATAAACCCACCATTTTCGTGGATGGTTACAGATTGCATTGTCTCTAAAGTACAGTTAACCTGTCTTTCAGTGACCTTGTGCTATGCATACAGGGTGATATGAAAACGTGCATGCTGGTGGTGGTTTTCATACAGGGCAATGTGGAAACACAAGTAATAATAATTCTTAATTAGCTTGCATATTTTTTTCTTTCCCCGTTTGTACATTTCCTGTCAGATTTGAACTTTTCCATATAATAAGACACGTTAATGGGACATGAAGGTAAGAGCAGCTGCACCACTTTGAAATGTGTGGCCTAGTTCAGTCAGACAATGCAGTCATAGGACGGAGCCATGCTTTGGCAGCAAATGAAAAGTCCCAAAATGAATTAACTGGACTTATTTTTACATTGCCACTAGTGAAAGTATCACTGCTAAATTGTTTTCTCGTGAATTATACTTAATTTCGTCTCCTGCTGCACCAATGAGAAAGCATACAATTCAGTTTAGACGCATTCAAGCCATTTTTTCTTGTCTCTCCAAAATATTTGTCAGGAATTTTGAAGCAAACTTAAAAAAGAAAGATGAAAAAATACTCCAAAGAAAGTTACCGTTCACATCAGAAAGCCATTTTTACTTAGCGAGTGTTGGTCACAAGGTTATAGCTTGGCATGGATCCTTCCATGTAAAGATCCCGCCTGAGTGTCCAGGACATCATAGAACATCAACATATGCCGAAAAAAACTGCGTTGAGGGCGAGTCTGTTTTTTTTAACAAGTCTTCTTTGTTTTCCATGATAGGGACCTATGTGGTTCAAATACACCGCTTTGAAAAGCAAGATCAAGAGCTGTAAAAAGAAACAATTTTAGGAACCCTTTGCATTGGAATTCAGAGTTACGTGTGCTGAGCCGAAATATGCAAGTGTCATGGAAAACACAAGTAAATGTCTGTGTGTAAAACATTATTGACCTACCTTTATGGCACGCCGTGAGTGTGCTGTTAGGTTTGTCTGCAAAATAATGGTCACAAATGTGGCCTTGCCTCGCCTTCTCTTATAATATACAATCCTTCTGGAGTTATCACAATTTGCTTTTGAATTGCTTTGATCCTGAAAGGTGCTAGCTAGCTCGTCAGTGCTCGTCTCTGTCTAAGAGGGCAGGGTGCCATGGGCAGCAACAACCTAGACCTCAAATCCGGATCCGGAGAGCTCGTGTGGTTTTTCATGTGAAAACGTGGACGCGAAACACTACTCCTAAATAAACACTGCACAGATTTCAACCTCTGATAAATATCTTCCCGCAAGAATTCGGATCGGCATTTATTTCTAAAAATCAACCAAACTCGCTTTCCACATCTTTAGTCCAACTCCAGGCGTAGGATATTTTGTTGCAAGTGCTTGACAGGTGCTGGTTGAAGAACTTTGGAGTCTGTGTTTTTCTACCTGAATTAGTGTAGTCTGGTTAATGCTACTCATGTACAATGGTGGGAGGAGTTCACTCTCTTTCACCACAAAGCAGGGCTGGCCTGGCAGTAAAGCAGCTGAATACGGGTCATCATTTAGCTGAGACAGAACTGGCCATATCTTCCAGGGCTGAGGCTGCCCACTTCATTCATGCAGATATATGAGCATTTATCAGAAGACGATGTACTAGGGTCACTGCCAACCTTCGCAAATGTTCACGTCTTTTTTGTCTGTATTCATCACATAGCTGTTATACAATGTGCAGACATGTTCAATATGTCGTACTCTGGAAACCTTGGTGCCCTATCGTAATCAGACAGACAGAGATACATATATGCAGAGACACATATATGCATGTGAACATATCATCACTCAACCAGTTAATATCCTAGGTATGCGGCACACCCTGCATGTTATGTGATCGTTGTGAATATACCACCTGGTCACTAATGCTTGATGTATCCCCTTCCGGGCTAGCTAAGTAGCCATAGCTTTTTAACATAGCACAGACATCCGCGCCCCCAGTGAGTCTGCAGCCTGAAACAGACCCGTCATTCCATTTAGTGTCCCAAACACCTGATTCCAATAATCCCTAATCGGGGGGGGGGCATTCCCATGCCAGATGCAGAAAATCGGAATCCGGGGCCTTTCACCTTAAGCATTGGGCATCCCACTCCTTTTGCACTGAGCAATACAGGCGTATAGTATAGCCTGTGTAAAAACTTGTACTGTGCCTCCCATTCATGGATACTTCTTTGGTAGCATGGAGCAATACGACCATTGCTCATCAGTTATGTAAGATGCTAAATTTTGGGCCCAGTGCGACCTCACCCTGGCATAGATGAACAGCAGGTCTGCCGTTATGGCATTGTACATTAGCATGATCCATTCCTCAGTAAAGTCCTGCCACCACTATGGAGAGCAAACTCCAACTCCGGGGCAGGGCTCCTGTGGGTATTCTGGGAGTAGCTGTCTAGCTGGTCTTTTTTAAACAGTGGTATATTAACACATCCAGGGGAGAGCTTCCCCTCCCCTGGGTGTAAACTGGCTGCGTGAGTATTGTTCTTATAATGGTCTCCCAATAAACAGACTCCCTTTTCCACCATTCGTTTAGTGGGTAGTGGTTCAAACGTGGTCTCATACTGAGGGTTCCTGGCGGAGGCACATGTGGGGAATATATATATTGTCGATCGCACACATCGTCACTAGCCTGTGCCATGCTCACACTGTACAATGTTCAGTACAAATTTGCAAATGTGAATGTCTAAACTTTAACTGAGAGGCACTAACAGGCACATGCATCAACGTTGGCTTTTGCAATACCTTAATTGCGATTTTTAAGGAATCGCAAAAGCCTATGCATTTAGAAATCGCTTAAAAATAGCGATTTCTAAACATTCCTTAATTGCGGCTCGCAAATTGCAAGTCGCAATATTAAAGAATACCTCCCCATTCATTCCTAGGGGCCTAGAGGCCCATAGGAATGAATGGGAAGACAATCTTAATTTGCGATTCTCAATTAGAGAATCGCAAATTGAGAATGCAATTTCAAGGGTGGCAGAATGTCAAAAGGACACCTTGTTGCACCCCTGAAATTGATCTGTGCACATATGTTGCACACACACATGCCCTAAGGGCATGTGTTTGCGCAACATAAATTCACAAAAGTGCATTTTTCAAAGTTTTTGCAAATTACCATGAAGTTGAACTTCATGGTAATTTGCTCCCCCTATTAGCGAAATCTCAGATTTTTTTACTTTAATGCATTGCATTTAAGGAATCGCAAAATGCGATTCCTTAAATGCAATGGCAATTTGAGCACTCGCAACTAATTGCAAATTCTTAAATTGCGAGGGCCTTGACCCTTGATGCATCACAAAAGCTAATTTTGCGCCCGCAAACAGACGATTTTTGCGAATCGCACCGTTTGCGATCGCAAAAGGCCTTGATGCATGTGCCTGTAAGACCTTTCCTGAACTGACAACTATCCATCAACTCTCTTCTTGCTCTCTTGTCTAGTTATGAGTCAGTCCTAGAGTTGTTGATCTCACACATTTTGAAACATGAACGTATTATAGGCTTAAGTCAGTAATAGGCATTTCTTTGTGGATAGTGTCATGAATGGCAGAATATCAACCTCAAAAACATTGCGATACAGATATATATTGGAAAAAGTATTAAGGACCAAAATACCATCTTTACATATTTGTAATGTAAAGTACAAAAATACTATTGACCAAAATGTTGCAGTTGTATAATAAGAATATATTTAAATGTATTTAGCATTATTATAAGTATAAAAAGCTAAATTAACTGCTTAAGACAAGTAGTACACTTATAAAAAAATCTACAAAATGTAACATTAATTTAACTTTAAAAAAACTTAAATTCACACAGTTGCACATGACATTTTGTGCTTAAAATATATATAAATACATTTCACTAAATTAAAATATGAATGAAACTACATGTATTATATATTTCAAGTCAAGTCAAGATTATGTTTATTATGGCCATAGTCTTTAAACAAGAGCAAGAGACAATATCACAAGTTTAAAATATTCACATAAGACCCATAAAACAGTATAAATTTAGTCCAATATCAGATAAAACTCTTACATGCCTTTTTACGTTTACCAACTTCACTAAAATGTACATCTTGAGATAAAACTTATTCTTACATTTAAAACACATTACTTTCCTTTAGTTCTTGTATCGTTTCCTTCATATAAAAGTTCATGCAGTGCTACAGATTATTCCTAGACTCTTAGTGCACTTAATATTACCTTTATGTATTTCCCTAGGGCAATTGCAATGTCAATAGTTGGGATTTCAAATAGTAGGTTTAATGCCTGCACCCATGTTCTTATTTCATGTTTTACAAATACAGGTCGCAGCCACATTTTCCGCTGTTTTAAAAATAACAGACAATCAAGTAGGATATGTACCAGGTCTCCTTTGCATCCTAAACCACACCTGCAACACCCTGTCTGATCTAGCATTTTTGCTTTCAGGTCTTTATTCATTAACCATGGGTAGATCCCTATCCGCAGCCTTAATATTAAATAATAATAAATATTATATATTTAATAAATCAACAATATACTATTAATGTGTTAGAGGATAAAACATAAATATAAACATGCATATTTCTTATTAATCCTCTAAAAATTAGAAAAACAATGTAATTATTAAACCATTAAAAATTTATTTAACAAATAAGTTACTAAAAGTAATATTTGTCAAACACTAAAATACATACAGAAAATAAAAAAACCTTTTTTAATTACATACACTTAAAATATTTCTTAAGACTATTGAAAGGAATAAAAATGGTACCCAAACTCCCATACAGAGACATAAAAAGTAAGAAACTGTTGAAGTACAATACTATAAGCACAATCCCACAAACATTAGGGAAAGGGAATCAGATCAACTATTCTAAGTCTAATCAAACATACATATGTTGGGTAAAATACTCAAATCCACTCTGAAAAATATTCAGAAATGTAAATACATTATGGAGGGGTCGAATTTAGATTCTAATTTGAATTCAACAAACTGGAGAAAGTGCATAGAATTTGGGGGGGGACATTTTTGTTTGTTGTAACTCAAATCTAACAAACATTGGGAAAAGTGCAGATATTGGTGGGGGTCAGATATACCATTTGAGTTCCATCCTAACGATCATCGGGGAAATAACTTGAATTTGGGGGGTCACAGTCATTACGTCCAAGCAATATAATGTTGTCCTTTAAAAAAAATTATACTGAAGGAATTCTATGATATGAATATTAAAAAAAAGTATTTTCTAAAATTGTATAGATTGATAAAAATAGATTACAAATGCTTAGCATAAACAGTAACCTTAAATTCTCTCATAAAATACAGAAATATTTTTTTAAGTATGCTATAAAGAAATGACTTACAAAACATTTCTTTCTTTGAAAATGTAACATAAGGAAACTTTAGGCTCCGCATGACGTCTGCATTGTTAGCGTTGGTTATCACGCTGCGGTCACCTAAATAGGTGCCACCCAGGCGCGCAGACATCAGTTCTTTTCTTTCCGCACCAGTTAAACGCCGATCCTCTGTAGCGCTACCCCTCTGTCATTTTTTGAGTTTTTTTTTACTTTTTGCCAACTTCGATAAAATTGTTTGCCATCATGTGCTAGGATGTCATCAGGAAGACCGGGTTTAAACCATGCGGTGCCTATCACCGCATGATGTTGGTTACTGGCCCCCACCTCGTCTGTCTCTGGTGTCTCGAGCATGAAGCACAGTCGTGCTTGGACTGTCAGTCTACAGCTCCGAAGGCCTTGTGGGAGCGGGCTTCGAAACTCCTTGCCGCCCAGCAATCAAAACCATTCAGCAAGACTCTGCGGAGGTCCCGGTCCCGATCGAAGAAGAGGTCGCTGGACCGCTCCCGGAGCCCAAAGTCCTCTTCGTCTCACTCAAGGTCATCAGGACACTCGGAGAAGAGGAACAAGAAGTCCAATCAGACTTCATCTTTTCCTCAACTGTCGTCCGTCAACGAATGAGGTATAGAAGCTCTAAACACGGATCTACAGAGCTGATGCCTTTCCGGTAGCCGGAGCGACCCTCGCTTAAATTAAACAGTGTTATGAGGACATGTGCCACGTTTTTTGAGTGGCCCGACTCCTCTGGTGAGTGTTCGGGCCCAGTGGGATTGGAAGCGGCTTCATCGGATTCAACACCATTGACTCCAGCCATGGCGCCGCTGGTGCCTAATGAATCCGATCCTGGATCTGGGACGATGGGTGTTGTGCCATTGCAACCTTCCCCAGTGTCAGACCCGAAGTCGGTGCTGCTGGCCCCCACTGGCAGTGCCAGCCCCATACTTATCCCTGACAACACAGAGACGGAACGACAACACTCAATGCCGCTTCCGATGGAACCCAGGGTGTTGTTGCCTGAACATTTTTTTGATGTTTTCGGCTCGGGAGAGGAATGGGAGGGGTTGATGAACCCTTCAGAACACCAGGATGATTGTGCAGAGCAGATGGACTGGTATGGGAACTTGGAGAGACCAGTGGACTGGACACTTCCCTAGATACTGGCATGCTCTCTCTGCCAACTGTGGCTACGGAGGAGGGGGCCTACAATGCCATGGTGGTTAAGAGGGCAGCCGAGATCCTCGGAGTAGAGTTGCCCTCTGTGCAGGTCAAGATTAATCTCCTGACCGAAGTGCTCTAGCCTGAGACTTCCACCTAGAACCCCTTTTGCCCTTCAGTGAAGCACATACGGATGTTCTTCTAGGCACGTGGTCCAAGCCTAGCACAGGGGCTCCTGTGAATAGGACAATTGCATGGCACCATTGCTTGGCTCTGGTCGACCCAAAGTTCCTCAGCCAACACCCCACCCCTGAAAGCTTGATGGTGCAGGCATCTACCTTCCAGGGCACATTCCCTTCTGCCCCTCCGGATAGGGTATCCAAGAGGATGGAATCACTTGGGAAGTAGATGTTTTCCTCCCCCAGCATGGCATTGTGGTCCGTGAATACTGCATGCTTTTTGGGCTGTTTCTCCCATTCCCTTTGGGAGACAGTTTCGCAAGTGCTAACACAAGTCCCGGAGGAGGCCGGACTGTATTCTCTCAGGCGGTTAAGGGTGGGAGAGATACAGCAAAATTCACCATAAGGTGTGGTCTTGACACAACTGATTCTCTGGGCAGAGCAATTTCGTTGACATTGGCCTTGTGATGCTACGCCTGGCTAAGGACAACTGGCTTCTCCGGCAATGTTCAGGCAAACTTGATGGACATGATGTTTGATTGATCCTGACTTTTTGGGGAAAAGGCAGACTCTGCCCTAGCGAGGTTCAAGGACTCTCGAGTTACGGCCAGATCCTTGGGCCCCTCTTCTACATCTCATGGCCAGTCTAGCTCTCGTCCCTTTCGTGGCAACAGAAGGGATTTCCAGCCGTGCCAGCCCTACCCTAGCCACCGTCCTGCGCAGACTTCGCAAGTTGTGTGAGGATGTGTACGTGGTTAATTCCGACCAAGGAATGGAAGCCAGAAGTTGTCGGAGGATCATTTAAAGTTTCTCCAAGAGGAAGTTACAGCTCTCCTGGCCAAGGGAGCTATAGAGAGGGTCCTGGATTCAAAAGTAGGCAGTGGCTGTTATTCCTGCTACTTTCTGATTCCGAAAAAGAACAAAGGATTGCAGCTTATTTTCGATCTTCTGACCATCAATCTCTTCCTCGAGAAGGAGAAGTTCAAGATGCTTACTTTAGCTCAGGTCTTTTTTGCCCTAGACCAAGAAGACTGGATCGTAGTGTAGGACCTGGAGGATGCGTATTTTCATATCCCCATCCGGCCGTGCCACTGGCGTTACCTGCATTTCAAGGTAGGCCATGAGCACTTTTAGTTTACTGTGCTCCCCTTCGGCATGACCAGCGTCCCTTGGGTGTTCACCAAGGTGATGGCGGTGGTCTCAGCTCATCTGTGCAGGTTAGGGGAACCAGTCTTCCCCTACCTCGATGACTGGCTGTTTGAAGGCGTCCTCGCCTCAAGCTGTCCCACCTTCAGACTATGGCGAACCTCCTGCATTGGGTTCTCTATAAATGTGCCGAAGTCACACCTGACTTCTTCTCAGATGGTCCATTTTATCGGGGCTGTTCTGGACACAGTACAGTTTCAGACCTATCCTCCAGAGTAGTGAGTCCAGGATATTCAGGTTATGATTCCAATGTTTCAGCCTCTATCCTGCATTTCGGTGACACTGACTTTGAGGCTGTTGGACCTCATGGCCTCCAGCATCCTGTTGGTAAAGCATGCTAGGTGGCATATGTGGGCTCTGCAAGGGGACCTGAAGTTCCAGTGGGCACAGCATCAGGTAAATTTCACTGATGTGGTCCAGATCTCGGAAGGAACTGCGAAAGATCTGTAGTGGTGGTTGACGAACCACGATTGTGTCAACGCCAGGCCCCTCTCTCTCCCCTAACCAGATCTCACAGTTGTGACAGTCGTGTCACTCCGGGACGGGGAGCCATCTGGAAGAGGTGGAGATCAGGGGACACTGCTCTCCAGCGGAGTCGGGCTCCACATGAATTTGTTGGAGCTTTAAGCGATTCAGTTGGCATTGAAGGCATTTCAACCACCTGTCAAGGAGAAGTTAGTGCAGGTATTCACAGACGACACCACCCCCATGTGGTACTGCAACAAGCAAGGTGAGGTGGGGTTGTGTACCATTTGTCTAGAGGCCCTGTGTCTCTGGACATGGCTGGAACAGCAGGGCATAACCCTGGTGGTTAAACATCAGACTGGTCGAGAAGAGTCTGGTATCCACAGCTTCTGATAATGATCATCGATCCTCCGATCAGGCTGCCCCTTCCAGAGGATCTTCTGTTGCAGCAGCAGGGGAGGATCCTCCAACCGAACCTGTCAACTCTTCGCTTCCAAGTGTGGAGATTGAGCGGCAACAGGTGATGGCATTTGACCTTCCTACCGAAGTATGCAATGTTATTTTGGCGGCCAGGCGGCCTACCACTACACCTGGCGTTGGCAGAAATTTGTATTATACACTGTACAGAAAGGTCTATTGACCCTCTTTCTGCTTCTATTTCCACAGTTTTTCTTTTTATTCTTACCTTTGCCCAGCAGGGCTCTGTGTTGGGTACTCTCAAGGGTTATTTTTCTTCTCCATCCACTTTTTTGCGGCTGTCAGACCAACCCTCTTTTTTTTGGTCTCCGATTGTAAATAGGTCTTGTACGCCTCCCTACATGATGTCCTTTGCAGATAAAGTGGTGCTTTGGACTCGTGCTTAGTTCTTGCCGAAAGTGGTGATCTCGTTCCATCTGGGTCAGTCTATCACACTGGAAGAAGGAGTAGGCAGAGTAGAAAGGACAATTTCTCGCTTGGTCTTTCTCTGTATTAAGATATGCTATGCCCTGCTAAGTAGAAGCCCCCTGAGGGATTAAGGGCCCATTCCACCAGGGGAAAGGCTGCGACTATGCCCTTGGCTTGGGATCACGCTGGAAGAAGGAGCGGGCAGTGCAGAAAAGGACCATTTCGCGCTGGGTCATTCTCTACCTTAAGATATGCTATGCCCTGGCTAAGAAGCAGCCCCTGAAGAATTAAAGGCCCATTCCACCAGGGGAAAGGCTGTGACTATGGCCTTGGCTTGGGGTGTCCCAGTCCTGTACATCTGTCAGGCAGCAACATGGGCATCTCTGCACAGGTTTTACAAGCACTACTGCTTTGACAGTCAGGTCCACAGAGATGGGCAGGCCCATCGCCAGAAGAGTATGGCTTGGGTATCTAATTCAAAGAGAAAAATCTGCTGCTAGAAGTCTCTATCAGATGAATAAGTTACTTACCTTTGATAACGCATTATCTGATAGCGACTCAATCTAGCTGCAGATTCCTATCTGATAGAAACGCCTAGCCGCAGATTCCTTAACTTAGAATATCCCCAGACCTCAGACTGGATCCGCAAAACTTTTCACAGCAGCGCCTCTGTGCGCCGGGGGCGGTGCTGCACGGCTCTGCCCTGACGTCGTCCATGGACGTGACGTCAGCTGAGCCATATATGGCCGTGACGTCAGCTGAGCCATATATGGCCCTCCCGGGGCGTTTATGTCAGTTTTCTCCTTTTCCGCATCCCAACGCGGATCCTGGAAAACCAGCGGTTCCTTGACCTGTTTTTCGGGTCTTCTCGAAGCCTTCAGCATCCCTGAACAGTGTGCGATGCCTTCGGGCTTTAAGGCGTGTGAGACCTGTGCACGTCAGATGTTGGGAACGGACCCGCACGCCATCTGTATGTGGTGCCTCGGAGTGCACCACGACTCCAAAGAGTGCAACGATTGTCAGCGGATGAACCCGAAGTCCTTACAGTAGGGTCGTATGAAGGTGCTGACAACACGGCTGTCCGGTCCTGCACATTTACATTGCCTCTCTCCCTCTCGGGATCGAGCCCACTCCCGAGGTCGTTCCCGCAGATGTTGTTCGGAGGCAGGTAAACACAAACGTAAGTCCAGGAGGTCTTCCTCCCATACCCGTGACGCTGGCCCCTGCTCTTCTCGCTCCCTGCCAGGAACAGGTGGTCGGATTAATCTAAAGCACTCCACTCTTACTTTGGGTCGACCCCTCTCCCTGGTGCGTCTTCGGGTCTCATTGAGGTGGAAGGCACTCATGTCGGGTCTTCGCCGGCGGACTCGGCACCGGCTGTGTGCATCGACTCCTGTTCCGGAGCTGATACGATGCCTGCAGGACACGGCCTGGTGGGTCCTCCCAGTCTTCCGTCTAGCCCACCCCTTCAGTCTCTGCATAGCCCTGAGCGGCTCCCTGCGCCGACGTTGGAGGTGGCGCCTGGCTCGACGCCCTGTTCCCCACATGTTGCAGTGGGGTCAACGTCAGACGGCGCCCAGCCCGATTTCCCCTTGGAGGTCGTCGACGTCCAGCCGACTCCGGCTCGACATTGGTCGATGCCGGTGCCGACCTCCACGTCTCCTCTATTTCAGGGGGTTGATATTCCACCCAAATCCTCGGACGTCGATGCGACTTCCACGCAGCATTGGTCGATGCCGGTGCCGGCACCTACGCCTCCTCTTATGCCACAGGTTGAGGCTCCTCTGGACTCCCCTGATCTGAGGCCGTTTCGGCCTATGGTGCAGGTACCTTGTGTGGCGTGGACTCTGGATCAGGCGCCGGCTCCTCCACTTTTACTGTCTAGTGGATGGGTTAGATCCAGCCATCCCCTATGGATGGTTTATTGTCACCTCCCCAGATGGCACCTGAGGCTACTGCTGCCTACGCACAGGCTACTCATAGGGCGGCAGCTATTCTTTGTTTTCAGCCCCTGTGGTTTCTCTGCCTTCCGATCCTTTGTTGGATCTTTTCCCTATGGAGCCGGTTGAAGTGGAGCCTTTGCTGCCCCATGGGCATCCTTGTTTGGCATCATGCTGGGCACATGGGCGAAGCCTTCCTTGGGTGACCCTGTTGATCGGGCCATAGCTCGTCAACACTGACCTGGCCCAAATGATCCACTCTGTCTGTCCCTTCACCCTAGGGCTCGGGGCCTACTTGTTCAGGCGGCCTTCGAATTACAGTCTTCCTCTGCCCTGCCTCTGTTGCCTCCCACCAGGGAGTCTAGGTGGTTAGATGCATGTGGTCGCCAGCTTTTCGCCTCTGCCAGTGCTGGCATCTGTGCATTGAATACGGCTTGCGTGTTTGCACGTGCATCCTCTACCCTTTGGGACTTGGTTGAAGCTCTTTTCCTTCAATTCCCGAAGGCCTGCGGGTAGAATTAATCCGCTTTCTGCATGATGGCAGGGGAATGGCGCAATTTTTCCTCCGCTCTTCTCTTGACACCACTGACTTGGTGGGACAAGCTCTTGCTCGGTCTGTGGCTTTGCGCCCCCATGCTTGGCTGCATGACAGTCGTTTACCGGACGATGTTCAGGATGCTCTTAGGTATCTGCCTTTCAATGGCGTGGACCTTTTTGATAGCTACGCAGATTCAGCAGTCTCCCGCCTCATGTGTGGGCTACCGTGACACTTGCGGCACGCCTTTTTGACTTATGAGTATTCTTTTGTTCTGCGTAGGCGATGTTGCCTTGTTGGTTTGATTTCATACATGTCCCGGTTCTCTAAGTAGCAACCGGATAGTGTAGGCGGTGGTTCCCCCATCTCAGTATTCTTTTCGTGCAGCCGGACGGCTGGTGCTGTCTTTCCTTTCAGTCCTCTGAATGTGTGCTTTGTCCAAGATGACTCCCCTCGCAGGGGTTAACACTTACACTATGTGGGGTATTTATAGGCTATTTGGTGGCTGCCTTAGCCTTGGTATGCTCCTATGGAGTTTTTCGCCACAATCTTGCTGTGGGCCTCTCTTTCTGCTGTTCTGTGAACCTAACGTTAGCATCGCTCTATTGCACCTTTGGTGCAGTTGGCTCTGGTTGTCGGTAGTCCCTCTACGCCTCGGTATGGGTTCCTTACCGTATGGCTTCTGCCTCGCCTGTATTCACGGGGGTGTTTTTCAGCGTCGCTGTGATCCTCTTGCCCTTGATGGATGCTCTTCTTTTGCAAGTCACTATCCTTAGGGCCCTTGTTCTGTTCAGTTCAGGCGCAGTTCTCACCACTGATGCCCTATTCTCTTTTTGAGCCAGGATACAACCACTGTGTGGTACGCTTCTTAGTGTTGGCGCAACCTGGAAATGCACCCTGGTATACTTGCTATCATAGGGTGTTTGCATTGTTTCTTCCACTTCTGTGGTGCTGGTTCTCCTCTTCCCTTTAAGAGTTGGGGTAAACATTTTCGTACTTCTGCCCTTACTGGGATTGTCTTTGAAGGTGGCGTCTTTGCCCTGTACCTCTCTCCTGTACATTGCCTTCTGCCCTCATTTTCTGGGCACTTTCCCAACAGGAGTTTTTACACATTCCCTGCTGCTTTCCGCACAGGTGTTGTACCACTCTTAAGGGGAGTGTTCTCTTTACGATACTCGCTTCTTGAGTCTTTGGACCATTTGGTTGGTCCTGAATGTTTCCGACTGTCGTGTCTAGCCTGCGTCTCCTCCTCTATCTTGCGGGGGACTGTGGCTCCTCCTGGGCGAGAGGCTGATATAGCTTACTGGTCTGGACATTGTTCTGTCCACTTCTGCTTCCTCATGACTGTTGGTACTTTTCGCATACCCCCTGTTAAGCTTCATTTTGGGGGATTTTTCTTTTGTCCCTATATCTGCTCTGTGCTGTTACAGAGCAAAATCGTGCTGTCAATGTTCCTTCATTCGGTGTCTGTGGTCATTGGCCCGGTCTGCTCCCCTACGTGCTCTTATGTGGATGTCCAGCTTGCCTGGTACCCCATTTTGCTGGTTGCCTTCTTGCTATTGTGTCTCTCCCATCTGGGCTGCTCACGCACCCCTACAGGAGGGTTCTTGTTGTACTTTATGTAGCTCTACCATCCACACAGTATGCTTCTGTTTCGTCCAGGCTTCCACTTAACTATCATTCTTACTGTAGTCCTGTTTTGGGTGCTTCTGCTGGTTGCCATCAGCCCTTTCACATGCCTCATAACAGAGTGACTGTAAAACGGTGTGTCTTCTGTTTCTAGTACTACTGGCACTTTCTGATCATGGTTCGGCATTCTGCCAATACTGTCCTACGTACTCAGCTAGTACAGGATTAATAAAGTGCTTTCTTCCACTGTTGTGCATACTGGACCGGTATGTGTTGACTCTGTCATACAGGTTATCTTCTCTCTCTGGGTTTTACTTACGTTCAGCACGTCAGATCCTGCGGATCCATCAGACCCTGGATTCAGTTGTACTTCTTGCGAAGTCATGAACTTTCCCTTTCACACCGACATATCTAGCTTATGTTTTCTTTCTCTCACCTGGTATACATACAGGGGTTTTCTTGCTGTTCTTTGACAGCTTGTAGTACCTGTGCCTGCCAATGTTTTTCGCTTTTTCTGAGCTACATGGTCTGTTGTGCTTGCGCTGGCTTGCGGTCCCCACCGTGGGTCGTCACCTTGTTGACGGCAAAGTTGCCTCAGAAACTTAATGGGGTTCAGTTTCAGACCCGCCTCCTCTATGGGTATGGCTTTGGTATCTATTCTAAGTTAAGGAATCTGCAGCTAGACGTCGCTATCAGATGAATGAGTTACTTACCTTCGGTAACGATGTAACTGGTAGAGACTTAGGGCTCGATTCACAGAACTAACTTAAGACAAAATCCTAAACTTACTACCATTTTGGTATTCACAGAAGGCACTTACTCATTTTGGTATTTAAAGAGGCACTTACTCATTTCGGTATTCACAGAAGTTAGGAGTCCTAACTTTAGGACTCCTAAAGGCCTTCTGTGAATACCGAAAGTCTTAAAGTTAGGGTTTTTCTCAGTTTAGGAGTAGTAAAGTTAGCACTCCTAACTTTAGAACTCCTAAACTGAGAAAAATTCTAAATTTACGACTTTCGGTATGCACAGAAGGCATTTAGGAGTCCTAAAATCCGGACTCCTTACTTTAGGACTCCTAAACTGAGAAAAATCCTAACTTTCAGACTTTCGATATTCACAGAAGGCATTTAGGTGTCCTAAAGTTAAGACTCCTAACTTCTGTGAATACCGAAATGAGTAAGTGTCTTCTGTGAATACCAAAATGAGTAAGTGCCTTATGTGAATACCAAAATAGTAGTACGTTTAGGATTTTGTCTTAAGTTAGTTCTGTGAATCGGGTCCATAGTCTAGCCGCAGATTCCTTAATGCCTGCACGTCCTCCTCCCTGTTCTGCGAGGTCCTTCTCAGGTTGGGCTTTCTACATTTGCCTCCCTCCGGGTGGCTTGATCCTTCTGCGGGATGATGTTTCACTTCGTTACGACACAGAATGCTCATTCTGCTTTCATTGCTCTACTCCGCCCATTCTCGTGATTGGACGGTATGCTCATGTGTCATGTGTCCTTCCAACCCTACGCCCTGGGTTGTACAGTGTGGGATGTATTCATGTTTTTTCCCACCCCCGCCCACTCCTGAATGGAGCCACCCGATGGCGCGCCCAAGGGGTATTGCTCAAGAAAAAGTTTCCGGATCCAGTCTGATGCCTGGGAAAATCAAAGGTTAGGAATCTGCAGCCAGATAGAGTCTCTACCAGATAATGCGTTACCGAAGGTAAGTAACTTGTTCATTCAGTTCTGAAGTCGCTTTCTGGAGGAATGGTTTTCCAGCATTGGATCATTCCCCTTCAAGGTGGGATTCCTGAATTACCTTTACAATAGCAGTACAAAGCACAGCATGCCTGAAAAATCCTCAGACAGTGGCACTTTCACAGCGCACTCACGTTAACTGGGGAAAAAACTGAACCTCAGCCAATGATATGACAGTACACTGAGCCCCTCTCTCCCTGAGGCCATCTCACATCCGATTCCTACTGTCTAAAATCATGTGGAGAATTATTCCCAGTGTTTTGCTTTCTCTTTAGACAGATACATCTACTATTTATTTTTTAAGTTCAAGAAAAGGTTTGTTTAAAATATTAATATGATCATACAAAAATAATGCTTCGTACAAACAGTCACTTGTTAATGCACAAGTTCAAGAAGGTACAATAAAGAGTAATAATGATATACTATATTCATTAGAATAATAAAAAGGTATTATAGAAGAGGATATGAATATGGTCACAAGTTCACAAGAAATATATGTAGCAGTACATGTCAAAAATACAAAATCTTAAAAGGCACTATAGAAAATGATAAATTAAGCTTAACTGTAACCAAGCAATAGGAATTCAAGGAGGCTTGGAGACTTCTTGATGTGAGTGATCAGGTAAAAATGTTTTCTTCCTGGTTTCCCCTAGAAATTTTGTGAAAGGGCCCCAGAGGTGTAATTGTTTTGTAGCCAGAGAGTTAGGATGAACAAGTGCTGTATCAAGGCGATGGTTGTGACATACAGCATACCACCAAGCCAAATAAGACAGTTTAGAGGAGTCTTTCCAGTTCTTTGATATCTGCTGAAAGGCTACAGCTATTAATAAATCAATAAGTAGTAGTTGGGAGTGTGATTGACCCCTGTCCCAGTCCGGTGTTAAACTGCCTAAGAAAATGTTTGTGGGGGAGAGGGGAAGTGTGGTGTGGAAAATAGTGTTGATTTGATGCCAGACCTGTTTCCAGAATTTTAAAACTTGTGGACAGGTGAATAACATATGATGGAGATCAGCGTCGTCCTGGGAGCATGTCCAGCAAGTATTAAGATTTGTGTTGTGAATTTTACTTTGCAGGTGAAAGAAATAATCTATTATAAAGAAAGAAAAGTGTTTGTGTTGTGCTGGCCGCTCTAGACGATTTCTTGAGTTTCGTCCAATTTCTGTTCCAAAATGAAATAGGCAAGTTAATTCCAAAATCAGATTCCCACGAAAGTTCTACTTTAGTCTTATCATGAAGCTGAGGAGGTGCCATTAAACGGGAATAAATGGTGGACGCTTTGGGGGTTATGAGTAGAAGATTATGCCAAGGGAAGAGGGGTTGGGGATGTGAGGGAGGTGAAGATTTGAGTTTAGCATAAGCATCGAGTATTGAGTTCTGCAAGGTCAAAAATATAGGTTTAAAGGAAGAAGGTAGATGATACAGGGTTTGTAATTGTGTAAATAGAATGGGTGAGCCCTGATCAAAAAATTGATGAACCTAGAACAAACCCTTGTTCTTCCAGCTCTTCCAATATATAGGTTTCCTTTTCAGGAAGACTTGTTTATTGTGCCAGATGGTAGAGTTAAGAAAGGTGTCTACATTATGTACAGCTAAATGGGGTGTAATAGATAATAATTTACAGGATTGCTTAATTATGGGAGTAGAGAGTTTTTGTGGTTTACGGGCGAAGGAGAGATATTCCTGGAATGAAAAGGGAGCTAAAAATGAGGTCTCAAGATCTACACAGAGAGTTTTATCCTCGGTTTGGTTGGTTATCCAATTTGTTAATTGTCTCAGCTGAAAGGCTTTGTGATAATTGGAGAAACGGGGGGGAGTTGACACCGCCTTCAGATTTTGGCCTTACTAATTTCTGTAACCCCATTCTTGATTTTTTTGCATTCCATAAAAAGGAGGTCAAAATAGAATTAACCTTCTGAAAAAATTTAGACGGAATTTGTTACGGAATGTTGGAAAGGATATACAAGACTATCGGAGTTAGCATCATTTTAATTGTGTCAAGACGGCCCCACCAAGAGAGATGAAGGGGGTGCCAATTTGTGATCAATGTTTTAAGTTTGGCAGAACATTTGTCTTTATAGAGGGAGAGAACCAGATGCCAAGATATTTTATGTGTTTAGGATTCCAAGTGAAGTTAGAAATTTTAAAATCATCCTTAAAGGTATATTTGGTTAAGGGCAGTATCTCACACTTACCTCTATTTAGTTTATAGCCAGATACCAGTCCATAAGCTTCCACCTCTCCCATGAAAGCTGGAAGTGAAGATTGTGGCTTGGAGAGAAAAACTAAAATGTCGTCCGCATATGCCGCTAGTTTAATTTGTTGAAGGTCTGAAACATAACCTCTTGATTAAGCGATTCTGCAGAATTCTTGATAACAAAGGTTCTAGGGCCAAATTAAAAAGAAAAGGGGACAAGGGGCACCCTTGGCATACTCCATGTTGAAGACTGAAATAGGGGGAAACAAGGCCATTGGCTGAAATGGCAGCTTTAGGATCGGAGTAAAGTAAGGCAATTAAGGAAGTGATTTTTGGTCCAAACCCAAACCATTTGAGGGTGTGGAAAATGAAAGGCCAGTATACCCTAGCAAAAGCTTTTTCCACTTCTAACGCCATTGCTGCCAAAAAATCAGAATAATATGATGATTTAGATAAAATGTCAAAGAATAGGCGTGTATTGTCAGTGATATTACGACCTTTGACAAAACCTGATTGTTCCTTTCCAAGCAGCATGGGAAGATGTGGTTTCAATCTTAGGGCGTGCGCTTTCGAGAAAATTGTATAATTTACATTGACTAAAGATATGGGAGTATAATTCTTACAGTAACATAGAGCCTTATCCGCCTTCGGAATTAGACAGATCAAGGCTTCGGAAAAGGATCCAGTGGAGTTATAGGAAGTGATGAAGGAGGAAAGAAGGGAATGCAAATGTGGGATTAATAAATGAGCGAAATGTGAGTAAAATTCCCCTGTGAAGCCATCCGGGCCAGAGGCTTTATCTTTTTTAAGAGTGTTTAACGCATTGAGCAATTCTGTTTGTGTAAGGTCATCTTCCAAGGAAACCAAATCTAATTGCAAGTTAGTGTATTTTTGAATGGTGGAAAAGTATTGAGATATGTCTGTATCTGGCGGTGTGTCTTCCGGTGTGTAGAGGGACTGGTAGAAATGTACAAATTCTTGGAGTATTTCAGAGTCTTTGAGTTTCGGAACTTGGTTTCCATCCATAATGGAATCAATGTGAAGCTTTTCTTGTTTAATCTTTAGATAGTTGGCTAAAAGTTTGCCCGATTTATTTTGTCCACCATAGGATTTTAGTAAGTAAAGGGAGGCCTGTTCAGTGGTGGATTCATTGAAGGCGATTTTTGCATTGATGAGATCTTTAACCCCTTCGCTGCTGATGACGAGCTCAGCTCGTCATCAGCCACGGTGGTCGTGTGCGGATGACGAGCTGAGCTCGTCATGTAACGCGGCTTTTAGAAAAAAGCCGCACAGCGCAAAAATAACCGCAGCACGCATGTGGTTAAGAGAATCTTTCGACTTGGAGGTATGGAAGGATTGTTCAAGTTTTTTGATCTTAGCAATAAGTGTTTTACGTAGTGTACGAGAAATTTTTCGTTTATTGGATACAAATCTAATGATAAAATCTCGGCAGTGGCCTTAAAGGCGTCCCAGACTCTATGGAAAGAGACATCATTCGTCAAATTAATATGAAAATACTGTTGAGCGAAAGAAACAAAGGATGAATTAAAATTAGGGTCAAGGAGTAAGGAATTGTTGAAACGCCATTTTTTGGGTAGTGTGGGTTGATTTAAAATGTCTAATTGAATCGAGACAGGTGCATGATCCCAGATAAGAATAGGGACTATGTCAGCAGAACGAAGGGATTGGGAGATGTTGCGTGAAATTAAAATATGGTCTATTCGAGATTGTGTTTGATGTGGGGGAGAAAAAAAGGAGGTGATTACAAAGGCGCCATGAATCTAATAGGTTCCTCTGTTGAATAGTTTGTGTGAAAACTTTATGGGATGTGCTTGGGATAAAGGAGGTTTTAGAGTTCCTATCAATAAACGGGTCCATCACTTGGTTGCAGTCTCCTGCCAGAATAAAATTTCCTGATGGGTATTTGAGAAATAACTGAGAAATGCTAGACCAAAATGTAGCATCTCTGTTAGTAGGGGCATAAATGTTAAGCAGAGACAGAGGAGTTTTCCTCAACAGAAGGTTAGTGAGAATCCATCTGCCCTCTGTGTCAGATTCTTGAGAGACCAGCTTTGCGTTCAGTGCTTTGTGACAAAGAGTTATAACCCCATTCCGTTTACCATTGCCTCGTGAGAAATAGACTTCACCCACCCAATTTGTTTTGAGTTTAAGTGATTCACCTTCAGTGAGATGTGATTCTTGAAATAACGCAATGTTAACGTCTAATTTAGAAAGGTGGGACAAGACTCTTTGTCGCTTAATGGGGGAGTTCAAGTCTCTGACATTCCATGTAACAATTTTCAGAAACATATGTTAACTGGAAGTAGTGAAAACATAAGTGAACTTGTAAAATCCTGTGTACCGTAAACAGTAATACTTTTGAAAAAATCAACAATGAGAGCAATAAGAAACATTTAAGTAAATCTTATACTCAATACGAAGATATTAAAAATTGAAACCAATTGAGTAAAGTAGAGCTGGTAAGAAAAATAAAGAAAAGAAAAAAGCAGGGTTGTAGAAAGAGACAGATGACAGAAGCATGTGTAATAGAAGGAAAGAAGAAAGAATGAAGGGGAAAGGGTGAAGACTGTAGAGAAGAATATGAGAAAAAGGATCATACCTATATGAAGATCAAAACAATGGAAGGGTGGGGGCGATAGACCACATGGAACGATGGCGCACCCGGACTCCATGAGGTAAGGCGGTGAAGACTTCGGGACATAAACGTTATACAAAACTAGTTGGTCAAGCACATTAGGTTAGGTAGATACATCTAATCTTAACTTTGAAAAACCTTGAGATTAGGTTTTGTTTGTTGTGGTTTCCCATGCCTTCCTCAGGATTAGGGCCTGAAATAATTTCTGATTTCAAAAATCTTCTAGGAGGAGCCTCTTCAAGGCATGTGACAAGATGAATCTTTTTTGATGACCTACACCAGATATGCATCTACTGAGTGCATTCAGATCACAAACCAAAGTCTGTAAATTCTGCATTCTACAAGGATGTAAGTTCTGCATCAGAGGATCTTTGTTGAAGTTATAAACATACAAATAGGTTCCACCCCACACAGGCTCTCGGAACACTTCTGCTATATAACCGATATCATTCTTTAATAGTGATCACTGCAGCTTAGCAGTAGGCCAGTTTAGTAGACTCCAAATGTTTTCAACTCCATTTTTGTGCTGTCTTCTATACGATAAGGTAACAATCCCAAAAAAGGACAGAAAACCTGTTGGCAGCAAAACCTGCTGAACTAATGTAGCTGAAAATATGCAGAAATGCACTAAAATAGGCAGCAGATCAGTAGACCTTAAGAATGACAATACTGTCCCTTTAAGAATCCAGCAACATTCACTGTTCCATCATGCCTTGTATTGGAAATTGCGGGAAAACAACAGTTCTTTTAACAGAACTCCTAGGAATATTTATCTTTAGCAAAATAATTGTTCACAGTGATTATTATTCTAGATGGGGAGGGTTATTTATAACTTCAATGAAGATACCTATTGTGCAGAACTAGGATTGAGTAAGTAACTTTCCATTCTATATATCAGCATCTTCGTTGATAGTCATAAACCTTAGAATTGAATAGGATAGCAAGCTAAATCACCATCTTAACATCTTGAATAAATGAGACACTAAACTACTAGATCAATAAAGATCTAACCAATTGCAAAACAAGCAAAAAATGTTTTGTGTGCAGCTTGACTAAGCCCTATGTCTGCTCTAGTTATCGGTGTCTTATCAATAGTGCTTGGGGAAAGTGTGTACAGACTGCAAACTTGGAAAAGGGACTTCCTCAGCCAATCTGCTGTTGCTGCCTTTCCACTAGTCGATTGAGTTTTTAGTTTTCCCGGAAAGACTCTGTTGCCCAGCTGGTAACATAGACAGATGCAATAAAAGACCCCTCTCAATATTGACTGTTTCAAGGTTGAACAACCTCCTCATAAAGAGCCGTAATTAAAAAATAGTTTGAAAAGTTTTCAATGGAGTTTCAGTTTTTTTATGGATAGAATTTTAAAACTCTTCAGATATCCAAGCAAATCATAACAAGCTCATTCCTCTGGAGAGCAAGGATTTTTAAAAGTACTTTTAACGAGAGTGACGTATTTAAAGGAAAATCCGAAACCACCTTCGGAACAAAAGAAGGATTAGTCCTTAAAATGTCATGTTTGGAACTCTAAAAACCAATGAAATTCACCAGCCATAGTTAATTTGAAGTAACTGAAGCTCGCAGCCCGCCATGCACAGCATTGTTATCAATGATATCATTTCAGATGTCACATTGTTGTATGTCATAAAACATGTCATGAATGATTTAATATGTGAGGTCATAAGCAGTGCATTGCGAGGGCGCAAGTTGTAGTTAATTCAGATAACAATAACTTATGAATTTCCGTGTTTTTTATAGATTGAAACATTATATTCTTACTGACATTTTCACCTAACTAAAACTTGACTCCACTCTTTTCTAATAGAGACTTCTAGCCTCAGATTCCTCACCTTTTGAATATTCCCCAGGTGACAGACTGGCTCTGAATTTTTTTCATAGCACCTCAGCACCTCACTTTCGCACGCTGACATCAGTTCCTTTCCTTTCGCACCTCTAGAATTGGATCCAGGGCTTCTCTTGTCTCAAAGACTGCTTTTTTGTCAACTGTTTTCCAAATTTTCTACAGTCTGCAAGGGATGTCACCCCCGAAGACTACAGGCTTAAACCCCTGTAAGAACTGTTGCAAACAGATGTCAGTGATCGATCCCCACCGGGTCTGCCTGTGGTATCAGGGGTCAGACCACGAATACACGACTTAAGGGGACTGGGCTTCGATAAACCCAACTGCCCTCAAGGAGTGTGAGGCAAAAATGTACATTGCAAAGCACAAGAAGACGCTGCTGTGGGACCACTCCTAGTAGAAAGCTCATTCTGCGTTTCGCTCCAGGAGTCTACAAAGCCGCTCTCGAGGTCACTCTTAGTTGTGCTTCAAATCCCCAGGTAAGCATAAGAAACATAGAAGTTGAAGCTGAGTACTGCTACTTTGCACCCTTCCCACTCCCCTGACAAAGCGCAAGGGTGGCACCAACATTCCTGCTTTCAAAGTTGGCCGACTTCGAAGCCGATTCTGCAGTTGTTTCAGGCACAAGCCGAGTTTCTGGGGCTTTCAGCCACACTGCTCCAAATCAAAAAAGTTCCCTCAGTCTTGCTCTGGCTCTACGGTTCTGTACCCAGTGCCTCTGGCGCAACTTAGGGCCCCACTCAGCTAAGAAGCCTACCTCCTGGGTTATCACCAATGGGTTCGCTTTCAGCACAAGCTGGACCCTCCATGCAGATTCTGCTCTCGGCTCCAGTACAGGTGCTGTCCTCACACTCTTTCCCAGTCCAGGTACGGATACGTCAACGATGATGCCAACTTTGCCGCTCTAAGAGGTGACTCCGATTGTCCATTCGCATGCAGACTCATTGCTTGTCTGAATTGGACCAACACCTCATCTGAATCTGAAAGTAGGTTCTACCCTTGCCTTACCCCCAGGCAGTCAACCTTCCTTACATTCTCTTTTTGAAACAGACTCCTACAACAATACTGATCAGGGTGATGAGTTCGCTCAGCCCTATTCCGATGACAGTACGAATGCTAGTGGACTAGACACCTCCCCGGAGTCTGTATTTTTCTCCCTCTTGGTCTAGCCACAAAATAATCTGTACCCTATCCAATGGTAATGCGTAGGGAGGCCTAAATCCTGGACTTTCAACTGCTCACTGTGGAGGTCAACATTAATGTCCTGCAGCTTAGCCAGACTGCTTCAGAGCTTCTCCTCCCATTCAATGAGGCCCTGATGGATACCGTTCTTGAAGTCTGGGCTAAAATATATATTGGCCTTCTAGTTAACCAGCTATTTGCCAGGCGCCACCACCCTGCCCCAGATTGCCCAACCTTTGTCTCTCAGCACTCCTCTCCAAGAATTTTTGCGGTGCATGCTTCCACTAACCAAACCAACCCTAATGATTTCCCTAACACGCCTCCTGACAGAGAATCTAAGAGAGTGGAGACTTTTGGAAAATGTTTGTTCTCCTCCACTGGTTTGGCTTGGCGGTGCATCAACGCCTCCTGTTTACTTGCCCGTTATGCTTACGCCCTCTGGGCCTCGGAGGTACAAATCCTCCCTGCATTTTCGGAAGACCTTTGCCCTGTTCTCTCAATAGCCATCCAAGATGGTTGGGATGTGGCTAAGTTCACGATTCATTGTGGCTTGGACACTACTGACTCTGGTGGGCGGGACATAGGTCCAATGTCGCCATTTACCGCCATGTGTGGCTACGATTCACTGAGTTCGACGAAGTCCTGTCCTCCCTAATGTACTTTCTGTTTGATGGAACTTGCTTGTTCAGGAACAAGGCTGACTCTGCCCTTGAACAATTTTCTGGACCTATCCACCCAACCTCGCTAGCCACACTTCCAATGTTCCTTTAAAGGAAGAGGCTTTCCCTACCTCCATGCTGTCTCACCCCAACAGGAACCCAGTAGTTTTGCAGGAGATGCCATGGTGCCCACCGCAACCAAGGTCAGCATCTCACCCCAGTCAACCACCCCCAATGCCCCCAGTCCCACCTACAAACCCTTTTAGTGCACCCTTACAGAGCAAAACCCACCCATTGGGAGGGAGAATCCACAAATTATATCGGGGCTGGCAAGCGGCCAAATCGGACAGCTGGGCCCTCTAAATTGTTCGCAAAAGCTATACTTTACCCTTTATTTCATTACCGCCATACCTTCTACCTCTAGACTGACAGAGGACCATCTCTGCATTTCGCGGCAGGAGGTGTAAGCCTTTTTGCCTATAGGGGTTATCAATAGGGTGCTGGTGTCAGAAGTAGGGCACAGCTATTATTCCCGCTACATTCTGGTGCCAAGAAGGACAAATCTTCGTCCCATTCTGAGCTGCTCCCTCCTAAATTCTTCCTCTCTAAGGATAAGTTCAAAATGCTCACCCTGGTCCATGCCTTGTCTGCTCTTGACCCTGGAGGCTGGTTTGTGGTGTTGGACCTCCAGAATGCAAATGTACATATTCCCTTCCTGCTGGCTCATCAGTGCTGACTGCAGTTTGTGGTGGAAAAAAGAGCATAATCAGTTTGCTGTGCTCCCCTTTGGTCTCACTAATACCCCTCAGGTGTTTGCAAATGTGATGGCAGCAGCGCACCTCGGAGGTCAGGGGTTCTCCCCTACCTCGATGAGCAGTTGTTGAAGGCGGGCTTATCCCAGGCAGTCATTCTACCTCCAGATTAACGCAAACCTCTTATCATCTGTGGTATTCAATATCAATGTGCTGACGTCACCCCTGACTCCTTCCAGACACTCCCTTTCATTGGAGCAATTCTGGGCAGGGTTCAGTTTCATGCCTTTCCCCCAGGAAAGAGGGTGCAGGGCATTCAGTCTATGATTCCGATCTTTCTGCCTCGGTCCTGGATTTCAGTGATGTCGACTCTGAGACAGCTGGGATTGATGGCCTCCTGTATCCTGCTGGTCGAGCATGACCGGTGCCATATGCAGACTCTGTATTGGGAGCTGTTGTCCCTGTGGGCCCAACATCAGGGATACCTCTCTGACTACATCTAGATCTCAGAGAAGACTGCAAAAGATGTTATGGCTACTGTACCGTGATTTGGTCTACGGCAGACCCCTCTCCCTTCCCCACCCAGAACAAACACTGGTGACCAATGCATCGCTTCTGGGTTGGGGCGGCTACCTGGAAGAGGTGGAGATCGGAGACCTGAGGTCTCAAGCGGAGTCCTGCATCCATTTCAAGCTTCTGGAGTTGAGGTCCATTCATTTGGCTGAAAGCCTACCTTCCATCCATCAATGGGAGTCTGGTACAGGTGCTCATGGACAACATCACCTTCCTGTGGTACTGCAATAACCAGGGCAGGATCGGGACAAGAACTCTGTGCCTGGAGGCCTTGCACCTCTGGAAATGGCTAGACCTCCAAGGTGTCTTCTTGGTGTTGAAATACCTGGCTGGCTCACTAAACTCCAGGGTGGACGAACTCAGCCTTCAGTGCCTAGCGGATCATGAGTGGCAGTTACATCCAGAGGTGGCGTAAGAAACTTGCTGTTATCTATTTGCCACCGCCGAGAACATGCAATGTCAGCACTTCTGTACATTGGAGTTTCGTGGGCGTCTCTCTCTGCCTTTTTACAGTTGCCAGATCAGCATTCTTTTATTAAATCGCTTTTTGTGATGCGGTTTTCTAAAGGACTGACATCTGTTTACCCCATCTTCATTTGTGATGGCCCAATGGAACCTCAATCTTGTTTCAACATATCTAATGTGTACACCATTCTAGTCCCTTCACAGTTGTCCTTTACGGCTTCTCACCATCAAAACTATATTCCTGGGGGACGTGGCTATGAGCCGACCGAGATGGCGGCATAGTGCGAGAGCTCCGAGGCCGAAACACCTCTAACTTCATTAATCCGTCTGTTCATCCGGCTTATTTCGCCTTCTGAAGCCTGACCGGAGTGCCGGAACGGGGTCCACCGACCGTCCCAGTCCCGGGCAAAATCTAGCAACGCCAGCCGGAGATAGTTCTAAGAAGCGGGACGGGCTCTGCCGTGTATCCGGACACCGCCCTGCCGCAGCACTGCGAGCCGACCGGAAGTGCCCTGTGGTCGGGGTGCTACACCGGAAGGTCCCGCTGGCCGACTGCGTACCGTGTTGAAGACCGACTCGAGTGAGAGCGGAGGTGAGCCTGTTCTCGGACAATCGCTTGCCCAGCGGTGCCATTGCACCTGAGTGTGAGGAATCCGTACTGGTAAAGGAAGAGACCAGGGCGTTATTTGCTAACCGCTGGGAGTCTGAAACTGCACCCGGCTGGGCCCACAGTGATCGGTGAGACTGAGTAATAGTAACACCTGGACAATCAGGACTGAAGGGCGATCAGGGGAGTGGAGACCGGTGTATTTGATACTGGGACAGCAGAGGAGCCAATACTGCAACACTTCCTCCTCACATCCGCCATTCCCCTGTTTTCCTTGGTGACACACGAGGGGCCCTGAAAGACGACGCCATTTTGAATATCGCTTCCCCACAGCCTAGAGCGGCGGTGCTGTTGACACGCTATGTGACGAAGCCACAGGAGCAAACAGCGAAAAAGACTGCCGATAGAAATGGCGGGTAGGGGACCCAGACACTCTACGGCGCAATTGAAACTAGAGAAGTACGCCTTTGAGAAAGCTGCCGTGCAAAATCCGGAGGGCCGCCCGTCCACGGGAAAAAGCCCAGAGGGAGATGGCTCCAAAAAAGTGACACTAGAGGATCTAATGAAGACGCTCTCCAGCGTTCAGACGGTGGGGTCTATTGCAACGGACGTTGGCCTACTGCGGGCTGATCTCCACAAGATGGCGGAGCATGTGGCGCAGGTGGAAGTCGTTACCAAATCCTTAGTGGAAGACACCTCGGAACTGCAGCTCACTATGGAGCAACTGGAGGCTGTCGCCAGAAAACTGCAGGAACGACTAGACGATCAGGAAGGACGCTCACGGAGGAATAACTTCCGAATTCTAGGTATTCCGGAATCGGAAGGCAAGCAAACAATGGATCTATATGTGGAGGACTTAATTAAAACGAAACTGCAACCGAAGGGCCTCTCCCACTTCTTCTCTGTTGAGCGAGCACATAGAGTTCCTGGGGGTGCGCCGAAGCCGGGGGCACCGCCGCGACCAGTGCTGGCCAGACTTTTTAACTTCCGTGATCGGGATGCCATACTCCAAACAGCCAGGATCTCTGCACCTATTAAAATATTAAACTCCACCGTTGCCTTCTTTCCAGACTATACGGCTGAGGTGGCCCGGCGCCCGAAAACCTTCACCGATAAAAAAAAAAAGCTTTGCGGGCCAAAGAGTTACCCTACTCCATGCTTTTTCCGGCAAGACTGAGAGTCATGGACAACCACAAGGAATGGTTCTTCGACACCCCGGAGGCGGCAAGAGACTGGTTGGATGGTTGGAGATGCACTGAGGCCCCGCGACGAACTGGTAGGGGTCAACGCGACCAAAAGACAACTGCTCAGACGGATCACCAGTCAGGACCTATTTGCTGAATCGCGCCTGGAGGAGGGTGGGCCTCCGGAGGAGTGAGCGCCGAACCTCGAGACCCTTGATCGAACTTTATACGGCAAACTGACTGTGTAACCCTTGATATTCACTCCGTATCGAGCGGACGAGGCCACACGGAGCTGGTTGTAAGATCACAGAGCTACTTACCCCTTGCAAGCAAGTACAATGGGTTGGGTTGGGACTACGCGCTCTGCTAAGTTGGGGTGGCGGGTGGTTTCAGGCCCGTGCAGCAGGGAGGCAGGGAGGGGGGAGGGAGGGGGATGTTTGAATGTTTTTGTTCTTGTAATTTGCGACAAAACGCAATATGTTCTACACAATACAATGGAGACTGGCTTATTGGTAACAGTGCGCGGCGAGGCCCATCCCCTATTGGACTACACAAAACCACACACGCACCTGAATGGCAGCACAAGTGATGGATACACCTGACAATCCTACACCGCATCCCTCTCACACATCGACCTTATCAGTGCTGACGTGGAACGTCAGGGGACTGTGAGACAGGGTGAAGAGAGGCCTAGTCCTACAATATCTGAAGAGCTGCAGGCCAGCAATAGTTCTATTGCAGGAAACACACCTTGTCGGCTCGGCCTCGAAGGCGATGGATAGATGGGGATATAGGTTCATTGCGCATGCAGATTTCTCCTCCGGCTCTAGAGGGACAGGCATACTTATTCGAAAGAACTTTCAAATGGTGTGTCAACAGACAAAAATAGACAATCAGGGACGCTTTGCAGCAGTGACGATACTATGGGAGGGCCAACTGTACAACTTTGTGTCCGTGTATGTCCCTCCCGGGCTGCATGCCACAGCACACACGGCCCCTGCTACCTTTCTCCTGTCTTTAGCGGCGGCGACGCTGTTGATAGGGGGCGACTTTAATGACGTTCTAGATCATGAGATGGATAGACACCCACATACTACAGGGGCACGGGGAGGCGGTCGACTTGCTGGATTATTAGATGCCTTGGACTGACGGACTGCTGGCGACATAAACATCCCCATGACAAGCAATATACTTATTACTCAGCGACACATCACTGTTTATCACGTATAGATTACATTTTAATGTCCGGAGATGGACTGCATGGCATTGAGGAGGTAGACATCCGCCCCAGGGGAATCTCGGATCACTCTCCGCTGCGACTCACATTCACGACTCATCGCTCTTGTAGAAACCGCGTTTTTCCCATCCACACGGGTTACCTACCGGGCTGTTTATGTCGCCAGCAGTCCGTCAGTCCAAGGCATCTAATAATCCAGCAAGTCGACCGCCTCCCCGTGCCGCTTTGAGGAAATCCCTTTCCAACACTGCTAAACACTACTTTCAGGAGAATTTGGGCACCGTAGGCTCCCATAGTACCCTATGGGAGGCATATAAAACGGTCATACGTGGGCAGGCAATTGCATCCATAGCCGCTCATAGGCGGACTCAGAATCAAGAACTTAGCGCCCTTGAGTGTGCTCTTAAAGATGCTATCTCTGATCACGAGACCTACCCGTCCCCGGAAGCCGCTCAAACGGTCCGGCTGCGGCAGGTTGAATGGAGGGCGTATCAAAGGGAAATGGTGCAGACTACAATTCAGGCCTCCCGTCATAGGGTGTACGAGCTGGGCGATAAAGCCGGAAAGATGCTGGCTTGGCTCGACAAAAAATAAATAGCAGGCAGGGTCATTGCACAACTGACATTACCTGAAGGAGATTTGACCTCGGACCCTGGAGCTATAGTCCAACAGCTGGCTGATCACTTTGAGACAATTTATGCCCCCCAGGTGACATACACGACAGATGAAGCCTATGATTACTTTAAGGATTTGACAATCCCCTGCCTCTCACCTGAGGCGGCACTTTTGCTGGAGGCAGACATCACTGTGGAGGAGGTGCGGGAAGCGACCGACGCGTTGGCTTCCGGCAAGGCTCTGGGACCCAACGGACTCCCAGTGGAACTGTATAAGCAAACAGCTTCCATAACGGCCCCCCCTTTACTCAGAATGTTCGTAGACAGCCTAAAAGTAGGAGAACTCCCTAAAGATCAACGCCTGGCCACGATCATCCCGATCCATAAGCCTGGTAAAGCTCCGGAAGCATGCAGCTCTTACCATCCCATCTCCTTGCTAAACGCCGAGCCAAAGATCCTTGCCAAACTACCATCACAGCGTTTGGCCCCCCACCTTGCCGCCTTGGTACACCCGGACCAGTCTGGCTTTATGCCAAATCGTAACACCTCTCATAACCTGCGCCGTCTACAGGCGGTGCTAGCTCGTCGGGAATACATACAGGAACCGGCAGTACTTCTCTCCCTTGACGCCACTATGGCGTTTGACACCGTGGAATGGTCTTATCTATTCGCGGTGCTTCGTCACATGGGTTTTGGCCCCAAGTTCTGTGCGTGGATCCGCCTGCTTTATACCGGGCCCCTGGCCCAGATAGCAGCTAATGGTCACATCTCCAGGGACTTCCCGCTTGGACGTGGGACGAGGCAGGGCTGCCCGTTGTTCATGCTAGTCCTTGAGCCGTTGGCGATTTGGGTTCGGTGGGAACCGTCCATCAAAGGTATCCGATGGTCTCCGTCGTGGGAGGATCGGATATCTCTCTATGTGGACGACATCCTTCTTTATTTGACTTCCCCTAAAAAATCGATCCTAGAATTACTCAATGTTTGCGAGAAGTTCGGGAGAGT
Source organism: Lissotriton vulgaris (assembly GCF_964263255.1). NCBI lineage: Eukaryota > Metazoa > Chordata > Amphibia > Caudata > Salamandridae > Lissotriton > Lissotriton vulgaris. The sequence goes on along the minus strand of NC_141693.1, from coordinate 305,052,945 downwards.
CTCGGGATATAGAATTAACTGGACTAAATCAATCTTATACGTCCTTGCTGGTTGCCCACCCCCACTCCCGGTTGACTGTGCATTGCGTTACACTGACACCACCTTCAAATATCTGGGAATCCACATCTCGTCCAACCCAGACGATTTTCGTGCACTAAATCTGAAACCCCCATTGGAACGATTCAATCGAGACGTAAAGGTGTGTCAATCCCTCCTTCTCTCCCTCCTGGGGAAAGCCGCGTTGTTCAAAATGATGACATTGCCCCGGTTTCTTTACCTCCTTGAGAACACTCGGTTCCCGGTCCCCCCTCCTACTTCAAGGCCATCGCAGCAGCAGTCTCTACTTTGCTGTGGGACGGGAAGCCGGCGAGGATTGCACAATGCAAACTGGTGAAAGACTGGTATGATGGGGGCATAGCGCTCCCTAATATTGAACTGTATTACTGGGCTGCCCATCTTAAGCAAATCAATTATTGGCTGCAGGTTCCACAGACGGAACCCGCCTTTATGGCAGACAGGCAGAGTATTGAATCCAGGGGATTATTAAGAAACCTATATAGTCGTAGCGCCCCAACCAACCTGGTGGGTCCGACCCATCACACAGTTCAGCTTTGGTACAAGGCACATAGACACCTTCAGTGCGCGAACATTGCTACACAAATGACACCCCTATGGGACTCGCAGAGGCTGGGCTTCATGGGCAATAGTAAAGGGTTTCAGGCATGGGACTCCATAGGTACATCAGTGGTGGGGGACCTCTGGAAAAAGAACATAGTGGATTTCACAGACCTACAAACCAAACACGATATGGCACAGTCAGAATACTATAGGTACATACAGATACCGCATGCGCTTCTGTCAGCCGTTCCGGTGGGAACGAAACTGCAGGAGTCCACCCCTCTAGAGGAACGGCTGCTGACAGAACATATGTCCTATAAAGCGACGTCCTACACATACCGGAAACTGGTCAATAACCTCCCTGACATGCTGACCAAACTACGTTTATCTTGGGTGGGTGATATTGGTGAACTTGATGACTCGGAATGGCAGGAGGCTCTCTCGTCGCCTCGAGAAACTGCAATTCCTTCCAGACCTAAGCTGGTTCAGTGAAAAGTGCTGCACCGCACGTATTACACCAGGACGGTCCATTACAGGATAGGGAGAACCTCTCACGAATATTGCCTCCGTGGCTGCGGAGAAAGAGGAACGTTCTACCATACTATTTGGGACTGTAACCGGGTGGCCATGTACTGGGCAGCGGTAATGCGAACCATTTCTCAGACCATAGCTGTTTCCCTGATGCCCAACCCACGTCGCTTCCTGCTGAACATTTGGGACGCAGAGGACCTGACCCATCGACAGCAGGACTGGGCCATGCTGGGAATGTTGGTGGCAAAACGTAACGTTGCGAGACTGTGGGATTCTCACGTGCTGCCCACATTGCGAGATTGGTGCAAGGACATGGATGAAGCAATGGTGGCCAAGAAAGCAGTCTTTATTCATCGGGGTGCCCTGCAAAGTGGGGACAAATCTGGGGGGCCTGGAACAAATTTAGAGGGGACATATGCGAGCCTCCACAAGTTTACCCAGATGAATGTCTTTCGGATTAGGAACTGGGTCTGAGTTCTATGTGTGTCGAAGGGTAACCCTCCTGCTGTGATGAACTCCGACCTATTGATTATTTGCCATCAGAAGGTGGGGGGTGGGTCAGAGGTTGCACTGCCAATGTTTGCTACGCTGTTTATTTGAACATTGTTTTGTCGCTAGTGAAGAATTGAATGCTATTGATTTGTTTTTAATTTAACGTACAGTTTTGTTACAGGGTTAAAGCAAAAATCATAGACCTAAGCCATATCGTATATTTGTATCCTCTGCATTATGGTACAGCATATTCCCTTTCGCCGCCGGACCCCCGGGTTATCGGCTAAACGGCTGTGTTATCCGGACAATAATACCAAGACTGAATTGCTATCGCGGCCGGCCCAGGAGGTTGTAGGCCCTACATTGTGTCATACTGAAAATTTACAATAAAGGTCTTAAAAAAATAAATTAAAAACATACATATATATTCCTAGTTGCCATCACTTTGGCACAGTGTATGAGTGACCTTCAGGCCTTGTGTGCTCATCCTTTTTCCCCGAAAAGGTGACTCTTTATATTAGGGACCCTTTTCTGCCAAAAGTTGTGACACCGTTCCATGTAAACCAATCCATCACTCTGCTTGTACTATATGCTCCGCCTCACCCCTCTAAGGAGTAGGAGAGGCTCCATCACTTGCATCCTAAGACGGTGCTCAGCGTCTACCTCGATTGCACTAAAGACCACTGGGTTGACAATCAGGTCTTTATGGGGGCCGCCTTAGCAAAAATAGGCAAGACTGTGTGGAGAAGTGCACCATCTCACGATGTATTGTGCTCAGCGTCAAAATCTGTTACACTGGTGGAGAAGCAGCTGCTGGAAGGACAGCATGCTCATTCCACCAGCATGCGATTCAGAAAAGGGGGTGGTGATGAACAGAGTGTCTGAATTAAGCAGACCACTCTTACCCAGTCCAAAGATCAGGGCTTGATCCATCACCGTTATTTATCTCACTGCACCATCCCAGCTCAGAACCTGGCTATATGCAAATCAGTCTGTCCCTGGCCCAGTGCATCATGGGAACAGGGCAGACTAAACTACCAAGCCAATTCTTCACCAGAAAGGAGACAAGCTACCGGGGACCGGTTTCTGGCATTTCAGCCGTCTTCGGCCCGGCTTGCTTGAATCCTGATGGTGCAGTGAGAAAGGGACTCATGTCTGAGTATACCCTGCCACACCTATAGTGGCCAAAAACGATTCAGAAAAGGGGGTGGTGATGAACAGAGTGTCTGAATTAAGCAGACCACTCTTACCCAGTCCAAAGGTCAGGGCTTGATCCATCACCGTTATTTATCTCACTGCACCATCCCAGCTCAGAACCTGGCTATATGCAAATCAGTCTGTCCCGGGCCCAGTGCATCATGGGAACAGGGCAGACTAAACTACCAAGCCAATTCTTCACCAGAAAGGAGACAAGCTACCGGGGACCGGTTTCTGGCATTTCAGCCGTCTTCGGCCCGGCTTGCTTGAATCCTGATGGTGCAGTGAGAAAGGGACTCATGTCTGAGTATACCCTGCCACACCTATAGTGGCCAAAAACGATTCAGAAAAGGGGGTGGTGATGAACAGAGTGTCTGAATTAAGCAGACCACTCTTACCCAGTCCAAAGATCAGGGCTTGATCCATCACCGTTATTTATCTCACTGCACCATCCCAGCTCAGAACCTGGCTATATGCAAATCAGTCTGTCCCTGGCCCAGTGCATCATGGGAACAGGGCAGACTAAACTACCAAGCCAATTCTTCACCAGAAAGGAGAGAAGCTACCGGGGACCGGTTTCTGGCATTTCAGCCGTCTTCGGCCCGGCTTGCTTGAATCCTGATGGTGCAGTGAGAAAGGGACTCATGTCTGAGTATACCCTGCCACACCTATAGTGGCCAAAAACGATTCAGAAAAGGGGGTGGTGATGAACAGAGTGTCTGAATTAAGCAGACCACTCTTACCCAGTCCAAAGGTCAGGGCTTGATCCATCACCGTTATTTATCTCACTGCACCATCCCAGCTCAGAACCTGGCTATATGCAAATCAGTCTGTCCCTGGCCCAGTGCATCATGGGAACAGGGCAGACTAAACTACCAAGCCAATTCTTCACCAGAAAGGAGACAAGCTACCGGGGACCGGTTTCTGGCATTTCAGCCGTCTTCGGCCCGGCTTGCTTGAATCGGTGAAAAACAGTGTTGGATCTAGCCCTGATCTCTTGACTGGGTGAGAGCTTTCTGCTTAATTCAGAGACTCTGTCCCTCACCACCCCTTGTTGTAAATATTTTTGTCCACCCTAAGCGTGGAAGGGTATTCTCAGATGTGAGACCCTTGCTCATTGCACCATCAGGATTCAAGCAAACCGGGCCGAAGACGGCTGTAATGCCAGAAACCGGTCCCCGGGAGCTTGTTTCCTTCCCAGTATAAGAATTGGCTTTTGTAGTTTGGTTTGCCCTGTTCCCATCATGCACTGGGACAGGAACAGACTAATTTGCATACAGCCAGGTTCTGAAACTGGGATGGTGCAGTGAGCTAAAAAACGGTGTTGGATCTAGCCCTGATCTCTTGACTGGGTGAGAGCTTTCTGCTTAATTCAGAGACTCTGTCCCTCACCCCCCTTTGTTGTAAATATTTTTGTCCACCCTAAGCGTGGAAGGGTATTCTCAGATGTGAGACCCTTGCTCATTGCACCATCAGGATTCAAGCAAACCGGGCCGAAGACGGCTGTAATGCCAGAAACCGGTCCCCGGGAGCTTGTTTCCTTCCCAGTGTAAGAATTGGCTTTTGTAGTTTGGTTTGCCCTGTTCCCATCATGCACTGGGACAGGAACAGACTAATTTGCATACAGCCAGGTTCTGAAACTGGGATGGTACAGTGAGCTAAAAAACGGTGTTGGATCTAGCCCTGATCTCTTGACTGGGTGAGAGCTTTCTGCTTAATTCAGAGACTCTGTCCCTCACCACCCCTTGTTGTAAATATTTTTGTCCACCCTAAGCGTGGAAGGGTATTCTCAGATGTGAGACCCTTGCTCATTGCACCATCAGGATTCAAGCACACCGGGCCGAAGACGGCTGTAATGCCAGAAACCGGTCCCCGGGAGCTTGTTTCCTTCCCAGTGTAAGAATTGGCTTTTGTAGTTTGGTTTGCCCTGTTCCCATCATGCACTGGGACAGGAACAGACTAATTTGCGTACAGCCAGGTTCTGAAACTGGGATGGTGCAGTGAGCTAAAAAACGGTGTTGGATCTAGCCCTGATCTCTTGTCTGGGTGAGAGCTTTCTGCTTAATTCAGAGACTCTGTCCCTCACCACCCCTTGTTGTAAATATTTTTGTCCACCCTAAGCGTGGAAGGGTATTCTCAGATGTGAGACCCTTGCTCATTGCACCATCAGGATTCAAGCAAACCGGGCCGAAGACGGCTGTAATGCCAGAAACCTGTCCCCGGGAGCTTGTTTCCTTCCCAGTGTAAGAATTGGCTTTTGTAGTTTGGTTTGCCCTGTTCCCATCATGCACTGGGACAGGAACAGACTAATTTGCATACAGCCAGGTTCTGAAACTGGGATGGTGCAGTGAGCTAAAAAACGGTGTTGGATCTAGCCCTGATCTCTTGACTGGGTGAGAGCTTTCTGCTTAATTCAGAGACTCTGTCCCTCACCACCCCTTGTTGTAAATATTTTTGTCCACCCTAAGCGTGGAAGGGTATTCTCAGATGTGAGACCCTTGCTCATTGCACCATCAGGATTCAAGCAAACCGGGCCGAAGACGGCTGTAATGCCAGAAACCGGTCCCCGGGAGCTTGTTTCCTTCCCAGTGTAAGAATTGGCTTTTGTAGTTTGGTTTGCCCTGTTCCCATCATGCACTGGGACAGGAACAGACTAATTTGCATACAGCCAGGTTCTGAAACTGGGATGGTGCAGTGAGCTAAAAAACGGTGTTGGATCTAGCCCTGATCTCTTGACTGGGTGAGAGCTTTCTGCTTAATTCAGAGACTCTGTCCCTCACCACCCCTTGTTGTAAATATTTTTGTTCACCCTAAGCGTGGAAGGGTATTCTCAGATGTGAGACCCTTGCTCATTGCACCATCAGGATTCAAG